>NW_024429180.1:4130000-4730000 GCF_017639785.1 Mesocricetus auratus
TGTATGAGTGTGTGTATGAGTATGTGAGTGTGTGTGTGAGTATATGTGTGATTGTGTATGTGAGTGTGTGTATGTGTGTGATGTGTGAGAGTGTGTGAGAGTGTGTGAGTGTGTATATGTGAGTGTGTGCGAGTGTGAGTGTGTGTGTGTGTTAACATCTTCAGGTTAACACGGAAAGTTTGGATTCTGCACGAGTGGAATGGAAGGCTTTAACATATATAATGCTGTTCCTTTGCTGAGACGTAAGTCTCAGTCGAGCAGGGCTGTGAGATAGCTGTGGAGTTCTGGCGCTTAGCGACTGAAGCCATCACACTGCTGTCATCTGTCTCCAAGCAGAGTAGTCGTGGAGGTCTGACGGGGGTGAGGGTTGCAACCCAGTGTTAGAGAACTTGCCTAGCAAGCTCATGGCTCTGCATTCTGTCTTCAGTGTGCAAAAAAGAAAGTTCTAATGATGTACCCTACTTTTAAATGGTTTAAGTTACATGACTCTACCATTTTCTTTCTCATCACATACTACGGTCCACTGTTCAGCAGAAAATTATGGATCCCTTTCAACATGGCAGGTGTCATTCCAGATTGGATGATAAAAGAGAGAACCAGTGCACAAATACTGGATACATTTCATTGTTACAAGATTAATTTTTAATAGATGAAAATGTAAGTATGAAAGGAATATGAATCAGGGATGAACTTGAGTTTTTCTCCAATGTGATTACGATGACACTACGATTTCTGAAAATAATAAAAATCATGGAAAAGCAGCCTTATAGGGTGGAAGGACTAGGGATTGTCCAATTTTGGACTCGCTTGCTAGGCTGAAATGCTTTTTAGACATCCAAGCAGGTGCACATCTGACCCTCTCATTAAGGCATACAACTTAGTATGTCTTAAAATCCTAGGACTGGGTACAGTTGTCGTCAGGCATACGTGAACAGAGCCAAGGACCGAGACAGCACCCACAATCACACCAAAGTACAGAGATACCAAAGGCTAGAAAAAAATGCAAAGGGAATCCAGGAGAGACCAGCGAGAGTAAGTCCCGGAGGAAGAATGGTTCCTTCCTTGGGGACTGGATGGGATGTATCCGTTAGAGGTCTGAAGAGAGGAGAGTTGAATAGTTAAGGGACTGGAAGAGCGAGCTAAGGAGAGCTGAATGGCTTAAGGGCACACTGGAGGCCATTATTATATACTAGATAGCACGGCCACATAGGTCCATGTCCCCTCCCCCAGCACCTCAGTTTGGGTCTGCTGCTGCAGTGCAGGAGAGAGTAATGCAGAAATGGGTTTCTCAGACAATGTGGAGGGAGAGAAGAGGTGGTCTATGGGAACCCTAAGCAGGGAAAAGGGACTAAAGCCAGGGAAGGGAGAGGGCAGAGATGAAAGGCTTCGAGGAGAGTCCCATGACGATATTTGAAGACCGTGGTGGCCCATGCTGTGACAGTGGAGGGCTGGTGGGCAGGCAGGCAGCCTGGCCTGGGCTAACATTAGGCATTGCAGTATGTAGGACAAATGCCCCCTGTAGGCTCAGGAGTGTGAGCTTGATTGAGGTCCCGACCTGGGCAGGTTGGAGAATTTTTGAAAGAGGGGCTTAGCTAAGGGTTGCTGGGGGGAATGGCCGTGAGGTTTATACCCAGCCCCTCCCCCAGATTCTGATGCCCTTGCCGGTCTTCCTGATCCACTCAGGGGTGAGTAAGCCCCCTCCCCCCCAAAACCAACAGCTGCTTCCCTGCTAGGGTGGACTGCGAGCCCTTAAACCGCAAGCCAGAACAAGTCTTCTCTCCCTTAAGTTACCTTGGCCAGGTGATTGATCACACGGGGAGGAGCTGAGGCAAATCCACGATGCATTAGTGCTGCTTGTGGGGTTCAGAGCCCATGTTCATTAGAAAGGCCCGATGATCTCTGGAAGCACACGGTGCTGCAGTAAACAGGGATCAGCCCTCATGAGGGATCCGTAGTGTGGGGACTGGAGAGTGAGCAGTCAAGGCTTGGCCTCTGCTCTCCCTCACCAAGGCAGACACGCCTCCCAGATGCCAAGCACTTAGCGGTGGCCACCGACAGAGAAGAGGCCTTTTCTGGATGTGAAAGCTGAAGAAGACCACCCCCCCACACGTAGCAGGGACTCCCTCCTGGACCCTGAATCCGCTACAAACCACACCCAGACACCTGCTTTCACAGAGAGACCCTTTACTAAATGGGGAAGAAATGTTAAAGCGGTTGCTTTCTGACTTGGGCAGAAAAACAGCAGCAAACGACCTTGCAGGTGTCACTTTAAGAGGAGAAGGGGAGGTCTGTGTTAGAATGGGCTAGGGTGCAGGGGTAGAGGAGATAGGGGATGAGGAAGATGAAGGGGACAAGGGGAAGGAGGAAGGGGGAAGGGAATGGAGAAAGGGGGAAAGGGGAGGGGAGAGGGAGGGGGAGGAGATGGGGGAGGGGTATTTGTCCTAGAGAGACAAAGGACTGCCTTTGGGAGGGGAGACAGACATGGAAATGGCGGGCCATGAAGAACCAAGGGGAAACCCCATGTTAAGATGAGGCGTTTAATTTAAACAGGATGTGTTAATTAGAGCCAAAGGCAGGTTTTGGTTGCTCGACTTTGATAGCTGGACCTTGGTAGTCAGCCTGAGGAGGAGGCAGTGGTCAAATAAGGAAATAGATCTTGGTGGCTGGCATTAGGAATGTAGTCTAATGGTTCTTAGCAAGGCAGAGGGAAGGAGGGAGCGGGAGAGAAAGGCACGGCCTGCCAGAGCCTCATGCTCTGGGCTAGTGTCATGTCCAGTGCCAGAGGCTGGGGAGTGAGAGAAAGGAGTGTCTAAAAAGAAAATCCTCCATCATTATTTCACACACCCCATTCTAGATCCTAGATTGGGCAGAAGACTCCTTAGCTGAAAGCAGATGTGTGTGTGTGTGTGTGTGTGTGTGTGTGTGTGTGTGTGTGTGTGTGTGTGTGTGGTTACTGGCAGGAATGGCCATCAGGAAGGAGAAGGCTGCCTTTTCTGCAGCTGGCTGTGAATAGGGTGGGGCTTTGAAAGTCCCTTCCCTGTGTATTTGACAAACAGGGTTTATTGGCAAATGCTACCTTCCGGGCTGCCTTGCTGGTCTAGGGGGCCCACTGCAAAGGGACGCACCTGCTGCTTCCGCCTCACCAAGAGCTACATGGAGAGCAATAGCCTGCTCACCCACAAGCCGTGGAGTAGTTACAGACATCAGGAAAGCTCGGGAGTTCCAGAGGCAGCTGCTACAGCAGCCTGATGGGAAGGGAGGGGAAAGGAAAACGTAGCCCAAAATAGAAAAGTGTGCTTTAAGTGGATAATGGCTGAGCAGATCCCTGCTGTCCGAAGCTGCTTCTCTCCAGAGCCACCTTTTAGCGATTTGATTTCACCGCTAAACTGTTTGCCCGTAAGATAAGTGCTCAATTAAGGCAAGTGGGGAGTGGCATTGGAAGAGATTAATGTTTCAGGCTTTTAGATCTCATATTGGAGGGGGCGGGAAACCCAGGAATCTATTCCTTTTACCTGCCAAAAGTATGCTTCCTTTCCTTCATCTAATTGCTGCAGTCTTGAATTAGTGTCTTGACCCAGACCACTTTTCTTAAAGCTGATTAGCCTGGAGGCCAGAAGGGCAGCTTTGGAGAGCCACTGAAATGCAATCGGGGCATTTGCATGAAGAGGTGAACATGCTTTCCCTGGGGGGGGGGGGCAGAGGGAAATTTGTCTGCACACTCCTTGGCTGGCTGGAAATCTTTACTTGGCTTTTACTAGGTCTTTTTCTCTGGGGCTTTGGTGCCTCTTCTCCTGGAAGTGGGTCCTCTTTAAGGGTGGACATGAGTATAAGGGAGAGATCAGGAGCAGCAAGGTGAAGGACAGGAGCTGTTTAACAAGCCAGTGTTCATGTGGCCTTGACTGTTGCAAAGTCCACCCTGATCATCCTGGGGCGTTTGCTTGGGTAGAATTGTAAACAGAACTGTAGGCACAAAATCCCTAGCAAATGGAGGGGAGGGTGCATCTGTGTCTTTAATACTTTGGATGCTCTGACTCTCAGGCGAACTCAGTGGGTGGCAGTTCCCAAAGAAGAACTGTCTCTCCTGGTCCCATCCCTTACCCCCCCGTTTGGTTTATAGGGCCAAAAGCTAACAGAATTCAGGGAGGCAAACCCCACCCATGGTGTTTCTACAGCCCCCAGAAGGAATGAGAGTGGTGATCCCATTTTCCCGGAACTGTTAGGTGCTGAGCAGACAGCTGATTTGTTGCAGCGCAGGGCCTGGCAGAAGCTTACGAAAGGGAGCAGCCACAAGGGACCTGGGGATAAATGATTTCCTAATGGTCTGAAAGAGTCTCAGGACTCACTCAGTGCCCAGCAGAGGGTGAACTTCAGGGAGGGCAGAGAATTTACATTGTTAACTCAAGCTGAATGGTTTAAGATACTAGGGAAGGGGGTGAAGGCTCAGTTGGGGGATGCACAATGTTGGGAAATTATTTTGCAGTGAAAGTGATATCATAGACTTAGACTTGTGATCTAGGTCTCTCTCTCTCTGTCTCTCTCTGTCTCTCTGTTTCTCCCTCTCTCTCTCTCTCTCTCTCTCTCTCTCTCTCTCTCTCTCTCTCTCTCTCTCTCTCTGTGTGTGTGTGTGTGTGTGTATTATGCGTGTGTTACCTGTGCTGCCTGTGTAGGTATGTGTGACCGGCTTAACTGCTGTTTTCATGCATTCCTCAGTCGATTCCCCAATCTTTGTGGGGCAGGGTTTCTCACCGAATATGGGGTCCACACTTTAAGCTAGTCTGGCTAGCCCTTGGATCTGTCTGTCTCTGCCCTCCAGCACCAGGATTATGGAAACAAGTGACCCATATTTTCTATGGGTGATGGGGACCAGCTCAGAGTCTCATGCTCCCAAAGTATGTATTTTAACCACTGAACTGTCTCCCAGCACCCTGCTTGGATTTCTCATTGCTGAAAGAAACAGGGAGTTTAAACGCCAGTATGAAGGACAAGTGACCACAAAGTCCCACGGATAACTGCTTGGTAGGAGAGGGGAAACCTGTTTTCTTCAATGGAGTGACCCTGGGTACAACAACCACAATCCGGGCAGGCCCCGAGCCCAGGAGTGCATAGTCAAAACAAATCAGACTCCATTCTTTTCAGTGGATTTTTATAAAAATATCTTTCTTGTGTTTTTTCTTTTAAAGAGAAGGAACATGAAGGTGGGTGGATAAGGAGGGAGAGGATCTGGGAGGAGTTGGGAGATAAAAAAAGAACAAGAAACATAGTACATGAAAACCATGAATAATAAAGTAAAATTTAAAAATTACACAGGAAAACATGAATAATAATATTAATAAATAATACCATTAGACATACAGAAAGTCTGTGTCCATAGAAAAGATGAATGGTTATACAAATGGATTCCACACCTCTGCAGAGTTTATATGGTCCTAAACTTACCATGAAGCTCTAGAAAGTGCTACCCTGTATAGTTTAGTTTGGAAGGGAAATGCTTTGGTCGTGTCAAAGTGGATAGAATTTCTTCAGTGATAGAAATACATATTCTTTATCCTATTCAAGTAAGTTCATGAATATTTGCCTCTAGATGTTAGTTTATCATTTCCTGTTGTGTAACAGTTACTCTGAGATTGAAACATTCTATCCTGCAGGGCAGCTCCTTAGACAGGAAAGTAAGCAAATCAAAGTAGCTTCAGGAAGTTTCTGAAACTGACCAGACTCACTGGGCCCCTCCCTAGCCAGAGTAAGCAATCAAAGCTGTGAGCCCCTGAGTCTAGACAGAGATAAACTGCAAAGAAGACTCTGAGGAACCAGCTGAGCTGCTTCCTGGAAGGGGCTTAATCCAACTGGACAGGACACTCGCCAAACTGATGAGCTCCCGACAAGCTGCAAAGTGTTCCCAGCCTTTGTGAGCTGTCACCCATTCCGGGGTGGCCCTTGAGGATAAAGCTCTCTGTCGTTTTTTTGCTTCCATAAGTATTCCTTTACCCACTTTCCTGTAAGTAACCCCAGTGAAACTCATTGGTTCACCAAGCTAGACTTGGGTGATATCCGTACTTGTGAGTAGACATGCAGATTGTGTCTCTTCCGGAAAAGCTTTATCAACCAGCATTTCTGGAATTAGACATGAGTAAAATTTAGACATCTAATAACCAAATAGCAGTTTAGTATCCACAGTACGCAAACAGGTATGCCGAGGGGCCTGTCGAGTGTTCAGAGATAGACAGTTCCCTGGATGCATAGAGATTTGAACATGGTCCACAAAGGAGATAACTGCAAAGATGGTTCGAATTAATATGACACAGAACATGGCCGCAGGGAGAAGTGCGAGGCGAGGGAGGGTAGTTCACTGGTGGTTTAGATAATCTGGATTGGTTTCATGATGGGTTGAGGGAGGGTAGTTCATTGCTGGTTTAGATAAACTGGCTTGGCTTCAAGATTGGTGTACAATTTAACCTGATGCTATTTCAAGTTTTCCAAACTATTTTATTCCCTGTTAGAAATTCATTGCCTGTTACTGAACAGTATACACACACCCTTGGAACAATAGTTCCACAAAATAGTATTTTCTCATATTATGGATCATCTGTGTTCTTCAGTTGTCTTCAAATTGCCACTTACCTTCCGGGTTGATTTTATAGCCCACCTGATGAGTTGTCCTTTACCAACTTACCAAACACAGCCATTACCTGTGGCAAGGGAGTGTGAGCTTTGCTAATGACTCTCACCTGAAGGTTCCAGAAACCTTGCAGCAAGTGTCATTGCCATCCCCATTTCTCAGATGAGGAAACTAAGATTGAGGAGTTGGGTTACATTGTCTCCTAGGTCACATAGCTCTTAGCGTAACTAGGATTTGACCCCAGCTCAAAGCACAGGCAATGGAAAGGCCCACAAAAAGAAAACATGGGAATTGTGAAGTCTGGCTACAATGTATTGTATGTACTGTAGGAAAGTTTGGAGAGATAATAGTGAATTATTAATTGTACTGACTGGTTTTGTCTAGAGTCATCAGAGAGGAAGGAGCCTCAGTTGAGGGAATTGCCTCCATGAGATCCAGCTGCCAGGCATTTTCTCAAGTAGTGATCAGTGTGGGAGTTCCCAGTCCATGGTGGGTGGTGCCATCTCTGGGCTGGTGGTCCTGGGTTCTATAAGAAAGCAGGCTGAGCAAACCATGTGAGTAGGCCAGTGAGCAGCTCCCTCCATAGCCTCTGCATCAGCTCCCGCCTCCAGGATCCTTCCCTGCTTCAGTTCCTGCCTTGTCTCCCTTCAGTTGTAAGAGCAACGTGGAACTGTAACCAAATAAACCCTTTTCTCCCTGACTTGCTTTTTTTGGCCACTTGTTTCATCAGATGCCACAGGCCAGCCCTAGCAGGTCAGAGAAACTGGAGCGGAGTCCTTGGCCATACACGCATAGGAGACTTATCGGAGGGACCGAAACTTAATTCTTTTTCTCTCCCGTCTTTATGTTTCTCTTATCCCTTTTTTTTTTTTTTTTTTGGTTTTATGAGACAGGGTTTCTCTGTATTGTTTTGGAGGCTGTCAGTCCAGCCTGGCCTCGAACTCACAGAAATCCGCCTGCCTCTGCCTCCCGAGTGCTGGGATTAAAGGAGTGCGCCACCACCGCCCGGCTCTCTTATCCCTTTTATAACACCTAAGACAAAAAATAATCTCTACACAAGAAGGAAACCCCCTCCGAACCACAAGTTCCATATTTTCCAAAAGCAAATTTAAAAAACTTTAAACAGAAAGAAATCACATTCTGATCACAAGTTACACGCTTGTCTTAGAAACCCACAAGTAGTTAAACATTTTTCTTTGTATCAATGTTCCTGTCATCACATCTTCACCCCAAAGCAACGATTCTTTTATTATTGATGAGCAAAGGCTCCAAGCAAGCCAAGTATATTTCAGCCAGTTTCTTTGTACTGGCGGGCAGCTGTTTGCAGTTTCAGTGTAGCAGATTCCTACCCTATTTCTATTCTACAAAACTGGACTCAAGCCACCTGTTTTTCTTTTTTCTCTTTACACCTAATAGGGTCGTCTAATTTCCTTTCGCAACTTTGTTGTTTTTCTCTCAAAGTGCACTCGGAAACCTGTGATTGATTCTGTAAGCTACCGGACCAAGGAGAACTCAGACCTAGCCTTGGGTGTAGGGACATACTTGCTTTCTTGATCATCAGGCTGTTTTTTTTTTTTTTATTCACAGCCAGTGGAGTACTCACTCCATTCTCTCGTTGCCGTTGCCAACTCTGGACCCTAGGCAAGTGTGGTGGCTGTGTGGTCATGGCGTAAAGTGTTCTGTGGGTTGGCATGTGACACAAAGAAATGGAAACGGGCTGGGAGGAAAAAACTGAGGTGCAGTGGGAAGGGACTGGGGTGGGGGGCAGGGACCCACCAGGGGATGGAGGAGTGGGTGGTGGGAGGGGCTTCTGCAGGAAGGTTCCTGTAGGCCTGAAAGGCTCATTACTAACTTTCAGAAATTCCTACCAGTGAACAGAATGGTTCTCAGAAAACAGAGTCTGAAGTAGCAGATCATCAGGCACAGCCATCCCCATGCAAGGAGTCTGACACACCCATCCAGTCCCGTCTGGCTACTGGAGAGGATTTTTAATTTTAAATTGTCATTGCAATATATTAAGATACAGAAAAATCACCTAAGTAAACTTGTTCTTTGTGTTTAATTTCTTATTTCAACGTCCTTCTGGAAGGTCCCCTTGAACTCCTTGGTTATCCCATCCTTGACTTGTGTTTATATCAAGGGATTCAGCTCAACTCACAGCTAACTCTTGAAAATACCGCTACTTTCATGTCTAGGGGAGCAGGAGAATCATATAACAAGACACCAGCCCTGGCAATTAAAGCAGCAACTTGGTTATGAATTAGTGTGTGTGTGTGTGTGTGTGTGTGTGTGTGTGTGTGAGAGAGAGAGAGAGAGAGAGAGAGAGAGAGAGAGAGAAGTAATTAGCCACATGCTATATATTCTGTGTGGATCTAGCTATGAAAAAGCTCCTAAAATGTTCCTTCCTGGCACACAGTCAATTATTATTATCCACATCAGTTAGTGATGGTTTATAATGCTGGTTGGGGTGGACAATGAAATAACAGCTACTACGTCTTTCTTCCTTAGGGAAACACAGCCTTGGATTCCCATGAGCCTCTGCTTCCATAACAAACTTGTCAACTGATCAACGCCTAACCTTTCCCACTGGTGCTTCTGTTGAAGAGCTCTTTATTGAGTACTCACTGCCGACACCCCCACTAGTAGCTCATGCTACAGCGTGCACACTTTAATTCTGTGAGGAAGAGATTCTGCTCTTGGTGCTGACATCACGGGTTCACCATCTAAAAGAGACAACAACAGACCTCCAGGAAACAGCTGTGAGGATTTAACGTTGGGATATAAAAATAAAATGAACAAATACTGGGGAAAAAAGGTACACATTTGTGTAGCGCTGGTTAGCACTTATTTATGTAGCACCTGTTAGGAGAGAACTCCTCACACAGACTAGGTAACTCAAGCATCATGAAGTGAAAATGTTTCAGTCCCACAATTTCTTCCATTTATGGCAAAGACAAATCTTGTCGTCAGAATATGAGCAATAGCCCAGAAGGTGTATCTCAAATCAATATTGTAATTATTGGGGTTCACCTAACCCCCATACTTGAAATATTCTGAGTATTTGGGTTCTGTCTGGGAGTGACTGTCTCCTACACTCTTTCTGGTCTCCCTGGTGACCTTCTTCAGCCGCAGCCACCACCTCCTATCTCCAGGCCTGGAGAGCACGAGAACTCATTCTCAGCAGCCCCTGTGTCTCCAGGAGCTCCCGTGTGATCCCAAGGCACCAAGTGTTTCCCACACCTCTACAATTCCACTCATACCTTTGCCACTTCCTGAGAGACAAATCCGTGCTTCCAACGACCAGCTGGCACCTTCCTATTGGCACTGCAATCTCAGCGAGTTCAAGGAAACTTTGGGTGTCCATTCTTGTCTGCTCTATACCGGTGACATTCGTCTTAGTAACTAACACAAGCTTTTGTCCAAACCCCAAACCCAAGACTTATCCTGGCTGCTGTAAAAAAAAACAAAAACAATCTAACCTTCCATGTCCAACCTAGAAAAATGGCTTTGCTGTGTCCCAGGTTCTAGTCTCTGCTTAGCCACGCGGCGTCCTTCTCCACAGACACACATCATCTCCTCTGTTTTCTTTTGAAGGGACGGGGGGGGGGGGAGGGGAGGGGGGACCGGGGCTCAAACTCACGTGAAGCACACAGTCCACCACTGAACTATGCACAGGCTCCACAGCCCACACCTCACCTGCTGCCTGGTGTCATCCACACACTACCCAGTCAAAACACAGGACGGGAAGGTCACATCCCTCTCCTACACACCCGCCTTATATGAAACGAAATCTGATTTTTTTTTTTTTTACCGTGACCTGGAAAGCCTGTGTGGCCTGACCTTCATCACGTCTCCATCATTCTCCTCACCGTGGTCTCAGTACTGTATCAGCCTCAGTGAATTTCTTTTATTGTTGTCTTAATCACTGCTATTATTCTTTTTTTAAAAATTCTTTCTTTGTTGTTACTTTAATTTTTTCATTTTTATTTTTAAATTTAAATTTAAATTAGAAACAAAGTTGCTTCACATGTCAATTCCAGGTCCCTCTCCCTTTCCCTCCCCTCCTCCCGTGCCCTCTCACCAGCGCCCCCCAATATCCCCTCATTTCCCCAGGGAGGGTGAGGCCCTCCATGGGGGTGTCCATAGTCTGTCATTTCATCCAGGGCAGGGCCTAGACCCTCCCCCAAGAGTTCAGGGTGAGACAGCATCTCTCATTGTTGGATGGGAGCCCAAAGTCCATTTGTATACCTGGGATAAATACTGATCTACTACCCAAGGCTCAATAGATTACCTAGGCCTCCTCACTGACACCCACATTCAGGGTCTTGATCAGTCCCATGCTGGATTCCCAAGCATCAGTCTGGGATTCAAGAGTTAACCTTTGTCAGGTCAGCTGTTTCTGGGGGTCAAACCAGCCCAGTCTTAACCCCTTTGCTCATCAGTCCTCCCTCTCTGTCACTGGATTCCTTGAGGTCAGCTCAGTGTTTAGCTGTGGGAGTCTGCCTCTGCTTCCATCAGCCATTGAATAAAATAATGGTTTTCATCCTGACATTTTTGCACGTACTTCTGGTTTTTGCTTGTCCTCTCCCAGCAAGTCATCCTGCCCACCTGCTGGCCCTCTTTCCTACCTGCTGGTGTTTTGGCTGCTTCACATTGAATTTCTTGATGTTCTTCAAATACATGGATTTATTCGTCAATATTTGCATGTCCTTTGTACGGACACTGAATTTTCCCATGACTTGCCATCGTATCATTTAGAAATATTTTCAAATTTCTTTTCTTCTTCTATGAGACTGCCTGAGCAGCCCATTTGAGATCCTCCAACCCTGCCATTTTCTGTTTTGTTTCTGTATGTGTTGATATTTCCCAGTGTCCTTGATGTGTCTGAAGCAACACAACATCAGTGCCCCGACTCCTGCCCCTGGGATGTGCATCTGGAACATGGTTTGTGCTTCGTTCTGCATGAGTCCCCAGATTTTCAAAGTCCCCGGCCTGTGGTAGGCACTTTGTGATCGCAAGCAAAATGAGAGAATGCTCATTGTACTGGACATATCCGGTACCCACAGGCCAGCCCTTGAGCAGAGGGACTGATGAATGCGGCCAAAGCATTTATGAGAGAGGAAACGTGAGGGGTTCTACCAACACAAAGGTCAGTATCATTAGTAGTTACATAGATGCGTATTTAAATACTGAGATAACATTTCAGCTCCTGATGGGTACCAATTAAAATTATTGGTGATAGTCACTTCTGAAGGGGATGTGTGAGAAGGGTCATTATTTTACACCCTTGGAGAAAGTTTAAATTGCCACTTAAGTAATCTGGTAATAAATATTAATGGGGAAAAATGTAGACTCCTGGCAATATTCTTAGATGGATTCTGTAATATAGATATAAAACCACACAGGATATAACCTTTGTGCAGATTTTGTTTATAATATTAAAAAGAGAAATTCTTAGGTCCTTCAATACTTAAAAAATGAATGTTTATGACGTGTGCACTTAATAAAGCACCACACAGCTTCCAAACAGAATAAAGTAAATTTGTGCATGTTAATATCATGGGGGGTTCGGTTTCCTTGGTGTTGAAAACTAAAAGTTAAAGAACAGTGAGCAGAGTGTATTCGTTTTTCATAAACACAGACATCTCTATTTGTGTGTTTGTGTCTTCCCAAATGAGAAGAGGACTTGAGTCCGACAACCTCAGGCCCACAGTCTTATCTCTGGGTAGTAAAGAGGGGAGGGGAAGGCGTGAGCATCATCTCTGTGCAATTGCATGTTCACATGGGATATACAACATAAGCATGATTTAGCAATTGGTTCAAAGCAAAAATATGCCCTTTATGAAGTTTAACGTTTCTTTCCAGTAAAGTATAACAAGCACTGAAGCCAACAAAGCACGGGTTCTCTTTTGCTTATGTGGAAGCGTACATGAAGCAAACGTATAAAGAATATTTCACATTTGAAAGTAAATCAGAATTAGGATAACAGCAACGAAAAACCTTGATAAAGTTTCAATTCTATAGAACGATGAATTATTAAGTTAGAGAAGTAGAAAGCTTATAGTAACTTAAAAGATGAAAAACAATCATCAAAGGATGACTTCCCCCAAAGTCTATGCCTGATGATTTTGCCAGCGAGAGCTCTGAAATAGAAGAGTTCCGTAGTATAAAAACAGACAAAAGAACAGAGAGACTGTAAAGTCACTTTACACATTTCACAGAAATGGAGACCTATGTGTATGCATGCCAAATACATTCACACACACAAATATACACTATGAAAACGGAGATGCTTGCCCCTTACTGGGAAGATGAAGTGTGAAACCAGGGAACCAGAAAAGTGGAACAATATTTGGAAGAAAAAGCAGACAGGATGAGAAGGGCAGAGAAACCAGAGAAAGAAAAACAGTCCGCAAAAAAGGGACGTGTGCAGACCCAAACCACACTTTCCTCTGGAGCCTCAGGCCACTCAAACTTGGAAAAGATCCTGCCTTTCCCTGCGTAGTAATGGGCTTGGAGTTCAGAAGCAACTCTTTTAATCTCATGCTTTCAATAACACACTGGTAAATATTAAAGTGTTGTAAAATGACAGGATATAAGGAGCAATGGACAGCCAGCTCGGTATGCAGAGAGACTCTTCTCTTTTCAGGCGACTGATAGGTAGTCAAAGCTTCTGAAAAGGCGCAGGATTTAAATCATGTAGCCAGTACGTGCAGAGCAATTGCCAGTGCTGAGATGGTTGCCTGTGTCAGGAAAGAGGCAGCCAGAGAAAGAGAGCCCACTCTAGTTATTTGAAGCAGAAGTGGAGGGGGGTTTAGAGCAGAAATTGGTTCCATGTGTGATACGAGACTTGGAATGACAGATGGTTATTGCTGAGCCAAGAGATCAGGACTAGCGGGAAGCCGCCAGCACTCCATAGCCGGGGCAGCAAAAACACATAACCCTTTAAAGGAATTCTCCCATAAATTAACTGGACAGGGACTTGGGGTCCGGGTTCTGTTTTGCTTGTCTGATCTCATTGCTTGCTCTGGGGGAAGAGATGTTGAACTCCCAAGGATGGAAAATTGAAGTCCAAGGGAAGAAAGCAGCTTAATGCAGAACACATGGAAACGGGTCAGCCTCTTTCTTTTCTAAACCAAAAGCTCCTAAATATATATTACAGGAACATAATTCACTGAAATACAGCTGCAGGTTGCGGTAGGGACACATTTGGTCTCAAAGCCCATGATATAGGATACTGGACACACATATGCTCTGGTCAAGAGGTAGCATCTCAATGATAAAGGATTGCAGCAGGCATGAGGCAGCAATCCCAAATGACATAAACAGGGAGGGGCATCTGGCTGACTTCCAATTTTGTCTTGCTAATGTGGCATTCCAGAAGGTGTCTGCACTGTGTTCTGATGGAAAGAGTGACGGAGAACTACTATGTCCAAACATCTCCCAACCAAAAGTAGCCCCATAATTTGTGGGATCCAAAGCAAAATGAGAACGAGATGCTCTTGGTTTAAAAGAAAAAAATTGAGAATTTCAAGACAGTAACATTTGAACATTAACCCAAGTGGGAGATCTTTCTCAGTGGGAGACCCTGCACCGCCACACGGGGTGTACTGTACTGAAGCTTTCACTGCTTCCAAACATGAAGGAAATGGCGAGGCTTGCCCACACCCTTGGGGCAGCCTTCTGCAGCAAATTACTAGGTGACAAAAGCCAGAGAAGAGGACAAACGAAGAATGCTGAGAGAGATGAAGACTGTGCCCTGGTGTCACAGCATTGCACATATCTGCTTAGTACACAAATGCTAAATGGCGTTGGAAGTTATGGCTACAGGATATCAATGCAGATAGGAAGAATGAACTTGCTAACACATTTATCTGTCTCTGCAGGTAATTGGCTGGCACTGTCTGAAATTGCATTGTGCATTTAATCAAAGATAATGACTCCCTACTCACAATGTTTTATTCCTCAGCTCTCCTTAATTTTAGAGGGGGCCGTTGGTTGGAAAACATCTCATGAAAGGAAGAAACATGTATGTGAAGGTTAAGTGATCTCACTGATTCTACTTCTGCTTAATTTTTTCATTGACTCTAGAAAAATTATGTTCCATACTTTGTATTGAAAAGTACAGGATTCTGTTTCTGTGAGAACCCAAATGTGTTACTGATGACATCATAGGTAATGGCGTATCAGAATGTTACTTTTATCTCTGCTTCTCATACATACATTGGGCTCTTTGTAAGTGGGCTGTATAATTTTTTTCAGGGTTAGGGTTTAGGTAATGGCGTATCAGAATGTTACTTTTATCTCTGCTTCTCATACATATATTGGGCTCTTTGTAAGTGGGCTGTATAATTTTTTTCAGAAGCTGAAGTTATTTTTGTATTTTAAAAGTAGTGAACTATTATCCTATCTAAGTGTGCTAGCCCTGTATTGGTTCAGTCTGTCAAGCTTGGAGGTCCTCTGTGTCGGTCAACTGAGAACTGCCCACATTTCAGAACCAGGTGTTTCCCCATCCCCCACCCTGCCTTCAACGACTCAGCATCAGGGGCAGCCATCACTAATAGCCAGTACGACATATCCACCATCACCAGAGTCACAGGGTTTCCCTGTGCCCATGCTCCATAATGCCCTGTAAATCCCAGACAATCCCAGCCTGGTCTTTTCCCATTCTGGTTTAGAAGCAGTCACTAAATCTCTGGTATCAGGTCTGTTGCATGGTGCAAATTTGTGGCATTCCTTGGCCTTCCAGTCACCAAGATAACCTTTCACCACAAAACCCTTTGACTGTATTTCTGTCTGGAGGTTGTTTGAAGGCACAAGCATCTACAGAGAGTCCGGCTCATGTAACACTGTGTCGCTGACATAGAAATGTGGCATTTTATTAAAATAAAGAGGTGTCTATCATTTTGCCATGAGATGTGGTAAGTAAAAGGTCTCCAGCAGCCTAGCTAGACATTTCTCATTTCATCTGTGTGTGTGTGTGTGTGTGTGTGTGAGAGAGAGAGAGAGAGAGAGAGAGAGAGAGAGAGAGAGAGAGAGAGAGAGAGAGAGAGAGAGAGAGAGAGAGAGAGAGAAGCGGGGAGAGGGAGAGAGAGAGAGCACACACACATCATCTAAATCATCTAATAGGTTGGGTATGACAGATTCACCCTATTTGCATGATGGAGTCATTTGCTCTCCTCAGCTCAACACTTTGGGATGCTTCTGCTGGAGATTCATGGCCACCAAAGGTGCTCCAGTGATGGCAGGAGCTAGGTTGGATCAGAAAGCTCAAGTTATTGTTGTGATATCTTAGTTCTGCAGTGTGGAAGAGAGGTAGATGTTGGAACTCTACACAATCACAAGGGTTTTGTATAGACAATTTTAGAATCAACGGTAGGAATAGCTGATCCTTGGTCTGCTTAGAGTATCCTTATATGTCTGTAGTTGTAGGCAACATCAGTGTTAGAATGATGTTTTGTGGAAAAAAATTCAGGTACTTCTGAGTTTAACTGTGTATGTGTGGGCAGTTTCCAAATTCATTTGTTTTTCAAACTTGATAGTATAAAATTATATTTATGATAGGCAAAATAAATATTTTGACATATATACACAACAGTTGAATCTAGCTCACCATCCAATACATTACCTTACCTGGTTATCATTTCTGTGTATGTAGTTTAACAGCATTTCCCATAACATCTTTATTTACATTGTGATTTGTCTTTATTCTAATTGGGAAATTGTCTTTGTTTATGGTATGGAACATAATGTCTGATGTCTTTGTTTTGATATATTTATACTGTTATGTTCTGGAATGATTGGCTGAAGCTAATTAATATTTCATACTACGTGTGCTTGTCATTGTTTTCTGGCAAGAACATTAGAGGTCCGCTTTCTTAGTCATTTGCAAGCACAGTATCTTCTTAATTACAGTCTGCGCCCCAAGACAACAGAAATCCGAGACCTCTCTCATCAGGGAGGGCCATGTGTGCCCTTTTGGCTGGCACCCCCACCTTCCCCTTCAAGCCTGGAAAACACTGTTTATTACGTGCCTTTCAGTAACTCCCCTGCTCCATTAACAGCAAATTCAGAGATCTCTCAGTTGGGCCGTCAGCCCTCAGGGTGTGCGTAATCAGCTCCATGGGAAAGGTTCAAGAGGAAAGTTTAAATGGTTAGGGAAAGTCTGAACTTGTCGTCAGTTGATGTGGGATGTCCTTCTGCATGCTGTGTATGCGAGTTGCTTTTGTTGGTCGAGGAATAAATCTTTCTCAGTCAATGGGCAGGCAGAACCTAGCTAGGTGGGAATTCCAAACAGAGATACAGGGAGAAGGGAGGCGGAGTCAAGTAGAGCCCAGGTAGCTACCAGGGAAGGGAGATGTGAGGTAATAAGCCACGAGCCCCATGGTAAAACGTAGAATATCAGAAATGTGTTAATTTATAGGTAGACTTAGTCCATAAGAAGCCCAAACCATTGACTAAACAATCATAATGTTAATAATAGCTTCTGATAATTATTTCATAAGAGGCAGCGGGACTTGGCAGGTGGGAGAAAAACCTGTCCAATAGGACTAGGAGAGGCAGAAAAATAATTCCTCTACAATCCCTGTCACCAGCAGCGATTTCATACTTCCTGTGTTTAAGCACCAAGTAAGAAATACAGGACAAAAATGCTCAATGAACAATGTCCTGTTTTAGAGTAACAAGTCAATGTTCTAATCCACATGAGAAATGTATTCAGTTTACTTACCTCAAGATTTTTACTAAAATTAATTTTTGTAGTGCAGATAGGGTTGGTCACCAAATAAAAACAACCCATCTCCGGTGGGAGATGCTGAGCTTCTTGTGGGGAGGGTGACAAAGACAGCAGCTGGCGTGGGGCTCACCAAGTTCTTTCTAGGCATTGATCACGCTCCCCATTCTTATTGAGGTCATGCTTCCCATTCTTACTGAGGTAACAGGCCAGCAGTGACTTCTCCCCTGAGGACAGACCCCACACCATCCCAAGAAGGTGCTGCAGGGGAGGAAGGGGTGTTCTCTTCTAGATCTGGACGCAGGCTAGTGCATGTGTTATTTTCCTTGGTGCTGACGATACAGTTTAAAGTAGGAAGTGTTTGTTTAGCTTACAGTTCAGGGGACCATTCCATCAGGGTCGGGGGAGGCAAGAGAAAGGCCTGGCCAGGGGTGGTGGGGTCCCGCAGGCCAGATTGTGTCACCATTCAAGGAGCAGAGACAGCAGGGAGACAGACCAAGCCATAAAACCTCCAGTGACCCAATCACTCAAGTGAGGCTCTACCTCTTTTTTTTTTTTTTTTTTTTTTTAGTTTTTTTTTTTTCCGAGACAGGGTTTCTCTGTATTGTTTTGGAGGCTGTCCTGGAACTCACTCTGTAGACCAGGCTGGCCTTGAACTCACAGAGATCCACCTGCCTCTGCCTCCCGAGTGCTGGGATTAAAGGTGTGCGCCACCAACACCCAGCTCCAGGCTCTACATCTTACAGGCCCCACAATGTCCCCACACTGCTGACATTCATAGGAGGCCTTTGCTATCCCTCTGAGCCTTTTTGGTGGGGAAGGCTTTGTTAGCTCTTTGGGTCTGGGGCACTGGGGTCCCTGACCTAGACTGGTCCGTGTCAATGCTACACATTCAGTGCTTCACCTGCTCCTTACACATTCACTCCTCATCTCCCCCATCAATAAGTATTTTAAACCCACTTAACGGAAATTTTAAAATAAATCTCAAAGCCATCATTTGGCACCAAATTGCCAGGTGAACACGCTTGGGTTACTTTTCTGTTGCTGTTGCTGTGGCAAAACACCAGAGAAAATCCACCCCAGGAAGGAAGGGTGTGTTGTAGCTGGTGATCTGGGGGAGGGAAGACAGGGCAGCAGGGACGGTGCCCACAGTGCCAGCAGGAGCGCGAGCCAATGGTCAGCTGTGGCAGAGCTAGCCATCACACGGCGAGGAGGAATACTGGTGTCCACTGGACGGACCTCCTTACTGTTTTTCTGGGCCCCCGCAACGCACAAATCGGTTCACACATGCTAAATGAGTTCATTGTATACACAGTCTGGGAACTATATCCCAATCCAGCTATTGTAGGCTTCAACGGACGCGACAGACAATTACTGACAGTAAAGCTAAGTATTTAATGTAGAAAATTACTCACAAGATACCAAACCCAGAGGAGCAGTTTTCAGCGGCCAAACCGGAAGCCGAACTCCAGGAAAAGAGACTGAGACTTCCTGTGTGCTGTCTTTTATGCCTTCCCCCGTAACGCCCCTAGCCATGCCCAAAAGTGGGCCTGGCTAGTGACGTAGTTCCGCCTACGTACGTATACGTCTTTACGTCCAGCCGTATACGTCTTTAGTCCTGCCTAAAGTGGGTGTGGTTAGCGGTGTGGTAAACCGCCCTTTTATTACCTCATCTGTATGCGCCTCTAATAAGTCACATGTTTAATGGCGGCATCAGACTTCCTCCTACAAGCTATGATAAATAGATATCCCCTCAAACGGGTAAATACATGGGAAAAAATAATGAAAATTTAAGATAGCACGACTATTTACATTGAAACAAACACTGTAAAGTAGAAAATGTGCCACGTGTACTGTTTCTTTTCTCAACACTGTGACAAACTTTTTTTGTTTTCGCTCGAAGTTTCAGATGGGTTAGCCTCGACAGCCTGGCTGAACATTTTGGTGGGGGAAGGGCATTCATGGGAGCATTTACATCGCACGAGGGACAGAGGCAGGGAAAAGGAATCTGGAAGGGGCCAGGCCAAGGCATAGCATCTGAGGATGTCATCCTGGTGACTAGTTTTTCCAGCCGGGTCCTACCTCCCTTTTAAGTTTCTCCCGCTAACGTTACCACATCACGAATCAGCCCGGCTGTTTATCCATTCATTGGGTCAGCACCCAGAGGATCCCATCAATCCTCTTAACACTCCTACCCGGAAACGCAACGTTGTGCGTGTGATCCACTCAATCCAGACAAAGAACTGTGCCACTGCGTCAACTCACGGATGATCACCTCTGTGAGGAAGCCTTCTTGTAAGCTAAGAGAGGAACTAGAATTGTGTTCTGGGACGTGATTACATTTGTCCTGCACAGAATTCTACCTGACTGTGGGTGGTAACAGCTTGTAGTGGATCACCTTTTTAAGTTGCGCCAGTGTAAAAGAACCCGTCTGCATATGCTAAGGGATTTCACAGAGTTAAGATATGTTATAATGGGACTGGGTAGGGAGGGGGGAAAATTGGACTCACCAATAGGTGAACAGCTAAACAAATTGTAGAATGACATAGTCAGTAAGGGGAATCTTATACATGGTTATGTAGAGATCTCAAAATACTCCAGGTTTTGAATATAAAAATAAACATACAGAATAGCATATGGCTTACATTTTTAGCAAAGATCATATGCTTTTAATTTATATGTATGTACAAATTTTTGTTATACTAGAAAACATACATGAAATTCCTGGCAAAACCTACCTTTGTAGAGGGAAGGATAAAATTTAGACTAGGGAAAGTAAGCAGAAGGAATTTTAGTTTTATGCAGAATGGCTTATTGAACTTCCTTGTAATAATATTTGAATCAAGTATACTAAAATATTAATAGCTTCAACACTGAGTGCCAGATAGTTTCATGGGTATTTGACTTATCATTTGTACTTGTCTATATTTTTAAATTTCTCAGGAAAATCAGCACAGTAAGGTAACTATACTTTTAGTCAATTATGGCCATATGTCAGCTAGATGTATGCTCCAGTAATACTGAGAAACAGGAAGTATGAAACCCTGCCAACTGCTAGAGAAATCCTCAAGTCCACAGACAGTTTAGAAGCACCAGAGATAATTTAGAAACACCAGAGACTGGCGTTCCAATGACAAGCCAGGAAGACAGTGATGACATTCACAGAAGTTCCTAAAGCAATAAATCCTGCGAATGAAACTCAAATTTCATCAGAGAGGACCATGTATCAACGGCATATATCAAGACCATTTTGTAAACAACATTTTCAAATCTCCTTCAACAAGGCCACACCTCCTAATAGTATCACTCCCAATGAGCTTATGGGGGCCAATTGCATTCAAACTCTCATACCAGGATTATGATCAACCCATTCATTTAGTTCATTGCATTAGTCATCTTGTTACTACAAAAAAAAAAAATAGACGAGCCGGGTGGTGGTGGTGCACGCCTTTAATCCCAGCACTCAGGAGGCAGAGGCAGGAGGATCTCTGTGAGTTCAAGGCTGGGCTGGACCGACAGCCTCCAAAACAATACAGAGAAACCCTGTCTCGTAAAATAAATAAATAAATAAATAAATAAATAAATAAAATAGACGAGGCACTTAAATTGCAAAGGAAATTGTTTTTAGTTCATCGTTAGGGTGGTTCACCGTCTAGTGTTGCAAAGCTCACTGATTTGGCCTCTGGTGAAGGTAGCTGATGTCAGGACACCATAGTGGAAAACTGTATAATTATAAAACAGTTACAACATCTCAGGCCAGAACAGAGAAAAGGGCAGAGTCCTCAAACTCCCACGGTTCTTTACGGTCTTCAAAGGCCTACGTTTATGATGACCTAAGGATTTTCCCATCAGCCCCTCTTTGTAATGGTTCCACCTCCCATTAGTAAAAGCCCCGGGGACCAAATCTTTAACGGGCAGACCTCTGGGGATGTGGTCAACGACCCAAGCACAGCAGTAATTACTGGAGATAATCAATGTGGCTGTTCTTTTCATGAGCCTGTTATTGAACATACTGTCTCGACAAAGCCAACATTCGATACGATACGGAGATAAGGGGGAAGGGGCTGGAAGAGTTGGAGAAGGGAGGAAGGAAAGCAGGAACCACCCTAGGCTGACTCTGAGTAGAATCTGTCCGCAGCAATAATTCTGATTATATAACAAGGCTATGGCAAGCTTATCAGGGGATTTCCCATCTCATTAAAATTGAAAACCACTAATTTCAGGATTATTTCACTTACTCATGCACGCATTCAACACACACAGCTTCTGTCCTTCGTAGGAAATGTACTTTATATAAATATACGAGCACGGACTTAATCACGGTCGCCATTTCAATATCAAATTCTTAAAAGTACGAATGACTGTGATACTGTAATGATATTAATTTTTAAGAGCCCTATGAAAGAGGGTTCACGTGATTTGTGGAATTGTTTCTATCGAATGATTAGAAAGCTAGGAGTGACAAGTGTCACCAAATGTGTTTTCTCCTCTTCTCTTTGAACAGCCACACAGGATTTTTACAGGGGTAATGAGGGCTTTACTGTGCAGACTGCTAAGTTCTTGAGACTTTTTCCCCCTCCCCCAGTAAATTCTTCTTACGCTGCTCATTCCTCTGGCAGAAGACTCTCTCCTGAAAGCTTCCGCGGCAGGAGTCAGCAGTCCTGCTTCAGACTGCTAAAAATATTTTCTGAAAAACTGCAAACAGACAGAAAAACAGGTCATAGGAACAGCTTCATTAACCGGCCATGTGTTTGCTTTGAGAATCCCTTTACTGCAACTTAAAATGGTCTGTGATGTTTCCCCCTCTCTCAGGGAGAAGGCGTGTGCTGGCTTTAAGATGTCCATCCTCAGCCATGTCAGACAGGCTGGTACCCTAGGGACTTGGGACTGTCATGAGGACCAGTCCCACCCGTCTGGCTTTTGCATTGTTATTTTGTGCTCTGTGGGGTCATTTAGCTCGTTTGAGGAGATTGCTTCATGTTTTAGGATAACAATCTCTCTCTCTCTCTTTTTTTTAACTTAAAAGTTTAGAAAACTCTCCCCCTTGGGCCCACAAATATTGTATCGTATTTTTTTTTGAGTCAGGTGGCGTTATCCCCATCTGACCCATTCGGCAGGCGTTATCCCCATCCGACCCATGCAGTGAGACTTCTGCAGCTCTCTGCAGAAGCCCTTCGCTTCCGTGGGGCGGGAAAACGCCGCGCATTTGCTTTTGCTGCTAAGTCGGCTGTGCCTCTCCTCCGTGGCTCCTTTCCTTAAGGCCCCTGTGAAAACAAGGCTCTTTTTGGAGGGCACCATCTCTCTTTCCTTCCCGGATGGGGAGGAAGTTGTCGTTTTCTATTTCCACTGCTCTGATGAACAAACTGTTTTTATTTTTTTAAAACCCTGATAGTTTTTGTTGTATCTTCTCCTGTCATTGTTTGTTTCCGGCAGTCATGGCGCTGAATCCGAGGACAGGACCCACACGCCTTGTGGGAACTGAAGGACAGATTTCATTGTCTCCTGGCCTGTGATGCTGGGAAGCAGTCTAGTGCCATGTACGTCTCGATTTTTGTTGTTGTTTTTGTTGCTGATTTTGTTTTGTTCTTATTAGCTTTCATATATTTTGAAGGATGCATTTTGTGTCCTGAAGCACCCAGTGATGGACGCTGGTAAGATCTTGGTTTCCCTTCGTTTGGGCTCCGAATGAACTCTTTTGGTCTACAATCCTTCATCCTTCAGTCCTGGGGTTCTTGAAGTTTTCAATAGCTTCTCTTTGGTTTAAAAATTTTCTCTCTGTAATTCTTTGTTGGTAAGATGTTGTATGATTTGAACACATTCCTAAATGGTAACCTTACACACACACAGCACAGACACACACATACACACACACACCCTTATTTATCACTGTCTGTAGCCACATGTCTGTGTGGAAGAATGCAGTTTAATTTATTATAGATAGGTAAGTTTATTAGCCAGAATTGTTGATGTAGTCCTGAAGAAAAATTGAGTCTGTGCTTAAGCATTGACTTCATACATGTTTAAATATGTGACTGCAGTTTTGTCTGAATATAGACATTTCATAGATACAGCACGTACATATTAGTGATAACACGTTGTGTTGTAATATAGTCTAGAAACATAACTCTGGGGGGCTATGGTGGTAAGAAACAAAACTGTTATGTTACGTAATACTTCTTAAATACCATGCAAAACTCTTAGATTAAACACAAGCATAAAAGATGAGAAGTGCAAAATAGTGATAATGAACATAGAGAGAGGAGAAGTGATGACTGAAAAATTACCTGGTGTAAAGACTCAATTTTACACTATAAGGATGACCACTGGGGACCAAAGACAGGGGGGTCTAGAACATGGAGGACACCAGGACTCTAGACCTGGGAAGCAAACTTGCATTTATGTCACATAAATTATTTTGAAAATGCAATTTCATAAAACATATGCTTTTCTACAAACAATACAGAGAAACCCTGTCTCATAAAAACTATATTTTCTTATAGGTCAGAGTTATTGAATTGCACGAAGAAAGATCAAAGGTCAGCCTTTTAGGAGTGTAGAAACAGAACTACTTTGATTTATTTTCTTTTAGTGTGAGAAAAATGAAGATTATGTTGTATCACCACCTTGTGGCCACAATCTATAACATTTAGCATGAGGCTCTGCAATACACATTTTCACATTTATGTACACGTTTGTACACAGGCATGTGTATCCACACACATACACACAAATGGCTTTAGGAATTACTAATGATTTCGTCTCTGTAGCTTTTCCAATTTTCCATAGGATAAGATTTGTGATTTTAGCTATTGTAATCTGAAAAATAAAATTCCAGAGTGTACCCTTAAATATCATCTCCTCTTCGCCTCCCCTATTCACATGGCGAGGCCAATCAGTTGCATTTCTGTTGCTATGGTAAAACACCATGAACAAAGGAGACTTAAAGACGAATTTATTTTGGATTTTTGTTCTTGAGCGCTAGATATCCACAACGGCATGGAGGTCCAGGCAGCTGAGGAGCTGAGATCACATCTCCATCTTGTGCCAGAAGCAGAGAGAGGGAACAGGAAGTGGCCAGGCTATAAAGCCCGCCTTCAGTGAGGTACTTCCTCTAGTGAGGCGCTGGGTCTTAAACGTTTCATAATCACACCGAACACACAACCAACTGGAAACCAAACATTTAGTGCGGGAGTCTACAAGGGGCATTCTCATCCAAACTGCCACACGTCCCTTAATTTTTTTTTTCTTTAGAGCTTACTATTTGACCAATAGAGTTTTGGAGCATTTGAAACTTTCACTTTCTCCAAAGCCGACTCTCTGATACACAGAAGATTTCTGTTTAGGAAGCCATAGATAAGGCCGAGTCAGATTTAAAAGTTCAACTCTGCAAACATTTACCAACAACGCTGTCCTACTCATCTCTCACCCATCCCAAGGTGACGGCAGAAGCAGCGTGAGTATCAGCAGGAAACCCCAGGCAGAGGGTGCCCGTCCCACTCAATGACCAGGATTTTAAGAGGACACCTAACATGCTGTCCCTCTTAGAGAGGTTGGAGATGTTGGGGTGAGGT
The DNA here is from genome assembly GCF_017639785.1 of Mesocricetus auratus. Taxonomy (NCBI): domain Eukaryota; kingdom Metazoa; phylum Chordata; class Mammalia; order Rodentia; family Cricetidae; genus Mesocricetus; species Mesocricetus auratus. Next base: position 4,154,917 of record NW_024429180.1, read on the forward strand.
TGGAGATGTTGGGGTGCAAACCCATCGTGATCCCGGAGTATGGATACGCATTTCATCTTTAATCCTCAATGATACCCTTTGAAGCCAACAAGAATGTAGCTGCTTTACTAAGAACTTCAATCTTCACAGAGTTATGCACTGCCTTGGGTTGTGCTGGCAATGGAGTAGCTCAGGGGGAGGGAAACCAATAACGAACACATTTCTTTTTGCATGTGTTTGTGCCTGCGTATACATTTGAACGTGTTTGTGGGCGTGTGTGCTGATGCATGTGCTGTTGTTTCTCTCTCTCTCCCTCTCCCTCCCTCTCTGTCTCTGTCTCTGTCTCTCTCTCTCTCTCTCTCTGTGTGTGTGTGTGTGTGTGTGTGTGTGTGTGTGTGTGTGTATGTGTGTGTGTGTAGGTTGGCTTCAGGTGTCCTCCTTGATCTCACTCCCCCAGACATACAGAGGCAGGGTCTCTCACTTGAACCAGACCTTGCCTACTCTGTTAGTCTGGCTATCCAGCTTGCTCTGAGGATTCTCCTGTCTCTGCCTCCATAGTGCTGAGAATACAGGCCAGTTACTAGCTGCCTGCTATTTACATGGGTGCTGTGGCTCAAAGCTCGTCATCATGCTTACACAATTATAGCTGATTGAGTCATCTCCCAAGGCCGTCATGTATTTTTAACAATTGATATAGTATTTTTTAATCAGATCTTTAGTAGTTTTATGCTTGATCACACTCATGTCTCCCTCCTCCCCCAACTCATCACCTTCTTCCTTTCTTACTCCCACCTCTCTCTCTTTCTCTCTCTACCTCTGTTTCTCTCTCTCTCTCTTTTTCTTTAGAAGACACTATCTTCAGCAGATGTCAGGGTCCTCTGGCTTGAAGATCTCTCTGTTTCCTTTTTAGATTGTTCCATGAGTCTTAAGTGTAAGGAGTACGTTACAGATTCACTAATTGGGGGGCGGGAGTTGTCGCATCCATGGTCAATTAACCTCTGTATTTTGACCAGTTGTGTTACTCCCTTCAATATACCAAGTGACTCAGAAAGCTGCTAGCTCTGTGTGGGGCCTAGAACAGGAGAAGGTTCCTCAATAGATCCCAGCTGCTGTGCAGGCTGCTCTACCACTTGGACCATATGATCCAGCAGACCCTATGGTACTTGTGGTGTCATTGGAAGACAGGGATGCTGTCTGGAGCCTTTGGGAAGCCCTGATAGGTAAATCACAGAAGAGAAAGCTTTGGGATTTTGGAGCAAGGCTGAACCATCATCTGCAGACAACGATTCTCCCTTTGGGAGACAGCTCTTGGCCTGCTATTGGGCCTTAGTGGAATCTGAACGTTTGTTGACAGTGGGTCACCAAGTTACCATGTGATCTGAGCCGCCCATCATGATCTAGGTGCTATCTGTCCCAACAAGACATAAAAAGAGGAAGTGCACAGGAGTAATCTATTATCAAATAGAAGTGGTATCTATGTGACGGGACCCAAGCAGGCCCTGGAGACACAGGCAAGCTACATAAAGAAGTCGTGCACTCCTGCTATGACGCTCTGTTGACTAGTTCTGCATCAACTTGACACAAGCTAGAGTTATCTGAAAGGAGAAAGGACACCTCAGTTGACAAAATAGCTCTGTAAGATCCAGCTGTAAGGCATTTTCTTTTTTTAGTTGTTTTTGTAATGTTTTTATTTAAATTAGAAACATGAATGCTTCACATGTCAATCCCTGCTCCCTCTCCCACCCCTCTTCCCTTGTCCTTCCACCAGCCCCTCAGCCCCCCCCACCCAATCCCCACATCATTCCCCAGGGATGGTGAGGCCCTCTTTGGGGGGGAAATCTCTAGAGTCTGTCATTTCATCCAGGACAGGACCTAGGCAATCCCTCTATTTGGAATGGACTCCCAAAGATCATTCATAAACCATGGAAAACACTGATCTACTACCCAAGGACCCAGTGATTTTTGTGGCCTCCTCACTGAGACTACTTTTCATGGAGTCTGGATCAGTCCCCTATTGGCCTCTCAGGCATCAGTCTGGGATTCAAGAGCTCCCCCTTATCAGGTCAGCTATCTTTGTGGGTTTCACCATCATGGTCTTCTCCATCTCTGTCACTAGGTTCCAGGGGGTCAGTTCAGTGTTTAGCTGTGAGTATCTGTCTCTGCTTCCATCAGTCACTGGATGAAGGTTCTAGGATGGCATATAAGGTAGTCATCAACTTTACCATCAAGGAGGGGCATTTAATGTAGTCTCTCCACTATTGCTTAGATTGCCAGTTGGTGTCATCCTTGTAGATCTCTGGAGATCTCATTAGTGTCAGCTCTCTCCCCAAACCTATAATGACTCCATCTATTATGGTATCTCTCATCCTGATCTCCTCTGTTCTCATTTCGACTCAATCTTCCTGCTCCCCATTAGTCATTCATGGGGGAGGTCTCAGTACATTATGGGTAGTAGCATCCCTGGGCTGGTGGCTGTGGTTCTATAACCAAGCAGGCTAAGCAAGCCACAAGGAGCAATCCAGGAAGCAACACTCCTCTATGGCTTCTGCATTAGTTCCTGTCCTGAGTTCCTTCAATGATGGACAGTGTCTTGGAAGTGTAAGCCAAATGAACCTTTTCATTCCCAACTTGCTTGTTGGCTACGGTGTTTTGTCCCAACAACAGAAACCCTAAGAACGATGCCCTCTGAAAACTCCATATGGAGGTTCTTTGAGGCTATCATTTTATTTGAAGTAGATTGGTGCTGCCAGGAGCAGACACATCTCACTGTCTTAAAAAGCTTTCTGCTGTTAAGACATCTTAAAGGCATGTTCTGCAGGTATCTGAAGTGTTTGAAGTCCCATCTATTGAAAATATGTGAGGCTAAATAAAAGATTATTTCTGTCTACATCTAAACCCTTACTACAAGTTTGATTGCCACCTTAATTATCCTACACAGTTTGTAATTGTATCTTTCAAGGACTAGAACTTTACATCACAATGTTAAATGAGTTGCATAGGTACAATACCTTACAGTATGTCATAGCAAAAATAATGTAACAATGTACAAAAATGCATACCAATGTAAATTTGTTGAAACTAGTAGTTGCTTTTTAGTCTAAAAGCAGATTAACCAATCTACCCTTTTATCCCAGCATTCCCATATCCTTCCCTCACCCTCTTTTTTTTTAGATAGAAAGAAGGACAGAGGAAAGGAAAAGAAAGACATCCCTTAATCTAACTGTTTTGGTTTAGTTTCCTCCCTGACCTTGACCAAAATAGCTTGCAATCACGCCCTTGGTCTCTATGTCCCTCCCTACTCCTTCCTGTATATCTCTCTGTTCATATCCCTTTTCCATATTCTCAAGTAGGTAGGATGACCCATTCTGTGGATAGTCAATCTCTTTCCTTATCCAATCCTGCCATTTCCCAATGGGCCCCTGAACAAAGTGGCCACGGTGCCAGACATGGCGGTTGTGCATGAGCTCAGGCAACGTGGACTTCCACTCACCAGGGCCAGCTGACTACAGATGCTGCTGAGTTCCGTATCTGCCAACAACAGAGGCTGACATGGAGCCCCAGATGTGGCACCATGGCCTGGGGTGCCCAGCCAGTGACCTGGTGGCAGGTCGACCACTGTAGACCATTTCTTCCGTGAAGAAGACAATGCTTTGTCCTTGATTATTCTGACTACATATTCACCTTCTCTGCAAGCAATGCTTCTGCCAAAACCACCATGCTTGGACTTATGGAATGCCTTATCCACCATCATGGTGTTCAGTACAGTGCTGCTTTTGACCAAGGAACTCACTTAAACCCTTAGGCCAACAGGAATAATAGTAGTGTTAGGAGGGGCGACTGACCCAGATTACCAGGGGGGATATTGGATTGCTTCTCCACAATGGAGGTAAGAAAGATTATGTCTGGCATACAAGCAATGCTTTAGGACATCTCTTAGTGCTACCATGTCCTGTGATTAAGTCAATGGAAAACTACAAGAGCTGGATGACAAAGGGCACGGAGCCACCAGGAATAAAGATGTGGGCCACTCCTCCAGGAAAGGAGCCACGACCTGCTGAGGTACTTGCTGAGGGTAAAAGAAATACAGATACCAAAGGAATGTCCCTCAGGGGAAACGGCCACAGATTCTGTTATTTTATGTTTGTGGATGTTTGTAAAACAGTTATATCATTTTAGGTATAATTATGACCTGGTTATTGCTTCTATTTTTTTCAGATTTAACTTTTTGTTGATTCCTTGTGGATTTAATATCATGCATCCTATTGCTTCTTTTTGTGTTTTCCAAATTTAACTTTTTGCTGATTCTTTGTGGATTTCATATCATGCATTTCGATCCCACTCATCTCCCAGTCCCTTCCCATCTGTCTTCTACCCTTGCAGCTTCCTCAGGATAAAACAAGATAAAATTTAAAAGAGAAAGTAAGAAGCTGTTTTCCCAGGATAAGGCTCACCCATTGCGCTTGGGGTGCGCTGATCCCTGTGATCTCCCCATATGTAGGAAACTCGACCATATAATTTGTGGTAGTGGAGGACTGCATTTGCACACTACTCATTAAATAAAAAAAGAATTACACTTCGGGTCACTTATGTAGACTATCATATCATCTGCAAATAATGAAAGCTTTCATATCATCTGAAAATAGTGAGAGTTTTGACTTCTTCCTTTCCAATTTGTATCCCCTTGGTCTTCCTTTGTTGCCTTATTGCTCTAGCAAGAACTTCAAGTACTATATTGAACAGATATGGAGAGAGTGTTCCTGATTTTAGTGGAATCGCCTTGAATTTCTCTCCATTTAGTTTGATGTTGGCTGTTGATTTGCTTTATGTTGCCTTTATTATGTTTAGGTATGTTCGTGTTATCCCTGATCTCTCCAAGACCTTTATCATGAAGAGGTGTTGAATTTTGTCAATGGCTTTTTCAGCATCTAGTGAGATGATCGTGTGGATTTTCTTTTTCAGAGTATTTATATGATGGGTTACATTGATGGATTTTCGTATGTTGGACCATCCCTTCATCTCTGGGATGAAGCCTACTTGATCATGGTGTATGATTTTTCTGATGTGTTCTTGGATTCAGTTTGCTGGCATTTTTGCATCGATGGTCATGAGGGAGATTGGTCTATAGTTCTTTATCTTAGTTATGTCTTTGTGTGGTTTGGATACCAAGGTAATTGTAGCCTCGTAAAAAGAGTTTGCAATGATCTTTCTGCTTCTATTGTGTGGAATAATTTGAAGAGTATTGGTATTAGCTCTTCTTAGAATTTCTGATAGAATTCTGCGCTGAAACCATCTGCCCCTAGACTTCTTTTTTAGCTGGAAGATTTTTGAAGACTGCTTCTATTTTGTTAGGGGCTATAAGTCTATTTAAATTGCTTATCTGTTTTTGATTTAATTGTGGTAGATGATATCAGTCCAGAAAATCATCCATTTCCTTTAAATTTTCCAATTTGTGGAGTACAGGTTTTCAAAGTGTGACCTGATGATTTTCTGGATTTCCTCAGTGCTGGTTGTTATGTCCCCCTTTTCATTTCTGATTTTGTTAATTTGCATGTTCTCTCTCTGCCTTTTGGTTAGGTTGTATAAAGGTTTGTCTGTCTTGTTGACTTTCTTAAAGAACGTTCTTTAAGTTGACTTTCTTTGTTTCATTGATTCTTTGTGTTGTTTTCTTTGTTTCTACTTTATTGATTTCGGCTCCCAGTTTGATTATTTCCTGGTGTCTACTCCTCCTGGGGGAGTTCGCTTCTTTTTGCTCTAGAGCTTTCAGGTGTTCTATTCTAGTGTGGCTATTCTCCAGTTTCTTCATGTGGGATCTTAGTGCTATGATCTTTCCTCTTAGGACTGCTTTCAGGGTGTCCCATAGGTTTGGGTATGTTGTGCCTTCATTTTCATTGATTTCTAGGAAGTATTTGATTTATTTTTTTATTTATTGCTTTACCCAGGAGTGATGCAATTGAGCATTGTTTGATTTCCATGAGTTTGTGGGGCTTCTGCAATTTGTGTTGTTGTTGAATTCTAATTTTAAGCCATGGTTATCTGATAAGATACAGGGGGTTATTCCAATTTTTGTATCTGTTGAGGTTTGCTTTATTGCCAAGTATGCGGTTGATTTTAGAGAAGGTTCCATGTGGCACTGAGAAGAAGGTATATTCTTTTGTATTTGGGTGGAATGTTCTATTAAACTCAATTGGGTCATAACTTCTGTTAGTTCCTTTGTTTCTTTATTACATTTCTGTCTGGTAGTCCTGTCTAGTGGTGAGAGTGGGGTGTTGAAATCTCCCACTATAACTGTGTGAGGTTTTATGTGTGATTTGAGTTTTAGTAATGTTTCTTTTATGAATGTGGCTGCCTTTGTATTTAGGGCATAGATGTTCAGAATTGAGACTTCATCCTGATGGAGTTTTCCTATGTTGAATATGAGATAACCTTTGTCATCTCTTTTCATTAATTTTAATTTGAAGTCTAATTTGTTAGATATTGGGACACCTACACCTGCTTGCTTCTTAGGTCCATTTGATTGGAATATCTTTTCCCAGCTCTTAACTCTGAAGTATTGCCTGCCTTTGAAATTAAGGTGTGTTTCTTGTATGCAACAGAAGGATGGACTCAATCTTCATATCCATTCTGTTAGCCTGTGTCTTTTTATAGGTGAGACAAGACCATTGACACTCAGGTATATCAATGACCATTGATTGTTGATTCTTGTTTGTTTTTGGTGGTGGTATTGTGTGTGAGTTTTTCCCCTATTTCTGGCTTTTGGTAAAGTGAGATTATCTATTGCCAATGTTTTTGTGAGTTTAGTTAATTTCCTTGTGTTGGAGTTTTCCTTCCTTTCTGTAGGACTGGATTTGTGGATATGTATTGTGTAAATATGGTTTTGCCATTAAGTATCTTGTTTTCTCCATTTATAGTGATTGAAAGCTTTGCTGGTTATAGTAGTCTTGGCTGGCATCCGTGGTCTCTTTGTGTTGGTAGAACATCTATCCAGGACCTTCTGTCTTTCAGAGTTTCCATGGAGAAGTCAGGTGTAATTCTGATAGGTTTGCTTTATATTACTTGGCCTTTTTCCTTCACTGATTTTAATATTCTTTCTTTATTCTGTATGTTTGTTGTTTCAATTATTACGTGGCAAGGGGAGTATTTTTTGTGGTCCAATCTATTTGGTGTTCGGTAAGCTTCTTGTACTCTCATAAGCATGCCCTTCTTCAGGTAAGGAAAGTTTTCTTCTATGATTTTGCTGAATATGTTTTCTGCCCCTTTGAGTTGGGTTTATTCACCTTCTTCTATACCTATTATTCTTAGGATTTGTCTTTTCATGGTGTCCCATATTTCCTGTATGTTTTGTGTTAAGGATTTATTGGATTTAAGATTTTCTTTGGTCGATGAATCTATTTCCTCTAGTTTATCTTCAGTGCCTGAGATCCTGTCTTCCATTTCTTGTATTATGCTTGCATCTGTAGTTCCTGATTGTTTACTCAGATTTTCTACTTCTAGCATCCCCTCATTCTGTGTTTTCTTTATTATCTCTATTTCGGATTTCAAGTCTTGAACTGTTTGAATTGTTTCCTTCATCTTTTTTATTTTTTTTCAATTTCTTTAAGAGATTTGTTGATTTCTTGCATTTTTGGTTTGTTTTTTCTTCCATTTATTTAAGGGATTTTCTCATATCTTCTTTGAGGGCCTCTGTAATTTTCATGAGGTTGTTTTGAAGGTCATTCTCTTCTGTTTAATCTGTGTTGGGAAGTTCAGGTCTTGCTGGTGTAGAGTCCCTAGATTCTGGTGGGATCATATTGGTTTTTCTATTGTTGACTGTGTTTTTATATTGTTATCTTCCTATTCCTTCTTCCAGTGGGAGCTCATGGGTCTCCTCCTCTCTGATGGGTATGGGTCTAAGGTTCTCTTCCAGTGGGTTCAAGCAGGTCCAATACTTTGATGGGTCTCATGATGGGTGCAGGGGCGTCTAAGACACTCTAGGCGAGGGGCAGGTGCAGGAAGATCCAAGTAGGGGGATGTAGGGAGTTGGGGCCCCGAGAAGAGCCTACACTCCTGATTATTACTTTATATGTCATCTTAGAGTCTTCATTCAGTAGCTGATGGAAGCAGAAGCAGACACTCACAGCTAAACAGCAAACTGAACTCCTGGAATCCAGTTGCAGAGAGAGTGATGAGCAAAGGGGTCAAGAATGGGCTGGTGAAACCCACAGAAACAGCTGACCTGAACAAAGGGGAGCTCTTGATTGCAGACTGATGGCTGAGAGACCAGCATGGGACTGATCCAGACCCCCTGAACATGGGTGTCAGTGAGGAGGGCTCGGCAATCTATGGGGCCTCTGGTAGTAGATCAGTATTATTTATCCTTAGCGTACAAATGGACTTTGTGAGCCCATTCTACATGGAGGGATGCTCTCTCAGCTTAGACACATGGGGGAGGGTTTAGGCCCTTCTCCAAATGATGTGACAGACTTTGAAGATCCCACATGGAAGGCCTCACCCTCACTTCAGAGCAGAAAGGAATAGGGGGTTGGGGGGTCAAGGGAGGAAAGGAGGGAGAGGGAACTGGGATTGACATGTAAAACAAGCTTGTTTCTAATTTAAATAAAAAACTAGAAAAAAAATGACAAAACCAACAACAACAAAGATTGCCTATGCTCAGTGCTAAATGGGATCTCTGTATTAACCTCCCCGAAGAGAGAGCAGAAAAATTGTAAGAGACGGAGGTTCAAGGGAATTGCAAGGAAACAATGCTGTTTTGGTGTGCCAGGGTCGTTGAATTCATAAGCCAACAGCAGCTGTGTTTGCCTGATCAAGAGCAAGTCAGTCAACATGCAAGCATGGTGGGGGTAGGGACTTGCTGGGTCCTATGACGTGAGCCCTAACTTTAGCCAAGCTGTTATTGGCTGTTGCTGGCTAGGGTTAGGGTTAGGGTTAGGGTTAGGGTTAGGGTTAGGGTTAGGGTTAGGGTTAGGATTAGGGGTTAGGGGTTAGGGCTTAGGGTTAAGTGACAATAGGTTTTATTCAGTGCCCTTCTAATTTGCCTACAGTCCATTTGCATAGGGTTAATGTTTAGTGTTAGGGTTAGGGTTAGGGTTAGGTGACAGTAGGTTTTATTCAGGGTTAGGGTTAGGATTAGGGTTAGGGTTAGGATTAGGATTAGGGTTAGGGTTAGGATTAGGGTTAGGGTTAGGGTTAGGGTTGGGATTAGGGGTTAGGGTTAGGTGACAATAGGTTTTATTCAGGGTTAGGGTTAGGGTTAGGGTTAGGATTAGGGTTAAGTGACAGTAGGTTTTATTCAGGCCCCTTATAGTTTGCCTACAGTCCATTTGCATAGGCCCACTCTCATGCAAGTGTGTAGGCAGCACTGATTTGACCTCATCTATTAAAAAAGAAGAGGCCATGAAGTTGGGGAATGCACATGATATGGAGACTCTGGGTGGAATTAGAAGGGGTAGTAGGGTAAGGATTACCAAAATACACTTTATATATGTATAAACTTTTCAAAGAACAAAGAAAAAACATAATTAAAAAAAATTCAAGACTAACAGGGGAAAGTTACTAGTACAGAATCCCCAGACAGCCACAAGAGGGCAGGCAAAGCTAATTTTGCAACTGAGCCTCTGGAACCAGGACTGGTGGTTCAGGTTTGACAGAACATGAAGCAGAAACAAATCCCAAACTAACTAATCAAATAGCAAAAACCCCAATGGCCAAAACAACCTCCCCTCACTAGGCAACTTCATAAAATAAGAGCAAGAGAAGAAAAGATTAACGACACCATGCAGTTGAGCTTAATTCAGTGAAAAACACTGGACTGTTGACCATCTTTTATGTATGCAGTGAGCAAAACACCCAATGAAATGTCACCTGTGACTGAAAATTCCATTTGAAATGAAGAGGGTGTAAGCCCCCACATTCCAGAAGTTACATACTTGAGAAGGTGACCAGTGAGGACAGAAATTTTCATAAATGCATCAAAATTCCATGCATAAGTATAGCAGGCTTTATAAGGTAGAGTGACTTTATGTGTGCATGTGTGTGTGTGTGTGTGTGTGCGTGCGTGTGTGTATGTGAACATGTGTGTCCATGTCTGTGTGCATGTGCATACATGCATGTATACATGCGAGTGTGTGAATATGTGTGTCCATGCATGTGTACATGTGAGTGTGTTACATGTGTGCATGTGTGTACATGTGTGTGGGCATGCGCGTGTGCGTGTGCATACATGTGTGTGTACATGCGAGTGTGTGAACACGTGTGTCCATGTGAGTCATGCGTGCATGTGAAGTTCAGAGGACGACTTTCAGAAGTCTCTTCTTCCTTTCTGCTATGTGGGCTCTGGGGATCCATCCCTCCTCCCTCTCCTCTCTTCTCAAGTTTTAAACAGTGCCAGGATTTATTGATTATGTTCGTCATCACTCTCCCGAGGAGAGTGTCTTAGTCCCTGTTGTGTTGCCGTGAGGAGATGCCATGACCAAGCCACTTGCAGAAGAAAGAAAACATTTTATTAGGTGATTACTTAAATCTTCAGAGAGCCCATTATTATCAGGGCAGGGAGCTACATCCTGCAGTCAAGAGAGAGAGGGGGGGGAGGGAGGGAGAGAAGGAGGGAGGCAAGGAGGGAGGGAGGGAGAGAGAGACTGGGCCTGGTGATCTGGAGTTTTAGAACCTCAAAACCCATCCTCAATGATATACCTCCTCCAGCAAGGCCACATTCCCCAATCCTTCCCAAATAGTTCCACTAACAGGGGGCCACGTTGTCAAAACAGTCTATGGTGGCCATTCTCATTCAGTTTACCCTAGAGAGCATAAAGGTTTTTTTTAATCATTTATAGGTTCGAGAAGGTTTATACTAAGTCTTGTGGCCACACAGAAAGACCAGAAAGATCCAGAGAATGTATGAGGAAGATAAGGAGGTGAGGAGACAGCGAGAGAAAGATGGGGCAGGAGAGGAAGAGGGGGTGACAGAAACTTGGGTGGGAGGCACGTCCTCCGGACAGGGCATTTTCCTTGCTGGCTTTAAGCAAGCAGAGCTCTGCCCTACTTCACATCCACGCCAGGCACTCTGAAGATAATGCTTCCCTTCTGTGAGGACACCAACCGGTCTGATGCAGGTAACCCAGAACTGTCTTTTTGTCTCTGTAAGCAAACATAACTGTGGCCTGTCTGGCCACATGAGGTCCTCCATCCAGTGCTCTGCATAATTAGGACAGGAACATCCAGGGCGGAGGGGGGGGTGTCATTATTCTATTTATCACAAATTCTTTTATTGGGAATTATATGCTGCCTGCTTCCTCTTTGTTAAAATTGTTATATATTTTCATCCTTTTATTTCAGTCTTTTTATGTTGCTTTATCCCCATTATGTCTTTTGCATGCTGGTCTTTTAAGATTATTATTCTTTTAGAAGTTCATTTAGAATTTCCTTCCCTTAGTAGATAAATTTATAGTTTACCAGATTTAGTAATTTTTAAAGTAATTGTATAGGAATGCCCTTTTGTCTCTAGACATTTTGATTTTCCTAAACTGATTATTTTTTCTCTTGGGATCCATAGAAAAGTTCAAGCAGAGAAAATTCTAACTGCAAAAGTTTTATCATCTTAAAAAAAAGACAAGTATTTGATAGTTCCCTGGAAATCTGACTCTCTTTTCAGACACTGGATTTTATGTAACCAGACGCTGGATCGGTTTTGTTGATTTTTCTTTTTTCCTAAATATTTCTAATTTATTCTTTGAGAATTTCATACATGTATATGATATATGTCTACCTCTCAACTCCCAGAGCTCTTCAATGTGCAGCAAGCTCCCCTCCCTTCCTAACTTCATGTCCTGTACTGAGTCTCATTAGTGCTCTGACTTTTTCATACCGCAGTGTGTCCCATGGGTGCTATCCCATGGGTGTGGGGACAGGAATAACCTACCAGTGTCCACACTCCCAATGGAAACGAGTCTCCCTCTTCCAGAAGACAGAGACTGCAAAGAGCTCCATAGCCAGGGTGGGACCTCGGGCGCTATTTCCCCACTATGCTGGCAGGTTTTCTGCTTTGATCTTGTGCAGTCTTGGTAAAGCTACCGTCAGTGCGGTGGTTTGAAGGACAGCGGCCTCCATAAACTCATACGTTTGAATGCTTCGTCACCAGGGCGTGGAACTGTTTGGGAATAATTAGGGGGAATAATTGTTGGAGGAGGTGTGGGGTTACTGAGAGTGGGATTTGAGGCTTCAAAAGCCATGCCAGGCATGGGTGCTTGCTCTCTCTCTCTCTCTCTCCCTCCCTCCCTCTCTCTCTCTCTCTCTCTCCATGCCACCTTCATATCAGTGTGCAAAGCTCCCAGTTACCCATTCCAGTCCCATGCTTCTCCATTTCCCACCATGATGATGACGGAGGACCGACTCTCTAAAAACTGGAACCAAGTCCCCAATTAAATACTTCTTTTTGTAAGAGTTGTCACGGTCATAGAGATGGTCCCTATCAATAGAACAGCAATAATTAAGACAGAAGCTGGTGTCAGGAACTGGGGTATTGCTGTGATGGGCCTGACTATGCTGGATTTTTTTTTCTTGAGGAATATGGAAGTCTTTGGGATTTTAGACTACAAAAGTGGCTGGACACCTCAAGCAGGAGCAGGACCTGATGGGCCATCCTCGTAGCAGCATGATGATGTACGGCCTACGGTAGTTTGGACAAGAGGTTTCGGGGTGGAGAGGTTTCAGCAGCGGGTGTAGAGACTGCTTTGGGGGATATTTTGGCAAAGAAGGTAGCCGCTTTTTGCCCTTGTTCTAAAAATCTCCCAGAGACCAAACTGAAGAGTTTTAGATTAATGGCACTGACAGGGGAGATTCCCTGGCAGCCTAGCATTGACTGTGCTCTCCGGTTGTTAGTGGTTGCTCTTATGCATGTCTGCAATAAAACGGAGTAAGCAGGACAAAGAGAAAGACGAAACGTTCAGTTTGAGGAGGAAAAGGGCACCAGGAAATCTGATGCTGGAGCCAATTCCTCCGCTCAGTGAGATAAAAAGCTTAAAGAAAGGTCTGGTTTAAAATGGAACGAAGGGAGTAGTGTATTCAGAGCAAGACCCCACTCAGCTAGGTTTCCAACTCGTGAGAAGGAACTACAGGGAAGCAGCAAAGGGAACCATCGGCAGCGGAGGAGTGACAGCAAGCCGTCAGTGAAAAGCTTACTTTTCATGAGTTGCTATGGTGTCTTTCCACGGCAATGGAGCAGTGACTGAGACAGCTGAGTTCACGAGGGTGTCTGTTACGCCGTGTCCACACTAGTGACTGAGACCGTTGAGTTCACGAGTGTGTTTGTTACGCCGTGTCCACACTAGTGACTGAGACAGCTGAGATCACGAGTGTGTCTGTTACGCCGTGTCCACACTAGTGACTGAGACAGTTGAGTTCACTAGTGTGTCTGTTAAGCTGTGCCCACCCTAGTGACTGAGACAGCTGAGATCACGAGTGTGTCTGTTATGCCAAATCCACACTGGAGCATTTCTCAGCAGTCCTGCCCATCGGTTGGCTTCTAAGTCTTTCTGTTTGCTCTCCAGAGATATCTCCCAAGCTTTGAGGGAAGGGGCTGGCATACATGCCCATTTGGGTTGAGCGGTTGCCCACTGTGGAACAAAAGCTCCTCCCCCTCCAGGATGACAGCAGCACTGTCCATTTGTTTAGGTATAAATATGAAGAAGGCAGTTTGACAAAATGTTTTTTTTTTAAAGAAAAATAACAATAGTGGGTTTCCCATATGTAATACAGCCTATGACCTCCCCACCCACGGGCTTTGGACCAGGATTATAGTACCAGGCATGAATTCTTTCTTATCAAGCAGGCCTGAAATTGAATCAGAAAGCGATTAGTCACCAATATAAAATGCCTTTGCTTTTGAGATCTTAGATATAAAATCTAAAAGATACACAGTGACACTGTATCTTTTGGAAAAACAAGTATCTATTGGAAAAAACATAGATAATAAGAGCTTCATATATTTGAGTGCAATTAGTGCTTAGATGGAATTTAGGATTATAATACCACCTATCTTGGCTGTGAGAGGGCAGCTTTGGATAGGATGATTTCTTGTACTAAAAGTTTCTTCTCTGAGGGCTGGAGTGATGGTTCAGTACTTAAAAGGTGCTTACTGTGTGATCACGAAGACTAGAGTCTGGACCCCAACATCTACATAGCAAGATGGATGTCACACAGTCCCACACACTTAGAACCACAGCTCTGAGTGGAGCAGAGGCTAGATGATCCACCTGGAACACAGACAAAATTAATTTCAGTGTTGTACCAAAACTTGCTCCCCTATCGTTCTACTCCCATTGATACTGTGTGGTGAAAAATTGCATCTTTGTCTATGGAATTCCCACTGTAACGGGTATACAACTGTTGGTTTGTATAGTTTCCTTTTAAGTCACACAGTATAAAGAGGAATCCAAAGAGTTAGGAATAAATGCATGCCATACTGCGTATTTATCTGTGTATGTAAGCGAGTATTGACCGGCTAATTCTATTTCCACTTGGATCCAAATAATAGGCCTGATAGTCCTAAGCAATATGATAGATCATAATATTTGTTCTGCTCTCCCCTGTAGCACTTATGTGAATAATTCATCAATAAGTTGTGTGTATACTATATCAAAGAACCATGCATTGACATCCTGCAAACATGTATTGATGCTCACACTGGGGCACAGAGTGTTCAGATGCAAACCCTGTCATTGAGCAGTAAGCTGAGGGGAAGAATCCAACAAGCCAGGGAATTCCAGGGTTGTGTTCTAAGTGAATGTTTAGAGTAGATACAACGTACCATGGAAGCATACTACACAGCTCTAAACCATCAGAGAAGACTTCCCGGAGAGAGTCCAGAGGGAGAAGAAGGCTGTAAGAGAGAGAGTTAACCAGGCCAGAAGCCATTTTCAAAATGACCATCTTGGGAACTGGGGAGATTGCTCAGTTAAAGCAGTTGCAGTGTGGGTATATGGGCACGAGTTTGGACCCTCATAACACACATAACTGTTGGATGGGCACGGCTTGGATTTCTAGATCAAGATGTCTAGCAAGAGTAGCCATGCATGAGAGCTCTGGGTTTGGCTGACAGACCTGGCATCCTGAAGCTCTAAGAGTAATGAAGATGATGAAGATGATTCCCAAAGCATCAACTTTGACTTACACACACACACATACACTCACGCATGCGCACACATACACACATACACTCACACACACACACGCACACACTCACACACATACACACACATGCTCACATACACACACTCACTTATACTCTCACACACACAAAGAATGCATTCACACATTCATGTACACATCGCATATACACACATGCATATACCACACACACAACATGCATAAACACATCTGTGTACATGCCACATATACAAACCAAGCACACATAAATACACACACACACACAAAAGCATGCCTATATATACACACACACATACCACATAAGCACGCATGCAGAAACAAAACCAAAACAAAACAGATAACTTTGTATACAAATAGAAACTAAGGAGATGAGTATAGAAAATCCAAGTGGTAGAAGGCAGGACGATGTTAACATGTTATCCAGGAGACACAGAAGGAGAGCAAGCATCAAAGTCAAAGATGCAGGCAGATAAATATATTGTGTAGATTGCAGAAGCGCCAGGAGCAACGAATATGGTGACTGGAGACAAACAGAGGCGTGATGAAAACAGAGCAAGACCTACAAGATCCCTGCCCTGAGCAGGACGTGAAGAACACCGTTCTCATTGAGACAGGTGACCCCGGAGGAGCAAATGGAGGAGTGACTGTGGTCAAGCTGTGGAATGGGGAGGAGAGGAATGGACTTTGACGGCACTACAGCTGAACCGTCTGTGGGACAAGCTGACTGTGCTGCCTGGGGATGTTCGTACGCGTGTTGAAGACGTGTTCATGGTTTCCCACGAGTCAGGCTCCCTGGGTAGCAGGGAAGAACAGCAAAGATGCGATGAGGTAAGTGTGATGATTTCCCTTGAGAAATTTAATAGGAAGGGATAGGCTTTTTAATTTACCCTCAGTGACAAACAGACATTATGATAAAGCGTATTAAGTGGGCCGGACACACTAAATCCCAAGGAAATTTGCTCATGGACAGATATTTAAATCAAACTGAGTTTTCAAGGAATGAAGAACTTTCCTCCCTGTCCCTTTGACAAATGAACTTCCAGAATGACAAGACCAACTGAGACGAGTATGTTAAGGCACATATAAGACAAAAGGGAAAAGGATGGGGTGTGAGACCTGCTCCACATGGTTGATACTGTGACAGGTTCACAATACATCTCTAGGGAAGCTGCAGACCCTGTGGGAGGACATATTGATGTTTTGCTAAGTTGTCAAACGGCCTTGTAAATATTTATGCTCGTATCCGGTGGTTCGTGCTGCTCTCAACTTCAACCAGAAAAGCTTTTGAATACAGAGAGTGATGGTCGGTGCAGAGAGCCATAACCAGTCAAAGCGCTGAGAATAGTGACTGAGTGTTCAGTCATAGATGAACATCTTCATCAGCTCCCTCCCCAACACACCTAAGGGATATCACAGAGGAGGGGATGGGAGGAAGGAGGGAGCAGGAGAGTGGGGGAGAGTCTTGTGACATGCTGTCTTGTAGATATGATGTGACTTTT
The DNA here is from genome assembly GCF_017639785.1 of Mesocricetus auratus. Classification (NCBI taxonomy): domain Eukaryota; kingdom Metazoa; phylum Chordata; class Mammalia; order Rodentia; family Cricetidae; genus Mesocricetus; species Mesocricetus auratus. The sequence goes on from NW_024429180.1 coordinate 4,171,551, forward strand.
GCCTACACGAACTCACTGTTGTTGCTGAGTGAGAATCAGAAGGAAATGTTAAAGTGCTATCTATGGAAGAGGGAAGAAAGTGATACAATTTGGTACCTACCTGCCTTCAAATTGATTTCAGGACAAAAAGAGGCAGCCTACCAAAAACAAACCAAAAGAAAATAAACAAACTAACTAACTAACAAACAAAACCCTCAAAACCTCAAAACATTCCAATGAGCTCGAAAGACAGGCCTGAATGACTAACTGATACATTGAAGTTCCTTTGCTCTTAACAATGTTTCAGACATGGAAACAAAGAATTAAGTTCTCTACTGTCTTTGCTTTGTAAGGGATCTTGTTGTTTTGTCTACTTTCAATACAAAGTGTTGTGACTGCACGTGCCAAGTATTTCATGGTAACATAACTGAAGTCTGTTAGTGTGTGATTTGTTTCTAATGAAACATCCTCAGACGGGTAGAAGGAAGCTGTTATCTGCAGAGAGATCAGCAGCAAGTACCATCTTGAAAGCTTAGTGGTCACTGCTCCATCCAGCAGAAAACCTCTCAATTTTGTAGAACGTTAAATGGCTGATAAAGGTAGATTAATTTATGAAAACTTTTTAACAAGTAAATAAAATCATCCCTAAGTGAAATCCTTAGCTACGAGCAGGCTTCCAGTCCCTCTGGACATCTAGCTAGCCCTCAAGATGCCTGAAGAGAGACGAGAGACTGGGTGCTCGAAGCAGCCTTCAGTGTTCAGAATGTCTGCTCCTCCTGAATTGCTAACACTCACTTTGGGCAACCTACAAGCAGCTCCAACTCTAACCCTAGGGGATCTGACACCATCTTCTGGTCTCCATGGGTACTGCATTTATCTATAGTACTACTACTACTATTACTACTACTCACAAACAATAATGATAACAACAACAACAATAATAATAATAATATTTAAAAGAGATATAGCAGACTGGTAACAGATACAAATATATCAATGAATTATTTCAAAAGGTATAGCCATATTAGTAACAGAGATCTTAAAGTTTTATATGTGCATGTTTTAAATCATCATAAACTGAGAAATTAGATGTCAAAGATACATTACCAGCAGAACTGATAATAAAAATTCTGGAATGGAAAGCACAAATGAGTCAAAAGCCACCTGGAAAATTGATGTCTTAATAACCAGAAGCCTCCGGCCAAAACATGCAGAGCCGTGTCTCAGAAAGTTTTTAAGGAACTCATAATCACCATCTTTTATAAATGACAATCAGTACTCCTTCCACAGTGCTGCACGGTCACCTTTGAATCTCCACTAGAAATCACACATGATACAAATCATAACCCGAGTTGAAGGGGGCTACACGGGAAAAGCCTGGACCTATACTCCCAGGTGGAGGAGGAGGCTGGTTCACACTGGGGCTGGCCAGCTGCATACTCCGTCAAAGCCAGTAGCTGAGCCCACGGCCGGGTTTTAACCTGGCTTCCTCGCGCTGACCTGTAGATGCAGATGTCAGGAGGCCGCCCTGCTGGAAGGCTTTGCTTATATGTAACAGGCTTCTCCAGCTGACCTGTGCCAGCACAGCTAGCCTCTCCAAACACATAGCAGTGGGTACACTTGGCAGGCTTGTTGGCTGAATTCTTATTAATTCCCTTGCGGATCAATACAGTGGTCTTTGATATGAAAGAGGCGTACTACCTAAACTATCTGCGGCCACGAAAGATGCTCTCTCTCCATTGCCTGCTTCAGACAATTTTCTTATTACAGGATTGTCCTTTGACCTGATTCACCTGATATAGAAGATAATGTGCATTATTACTGTCCATTAAGATGCTTTTGCAGTTATAAACATTTACTCATTCCATCCACAATCTTTTACATCAGCAGTCTTAGACTAGAAAGAGGCATTCAAGACGGGGAGAAATGGATGGACAGCTTGGGGAAGATCCTTTTACCTTGGGCATTTACATCTTAATGGAAGAAGGGAAGTGAGCACAGCCACCAGTAACACAACAACTTCAGATCACACTTAAGGTAGAAGAAAAGACGGAGGGCAGTAAGAGAGTGATTTAGGGAGACTTAGATTCGGAGGTTCTGAAAGAGAGTGGGTAGGAAAAGGAGCAAGAGCCAAGTATTTCAGAGGTGGAGGGTGGAGGGTGGGTCAGTGACACTGCGTTGTCACATGCAGTGCTGTGAGAGACTGCCATGAACTGTGTGTGTGTATGTGTGTGTGCGTGCCTGTGTGTGTGTGTGTCTGTGTGCCTGTGTATCTGTGTGTGTGTCTCTGTGTGTGCCTGTGTATCTGTGTATGTGTCTGTGTGTGTATCTGTGTGTGCCTGTGTATCTGTGTGTGTGTGCCTGTGTGTGTGTTTGTGTCTCTGTGTGTGTGTGTCTGTGTGTGTGTTTGTGTCTCTGTGTGTGTGTGTCTGTGTGTCTGGGACTGACTCTAGAGCTGCCTGCTTGGGAAGCAGCTGCTCTACCCCTGAGCCACTTTTCCAGCCCATATATTGTGTCTTAACACTAATGTGTTTCTAAAATGATTTATTGTCTTTCAAAAATTATGAAGAAGCCAAGGTTCCAATATTTATTCCTAGTTCTTAAAAACCTAATATTTTACTTTTTTGAAAATTTTATGCTTTTATATCATTTCTATCCCTCCCCTTCCTCACTCCAACTCCTCAGTTATCATCCCTAAATTCCCTCTCAAGCTGCTATAATTATTGTTGTGTAAGCGTGTGCAGGCACGCAGGCATGTGTGAGCAAACACACACACACACACACATACACACACACATGCCACCTACTGAGCCCATAAGTATTGCTCTTATGTACATGTGTTTAGGGCTCAACACTTGGAACTGGGAAATCTATCTGAAAAGCCCTCTTACTTGGGTTAGTGTTCCATTAAAATTAGATGAAGAACAAAGATGAAGCCAATTAAAATTTTAGTATGGATAGAGGTGGGGTCTCAGAGGGACTTATTGGCAACGATGGCTCTACTGAGTAAGAGGGTGTGGCCACTGATGGGCACCTCATGACCCATTGGATGACCATGTGCTTATGGGCAGCGTTAATTGGACTCAGATGGTTATTAATAATGAAAGCAAAAGTCAAGAGAGGACACAAATTTGTGAGGGGGATGGGGCTGTGGGAGCTGAGGGGAGTTGGGGTGACACAGTGTGGCAGTGTAGGTATGACTGAGTCTTGTCACGTTCTGCAAATGTATGAAGCTGCCTAAGAATGAAAACATCATTTTAAAAAGGAAATAGATGGGGAAGTCAACATGGAACAATGATCGCATGATTGCTGGGGGAAAACCTTAGTCTCCCACAGCACGCTTAGCTATTGACGTTAGGTGAACAAACGCCTTATCCATATAACAAAGAGTCATGTTAATGTCATTTTCTCTATAAGACATCCTTTGTCTCAATGATATATATCAATAGTCTCTGTACCTTAAAAATGAATTTTAAAAAACCATTTAAACACCACTGTGGTCAAACTGGTTTTCTATAAAGACCCGGATTTCACTTAACGGACACAAAAGCAGAGGCCTCGATTGTATTTCTGGGTAATCCAATATGTCCCGCGCTACCGTCTCGCCAGCAAGAACGACGCAGGACACTCGGATCCTTCTGCAGTAAAGCTTTAATACATCTTGAGAGATGGATGATCAGCTTCTGAGAGGGAGACCCCAAGCTAAGAAACCCAGCCCCTTATATAAGCCTAGGAGCTCCAAGTGAGACGTGTAGAGCCGGGATTGGTGGTTTGCTCATCACCCCAGATGACGGGTGAGGCACAGCTTAAACGGTAAACTCCAACTGACAGCAGATGTCAGCGCCATCTTCTAATGGCGATAGCGATAGTGAGGGCGGCTCCTCACACCAATATGTAACTATTATTGCTGCATTTTCCAAACAACTGGCAATACGAGCTGGGCTGTTAATTTCTGAAGTATCCACAACAACACTCCTCCAATATTCCAAGATTTCTTTTTAAACTCTGAAAGGAGGTCAATGGTTTCAACGTCAGCTCCATTTTGGGTGTTAACCAACATGAACCCTGCAGTTCAGTCTCTCTGCAGACCTCTGATCTGATTCTGAGGGACAGACAGTGACTGGAAGTGTGACTGTGATACAGCCACGTTTTAAAAGGATACCAGCTGCAGTCTGTAAAATGGTTATTCACAGCGTCCAGGTGGAGGCAGGGAGGCCTGGCCAGAGGTTCTGGAAGCTTATCAAAAGACAAGTGGGGGACTCCTGGGAGGGGGGAAGAGGAGGAGGAAGATATCAGCTTTGGAAAACACAGTGGAACTGAAGGCAATGAGCTTTAGGGAGGGTTGGATGGGCATCCGGCAGCAGGCACAAAGATCAGAAAAATAAAGACTTCCACGTTTGGCGCTTGTGCAATTGAATGAATGCTCTTGCCAACCAACAACACGGAGAAAGTTCCATAGGTGCGGGGAGAAAGTAGAAAAATAGTCTTTTTGGGTGTCTGAAGTTAGAAGCGAGCGCCGATGCACGGAAACGGAGAAGACATATATTAACCCTTTGCGTCCGGCAATTTAGGAACTCTGCGCAGAAACGTGCATTCACACACAGGGAGAGTCCACGGGGGCCAGAGCACTCATAAAGGAGAGGGCTGAAGACTCGAGCCCTCTCAGCGGTTAAAGACCCCAGAAGGACCGACGCTTGCGAAGTCGGTGAGGCGAGCGCACTGTGTCAGAAGACATAAGCGTAATCAGGAGGAAGGACGGGAGCTCGGGGACTGTCAGGGGCGCGGGCCCCATGTGTGCTCACCAGGACAAGCCGGCGTGTTTCTGGAACAAAGGGACCAGCAGCTGGCTGTGCCCCTCCGTCTACACGCACAGTGCAGGCAGTCTGAGTGTCCTACTTCCCCGAGCCTGTCCGGGGAATGGACTCAGGTTCCCTTCAGACATGGCTGGAATGTGGACAAGGCAGGGGCATGCGCACAGCCACTCGCTAGAAGGCCAAGTTCCACTTGGAAAGGACTTAGTGTTCCTACTCCGTTAGCCAAAGACAGCCACGACACCGGTGAGCATCAGAACAGGAAACGCCGGCCCTGGTAGCGTTGCCGAGAAGGAATGGCAACCTGTCACTCACGCCTCTGCGTGCTGATGAGGGGGGCGGGGTTGTTCTTCAGACCTGGGATGTACGTAGGGAACGGATATGACTCTAGAGAGGCATTTGAAACTTACCTGATTCCTCGCACTTCCCAATTACCGGGTCGGACTTCCTTCCTCTTCCAGTGTTGCTTTGTCCAAAGACACGGCTCAGAGGTTTCCTCGTGCGCATCTGTATGAATTCCCAGTCCACGACGCGTGGGCACTATTCAGTGCTTGTTTGCCTTTAGATTTTATTCCTTCCTAAAATTTACTTAGCTTAAAGAAACACACTACATGGAGACATCATAAACTACAAGTAGACAGTGAATAGGATTCTCTCTTAAAACGGGTATAGATGGGAGAAGTCTAGGGTTTTAATATGCTATATTTACATTTTTGATAAACCACAGGAGATAGCACGCAGGGAACACCACCCAGGAACGTCCCCAGATTGTGGGTCTGCTGGGGATCTGCCAGAAGCCTCTAGGTGCAGGGAATGCCATGGCGAGAACTGCTGGCAGTGTCACAGACGATTAAATACCACAAAGGGAATATGAGAGTGTGACTGCAGGCAGGGGAGACAGAGGCCAGGACAAGGTAAAAACCTGGGTGGAACTTGGCAGTCGGGGATAAAGTAACCAATGTCGCCTACATGGCCACCTGGGTGTGCTTCCTTGGCACTGGGCTTCCCGCTGCATTCGATGTCCTGTTGATCTCTGGTGCCTCCCAGGGGCGTTCTGAGTCTAACTCAGAAGGTGCAGGTACTTTGCTCATCTCGTGCCCATGAGGTCACAGCACGGAGTACCCTGGCCCACGAGGTCACAGCACGGAGTACCCTGCCCCTTCGTATGCTGACCGTTTCCACAGACTTGAAACCGTAGGGGCTAAGATTGGATGTCTGCCTTTCTTTAGGATTTCTGCTTCTGGAAGTGAGAAAGAGGATGTGTAACCCCCATAAATGCACCCAGATGAGAGATTCCACTTTTAATACCCCCCCAACTGAAATTCAAACAAACGCAAATGCTTCAGTCTTTTCCGCATCCTTAGAAGCACACCAAGTTTGAGGAGGGAAAACAGAAGATGCAATTAAAAGGTATGTGATACCACTACAATGTTTTCTAACAAGCAGCAACAGCACCAACACCAAAACACTGGACTCCAGGGCTGCAAGCAAGCGCTTTCTGCTGCCTCTAACCTGTCTGTGTGGGAAACTTTTATTGCTTTCCAGCCACACAAAGCTAAGGGTCATCCGGGGCAACTCATGCTATTCATGGTAACAGGCTGGGCTTTAAAATGAAAATAAGAAAGTGAATATAAACCAGGACCCGTTCTAGAAGCCAGCCAGAGTAAACCGGAGTCCACCGCTCCGGGAAACATTCCTTGGGAGGCTGTGGGCATGCAGGGCGGCCACCTCTCTTCAGTCTTCAGAACTCACAAGAAGTCGGAAGGAGAGGAGCGGTGACACGGAAAGCCAGACGTCTGACAAGGTACTGCTCAAGTTATAAGGCCGTTGATGGGTCCTCTTGATGCTGCAGTTGGACTGAGCCCCAAGGGTGACACTGGACTCCCTGCATTAACCACCCCACCCCGTGTGGCTAGCGAACGCCAAATATTACAACGGGCACAGGGAAAAGGCAGGCTCGTGTGTCCAGCAAATCCTCACTGGTCATATCAGGAGGTCGTCCTATTCAAATCTATTTTCATGTCCCCTCTCTCTCTCTCTCTCTCCCTCTCTCTCTCTCTCCCTCCCTCTGCATTTTCATGTCAGTAAATGCACATATGTGTAGCTGTGCCCGCACCATGATTGTGTGTAGAGACGTCAGGAGTTATATCTCAGCTGTTATTCCTTAGGAAAGATCCCCCCATCTATTTTTTTTTTACTTGAGACAATGCCTCTCACTGGAACCTTGGGCTCCCTGATTAGGCTGAACTGTCTTGGCTGAGAGTGCCAGGCAGGGATCTGCCATTTGCTGCTTCCCAAGGTCTGGGATTGCAAGAGGCCACCACCTGCCTGGCTTTTGAAAAGCCTGGGTCCTGGGGATGGCACTAGGGTCTTTGTTCCTGAGTGGCTCTTTACTCCCTGGGTGTCTTCTCAGCCCCCTCCCTCTGCATCTTAATTCGTTTAGAGACCCGTGGAAGCTCTGGTCTTCTGCTTACCCGGGACCACACTTGTTCTTTGCTAGATCCTAAAAGGGCCTGGTTTTTTTTTTTGTTTTTTTTTTTTTTAGCTCAGACTTATTCTTGCAGAGCACAAACACCCCAGATCTCAGCACACAGTCAATCTGGCATCTACACCATCCTCCAGAAAGATATCTGACCAATACTGGCCTCTGTGATGCCAAACACCCATCTGATGCTTGCCTCTTAGAGAGTCATCTAAGTGCTCTGAAAGGGATGGATTTTTGGTGACCCTGCTATGATGTTCAGTTCTAAGTGACACTTGGCCAAAAGGCAAAGCTACTTTAAGAGTCAAGGGAATGGCGATGACCCAAGTACAGGGAAGTCGCATGAGTTAGGGCCCATTAAAGCATTCTGAGAGCCTGATTGAACAGACCCGTCCGTCTTCAGCATCTCGACGGGAAATGAAAACGCACAACAAACCTCACGAAGACATTTGGAGAAAAGTGTCCTATTTTCTGATACCGGGAGTTTTATGGGGTTTCAGCATGGCCGTCCAAGTTCTTAGAACATTGCCTCGGTGATTCATGCGGGAGTGTGACTGAGCTGGCATAAAGATAGTCATCAGAGGGGTCTGAAATGGGGCACTCGTGACAAGATCGTGTCCATTTTAGCAGAAGTTGCCAAAGGACATCAAGTTTTGTCACATCCTACTCCAGGAGAGTCTTCTTACTGGGTCAACTGGCATTTTCTCTTTCCTTTTTAAAGGTTTATCTTATCTTATTTTATTATGTGTATGAATGATTTGCCTGCAAATAGGTATGCTCAGCACATGTGTAACTGGTGTCCTCAGAGGCTGGAAGAGGGTGTTGGATCGCCTGGAACTGGAGTTGCAGAGCTTGTGAGACACCATGTGTGGGCTGGGACCTGGACTTGGGGCCTCAGCATGAGCAAGCAGGCACTCTGAAACACATAGCTGTCTCTCCAGACCCAGGCCGTCTGCTATTCTTTATGTGACTGCTGTGTTCAAACCCTTCCTATTGTCTTAGCCTGTCCTCTGCTCCAGGCCTGGCTGCTGGGTTCTACTTCATACGTGAGACCAACTTCTGCTTCTCAGGATCTGTGCCATGGGCCAAGGCTTGAGTAAGAGGATAACTTACTCAGGATAAAGCAGAGTCCCTACAGGATATTCTACTGAATATTCTGTGAGTTGACAGAACCAGGCCTGAGTAGGATAACTGAGCTGTTGCTGTTCACATCACATGTGACATCCTCAGAGATGTCATCGACTGCAGACGTCAGGGTACCCTGTCCTCAGTGTTACAGGAAGGCCACCTCAAGGAGCTGCATGCTGCAAGCAGGCTGTCAGAGGCAGAGAGAACACAGAGGGAAGTGCGTTAGTGAGGCGTAGCTCTCACGTTTGGGCTATCCCAGTGCCTTAGCCTACAGCTAGAATAAGGCTCTGAGGGGAGCACACTCAGACAGAACCCAGGGAGGACTGTCATAATGATCTTTCCAGAAGTAAGCCTGATGGCTGTTGTCTGGGGCACACATTTAGTGACAAGAGGAGAGGTCGCCATGAAGCCAAGGTGAAGTCTGAGCTCTGGACTTGGTCTTCGTGGGTTTCCTACGTTGAATCTGTCCTTTTCTTTTCCAGTGTGAGGTTCATTCAAGTTCTTTGTGCCTTATTACCTCACATGTAAGATGAGAGCAAGGAAATACTGATTTCACAGCGTAAAATGTTTTGTCGTTAGTAATATATGCTTTATTGATAAGAAATAAGATTTGGTCAGGTATCAGGTCTGTCTGCACAACTAAGTTGTGAGCTTTTTTTTTTTTTTTTTTTTTTTTTTGGTAGGCATGGAATCAAGGATCCTTTGATTTTTTTTCCTAGACTGGCGTGGTTGTGGACACATGAGGGGAGTCCCTCGTATTACAATTACAGTGCCTCGTGTTACAATTACAGTGGTCCTCATGCTGTGTCATAGTGTTGACCATAGCATTGACCACAGTGTTAAACTGTGTCATGTTTGCTAAGCTCGTTCCGGCTCTCTACACAGCGGGAAGGAAATATTTTCTCTTAAGAAAATAGAAACTTGCAGGACTGAATCACACTGTTGTCTCAGGTCATCCCATTAGGGAAGACACAGGGCTAGGCTCAGCAGCGAGGTAGTCATTATGCTCAACTCAGCGGCTGCCTTGCTCGTGTTACCCAGCTGTTCTTTAGCAGGACCCCCTTTATCTGACGCGGCACCAGGCAAGTGACTATACGGTGTCTGGGAAGTTTCTCCCAGGTGGGTTCAGGAGACAGAATGCAGTCAAGGTGCCTTCCTACTCTGTCACGGACTTGGCCCTGCCTACCTAGTGAGCTCACCCTGCTTGGTGCCTGGAGCCATTGGTACCCTGCCCTGCCATGTGCAAAAGTGTAGTTCACAGTGAGAGAGAGAGAGAGACAGACAGACAGACAGACAGACACAGAGACAGAGAGAGACAGAGAGAAAGAGAGAGAGACAGAGAGAGACAGAGAGAGAGAGACAGAGAGACAGAGAGAAAGGGGGAGAGAGAGAGAGAGAGAGAGAGAGAGAGAAGGGAGAGAGAGAGACTTGCCGGAGCTAGCAAGCAGGTCCAAACCGGTCTGTGTTTCTCCCTGCCTGCAAACATAGTTGAGGTCAGTGTACAAGGGCTACAGAGAAAGCACAGTCGCTGGGACTTTCCATCTTGGGACCCGCTGTCCCGCGCCTCGCAGAAGGGCAACAGGGCTGCTTCCAGGGGTGAGATTTTTGTGTCCCCAAGCATCTGTGGTACTCGGAGAGAAAGACGCAGCTGGGGAAGCATGGGGGTGTTATTCCTGAATATTTCTATTGATATGCAACAAGGACCTTTTACAGAAAGACTCAGCAAGTGCTGAGTCTTTGGTGACTGCCCGGTTATGTCTGAGGACCCATTATCTGTCACGTCACAGAGTCATCCTTGTTTTGAGGCATTTGGATATTTTAGAAGTCTTGAATCCCGGCTGGGCTTGATGGTCCGCACCTGCAGCCTCAGAGCTCCAGGGCCTGAGGAATCAGCATCAGTAATTCTTATCTGTCACTGACACAGAGGGGTTCGACATCAGGCCGGGCCACGTGAGACCCTGTCTCTGTGTAGATATACACATGGGGCAGTGGGAGGACTGTAGAACTCCCTTTGTCACAGACTGACCCCGCTTGGGCTGTGGAGGCTTTTCAAGGATTCAGCTGTTCCACTTTTATATGTCAGGTCATAATTAACCACGCTAACTCCCTGTGAGTGGCGAGCCACCCACTAAGATGAAGTTCAGCTCTATGCACAAGTACATTTTTTGCCGTATCCTCTAAACAGTCATCAGCCATGCTAGCCGGGCATTGGTGGCGCACGCCTTTAATCCCAGCACTCGGGAGGCAGAGGCAGGCGGATCTCTGTGAGTTCGAGGCCGGGCTGGACCGACAGCCTCCAAAACAATACAGAGAAACCCTGTCTCGTAAAAACAAAAAACAAAAACAAAAACAAAAACAAAAACAGTCATCAGCCATACAAGACTTTGCCCTGCAGTGAAGCAGACAATAGTGTGTCAGCTTCTTAGTTAGAAATCAGCCAGCTTTTGATGCTTTTGCGCACCACCCTCGAGAGAAACACTCGTACTGGAAGCCAGTGGTCACCCAAATAGGTCAAAATTCTTTGCGTCATTCTGTCACATTAAGTTAGGGAACCAGTGGTGGCAGAGGCCATCCAGACGGTCTCAAAGATAACAAATTTTGATGCCTTTTATGGTCTATAACTTTGGAAACAGTGAAATAAATACTTTCCCTAGTTGACACCTGTGAAAATGTGCTTATGTAAGAGGAAGATGTCGTATGTTATTTTATTAGGGAGAAATCATTTACATGGGAAACCAGTAGATAACCCAAGGTCACTGCTTCGACTGTCTCTGCTGCTCTCAGAGATTGGATCGGAACCGAGAGGGAGGGAGAGAGAGAGAGAGAGACAGAGAGAGAGGGAGGGAGGGAGGGAGGGAGGGAGGAAGGGAGAGAGAGAGAGAGAGAGAGAGAGAGAGAGAGAGAGAGAGAGAGAGAGAGAGAGAGAGAGAGAGCTGCCTCTCCTCCCCAGGTCTTTATCCCAAAACTGGTGTGGTCAATGCCCAGGTACCTAGTAAGATCTCTCCCTACAAGACTCACTCAGATTGAACTTGAATCAGTCACACGTATGAATTCTTAACTCAAGCCCAGGGCCAATTTATTGGTTGGGCAACCTGAGCCCACAGCACTACTATTAAGAGGGGTCTTTGCTTGATTTAATGTTCTGATACTGTTGTCTGGAAATTCTAGATGACGTCATCTTAGGTTTGTGAGTCAGAGGCTGTGGTACAGCAGGCATGAGTGGAGAGAGCAGCCCTGTTCTCAAGAGGCATCCACTGTGCCCAGGGAGCTAAGCGTTCTGATGCCACCACGCGTTGGAGGTCAAGGAGACCCAAAGAAGTTCCTAGGTAAATAATACGTGAGGCAAGAGGGGACACTGACGGTCCCGACAAGCTCTGCTTTCTGTGTGATCCTGGGCTTTTCTAGAAGATGCTCAAAGGGAGACACTCATGTCGCCCTAAAGAAACCTCTGCGAGTAAGCATCCCTATTGTAGCCCGTCTTCCTTGTGTGCTGCCCCGCAGGACAGGACAGGCCATCGACTTACGGTGGCAGAGGTCATGCTGAAGGAGGAAGGAAACTGCAGAGCCATCGGTAGGTAGCTCGTGTCGCTTTCAGATTTTCTTCACTCTTCAGCAAGCCAAAGATGGTGGTGTTACTAGGGGATGCAAATATGGAGAGTTAAAAAAAAAGAGAGAGAGAAATACCTGAGTTAATTTTGATTGCCTCTTCATTATTTTGGTGAAAACAAAAGGAAACGTCACGCTGAGGACTTGGAATGAGATTCGTCCTGATGGCATCAGGCTAGCCAAATGCTTGCTTGACGAGCACAAGGACCTGAGTTAGATTCCCTAGAGCCCAGAGCCCAGAGAGAGAGAGAGAGACAGGAGGATCCCTGGAGCTCTCTAGCCTAACTGGTGAGCTCTAGGCCAGCAACAAACTCCGTGTCAAAGGAGGGTCAACATCTGAGGTCAGGCTTCCACATGTGTGCATATATGTAGCTGTATATTCATGTGCAACTGCTCATAAATGTATATGTGCAAATGCCCATAGGAACACACACACACACACACACACACTGACAAAAAGAGGCATGGCTTGTGTAACTTTGAGAATACTTCCTGTGAGTTAAACAAATGCTCTGGTATTTGCATTTAAAGGCAGCACAGCACAACAGAAACCTGGATGGTAGATTGAATGTTAGTAATTCAAAATGTTAATTTTTCTTTCATTTAGAATGACATAGAAAAAACTAAAATGGGGGAAGACAGTCAGTGATAAACACCGAGACAGAATGTGAAGAAGGGGAATGCTTTATATTTGAATTCCACGGACGCACGTCTCTCTTGATTTTTTTTTTTTAATCTAGGAGCTCACCATTTCATTTTGCAGTAGCCGTCCAGCTGACCTTGCTCAAGGCCTAAGTAAGCGTGCCAGCCCACGGTGAAAAAGAGACCATGTGCACTCCAGGTTTAATGTCAGAAAGGAACACTGTCCAGAGCTCGGCTCTTTTGAAGGGAGAGTGACTGGAAGCCCGGGGTGTCTAACGTCACAAATCCACGGTTCCCCCCGGAGCCTCTCTTTCATCATAATTGGTCCGGGAGGTTGGTTTTTGGCAGGACACTCCTTCTACACTCTCACACCACTGCGGTCCTCCCAAGGGAGGATCACATGGCATGACCATCCAGGCTACAAAGAGTCAGGCTTGAAAGTAACTCGGAGGGAACAGAGCGTCAGCGTAATCTTTTTCAAGTAAGTGTACACTACAGTAACAAACAGGGATTTGCTTCTTCAAAGAGTAACACTTGGAGATTTGGAGACCTATTTGCCCTTAGTTAGAAATAAAGCAGGACTGAGAGCCTAGATACCTAAGCTGAAAGGACTTCCGAGACCACGGGCCACCTGTCCGCTCTGACAAGGAAGAAAGGGTGAGGGAGGTTTGCGGTGGCCAGAAATAAACCACCTTTGGAAATGGGGCATATGTGAGCGAGTCAGTGTTCTCAGAGCATAGATTAACCAAATGGAGCGTACGCTGTGCCTTCAGTTATCACTACACAGTCACGAGAATTTAGCAAATGCCTGGATTCCGTTAAGCTGGTAATTGGATCAAAGCAGGATTTACAATTATAAAGAATGTCTTTAAAAATTTCAGATTTAATGAAATACCGGTCAAATACAACGAGGGAGGGAGGATCAATAAACAGCTTAACGATTATAATTAACAGTCATATGTCAGCATAAGAAGCAGGAATGGGGCAGGCTCTGGAGAACTCTGTGAGAAGTCAGAGAAAGCAGTGAATAGCTACAGTAATTAAATTACTTGTGTTTTTATTTTATTTCTTTCCTACAAGAAGACACCCAGGCAAACTGCTTGGGGATTGAACACGGTGTTACCTCTACTTGTGAGTTACAGGACTGCCTAGTTCAGTCTTCTCGTTTTTTTACATCGGCTGGTTCACATCCAAACCCTGTCCATCACAGAGATGGACCTGTCCAATTTAATGTTCATAATCTCCAGGCTATTTGAAAGCTATTTTGGGTTTCTTACTCAAATCAGATTTCAACTTTGATTTTCCAAAGGTTAATAGGTTGGTACAGTGTCCTGTTATGTCAACACAGCCCGGGGGGGAGTTAATCATGGAAACCATGCCTAAGGTCAAAGGCAAGAGATTGAAAATCCTGCAACGAAGAAGTCACAGAGCAGGTTCTGTATGTTTCTAAGACATTTTTTAAAATCCAAAGGTGGAAGTTAGGTAAAGAAAGTGGTGGTGGTGATGCTAGTGATGCCCAGCTTGGTCACTGGAAGAGATTGAATGCAGGGCAGAGAATTGCATGTCAACAGCGTACATTGACCCTGTGCCCTGCAAAGAAGCCAATGCAGTAGAAACAGGGGCTGGATCTCTGTCAACAATTCTTATTTCAGTGTTAGGTCAAGACTGTATAGTAGGCATTGGCTACTGAGCAAACGCAGCAAGCACTGATTATTCTACACGGAGAATCTGAAGCGTTGCGCTTCACACAGAGCAGAAGTGTATCTGATGGTCTGTTGCTATAGTGATGGGACAAACGGGGCTACAGAAGCCAGCGTGTGGCTAGAACTACTTTCTCTGACTCACCTTCACCTTTGCCATCTTGTGAAGTCATTCGGAGCCCACGAAAGCCACTCGTTACTCTCTGTGGATCTTGGCAAAGGAAAGAATATGAAGGCAAATGAATGCTGGTCAATGTTTGGTGTGTAGAAGGGTGGAGAGCAGGAGTCTAGAGGCAAAGGAAGAGTGAGATGCCAGGACTTGTCGAGCTCTCTACGCAGGAGACGGAATTAACGTTGGCTTTTGAATTCGTTCCTTTTCCATTAAACTAGGTAAGCCGGATCATTCGTGTCTAGAGCGACTGTTGTGTTTCCAAACATCTAAAAAGAAATTATGTAGGAAAAAAAGACTAGAGCACCAGAAAATGCTAAACTTAACAGATAGCCAAGTGCAGCATGTAATTTACATGACTCAAAGTGTAAGTAATGAAAGTATGTGTATAAAAGTGTTCAGTATGGAAAAGTCATCTTGAAGATACGCAACAGACCTAAGTTCCTTTCTTCATTTTCCGGGACACTCTTGTTCCTCAGTGGAAACTGCCCGTAAAATATTTTTACGAAGAACATGCTCTGCATTCACTGTGCTGAACAGTGAGGGGCTACACACATCTGAGGTGACCTCATTGTACCTCTCTACCCCTTCACTTCTGGGATGAGGGCACATATGACCAGATCCAGGGGCCTGGCCCAAGCTCCTCCTGTTGCTACAGAACGGGGCCACCAGCATCTTGGTGGCTTCAAAGAGCCACATTGGTGATGTCACTGGCTCTGTGAATCCAGGGCTAGGGGCCTGTTGTCATCGTCTCTGTGAATCCAGGGCTAGGGGCCCCGTTGTCATCCTCTCTGTGAATCCAGGGCTAGGGGCCCCGTTGTCATCCTCTCTGTGAATCCAGGGCTAGGGGCCCTGTTGTCATCATCTCTGTGAATCCAGGGCTAGGGGCCCCGTTATGCATCCCTTCTCCTCTGGGCTGCACCAGGCTACAGTGAAGCTGTTGATAGGAATGAGTTCCCGTCGGTTTCATGACTGTTTGGCTCCTAGTGCCGGGGTGACACGGGAGAGAATTAGCCTCTCTTGAAGCTTTTCACTGTACTTTCTAGAACTTGCCAGTCCCTACTTGTCTCCTAAGCAGATTTTATTTCGAAATATTTCAAGAAAAAAATGTTTCCTTAATTTTAAGGTTCCGTGTTTTTGAATAAACCAATGTTGTACCCAAATCTGTCCCTATCTATCTACCTACCTATCTACCTATCTATCTGAGAAAAGGCCTTTCTACATAGCCCTGGCTGTTCTGGAACACATTACGTAGACCAGATTGACCTTAAACTCACAGAGATCCACTTGCCTCTGCCTCCTGAGTGCTGGGATTAAAGGTGTGCGCCGTCACACCTAGTTCTGAAATTTTTTCCTTAAAAATAACTTTCACTTGTCTAAAGCCTCCTCTAGTCCCATCTCCAGTACATGTTGAGCTCTACCTAGACGTGTAACAGTTTGGTATTTTTTTCCCAGGAAAATTGTCAATCTGCCCATCTGTTTTCAGCATACTTCAAAGTAATTG
Organism: Mesocricetus auratus; assembly: GCF_017639785.1. NCBI lineage: Eukaryota > Metazoa > Chordata > Mammalia > Rodentia > Cricetidae > Mesocricetus > Mesocricetus auratus. Next base: position 4,187,572 of record NW_024429180.1, read on the forward strand.
TCTTTGAAAAGCACTGGAGGCTGTCCTCAAGGCTCACATTCACCCATTCGTTGGCCTCACACCCCAAGCTCCTTCTTCCTCTTCCTCTTGATTCCTCAAGCTGGCTTGTTTGCACATTACAGCTGGACATCCTCTCCTAGGCTTGATGAGGACAACTGTCTGTCTGGGTGTCGTGTGAGTGACTGATTTCCCTACTTCTGTCTTTGCTCAAAATTACAGTTGCCCTCACAGTAGGTGAATCTCCCACCATTGATTCCCCTGCCTTCTTCTGACTGGCTAGGGTTTGACCCCTCAGGTGAGCCCTTCTCTCTGAACAGAGAGAATAATTGATATGCAGATCTCTAGACCTTATTCTGTGGGTCTGCAGACAGTGTAAGCATTGACTTTTATTTCAAGCACCGTAGTGTTCTGAGTCCTACAATTCACAATTACACCACAAGAGACAAAGTTCTACCTATTTAGCCTCACTTTATGTTTCCAAACCTTTATCAGTTTTTGCAAGTTTCAGTTCTCACTCGGTCTCGGTAGATGATTTAGTGTAGGAGTTCTTAAACCTTTATATACCTACCTGGAAGGCTTATAGAAATCCCAGGACACCACCCACTTCCCATACCAATTAATTCAAGTCTTCCTTGGAGTTAATTAATTTTTAATCATTGTCTAATTATATACGGAAAGTACACGGATTAAGCACCTGGTTCAATGAGTACTGACAACTGTGTTTTTTTTTTCTGAGAAATTCATACCATAATCAAGCCATAAGACGTTTATATCAACCTAGAAAGTTTTCTCTTGTCCTTTCTGGTCAACTTCTATCCTTTCCCAGGAGCAACCAGTGTGCTAATTTTTAACTTCCCAGATCATCCGCCTGCCTGTCACCCCATGTCGTGACAGAACTGTATGATTTCCTTTGCTTTTGTCTTCTTATACTCATAGTAATGCTTTTCAGCATTTGTCAATATTTGGCATCAGTAGTCTCTAAAATGTGTGAATCTATAACATGTAGTTCATTTGATCATTTTTTTCAACTCAGACTGTCGATTGTGGTATCTGGTTGACTGATAACAAATATTTAGACTACGCCCACTTTCAATGGTTTCCATCAATGGATTTCTGCAGGGATCTGAGCATTTGATATTTTCCAATCATTTGATATTTTCCAAAACCTCTCAGCTAATTCTGACAGTGATATTTTGTGAGGACAACGCCTCTCTGGAATGGAAATGCCTCCCTTCTTGCAGGCCTCCCTTCTTCTTTTTCTCAAAGTATAAACTCTTCCCTTCCTGTTTTGCTCTTGACCTGGTGATGGTCCTGTACTGTGGATGTGATCTACCTGCTATGAAGCTTCACGTGTTGTCTAAGGTAGCCATAGAACATCCATGTCTGTGTATGTAATCCCCATGCTATGAAGCTTCACTTGCTGTCTAACGTAGTCATAGAACATCCATGTCTGTGGATGAAATATATGTGCTATGAAGCTTCACTTGCTGTTTAAGGTAGTCGTAGAACATCCATGTCTGTGTATGCAATCCACATGCTATGAAGCTTCACATGTTGTCTAAGGTAGTCGTAGAACATCCATGTTTTATGGTGACTTTGAGAGTCAGAGGGGGATAAAATGGAGCCCGTAGGGTATTTGTCAGGATGTGGACACAGTTTCTGATTCCAGGAGTCACACCTCTCTTGCCACTGTTTCCTACTCTTCATCTTCTAACTGACTCTCTCCCGTCGGTCTTCCCACCACCATGAGCCTTTTGATTGCCCTCTCTAAAGAGTAAATGCTTAGGTTCTTCTACTCAGAGGAAAGAATACACTAACTTCTTTCATTACTTTTTATTTTAGAAACACTCTTATTTACATATCTATCCCCCATTCCCTCGCCCTCCCATCCTTCCTACCTACACCCCCAACCTATCCCCCACCCACTCCCAGGGATAGTGAAACCTTCCATGAGGGACCATCAAAGACCATCACATCATTTGGGGGAGGGCCTAGGCCCTCCTTTTCGTATCTGGGCTGCAATAGTGTCCCTCCATAGGGAATGGGCTCCCAAAGTCCATTTGTGACCTAGGAATAAACACTGTCTTCAGTGGCCTCCTAGCTGGCACCCACATTCAGAGGGTTTAGCTCAGTCCCATGTTGGTCCCCCCATTTTATGACTAGGGTCTGTGTGCTCTCTTTAGGTCAACTCAAATGTTTCTGCGGGTATCTCCAGTTCCATCTTGGTTCATTTGCTCATCTCTCCTCCCTCTCCACAACTGGATTCTGGGAGTATGGCTCAGTGTTTAGCTGTGGGTGTCTGTTTCTGCTTTGATCAGCTACTGGGTCAGGGTTCTAGGAATGGTAACCAAGGTAGTCATCAATCTCATTATAGGTGAAGGGCATCAAAGGCAGGCAAGCATGTCAGCCATAAGTAACACTTTGAAGTACTTCATCTTTCCCAACAGTTTGTAGCTTTCCATTTTACTCTTCATTCAACTCACTTCAGAAACCGGCTTCGGCTTATACCACGCGAGATCCTCATCGTCTGAACTGAATGTGTCAATTTAATGTCTTCCTCCTTCCTCCCTCCCTCCCTCCTTCCTCCCTTCCTTCTCTCCTTAATTTTCCATCTTCTTTCTCTTCCTCTCTTCTCCATCTTTTCTTGCCTTCTCGTACTTGAATTGAGCCGAAAGCCCAGTACTTCCGAGGGAAGTTGTCTACTACTGAGCTAGATCTCCAGTATCCAATTTTATTTTTATTTTGTTAAATTTCTTTCATATTTATTTTATTTTGATTTTTTTTGAGACAGGCTTTCTCCGTGAAACAGTTTGGCCTCTCTTTGTAGACCAGACTGGCCTTGACTTTATAGGGATCCGCTTGCCTCTGCCTCCTCAGTGCTGGGGGATTAAAGGCGCATACTACTCCATCTGGCGAAACTTCTTTTATTTCACAAGGTAATCTTTTTTAAAAGTGTAATTATGAAGACATATTACGTGGTTTCCAATTTCTTTCTATGTGTTCTTTTTCAGATGCTCACTTACTGGGCATAGGTCAGAGGCAGCAGTTTGGTGTCGATCAATAACTAACATCTGGAGAGTTTTGTGTTAAAGACAAAGAAAGAGTAAGATTGCAAGTTCTAGTTATTTCCTAATAACAAATGGCAATTGTTGCCGCATGCATTTGTGGATACTCTCTCTCTGGGCAATGTCTACCCACTCCTAAGGTCCCAATAAAAACACCTTAAGTTTGATATCAACCAGAGTTCCCCCTGGGGAACCAGTGAGATTACTGGATTTACTTACAGAGCGTGCCAGTGAGATTACTGGATTTACTTACAGAGCGTGCCAGTGAGATTACTGGATTTACTTACAGAGCGTGCCAGTGAGATTACTGGATTTACTTACAGAGCGTGCCAGTGAGATTACTGGATTTACTTACAGAGCGTGCCAGTGAGATTACTGGATTTACTTACAGAGCGTGAGTGACCACAAAGCAGTCGCCTTAGAAAGTCTGCTTCCAGCACTCACGATGGCTTTCCCACAGCCGGGCAGATGGAGCTCCCACATCCTTCCGCCTCTCCAGCCTATGAGGTCTACCTTCTCCTAGAGACCCAGAGACCATGTTCAATCAGAGCAAGCTCAGTTAAGAATGACTGCGAGAAGGGGCTGGACACGCAGCCAAGAGTCCAGTGACCCCCTGCCTCTCCTTCTACGGGGGAACATCGACAACCTGGCAAGCCCAGCTGTGATGAGTTTTTTTTTCTTAGCATGAACAGTCTAATGCATAGAGATGAAGGGTGGTGATGTACAACTCATGCCATACCTATCTGAGCTGCTGTGCGATACACCAGGAAGAAATTATGAAGGACCTTCTCAATCTGGCTGAATGGGCAAGACTCAAACCCTGAAAATTATTTTTGTGTTTAGAATGTGTAGGGAGAGATCTTACGTACCCATAGCGCTGACCACGCCTGTTTGGGCGTGGTCCTGAGTGTGTAGAACGTATGGGGGATAGAAGAGCTGGAAGGAAGGAGATGATCTCTCTTTTCGTTCTGGTCGAGTCCCAGAAAGCAGTGTGCGGACTTGGTTCTTTGTTTTCTTGGCTCATCATGTAAGTGATTTCTCCCTCAATAAAATATCACATAGCATCCCTACTTTCTATAGCTTAATATTTCCGATAAGAATGATTAAAAAGTTTAAAACTAAATAAATGCGACTTTTTGGCACAGATTTCAAGCAAATTAAATATTTGGAAGAGGAAAAGGGGCTCCTGGGAAAACATATTGTATTTTATTGATGTTTCAGGAAATGATATGCCTCGAGCCTGAGAGATAGGATGGGAAGGAAGGACCGTCCGCACAGAACTGGTGTTGGAAAGAGCAAAGGGGCTCAGTTTCCTGATGAGCTCTCCGCTTTCTTGCTTCTCTCTCTCTGCATACCTACATGGATCTGCCACTTTTTTCTGTCTGTGCTAGGGGAAAAAGGGAAAACACCTGAGTTGCTTTCCGTCCCTAAGAAGCAGCAACACATCACAGCCCGATGTAACCGTGCCTTGAGGGAGACAGGCTCCATCCCAAGTGAGCAGCTGAACTGGCCACTTGATTCTGGCTTTGGGGCCATGAAGGGGCTGTAGAATCTTCCCTCCATGACATGGAAAGCTACTGAATCCAGGCGATGTGTGGCAAAAGAGTTCCTGCACGGAGGTTCTCAGAGAGGCCATTCCAGTTCCTCCGCGTCTCTTTCATGCTCCCTTCCCTGCTTTAGAGGTGTGCAATCTAAGAGAGTCCTCTCCCCGCATTCTCCTAGTCGGCTGCAGAAACCCCTTTTCAGTAACTAAGAGCCGTCCACAAAGATGCGTCAGTTCGGATGCATTTAAATGTCAGCCAATGAAGCCGGCAGAGAGCCGTAGGAAGTGATTCACAGCGCAGCCGCAGCCCACCTACTTTCCTAAGACACAAATCATTCACGTCCCGTTAGACTCTGACATCTAAGATCCATTTAGTCTGGAACTGCCCTCTGAGCGCGTCGGTGGTTTAAATGAGATGGCCCTCATAAGTCTCAAGCATGGTTTTATTAGAAGACATATGTCACTGCGGGTGGAATTGAGAATTCTGAATCCCCCAGCCATCTCCAGTGTGTCTCCGGATGTGGGCCTTGAACACTCAGCTGGCTGTTGCTGCTTTCTACCTATTTCCTTTGCTCTGCTGTCACAGACTACAACCCCTGGGGCCTAAGACCCAGATAAACCCCGCCTTCCGTAAGTGCGCCGGTCATAGCTTTTCATCTCAGCAAATGAAAAGCAACCATTGTAGAGAATGGCTTGCCCAACCATGGACTTTCCTAGATGGATTTAAGAATGTTTGAACAGGAAATACTCTCCCCCAAGTCGCTGAACAGCTCTGCAACCTAAAACTGGGTCTTATCTTCTAATTTCTCCATCCTAATTAAAGAAATATCAAAGAAATCTGGAAGCCATCATGAAGGGTAAACCTATTCCCTGGTATGCTGTACTGTAGATTGAAAGAAAACTTATTTTTTTTAATCGGCACACTTGCACTCCGCATCCACTATGAAGGCATTAGTAAACACCAATCACTTTCTTTAGATCGCAACAAATCATCTCCTGAGAGCTTTTCTTCTTAACCAAACACAGCGACGGCTACATAAGCATAAAGCAAGACCACAAACGTCCAGGCGCAGCCGGAACACTGGAAATGTGTTTGAAGGTCACATCAAAGTTGGGTAGTAGCAGCTAAAGCACAGACAAGCAGAACAGTCCCCATGGGCAGCCTGGAGGATTTATGGGAGCATAGACTCCGGCTCGTCTTTAAAAACTGGTCTCTTGCCTTGATTTAGAGTGAGGTCTCTTCTTAAGAATGAACCCCCAGTGGCGCAGGACCCCCGCACTTAGCCCCACATCTACCTCCTCCTCACCAAACCGGATAAAAGCTAAGACTGTTTCTCATGGATTAGTCTCTGTTCTTCCCACACCAAGCCCGGAGTGATAATTAATGACCCTTGAGAGAAGGTTACTTAACTTTCCCTTTTCTGCAGTTTGGGGAATGGAGGATATGGAGGTTGGAACCTAATGGTCATCATGGAGATATAAGCCTGTGGCCTTCTTCAAATGAGCAATTGCAGCATATGACAGGCGATGCCTGGGCTTCTACATGGCCGTGAGGGTAAGTGCTGGAATCTTGGACCACTGGGGGGGGGTTCATTTTAAGACCAGCGTGCACTCCAAATCAGACCGAGAGATCAACTTTAAATAGGAGTTGGAGTCTACCCTCACATAAATTCTTCACGTTGATCCTTCAGTCCAAAGCTTTATATCTAGTTTAAAAGAGTAACACGATTTTGTAAATGGTGTGTTTTTTTCAATTTGTGTTAATTCTCTCTCCCTGCAAAGAAATATGATAGTTTGGAAATTGAGTTATAGTAAGAAGTAATATTTATAAACATTAAAGAGTTTTTTTAAAAAAAATCATTGACAATCACTGATAAGTAGCTTACAGTGATTGTGTTGTTGATGGGACCAATTTAGAGTACTGGATTACAGTGCATCACTGTTGGATAAAGTGATTCAAATGACCCGGATGCATCCAGAATAGGTGTATCGTAAGAATGGGGGGGCTTGCCGCATAGGTTTTCCATGGGCCTGCATAGTGGATGTCTCTAATTTTCCAATATCCTTTGTTAGAGATGATACCAAAACAGTGAGCTTTAAAAACAGGTTTTTTTTTCATTATGATGAAATCTATACAAACATAACCTCAGTCCTCTGAAGAAGCCAAGTAAATTGGCCTTGCTGTGGTCCCTACCCCCACACTGTCCCACGGCTCTCGTCTTCCCAAACTGAAACTCTGTCCTGCTAACCTACTTGTAACTCCCTATCCCCTCTCCTCCTAGCCACAGGCAACCACCTCTTGGCTGTCTGCCTCTATTCGTGTGAACTCTAGGGCGCCTGGAACAGCAGTACCAGGCACTATTTGTCGTTTCGTGACTAGTTGGTTTTCATCCGTGCTGTAACGTGCTAGGTCTTTGTTTTTCTTAAAGGCCAAAACACATACCGTCACATGTGTATGCCACGTACTCCTTATCCATCCCCTGCAGGGAGGCACTTGGGTTTCTCTGGGCTCCTGGCTGTTGTTAGCATTGCTGCTGGGGCCAGGTCACAACTACTTTGAACTGGGGTCTTACATGCTGCACACAGGGGCAGCAGAGCCACACTATTTCTTTCAAAGTAGCGTCTTGAAGGTAGCTGGAGCATCCAGGATTCTGGCATGGGACAGGGAGGGGTTAAGGGGGACACAAAACCCTAAGACCATCAGATTTATCTCTAGGAAGCTTGGAGAAGTTCAGCACTACCTACCACACCTTATACCTTGAGCAAGGGAGTGTGGAATCTTTGGGAGAAGTTCATCTTTAATTCCCATTGAACACCACACTCTAGGGCACACTCCAAACTTAGTACTGCATGGCTCTGTAGGTGTCTAGCCCAACTAATGTCTCTACTCCTAAGAAGCTAGCAGCTTTTCCCCTCCTAAGTATCTTGCTGTCCTCTCTTGTTCCATTGTAAATTTAGCTAACTAGCCTGAAGATTATCTCCAACCCTCTAAATTGCATACATAAGCACATTTTCCCCCCTGAGGAAAATATACCCATAGTTAATTTGAGTGTTTCAAAAGATCAGATAGCCAAAACCATCAAATTGGAAGTTTAGATTTGAAAGTGGGAGCTGAAGGAAGAGTATAGAAACATCAAGAAGGGTTGAGGAGAGAGATTCATTCTGGGCTGAAGGAGGATAGGATGACAACTCCTCCATGTCACGCATTTGGGGGGGTTAAAATTGTTCTTTTCACCATTTTGCCAGTGTGTAGAGGAGAAAACCAGGATGCACTGTGTGTGTGTGTGTGAGAGAGAGAGACAGAGAGAGGGAGAGACAGAGAGAGAGGGAGAGAGAGAGACAGAGACAGAGAGAGAGGGAGAGGGCGGGGAGGGAGGGAGGGAGGGAGAGAGAGACAGAGAGAGAGGGGGAGAGAGAGATAGAGAGAGAGAGGGAGAGAGAGACAGAGAGAGAGAGGGGGCGGGGAGGGAGGGAGGGAGAGAGAGACAGAGAGGGGGAGAGAGACGGGGAGAGAGAGAGAGAGAGAGGGCGGGGAGGGAGGGAGGGAGGGAGAGAGAGAGACAGAGAGAGAGAGGGAGAGAGAAAGAGAGAGAGAGAGAGAGAGTCTGTATGAGATTGAGTCCTGTGTATTCTTTTCGGTAACCAGCAATGACCACAGCAGTAGTTTCTGAGGCGCGTTGGAAGAAGTGGACGGTGACTGCTGCAGATATTCTCCTGCCTAGTCCACAGGAAGGTCTCTAAAAAGTAGCGTCAGCGTCAGCTATCACTGGAGCAGCACCAGAAGTGCTCAGGGTGAGAGAGGGAACCGAACCTGGCCTGAAAGAGGCAGTTGGAGGAGTTACCGTACACCCTAGGAAACCACGTCAGATGTGATCTCAGCGCAAGCGCGGAGATTCTGTGTATTTACAGTGGCGACACCGTCCCTCAGTGGATACCACACTGCCTTCCTTACCTACACATGAGCGTCCCCGTCTGTGGGGCCAGGGTGGGGCAGGAAGACAGTGGTCCCCAAACTGTGTCTTCCTGAAACACAGTCTTAACCCGGCCTTAATGAGTAAAGCGTCTTCCTGATCTTGGAGGGAGAAAAAGATACCCAAGATATAGTTTTTCTCCGTAGAATTGTTCCATGCCTTTGGAGGCTTTCTTCCACTCACTCGCTCACTCACTCACTCACTCACTCACTCATTCACTCACTCACTCACTTGCTCACTCACTCACTCGCTCACTCACACACTCACACACTCACACACACACTCACACACTCACTCACTCGCTCACTCGCTCACTCACTCATTCACTCACTCACTCACACACTCACTCACTCACACACTCACTCACACACTCGCTCACTCGCTCACTCACTCATTCACTCACTCACTCACACACTCACTCACTCACACACTCACTCACACACTCACTCACTCGCTCACTCGCTCACTCACTCATTCACCCACTCACACACTCACTCACACCCGTCCATGTGTGACATGACTTACACTGTTGACACTCACAGAATCACTATTTCCTGGTGACAGAGAGCCCGTTAGGTCCAGGTGCCAGCAGCCTACTCACGTTTTTTTTTTTTTTTTTTTAGGAATCGTCCTTCTGGCACAGGACAGGGCCTAAATCCTCTGAGTTTAACTAGCAGGGTGTGGGTGACCAGACACCACTCATTGTGGCAGTAAAATTGTGCGGGACCCTGGGCTCAGGGGGGAAAAAAAAGAAACTCTATCTCCTTACCCTTCTCACCTCCTGGGCTGGTTTCTGTGTGCCGCTGTAAGTGTAGCGCATGTTTTGTAAACTCAGGCCGTAATTTTGGTGAGGCTTTATGGGAGAGTTTCAATTTTGCAGTCAGCTCCCGTGTCTCTCACAATTAATCTGTCTCCATTCGGTGCTGAGTCGAGCTGTTGTTTTTTTCAAAACACGGTGGTGGTTGTGTCTACCTACAACTTGCCTTTCCCTGATATGATCGCTGTTTAAAATGTCCTCACAACATCACCTGAGGTTTATTTGACAGGGATAGAATTTGTAAGTTTGTTCCTTACTTTAGGTTCGTTAAAGAGCCGAGTTCTGTTTTCTAAGAAATTTCACCACCTCCCTCCCTCTTTAGAATGTAAATATTTTCCTGATATTACTTACTACTCTTTAACATATTCAAAAATATTTATTGAGTCCCTCTGGGTATCGTCCTGTCAGGCAGAAACGAAGTGATTGTGTTCTGCGTTTGAGGAATTAACAGATGATGACTTGTACTGGGATTCTCTCTTCTAGTGCCCCCTTCCCTCCCCTCTCTCTCTCTCTCTCTCTCTCTCTCTCTCTCTCTCTCTCTCTCTCTCTCTCTCTCTCTCTCTCTCTCTCTCTTCCCTCCTTCTCTCTCTCTTCCCTCTTCTTTCTCTTCCCTCCTTCTCTCTCTCTTCCCTCTTCTTCCTCCTCTCTTTCTCTCCTCCCTCTCCCCTTTCCTTTTGAGCCAAATTCCACTGAGAATGAAATATCCTGGAAGATTCTTTGGGGTGCTACAGAAGCAATCTTGGCATATTTGCTCCTGCGCAGATCTGTGGCCTCTTGCCATCTCAAGAACTCCCATAGGGAGATAAGGGGCTTCTACGATAGGTCCATTTTTCTCTCAGGGTTAGGTAACTCCCTGCCCTTTGTGCACAGACCATACAGGGTGTTTGACTAGGGGAAATCTCCCACAGTGCCTTTCCAGCCAACATCCTTGCTCTTCTCCAGGATGTGATCCCAGAACTAAGGTGCTGGCTCTGTGAGCACCTCTTCATTGAGGCTGAGCTTCCCTTCCCAGGAGAAGCCTTCCTTTTCCACAGGCAGTGCAGGGCCTCAGGGGCATCAGCTTCTGCCCTGGGTCCTAGCATTAAGCAGAAGCAAGTCCTCTGTCCCTGGACTATTGTCTCTCCAGCAGACCATGGAACGGAATTCATGATTCTAAAAAGGCTTTCTGCTCTCCCTTGGACTAAATGAGGTGTGTGGGGCTGTAATTGAGGCCAGACAATAAGGAAGGCTTTTGCTAATCCCTGTCGTGTTATTTTTTTTTCTGTGTGGGCCAGTCTCAATATATTTGTACAGTAGTGTGAAGAAATGGCTGATGGCCTTGACTGGATTCAAGATAAGAGACATCAACAGCAACACGCACCGAGTTAGCGAGCAATGCATCGTCACTTTACTCAGAGCCCCGCAGAGAAACACTTATGTCCCAGTCATTCATAGTCAGCTCTACATCACGCAATTGCACCGTTGGAATTCCCAAGCTCTTCCCAGGCAGCTTCTCTCTCATCTTTGTTACCTGGCTTCTGGGATTTCCCTCTTGCCTGCTGACTGTGAGAGAAAGCTGAGGCTTGCCACCAATCTGTCCCAGTATAGGCCCCGGTTTCCTCTCTGCTAGCCATGACCTTGTGGCCTTCCTGGTCTGTAAAATGCAGACTGTCACAGATCATCACAGTACTAGTTGCTGGTGCTATTGGCGCTGTAACTATAACTGGTTTTCTCATCTGCCCTTTGCTTTCAAAAACATTTATTTCATTTTTAAATTGTGTGTGTTTGCACACAGGTGCACAGGTATGTGTGTATGAGCAGCACTGCCTTTTGAGGACAGAGTTGTTGGATTCCTCTGGAACTGGAGTTACAGGTGCGAACGAACTGTCCACCTGAGTTCTGGGAACCTAACTGAGGTCCCCTAACGTAGCAGCCTGTCTTAGTTAGGGCTTCTTTAGGGTGATAAAGCACCATGACCAGGTTAGCCCTTGCCCTGTGGGAGGAGGAAAAGGGGGGTGCTAAGGCCAGGGGGTCAGGAGGAGTCATGAGAGGGAGAACTGTGGTTGGAATGTAAAATGAAATAAAAAAAATAAACTCAAAAAACAAAACACCACGGCCAAAAGCGACCTGGGGAGGAGCAGGGTTGTCTGGCTTGTGTATTCTGACTCACAGTCCATCGAGGGAAGCCAAGGTAGGAACTCAAATTGGGCGGGAACATGGAGGCAGGAGCTGATGCAGAGGCCGCGGAGGGATGCTTCTTACTGGCTCGTTCTCCGTGGCTTGCTCAGCCTTCCTATGTATCCCAGGACCACCAGCTCCCCCCCCCACGTGGCACCACCCACAATGGGCTGGGCCCTCTCTCACAGTTCACTAATTAAGAAAACGTTCTATAGGCTTTCCTGCCACCCAGCCTTTTGGAGGCATTTTCTGGGTTGAGGTTCCCTCCTCTTTGATGTGATGACTCTAGAATGCGTCTAGTTGACACAGCAGCTAACCGGCTAGCTGGCACACAGCTGTTATGAGCTACAAGGACCCTGTACCTTCCGAAGCCCGTTGCATCTCAGGACTTTCATTCTTCCTTCATCCCCAGTGGGGCGGCTTGAACTACAGTGGCTCCCATAGCATCAGATGCTTGAAAATCGGTCCCTAATTGGTCGAGCTGTGTGGGAAGGGTTGGGAGACTTGGGCTTGTTGGAGGAGGCCTGTCACCGGGTGAGGGGCTTTGGTGTTTAAATTCTCTGGCCCCTCACCCCTGCCCCCAACTTGTAGATCAGAATGTGACCTTTTAGATTTCTTGCCACTGGCCCTTTACTCTGACACCATGGACTCTGAAACTTTGAAATCATAAGATCCAAATTTAAAGACTTAGGATTTGCCACAGCAAGAATAACTGCAACTAAGACATTCAGTTGGGGGAAAAATTCTCCTTCTTGTTAGGTTCAGGTAAAATATTCCCACGTGAGTGACCTTTCTGAAGTGGTCTCATCATTTTTGTCTCTTTGTGATCTAGTATCCTTGAATTGTGGTCTACTAAATGATTTACTGTTAACCATTTAACCTTATTGATGTTTATTCTATTATGTACATTATATATCTATTTCTGTTACCTAGAGTAAAGTTATATTTTCTGTGTCCATCTCCTGCTTCAGACCTCGTGGTTAATACATTTGTGTATACTCATCTTTTTGATCTGGAAAACTGCTTAATTAGTATGTAGTAGGAGCCCTACAAATGTGTAAGTGGATATATTTTACATTCAAAATATGTACATTCAAATAATAAGCTCATGACAACTCACCCCTCTCTTCATAATCATAATGCTATACTAAATTTGCTGTCAAACTTTTTTAGGAAAGAGAGAAGCAAGAAGAATGGAGTTGAAATGGTACCCTACAGAGACTGAATGTGCTAAAGAAACTTACTGAGGGCTCGAAGCTGCAAAACTACTAGGTGGGCATCACTAAGGTGGGTAACTTTAGAGTCCAAACTGTTAACTACTGCATTGCACTGCTGATCCCACCCCCAAACACACAGTAGCACGCCTCGGAAGAAATCAGATTGGGAGAGCTAAAGTTTGACCCAGTTGCAATTCATGACAGCTTCATTTTCCTAACTCTGCAGTTGAATATGTGTGTGGATATGTGGGGTGTGTGTGTGGATATGTGGGGTATGTGGGTGCGCATGTGTGTGGATATGTGGGGTGTGTGTGTGCATGTGTGTGTGGATATGTGGGGTGTGTGTATACATGTGTGTGGCTTTGTGGTGTGTGTGTGCATGTGTGTGGATATATGTGGTGTGTGTGTGCATGTGTGTGTGGATATGTGGGGTGTGTGTGCATGTGTATGTGGATATGTGGGGTGTGTGTGCATGTGTGTGGATATGTGGGGTGTGTGTGCATGTGTGTGGATATGTGGGGTGTGTGTGTGCATGTGTATGTGGATATGTGGGGTGTGTGTGTGTGTGCATGTGTGTGGATATGTGGGGTGTGTGTGTGGATGTGTGTGTGGATATGTGGGGTGTGTGTGCATGTATGTGGATATGTGGGGTGTGTGTGCATGTGTGTGGTTATGTGGGGTGTGTGTGTGCATGTGTATGTGGATATGTGGGGTGTGTGTGCATGTGTGTGGATATGTGGGGTGTGTGTGCATGTGTGTGGATATGTGGGGTGTGTGTGCATGTGTGTGGATATGTGGGGTGTGTGTGTGCATGTGTATGTGGATATGTGGGGTGTGTGTGTGCATGTGTGTGGTTATGTGGGGTGTGTGTGTGCATGTGTATGTGGATATGTGGGGTGTGTGTGTGCATGTGTGTGGATATGTGGGGTGTGTGTGTGCATGTGTGTGGATATGTGGGGTGTGTGTGTGCATGTGTGTGGATATGTGGGGTGTGTGTGTGCATGTGTCTTTCTGAGAGGATTGTGTCTCTCCTTGGCTGGGAGCTGCAGAGCAGCTAAGGTCGATGGGCCAGCAATCCCCAGAGATCCCCATGCTCTCCCGTGATGAGGTGATAAGCATGTGCTCCTTTGCCTGGGTTCTTACCTGGGCTCTGAGGTTGACCTCAGGTCCCTGTGCCTGTGAAGACAGTGCTTCGCCAAATGGAGCCCTCTCTCCAGCCTGAAATCTGCAATTAAAAAAAAAAGTACATTGCTATTTTCTTAGATCTTCATACTTTCAGTTTTCTCAAGTAAATTAAGGCAATTCTCTCATAGACTAACAGAATAGAAACTGGTAACGTAGAAAGAGAATGGCTTCCGAATCAGGCAAGTGTGCTTCGGACCCAGCTAAGTCACCGACCATGCAGCCAGGCTTAGGTTGCACAACGTTTCCTGGTTTTATTGTCATCTATAAACCAGAGGTTATAAATAAGAAGCCTGAGCTGGGCAGTGATGGCGCACGCCTTTAATCCTAGCACTCAGGAGGCAGAGGCAGGCGGATCTCTGTGAGTTCGAGGCTGGGCTGGACCGACAGCCTCCAAAACAATACAGAGAAACCCTGTCTCATAAAACCAAAAAAAAAAAAAAAAAAAAAAAAAAAGAAGCCTGGGCATCACTGTGAGGGCTTTAGAGCAAACATCGCTCTGACGCACAGAGGACTTGACGAAAGCCGAATCTCTCTACACTTAAGTCCCTGAAGATGACTGTGACCCCCACCCCCACTCCACCATCTGCTAAACAGCAGCCACAACACAGTTTTCCATAGCTTCACAGGGCTTTTTGTCTCAATCCGTTAATTCTCACGGAAATTTGGCTTCTATGCTATTATTGTTTAGGTGCTTTCATAGTCAGTTCCCTGGATGCCAATATCTTCTCCATGGGGGCTTCTTCTGAGATTAAAGAGAGATAAGAAGCTACACGTTTGGGATGTTAGAGCCATCCAGTCAATCATTCGCCAGTCACTCATGTTTTCCGCTCCCCATGATCAGCTAGGTTATTTTTGCTGGACCTCCGTGGCCAAACTGTACTCTTCTGTTTTCTTGCAAGATGGAGCCATGAGCGAGCCACTGGACGGTCCAGCCAACGACTCCGAGTTCCTAGACTACGTAGCCGCAGCTGCGTGGGGAAACTGCACGGACGAGCAGCAGATCTCATTCAAGATGCAGTACCTTCCCGCCGTCTACGGCATCATCTTCCTCGTGGGCTTCCCGGGGAACACCGTGGCGATTTCCATCTACGTTTTCAAGATGCGGCCCTGGAAGAGCAGCACCATCATCATGCTGAACCTGGCCCTGACGGACCTGCTCTACCTGACCAGCCTCCCCTTCCTCATCCACTATTACGCGAGCGGTGAGAACTGGATCTTTGGCGACTTCATGTGCAAGTTCATCCGTTTCGGCTTCCATTTCAACCTCTACAGCAGCATCCTCTTCCTCACCTGCTTCAGCGTCTTCCGTTACGTCGTCATCATCCACCCGATGAGCTGCTTCTCCGTCCAGAAGACGCGCTGGGCGGTGGTTGCTTGCGCCGGGGTGTGGGTCATCTCTTTGGTGGCTGTCATGCCCATGACCTTCCTGATCACGTCAAGCCCCAGGACCAATCGGTCTGCTTGTCTTGACCTCACCAGCTCTGACGACCTCACCACCATCAAATGGTACAACCTCGTTCTGACCGCCACCACTTTCTGCTTGCCCTTGGTGGTGGTGACACTTTGCTACACAACCATTATCAGCACTCTGACTCACGGGCCTCAGACGCACAGCTGCTTTAAGCAGAAGGCGCGGAGGCTGACCATTCTGCTGCTCATAGTGTTCTACATATGCTTCTTACCCTTCCACATCCTGAGGGTCATCCGGATTGAGTCCCGCCTGCTTTCTATCAGCTGCTCCATCGAGAGCCACATTCACGAAGCTTACATTGTTTCTCGACCCTTAGCTGCTCTCAACACCTTTGGAAACCTGCTGCTGTATGTCGTGGTCAGCAACAACTTTCAGCAGGCATTCTGCTCCTTAGTGAGTTGCAAAGCCACTGGGGAGCTTGAACGAGCAAAGAAAGACAGTTGCTTAAACAACCCTTGAGTCACGCAGTTTAGTCAAGACTAGGAAGATGTCTCCATTCGGTCAAGACTAGGGAGATGATGTCTCCATTCGGTCAAGGCTAGGGAGATGATGTCTCCATTCAGTCAAGGTTAGGGAGATGTCTCCATTCAGTCAAAGCTAGGGAGATGTCCCCATTTTGTCAAGGCTAAGGAGATGTCTCCTTTCAGTCAAGGCTGGGGAGATGTATCCATTCAGTCAATGCTGGGGAGATGTCTCCATTCCGTCAAGGCTAGGGGGATGTCCCAGTGGGTCAAGCTCTTGACATGCAAATGTGAGGAGTATCTGAAATCCAACTTTTCAGAGTCTGTTTAAGTTGCATGTGGTGCCGAGCACCTGAAATCCTAGTACTCCTGTGATGAGATGGAAATTCAGGCAGGAGAATTCCTAGAGGCTCACGGGCCAGCTAGCCAACTGTACATGGTGAGTAGCCTCAAAGAGACTTGTTTCCAACAGGATGGAAGGGAGGACCAACGTGTGAGGTTGTCCTTTGAGATCCACATGTGTACTGTGACTTCTATTCACCCCTCACGACAGAAGTGGGGGCATATCATTCATACATACACACTCATCAAAATCAATCAATCAATCATCAATCAATCAATCATCAATCATTCAATCGACCAACCAATCAGTGCCCCCTGATATGTGTATAACTACCGCGAAGTGCCCCCTCAGTGGACCGCCTAGTAACTACTGCATATTCAGGTCATTATGAGCCAAAGCCACGGGCAGGGCTCTTAGGGTATCTTTGCAATGTGTTTATTTAGATCTTTGGGTAGAGAATGAGATACACGAGCATCAATAAAGCATATGTAGGATTAGAGACTACGAACCTTGAAGAATTTCTGTTGTCACCAACATGGAAACTGTTGCTTGTACAGCAGCCCTGGTCCTCCCAGGGCTTTAGTGTGAGGATGGAGACGCCCAGCAAACTAGAACTAAACAAAAGCCGAGGGCATCCTTTTATATCCAGTTTCCTGTCTTTCCCTCTTTGGAGCCTGTGTTTACTGAAATCCTAGACTGTCCAAAAGCATCACTCCCACCTTTCTCCATATTTTTACATCTGAGATACTGGCAACTTCTTGTCCTTTAAGTTTTCTTTGAGATTGTTGTTCTGAGTTTTCCTCTTAGTCCTATCTTGCCCTTTAGGTTGAAGGGGAGATACTAGGGTGCATGTAAAAGGGAACTGGGGGGAGACGGCTCGGTCCGTCAAGGGCCTGCCGTGCGAGCACAAAGGCTTCAATCTGGGTCCTGGAGCCTATGCATAAACACCTGGTGCAGCGGCATACACTTGGGATTCCTGCTCTGGGCGGCAGAAATGGGCAGGTCCCTGGGGCCAACCTTGCCTGTGTGGTGAGTTCCGGCACAATGAAAGACCCTGACTCAAAACTGGAGGGACACAGCTCCTGATGAACCACATCAAGGTTGTCCCCTGACCCATGCCTTCTTCTCTGTTATAGGTCACCTTACCGATTGTTGAGTTTATAAATCACATTCAGGTAATTGTCAAGCTGTCCTGGGGAAAGAGGAGACATATCAATGAAATAGAAATACTTTCCCATATCGTATAGGCAATAGGTATGATATCAAAATCTAAAACTGCTTTGCTTTCCAGGGAGAAGTGTCCAGGCCACACTCTCTTTGGGCTACCTTGATCTTTAAGAATGGCAATGAAAATAATGCCTGCAGAAACAACTGAAGTTATTCCTGAATTATATGTAAATGTAAATATATAGTATAGTATACTAAGTGTAAATATTTGAGGAAATACCTGGACTAGACATTTTAAACCCTAATGGATGTGTTGATAAAAATAATAAACTTAAAAAAATCATTCTCCAAACTGGTCATTTTCTTTCCCATGGAATGCAACTTATTCATTATTATATTGACAACAAAGTCATTTTCTCCATGGTTAGAGGTCAGAAAGAAGTCTGAAAATCAGGTTTAGAATACGGTTGGAACACAGAGCTTCTGCATAGGAAAGGGACCATCGGATTCCAGGGACCTTCGAGGTTTTCTGGGACATCATGTCTTCTGCTGGGCAAGTGGGACAGGATAGAGGAGGAAATGAATCCCGGGGCCCTGACCATGAGCCTCTCTTGATGATAGCACCCCCCCCCCAACTATTACCTCTGAGCCTTTCTCTCACCGGCAAGCTTTTCTGCAGCACTTGGAGCCAGCTATTCAGTGGAGGCCCTGGCTTGCCTCTTCGTGGTGACCACTGCATGACTTGGAGTGGTGACCAGGAGTCCACTTGGAACCTCTCAGCTTTCTCCTCTCCTCAATTCCCTTTAGCACCAGCATGGACGCTGCACCACCCCTAACACGTAGCTAGGGGAAAGTTGCTTTTTTTTTTCACTTTAAATTTTTTTTTCAACGGACTTAAGAGCCCCATCAGGATGGTTTTCAGGATAAGAGGTGAGTGGAATCCACCCGATGTCTGGTTGTTAACACTGGACACTTTAAAACCCTTTCCTTCCTCTCCATCTTTTTCTTTCTTCTGTCAAAGATCTCTTCCATCATGGTAAAGCATCCACCCCCCCGTTCATGTCCATTTTAACACAAGCATGCACACAGCACACACACACACACACACACACGCAAACATGCACGCGCACACACACATTGACTTCTTTGGTCCTTTTCTTCCTTCCAACCAAAGCACAGGGAAATAAATAATTTTTCTTCCAATACAGACTAGCCCACTGTATCTATGCCCTTATCTCGTTATTTTAGGGACCCGACTCCAACACTCAATCCCACTTTTCTCCAGTTTTTAACATTTTTATTTCCCTGGATAATTGGCCTTAGCTCCGGGTCAGGCATGATTTTCCATTGTTCCCACCACACCTCGCTTGTTCCTGCTTTCGGTCACTCTGCTACCTGACCTGCTTCCCCCAGGGACCATCGGATACTGATGACTATCTGCCCTCCAAGGCCCTGCTGACTGAACATAAAATCACAGAGATCCAGGCTAAATTGAATCTGAAAGGTTATTTTTTTTTATTTTCCAGCGTGTAGAGTTCTGGAATAATTGGGAGAGAGGTTGCATTTTGAACTGAAGCCCCACCCTGCCAAGTGACAGAGGGTGACATTACACTTTCCAGGTCCTAGGGACCCTCAAGGCCTTGCCTCTTGCAGACAGAGAAAAGGTAAGAACAAAAGAGGAGAGATCAAACTGTGAGCATTGCAGGGAGACCGACTATGTCTGCTCAGACACGAGAAGCGGGACTCTCAAATCCGGCTGCACCTGAGGAAATCCAGAAAAAAAGGTAACTCCTGATCCTCAAGGCGCAATGGCGCCCGCCCTTCGGTTATGAGTGCGCCTCACAGAAATGTTCAGAATCACAAAATCAGAGAAAGGAACAAAATGACAGTGTGCCTAAGCACACACTTCATAGCGACCCACGTCCTTCCATTCTTGTTTATTCCCGCCTCTACCTTTGCTGGTGTATTTAGGTTTTGTAAGAATATTTAAGGGCGAGTTCTGGACAGCATATAGTTCCACCCATACATGCTTCAGTAATGGTCTCTTGTGGGGCATGTTAAAAAAAAAACACCTTTGTTTTAAAAGTAAGTGGTAGAAGTCGGGCACAACGGCGCATGTCTTTAATTCCCACACCTTTAATCTCAGGCAGAGGCAGATGGGTCTCTGAGTTTGAGTCTAGCCTGGACTGCATAGTAAGTCCCAGGCCAAGCAAGGCTACATAGAGATACCTGTCAAAATAAAAATAAATAATAAACAAACGAATAAAAAAAAGAAATAATGGTGATAATGGCCTGGCATATGTGGGGTCCTGTGTTCCATCTCATGACCATAAATACATCCTATTCATATTCCAATCAAAAGTATGTTTTACTGTCCCCAACCCAGATAAAATTCAGGGTATAAACATCTCTACAAGTTGTGTTTGGTAGCTTTCTCTCTTAAAGGTGTGTGTGTGTGTGTGTGTGTGTGTGTGTGTGTGTGTGTGACTCATGTGGACAGACGCTCCTGGAGGCCAGACGGTATTGGATCTGCCGAGGCAGCAGTTGCAGGCAGATGTGAGAGGCCTGGATTGGTGCTAGGATTGAAGGAAGGTCTCCTGGAATGGCAGGAAGTTCTCTTAGCCACCGCACCTCTGCCCAGCCCCTCCTAAGTTTTCTTTAAGTGGTTCCTCACTGTCAGCTCCCTTAGGGCTCCAGAGGTGACTCAGCCGTCGAGAGGGCTTCCGGTCTTGCCGATGATCCAGATTTGGTTCCCAGCACCAACATGGTGGCTTCCCACTACCTGTAACCTGCGTTCTAGGGAATCCAACACTCTCTTCTGGCTTCCCCCAGGCTTCGCAGGAGGAAACTCACACAAGCCGCACACAAACAGTAAATGAATAGTTTCTCCCCCTTTTGTAGCTACTGGCTAAACAAAGATACCAAATCACATGGCTTGCAGGAAACTCCACATTTGGCATCTGCTTTCAATTACTTCTTTCTCTTTCGTTTATCGTTGAGTGAAGAGTTTGAAGTTGATTAGACACAGTCTCTTGTCATACCCCTTTCTCCCCATTCTCTCTCTCCCCTTCATTTTCCTCCATCACAGAAGATGTGTAGCCTGATTGCTAACTAATCAGGGGGCTCAACATGTATCATGCTAACACTTCAAGCCTGAATTCCTTTGCCTTTATTGATCTATGTCTACTTGTATTGATTGCATATTATTGTTTGATCCACCAGGTACATTTTTTTTTGTAGCAAGCTTTGTTGTTGTCTGAAAGCTCACAAAAATTTATGGAGACTTCTTACTAATTATGAAAGCTCAGCCTTAGCTTAGGTTTGTCCCACTAGCTCTTATACCTTAAATTAACCCATTTATATTCATCTATATTTTGCCTCTGACTTTTTGCCTTTCTTTATTTCTGTATGTCTGACTCCCTCCACCTGTGGTTGGCATCTGACTCATGCCTAGATTCATCTCCTACTTCATTTCTCTCTGTCTGAAAGTACTGTCTATACCTCCTGCCTAGCTATTGGCCATTCAGTTCTTTATCGAACCAATCACAGTAATATATCTTCACACAGTGTCCAAATATCCTACAACAATTTTTAAGATGACTACCCTTTTACTGCTTCTATTAGACATGGTTTTTCTATAAGGAAAACCTTGGATCAAATACTTTTTATTCTGCTCTCCACACAGTTCCCTCCCCAACCATATTTAGATACTATTTCTTTTAGGGAAAACACAAGGAAAAGATAAAAAGAGACGAGGGAAACTGTCTCCAAGAACTTGTTCAATGAGAGTAAGTGGTGACGGAAAATTTGACATTTCCTTCCCTTATTCTTCTGGGGTTAATAGCCAAGTTTATGACCCTGTGAAGGGAGTCTATCATCTTTCTGCTGCATATGTCTTCAAATCCACCTTAGTGGTTTTTTTTTTTTGCATCTTCTTCCACCAGTAAAGGGCATTTTAATTTCCCTCCACGTGGTTCTGAGGAGGAAGGGAGCAAGACATCAATTAACTACAAGACTACAAAGCGCTACAGTCTAAACACTCACTTGCAGTTCCAATTTTTCTGCTGTGCAAGGAGCCTGAGAGATGTGAAGCTAGAGATGTAAATGTTTGGAAGATGAGAGACCCTTCCAACACTAGGATCCTGGAAGGAAAATGCACCACTATAGGCACCGATACACTTTTAAAAGTCTGTCTCCCTTCCTGAGCTTAAACTGTAACTAAGGATACAAGTTGCAACTGAGTATTTTCTTTTCACCTGTCTTTCATTTCTCATCCAGTCTTCCATTTGCAGCTAAACACATCCACTGAGTTCTTAACTCCAGATACTGTGGTGAATGCAGAAGTGGTTCTTTCTGTTAACTAAGTGGATATTTTTTTCTTTTAAGGGTGTTTTGTCTACTCCCGATATTTTCCAGAAGTGAGTTTTGCTATTTTAAAGCATTTATCTATTCTTCTAAGATTTGGGTGACTTTCAGGTAGGCTTCTACTCTACATATTTTCCCTCAGATATATTGGTCGTGTAACTATAAATTTTTACTGATTGCTAGATTTGGCTAACTTTTAACCCCAAGTTGTTTATACTAAGTTCAGCCAGGAAGTCTGCACAGGGTCAAGAATAACAGGGAGAATGAATAAAGTCAGTGGAACGAATTAGACTCCAAAACGAAAACAAAGGAAGGAAAAACAAAATGGTAAAAATAAGGAAAATAAGCAGTGTGAGGGACATAAGATACCACCACCACTAAAAAATAGTGACTAACACTGTCAGAGCCCTGAACTCGGCAGGGGAGATTGGGGTCCTGCAAATGTTCTCCGCCGATTGCCCATGGTCAGATGGTGCGTGTCTCTGTCCTGACTGCCCGTGGTCAGATGGTGTGTGTCTCTGTACTGATTACCTGTGGTCAGATGGTGCGTGTCTCCGTACGGAGGGGCTGTGCTGGTTGTCTGTGGTACTAGGTAGCTGAAGCCTCTGGCTGACTCTTGCCCATTTATTCTGGTTGACATTTGGAGGGGCATCTCAGAAGCGGGTATTAGCTCATGGTAACGTCATCTACAGACTTCGATTCAAAGGAACCACTCTGGTGTATATTATTTTGTTTGTATTTCAGGCTTTTGGAGGGATGGGGTCTTTTGGGAATGCCCTTCACCTCTGTAAGTGTTTAGAGCTGCTCTGTCTTCTCTGTGATTATCATACTACATGGCATATGAATATACACCATACATAACAACTTACAATTTATTTTTCATATTTTAGAGTCATGTGCCTGCTACCTAAACACACCTGAAAATGGCTATTCACACAGCACGAACACTTTAAAAATAATTCTTTGAGCAAATGGCACCTGGGGACATTTGGAAATACAAAAATGGAAGCAGGCCATCTTTGTTCGGTTTGTAATCCAGCCCTTCCATCAGAGGGTTTATAGAACAGGGGTGTACAACCTGCATGCTTACAGCAGATTTAACATCTAGTCAAGTAATCGAATATCAGCAGCTTTAAAAGTCCTACTATGCGCAAAGAACCGTGGAAGACACAGATCTACTTTGCGAACAACGTGTTCTCTCCAACGCTACATTATTCATAGAGGCCTCGAAGGCAGGCTGAGTGTTTGCAGCACAACATTTGTGTATCAAAAGTAGACGAACTGTTCATCGTGTTTCTTTTGCCAAGGTGCTTCATCCTGATAATAGCTGTGTCCCAAGGAGCTCTCGGAAAGGGCCTATTGCAGCAACACGTTGCTTTACCTAAAGCCCCTCGTCAACAGCCAAGAAGTGTGTGTCTCAGAGGTACATGGAAGGGCCCGTGACTGCTGCTCGTTCACGGATGACTGCCCCATTTAAATGTTCAACGTATGCAGGAGAGGAACAATAAGGGAGTATTTGAAGTTACACATGTAGTATTCACCGTTTGTTTGAGGCAATATGGTCAAAGTTTTGAATCCTACAAGAAGTATTTACATATGCACCACAAGCAATACTCAAGCAATGAATCCCGTCCCGTCTTAGTTAAGGTTTCTATCGCTGCAACAAAACACCGTGACCATAAAGCTACTCGGAGAGGAAAGGGTTACTCAGCTCAGACTCCCACACTGCTGTTCATCACTGAAGGAAGTCAGAACAGAAACTCAAGCAGGGCAGGATCCTAGAGGCAGGAGCTGTCACAGAGGCCATGGAGAGGGCTGCTTACTGACTTGCTCAGCCTGCTTTCTTACAGAACCCAGGACTATCAGCCCAGGGATGCCACCATTCACAATGGGTTAGTCCCTCTCCTATTTTTATTCCATGCTTTGGGGCTGGATCTCAGGGAGGCATTTCCTCAACTGAGGCTCCTTCCTCTCTGGTGACTCTCACTTTGTGATGCAAAACCAACTTAACCCCTTGTCAACTTGATACACAAACACATCACTATGAAGCTCCAACCCTTCCTTTCTTATCCATCCCCAAGATTTCACACTAAAATCATAAACCACTTAAAAAGTCCCACAGTCTTTACACATTCAAACACATTAAAATTTCTGTTTCGTTAAAAAAAAAAAAATCCATGAATGTAGTCTCAGTGAGGAGGCCACAGAAATCACTGAGGCCTTGGGTAGTAGATCAGTGTTTATCATGGTTTATGCATGATCTTTGGGAGCCCATTCCAAATAGAGGGATGCTCTCTCAGCCTGGACACATGGGGAAGGACCTAGGTCCTGCCCTGCATGAAATGACAGACTTTGGAGATCCCCCCCAAGGATGGCTTCACCCTCCCTGGGGAATTATGTGGGGATTGGGTGGGGGGTTGGGGGGCTGGTGGAGGAACCAGGGAGGAGGGGTGGGAGAGGGAGCTGGGATTGACATGTAAAGCATTCATGTTTCTAATTTAAATAAAAAAATAGCCTGTCTCTTAAAAGTTTGGGTCTTTATCTATGGGCTCTTTTAAAAAAATCAAAATTAAATCAATACCTTCCTTAAGAGGGATGAAGTAGGGCATCATAATAACTTGTACCAAGCAAAATCAAACTCCACCAGCATAAATATAACTCCATGGCCAGTTATCCGGGATTCACTTCACAATAAGAATCCCAGCTCTCCAAGGTCTGTGGTCCAGTTAGGATCTTCTGGACTCCTCCAAAGGGCTTGGGTCACCTCTCTGGCTCATTCTCTGCAGGACACACAGCTTGTCTCCCATGCTCCCACTGGTCCCACTCCGCTGCTGCTTCTGCTCTTGGTGCTCACCCCATGGTGCTGATGTCCCGCGCTACCGTCTCTCCAGCAAGAACGACGCAGAACACTCGGATCCTTCTGCAGTAAAGCTTTAATGCATCTTGAGAGATAGATGATCAGCTTCTTAGAGGGAGACCCCAAGCTAAGAAACCCAGCCCCTTATATAAGCCTAGGAGCTCCGAGTGAGACGTGCAAACCACCAATCCCGGCTCTACACATCACCCCAGATGACGCCACGGGAGAGGCACAGCTTAAACGGTTAACTCCAACTGACAGCAGATGTCAGCGCCATCTTCTAACGGCAATAGCGATAGCGAGGGCGGCTCCTCACATCTCCCCCTATTCATTTATTTTTGAAGCAATAGGACACCCACAACTTTGGAGTGGAGATAGAGGTCAAATCCCCATGTGTAAATTTGGAACATGTACAAAGCTCCTCTCCAGGGTCTTATCCCCAGAGAGAGCCCTGACCAGTTCGATGTCGTTTTTCTGGGGGAAGGAGATCATGACATAGAACCTTCATGTAAGATGACTTATCTCCCAGGAGAAAGTCGTTATACCGCAGACCTCTCCTGTGTAGTGCTTAGCCTTGTAACTCCTTGGGCTGCTGAAGCCTACCCACTCTATCCCGTGTAATGAGACTAGCCTCGTGGGGTGTAAGAGCCGGGAGGCCAGCGACCTATTGCTTTAACATGGTTAACCAAATGTCAGGGGAGGTTCCGTGTTCTAAGGCAGCAAGTGCTTGTGCCACCACCACTTTGTCTCTTTTGTTTGGGCTCTGAGCTTACACACCATCTAAAGCATCAACACTATTCCACAGCAGAGAACTAGGCTAAATGATCCTACCCCCACCCATTCCTTAAAATAAGAAAATGTAGATGAAATCCAGGAGGAGAGGCCTTCCATCAGAGAAAGATCCAGATGTGTTGAATTCACTTGTAGGATTGCCATTCTCAACTCACGGAGTGTCTGCTCAAACTCAAAAGTCCAATTCTGTAATAAATGTTGAGACAGAGCTTGTGACAGGTTAGCTGCTCTTGTAAAATTCTCATATTGTACTGAAGTGACACAAAGGCCAGGCAACTTTTGTTTATATCCCAATTGGGCCATCTGTCACAATATATCTAATTGTTTTCGAACCAAATTAATCTGTTGGTTTACCAACATCAGGCCTCCTTGTATCTGAGAATTGGCAGTGGCCTGTTTATCTAGGACCATGGTCACAGTGGCCTATAGTTCATTAATGGTTTGAGTTGTCTGCACAGTGGCAGAAAGTGTAAGGGCAGAGGCGGTAACCGAAGCAGTAACCGCGGCGGTGGCTATCAGGCCCACAATAATAGCAGAGATCCCAAAAATCTCGCTTTTCCCTAAACAAACTTAAATTACTTGGCGTCTCAACAGGAACTGGAACAAATCGAGGCATGCGCATTACCAAAGCAAAAGGGTGCTTAATAGCATCCCAGCATAATGTATAAAAACAATTGTAAGTAGAGCAATTTATTTCTTTTTGATTTTTACCTAAGGTATCATTACTCACAACCCAAATAAAGGGCAGCCAAACACAAATTGGAGCAGCTGAATAATTAGTTTTTTTAAAAGGGGTATACTTAACATTGGAGGAGGACCAATCAGATGATCCATAGCTCTGTCCCTCACTCAGACTGTTGCCTAATGCCCCTTTCCAATCAAAAGTAATCTGTCCCTTCTCACTATCATAGGAGAAAGATCAGTACAGCTTCCATTAATTTAAAAGGATTAGCATTAGATCTTTTTGGATCCATATGAATAAAATTATCCTTTAATGAAGAAATCACAGTAAAGCACAAGCTTCCTACTAATGACAAGGTTCTCTCATCCTGAAAACTCTGTATCTGAGGATTTAAAGGCAAAAAGGCAAGCCCCAACTCTCTATTAGTTGTGAAAAATCTAGGGAACACCTGGGCATTCTGCATCACTGGCATCCGTAGGGGGAAGGTAGACATGATGGCCCACCGTAACTCTCCCATCATACTAGGAACCATCATCCCGAGTAGGAGAGTCTTTATCACCCACTTGGCCTCCATCCTTTTTATTTTGGAGTTGTGAAGGAGCTCTTTGAGTGAGTCTTTCAGGGATCCACAGGGGGTTTTCTTCCTCCTGTGGAAAAACACACACAGCTCCCCTGGATCTTATAAGAATAGGATCCGGGCCTTTCCAGAGATCAGTCAAGACATCTTTTCATTTTACCATTTCTTTTGGCCTATTAGGCTCTAAACTGTGGCGATCGGCCGCAGTGTGGCCTTAGGCATCAGAGTTCAAGAAATTAAGGGTAAAAAGTGCCTTTTTATGTACTCTTTTGCCTTCCACATTCTTGAATACTGGAAAAGCTACTTGTATTTTTTTCCGTTCCTCTAAAGGTAAAAAGGAGTCAGTACCAGTATTTAGCCGAAGCTCATACTGCGGAGGCGCTGAGGGGTGTGAGCCCGCCGGATTTATAGGCGGTGGCCTCACATTTATTTTTGTTTTTAGTGGCCGGTGTCTACTAGGGTGATATTTTTTTTCCTCATACCGTGCCACCTCCTCCTCTAGACCACCTTCTTTGTTAGAATACAGAGTGTCAGAATTAGAATTATCTAGCTCCAAGGCTTCTAGCTCTACTGTACAGTATAGACTAGATTCTGGCTTTTTCTTTTTCTTAGATTTGTTAGGGGGTGAATGATCACTCCCTTTTTTTTCCCCTTTTTTAACTTCTTGGGGAGGGCCTTTTTTTTTAGACATGTCTTTCCTTTTGTGAGCTCCCATTCTCTCACTCCGTTTAGTTTTTGACATGCTATCCTGAACTTCCTCTAAGGTTCCCTGACTTTCTATTATAGTAGGGTGACAGGTCTCATCCTCCAAGCAGTTTTTAACTAGCTTTTAAATGGCTTTGGTACCTAAGTGGAGATCTCCTTCTGCATGCTTCCTGTCTAGTTCTTTACCTAGCTTGTTCCATGAGGCCACAGTGAGGGACCCGGAACAAGTATACCATGGTGCCACTCTATCTACCTCCTTCACAAAATTTTGAAGTGTTTGTGGTGCAATTTTAAGATCTCTTTGTTTTAGCACAGTCTGTAGGGCAGTAACCACTGACTGTGACAACCCCATCGCGCTAGCGGCTTATCTAAAAAACGGCGCTCAACTCCGTTACCAGACTGACAGCACCAGACTGACAGCACCAGACTGACAGCACCAGACTGACAGCACCAGACTGACAGCACCAGACTGACAGCACCAGACTGACAGCACCGTTCTGTCAGCACCAGCCACGATGAAGGAGAAGGACAAACAGGACTAGCACCAAAGCCTCCACTGACCCGTCCCACGGTGATGACAAACTAAGGCCAAAGTCGAGAAAGGGGGTGTTCAGGATAAAGCATACCTCTCTGAACTTACGTCCCTGCAGTTCTGAATCCGCCCCGTCTTCCGAGGGGTCTCCCGCGGCGCCGGCGATGTTGAAGAGTTCCCGGGTTTCGGCACCAGATGTCCCGCGCTACCGTCTCGCCAGCAAGAACGACGCAGAACACTCGGATCCTTCTGCAGTAAAGCTTTAATGCATCTTGAGAGATAGATGATCAGCTTCTTAGAGGGAGACCCCAAGCTAAGAAACCCAGCCCCTTATATAAGCCTAGGAGCTCCGAGTGAGACGTGTAGAGCCGGGATTGGTGGTTTGCACATCACCCCAGATGACGCCACGGGAGAGGCACAGCTTAAACGGTTAACTCCAACTGACAGCAGATGTCAGCGCCATCTTCTAACGGTTAACTCCAACTGACAGCAGATGTCAGCGCCATCTTCTAACGGCAATAGCAATAGCGAGGGCGGCTCCTCACAGTGCTGACATCTCTAAAACACCGGGGTCTCGTGCTGAAACTGGGTCACCCTTTTGCCAACAGCCTCTCAGGAGTCTCTCTGTTCAGCCTCTCTGCATGACCTCTTCAGTTCTGGGCCTTCAACTGCTACGGAGGCTGCACCTTCATGAACGGCCTCTCAGGCCTCTCCTGTCACCAAGCCTCAGCTGCTCTCCTTGACCCCTTCCTGCCTTCAAAATCAGCACCACCTGGGTGACTCTTACATGTTATCAAGTCCTGCTGCCACCGGGAGGTACAACCTTGGCCACTTCTGGAACACCGCTTCTCTGTGCTCTCAGGAAACACTTCCCAGATGATTTCACCACAGTGACGCTGGTCTCTTCTTAGTCACTGCTAATTTCTCAGCTTCAGCTGACTGGCATCGAGCACCCCAGGATAGCAGAGAGTTCAGCTTTAGTAGTTCTGGTCTCTCGTTAATCACAGCTGACTCTTCAGCCCCAGCTAACCAGAACCACAAAAATCTTAATTCAAAATAACAGGTGGTTGATAGAGCCTTTAAACTTCTCTCTGAAACTTTACAAGCCAGGTCTCCATTCTCTGCATTGCTCTCAACGCTCTTACCTTCCAAGCTCCCATGGAAGATCCCACAGAGCTCTAAACATTCAATGGCTTCTAGCCCAAGGTTCCAAAGTCCTTCCACAGTCCTCCCAAAACTGTGGTCAGACCTATCACAGCCAAACCCCAATTCTTGGTACCAATTTGTCTTTTTAATTTTAATTTAGATTAGAAACAAGCTAGCTTCACATGTCAATCCCAGCTCCCTCTCCCTCCTCACCTGCCCCGTTAGCCCCCCACCCAATCCCCACTCCATTCCCCAGGGAGGGTGAGGCCCTCCTTGGGGGATCTCCATAGCCTGTCATTTCATTCAGGGCAGGGCCTACGCCCTTCCCCAAGAGTCCAGGCTGAGAGAGCATCCCTCATTATGGGATGGACACCCAAAGTCCATTTGTACGCCAGGGATAAATACTACCCAAGGCCCCATAGGTTGCTGAGGCCTCCTTGCTGACACCCACATTCAGGGGGTCTGGGTCAGTCCCATGCTGGCCTCTCAGCCATCAGTCTGAGGTCCAAGAGCTCTCCCTTGTTCAGCTCAGCTGTTTCTGTGGGTTTCACCAGCCCAGTCTTGACCCCTTTGCTCATCACTCCTCCCTCTCTTTCACTGGGTTCCAGGGGTTCAGTTCAGTGTTTAGCTGTGGGTGTCTGCTGCTTCCATCACCCACTGGATGAAGATTCTAGGATGGTATATAAGGTAATCATCAAACTCATTATCAGGGAAGGGCATTTAAGGTAGTCTCTCCACTATTGCTTAGATTGCCAGTTGGTGTCATCCTTGTAGATCTCTGGAGATCTCAATAGTGCCAGATCTCTCCTCCAGCCTATAATGACTCCCTCTATTATGGTATCTCTCATCCTGTTCTCCTCTGTTCTTCCCCAGACTCAACCTTCCTGCTCCCCCATGTTCTCCTCTCCCCTCCTCTTCTCCCCCTGTCTTTTTCCAGGTTCTCTCTCCCCTCCTCCCATGCTCCCAATCCACTCAGGAGATCCTGTCCCACTATCCTTCTCTGAGGTAATGTGTATCCTCTCTTAGGGGGTCCAATTTGTCTTAGTTAGGGTCTCTATTGCTGTGACGAAACACCATGACCACAACGCAAGTTGGGGAGGAAAGGGTAATTCCGCTCACACTTTCATGTCACTGTTCATCACTGAAGGGAGTCAGGACAGGAACTCAAGACAGGAACCTGGAGGCAGGAGCTGATGCAGATGCCATGGAGAGGCGTTGCTTCTCATGGCTTACTAAGTCTTCTCTCTTATAGAACCCAGTACCACGAGCCCAGGGATGGCACCACCCTCACCCCTGACACCAGCTGACTCGGAATCAACGCAAGGGGGAAACAAGTGTTTTTATTAACAGGAGAAAGCACTTACACACAAGCTGGGAAGATGAGAAGCGTGGCCGGCTTCCAAGATAGCGGGCTTTCGCTTTCCCTTTCCTTTATATTCTCCCCTTTCCCTGTAATCCTGTCCACGCCTGTCCATGACCCTTGGGGCTCGCACAATATTCTGGGCTCACCCCTGCAATCACTAATTGCGAAAATGCCTTGCAGCCGGATCACATGCAGGCGTTTCCCTCAGCTGAGGCTCCTTCCTCTCTGAAGACTCCAGCTTGTGTCAAGGTGACACAGAAAATCAGCCAGTCGACCTCATCCTCGCAAGTGTTTAGTGATTCTCATGGTCCACTGAAAAGCTTAAATAACAGTGTTATTTTTCTCCTTTAAATTTCAGGGCATACTAAAATTCACACTGAAGACTTCAAAGTGGGGCCAGCTGCAAAGTTCTTTTTCTTATTTGAGTTGTTTGTGAAAACAGCGCTAAGGTCCAGCTTTTTCTGCAGCAATGTAGCTCAGAGTTCACACAGCACACCTTTTTTTTCCTTCTCCTTTTAGCTACATTTAGGAATACTTAGCCTGTAGAACTGGGCTTATCACTGATCCAACTCCCTGCGTCCCCTGCCCTCATGTTAATCCTGAGATTCTTGAGAGAAAGACCAGTTCCATAGTTTTGAACCAAATTACTTGAATCAAGCTTTAACTAAATACTGGCCAGAAAATAAATGGACACTGGCCAGGTCCACCCCTGGGTTCCCAGCAAGTGACCACAAGTCTAATTTTGCAGGGACTTAAGAAGGCAAAACCTATGATTCGTTTCATCTCCTATCAGGTCCAATCGGTGGGGCTTACGGGCTAACTTTTGTTCTTACACTGTGATACCAACATCTCTAATGTGTGGTCATATTTATTCATGTTCCTGATAGATTGCAAAAAATTTGGGAGCTATAACACATAGAACCATAACCAAGATGAGCCTTTATAGATTGTGGAACACCTGCATCTAGTCCCCCCCCACCCATTTTTTTTGTTTTGTTTACTTTGCCCATTCCTGAATCGGGAGCATTCACATCCAAATCAAGTCATTTGTTGCCTTTGAAGATAAAGGAACACATTTCTGTTTCTGGTAACATCCTAGACTAGATTCACTGCACACCCTTCCGGCTGGAAAATGAAAGCAGCTAAGTAAAATATTTTTAATAAACATGGATAAAATGCTCGCTGAGCTGGTAAGAAATAAAAATAATCCACGAAGAGAAAGAACAAAAGTGGCAACTTAAAAGTCCGCAGGAAGCAGAAATGGTGATTTTTTTTTCCTCACACCAAACAGGATCAATGGAATTCTGCTAACCGAAAAATTAGGCATTCTTTTAACCTAAGCTTCAGCACCTATTGTTATGGATAGGGTGATGAGATACCTTGATTTATCTAGGGTTGCATTTGTCAGTATATGCTGCTTTCTCTGGTATAAGTAACAAGGAGAAACAAACTGACTCCCAGGTGGATAGAATGATGTCTGTTCACTCTGGTGCCACGCACAGACATCTAAAGTGCAAAATTCCCAAGTCTGTACTTCAGGAAAAATGGCACATGCCAAACAGACAGTTTGAGTGCCTGATATTTGTATTTATCTAGGTAAGCATGAGCAAACATGGATGACATGAAGCAGTTTTGCTCATGTCTACACTGAGGGTTCAAAATACAAGTTCAAAGGAAAACACATAGGTGTCAGAGTTGCCTGGGGAGAGTTGGCACGGGGATTGGTGTGAAAATTTCCCCACTGTTCTCAAGGAATAAACATGCCAGAAGCCTTAGAGCTGGTAAATTTAGGTGTGGAAAAGATCCACCATTTTCAAAACTCCAAAAGAATAGACTTGAATTACACAGAGCACAAAATGAGCAGAAAGGAAGGAGCAATCTAGAGCCTGGGAGAGATAGTCGTCAATCCTGATTCTTCAGACGGTGTGGACCATGAGTGTTTACTGTCCTAGAAGACAACCAAGAATTATAGTTAATTTTGTCCACATGAAAGTAGTGAAGGGTGAATGATTTAATCAGTAAAGGAGACTAACCTATCAATTAGTCCAAATTAAGTCAAGAAGAGAGAAAAAGAAGCACAGGAGTAGAACAGACAGAAACCGCAAGATGAAGTATTAGCTGCAAATATGTCACTAATCACAATAAATGTAAAAGGAATAAATATTCCAGCTTAAAATGGGCTCCAAACTACTCTGCAGTATAGATTTTGTAGATTTCTGTCTGTTTTGACTCTTGACACCTCTAAAATATAAAATAACCGACTTACAAAGAAATAAAAATTCAAACACGCCAACAATAATGGAAGAAAATCAAAGCTCAAATTCAAAGGCAACTTCTGTCGGATATTAAAAGAGCGGATTGTTTCATTTGTGCTCCAAATATTATGAACAGAAAAACAGGGGGTAGGTTAGCTTGGCTAGAAAGAGAAGGAATGCTGCAAAAAGAAAAACTTACAAGTTAAACTAACTTTTAAAGATACATGTCAAAGGGGCAAAAACAAAATAAAACCCTGAATTCAATAATATAGCTTTGAAAGTTAATACTATAACACAATCAGAAAGATTAATTTGAAGAAACCAAGACTGGATTAAGATTTTCTAAAACATGCTTATGTAATTTACTTTGTTAGTGACAAAAACAGGAAAATAATAGAAGCTGTTTGATAAATTAAAAAAAAAAAACCTCAGTAAATGTAACATACATTCACGATGCAAACTGTCAGCACACTAGAAATGAGAACAAGCTTACTCAGCCTGCTGAGAAACCTGCCACATGGTGAAATCTTTTTATTTATATGTTTATTTTATTTATTTGTTTATGTATTTTTGGGGGGGGTGGGTTGAGACAGGGTTTCTCTGTGTTGCTCTGGAGCCTGTCCTGGAACTCGCTCTTGTAAGATCCGCCTGCCTCTGCCTCCTGATGAACTCTCGAGTCATGTCTACCTGAGGCTATTACGCTTGGGGTTTGTATGAACATTTTAACGTTTGTTGTGTGGACGTGTGTTTTTTTTTTTTCCTGGAGTAGATGACTAGTAGCTGGCTCCCTTGATGAAGATGTGTTTGCTTTCGTCAGCAGTTGACAGTCAGTTTCAAGCGTCATTCTGCTTACTGCGCTTACTTGTGTTGTGTGTAGCACTGTCAGACCGATGCTGAGTGCATCCACTTGATTAAAATCTGGGCTGCCCTTCTTCCTTTCATGGTGCTAGGAATTAAACTCCATGCTTGACGCTGGGCAAACTCTCCTCCAACAAGCCCTGTCGTCAGTCCTCATTTTCGTTCTTGAGGGGCAGTCTCAGCAAATGGCCCAGGCAAGCCATCTCCCTGCCTCAGCCTCCTGGGTGGCGAGGATCACAGGTCTATCAGGAGGCCGGGCTCTTGTTTCATGTGCTTGTTGTTAATTGTGTCATCTTATTTTTCAAAGCTTATCTAGGTAAGGTAAAAAAAAAGTGTAGCTTTTCTGTCTTTTACTCCTGAGTCAAAGTGCTAATGATACACTCCTTGGAAGGGAAACTGTTTTAATTTTGAGGCAGTTTAATTGTCAGGTGCAGTTCGTGTTTCTTGGGCCCCGAAGAAATCAGTGGTTACAAAGGTATTTTCCCTGTGTTTTCTTCTAGAATGTCTAGATTTAGCCCTCATGCTTAATTAAGCTTAATTGGCTCTTACATCTAATGATGCATTTCCAGTAAATTTTTATATATGGTGCGAGCCTAAGGGTCAAGGTCCCTTATTTAGAACACAGATATCAAACTGTGAACGCAAAACTAATGAGCACACTACCTGCTCCCCACATAATCAGCTAGTCATCTTTGTAAATAAGCAACTGTCCTTCCAGGCCTACCTGTCAACTGTCTGTGCTAGTCTGTTTTTAGCATATCTGTCGTATTTTGTCAAGGATCATACTGACACATTCTGCAGCTTTGTAGAAAGTCCTGAAATAACTTAAGGCCTTTCCAATTTGTGGTTTAAAACTTTGAGTCCCCCTTATCTCACCGTATAAATATTTGAATGACCTTGCCAAATTCTCTAAAAGTTTTGCTAACATTTTAGCTGAGATTGCATGTAATTAATTAATTAATTAAGAAAGATCAACACCCTTGACAACATCTAACCTTTTTATTTTCTTTGATGTAAGTCATGTTTGTTTCTTCCTGAGACTTCTATTTTGTAGTTTCCAAAACACAAGTCTGGTACTCTGGTACTTTGTCCTGGATGTAAATTGAAGAGACAATGTATATGCACTTGTATAGCAAAAATAAAACAAAGCTTATAGATGGTGAAACCAGCCATGAGGTGCCTGAAGAACATAACTAGGTAGGTATGTTCCATCTCTGCTGACAAGCTGTATGGACTGCAACAGTCCTCTTGATTCAGGGATAGAAAAACAATGAAACATTAGAATATTGTAGAAAATCTGGAGGCAGATCTCTATGTATTTGGAAACCCGATTTGAGTTATAAATATGCATCATTTGTTGTTTAAGAACGAAACCTGTGTTTCCATCCAATGGCTGCATATGCCTAAAGACAGCTATGAATGCAGGCCAATGCAAAATATAAATTTATAATGTTAGATTATTATTGTTTCTTTGGTAACTAAATTGAGTGATTCTCCACTATGAGCTTTATAGATGACCACATGTCACAATGTCAAAAGGTTGGTCATGCATAAAAGGATAAGGCCTTGTGTTCCCAACTCTAACACACAAAGGCTAAAAAACTTAGGATATCCACCTTGTTTTGAAGTAGAGGCAAGCATAGGCTATGACAGTCACAGGACTGTCTGTATTGGGCCTTTTGAGGATTTTGATCCCTTGTTCTCTGGCTTTGCTGGGAAGCGTTTGATATGAGTTAGAGCCCTGCCTCCTACGTTCTTTTCACAGTTCCCCACTTTGCAGGAGGATCTTCCTAACTCTTCCTCATCCAATCAGTGGCCCCAGTTGCAAGCATCTGCAGTAACAAGAGAATGCAGAGAGTGTTCAACGGATTGCCAGCCCCTTTCCTAGAACTTTGGAGTCAATGGAGGTCTCTAACAAATTTGCTGCTTTGGGACCACACTTTCAGAGAGGCATCCTAAGGTTCCATTGCAAATAAGATCTGGAAATTATGCCCTCCTGGGGCGTGGTGTGTGTGTGTGTGTGTGTGTGTGTCTGTGTGTCTGTGTGTGTCTGTGTGTGTGGTGTGTGTGATGTGTGTGTGTGTATGGCTTTCGGTTTCCTTCTAGCTAGGGCCAGTTTGGCGGTATGGAACGTTGTTTTCATCCTCCAAGGGTTCAATACAGTTCCTGCAATACCTTAGAGTAGGGAGAGATCTTACGTATCCTATCCCACTTCTGACACCAGATATCATGGACATACTAAGCCACACAAAGTAGGGATGCCCTATGATATTTTATTGAGGGAGAAGTCACTTACATGAGAAGCCAAGGAAGCCGAGAACCAAAATGTCCGCACGCTGCTCTCTGAGACACAACCAGAGCCCAAAAAGGAAAGTGTCTCCTCCCCCCAGCTCTTTTAACCCACATTCTACTTACCTGTGACCACACCCAAATGGGCGTGGTCAGCGCTTCGGGTTACGAAAGATCCCTCCCTACCACTTAGACTTCTCATCTATTTGTTTCCAGTAAATTCCATGTGTGAACAACCATCGTTCTTCACTCAACGTAATTCTCATTGGATTCATATCTTTGCTTTCAGCTCCCTACAGCCTACCAGCATCTCTTTCAGTGTGACACAGGTCCCTTAAGGGCATCTCACAAAACAGTCTTCAGCTGCAAAGAAACAACCTAGATTTGCTCTTGGCCACAGAGGCCCCCATGCTCCTGTGTCACGGATCACTCCAGAGGGGCGTTTGCTGCTGTAGGTGTTTTTCCTGCTCTTAGCTTCGTGATGTTGGTGGAGAGGATAAAAAGCAGTTCTGATAATTTTTTAATCTCTAAATTTCTGACATTTCTCCTTTCCATCTCAGCTCTCAAGACCACCTATTCACACTTGGAAATAGCTTTCTGTACTTGGGTATAAGCAGCAAGTGGAAGCCAAGGCAGGGTAATACAGCTCTCACGGCGGCTGACGTCCTGCGGAGACTATTCTTCCCCACGCGCCCTCTGCTTTCAGAGCCACAGGAAGCAGCATTTTACACCGCTGCACAGTAGATCTCTCCACATTCCTGCATTTCTCCCAGTCCCAACCTCTCTGGCAATGTCACACATTTCCAGAAATTTCTAAGTTAGCTTCCCACTTCAACATACCAATTTCCATATTTTTACAGCTAAGGAAATGAAACGCCCACCCCTCCCCCAATTTAATGGCTCATAGGACAAAAGAGTCCTCTTCTGGCCCAGCTGGTTGCTGGTCCAGGAAGTCCTGGCTGATAAGAGAAAGTAAGCGCAGCCTGGGAAACTTACAAATTACTGATTCGTGTCTCTCCCCATCTTGGAGGCTCAAGGTCGATACCCGGGAGTCAAGATGGACGAGTTCTACAAGACCTTGTTTCCTGGTGATAAGAGTCCATCTTCTTGCTGGGTGTTCTTGAGTTTCTTTTTCAAACATCTATCTATCATCTATCTATCTATCTATCTATCTATCTATCTATCTATCTATATCTATCTATCATCTATGTATCATCGATCTATCTATCTATCTATCTATCTATCTATCTATCTATCTATCTATCTATCTACCTACCTACCTACCTATCTGATATGTCAAGACAGGTTCTTACTCTATACCCCAGGTTGGCCTAGAACTCACTAAATAACCTAGGTTGACCTGGAACTCACTGTGTAGACTAGTCTGGAACTCATGACACTTCTGGTGCCTCAGCCCCCCACCTTCTGGGATTGCAGGCTTAAGGCACCTACCTGGTTGGAGGTTTCTGTTGTAAGGACATAGATAAGACCTTCGTGACTTAGTGATCTCCTATAATGCTCTTCTCCAAACGGTGTTGTGAGTTGACACATAGATTTTGGGAGGTAGAAACATGCCATCGATGGTAGAAGACTAGTCACTTACACCCAGTGACCCGGACATCGGAGTCACTTCTCACTGTGGCTCTAGCAGCTCTTATGAACTCAGAGTGCTTGCATATTTACGGACAAGGGAGCAAAATTCAAACACAGACTTAGTATTTTTTTTTTTAGATTTTGCCAAGCTTGATTGTCCTTATTTTGTATTAGAAAAACAACAGTCCTATTGAACAAACCTTTGAAAGTTATGCACCTTGTAGAAGACTGTTTTACGTTTACA
This sequence comes from Mesocricetus auratus, assembly GCF_017639785.1. Taxonomy (NCBI): domain Eukaryota; kingdom Metazoa; phylum Chordata; class Mammalia; order Rodentia; family Cricetidae; genus Mesocricetus; species Mesocricetus auratus. Next base: position 4,225,227 of record NW_024429180.1, read on the forward strand.
TCCAATTCTCTTGCTGCAGTATTTGTTTCTTAAAAAAAGATCCTTTTAAAGTTTATTTTACGTGTATGAGTGTTTTGCCTGCATGTGTGTACGTGGGTCACCCGCTTGCCTAGGGACCTACGCAGAGGCCAGAGGAGAGCATTGGTTGCCCTGAAAATGGAGTTATAGATGGTTGTGAGTCACCATGTGGGTGCTGAAAACTGAACCTGGGTCCTCTGGGAGATCAGCAAGTGCTCTTAACTGCTCTATCCCTTAGTATTCACTTCTTAGACATAGTCTTCATACTCTCATAATGGAGAAATTCTAATTTATTGCAATGTATACCAAACACAGGCTTCTTGGGTAAGTTTAGCATCGCTTACATTTACATTTTGTACGTGGCCCCTTGTAGACACCAGGAAGGTTCAGCTGCATCATTGGCTGAACAGCTACTTTTCACAGCTCTGCCTTCTGAAGCGTGGCTGCGGCGGTGGGGAGAGGGGAGCGGTGACTGGTGACTAGTTAGTTTTTGTGTCTGTGACCATGGTGGCAAAGTGACACTTTAGAAGATGGGAGAGACTACCTCTAAGAATTCTGTGAGGACCTTTTCCCTAACAAGCCACAATAGGTAAATGTTGACAAATTCAACCGCCTCGAAATATCGAGGATTTATATTCACCAGAACACGCAACTGAGAGAATGAAGACGTCACGCTGGCCACACAGATGTAGGAAAAGAAACGCATAAGAAAGCATAGGTAAAAACCATCAAGAAAAGAAAACCAGGGCCGGGCGGTGGTGGCACACGCCTTTAATCCCAGCACTCGGGAGGCAGAGGCAGGCGGATCTCTGTGAGTTCGAGGCCGGGCTGGACCGACAGCCTCCAAAACAATACAGAGAAAACCTGTCTCGAAAAACCAAAAAAAAAAAAAAAAACCCCAAAAAAGAAAAGAAAACAGGAAAAACTAAGAAAAGCTGCTTATGCTCGCTTATTCAAAGTCATAGAAATACAAAACAGAATCAGAGATAGCCAAAGGGGGGACATGTTTAAAAGGATAATACAAAGAGCTGGGTAGGTGGTGTCTCAAAGAGAAGGAAATGCACGCGGTTAGGAGGACGTATCTCATAAAGGCGATGGCTACAAGGACATTTGTTTTCTTATTACACCCCTCCCCATACACACCCCTCCATGGGATCACTTTCAAAATGTGAGCAGTTAAGAAAGCAATCTTTGTGTTACCATGAGGAATTGTAGAAAAAGATACCTTTCTTTGTTTTGTCCTAGAAACTGTCCCTGCCCTAGAAACATTTTGTGACCTCAGCTGCTGCCCCATCTCCACTACTTATGGGACTTTGCTCCTTCCCTGCGTCTCTCAGAAGCCACGGACATCTCGGCTCATCTCGGGTGTGAAACGCCAGCTCCGAATGTGCCCACACCATCATCTCAGTCTTTTAAGTGTTGCCAAGAAAGGCTGGGAGCGCAGAGCCACAAAGTCTTCCCCCACGCCACCACCCGGGTATCCGGAGGAAGCACACACCTTCTGCTTGTGTTGGGGGGGGGTGTTAATTAACAAGAGTTGATGTCACTTCCAATAATTACTACAAATCAAAAAGTACATGAAGGCCCCACTGGAGCCCGGCAGCCGCAGCAAAGGAACCCAACTCTGACCGTGTAGAGGAGCTGTTTTCCCTTTCAGGGTGTTTCTCAGTTCACCTTGGGCTTCAGAAACCCAACTCTCAGAATCAATGGGTTCCTAGAGGGCTTATCACACATGAAGAGAAGAAAAAGAAATGCAGTACCACTCGGCCATGCGGATCTCACTGTGGCCTCCTCTGCTGACTGATTGCTTCCATTTTCCCCACTGGGATTCATTTCTCAGACTCTTCTCCAATAGCCAAAATGTAAGGAAAAAGAGAATGCCCAGATCCCTTTTCTGCTAACAGACTAATGGGAATAATCCTTTCTGGAATGGAGGGTGAAACAGAGCCCAGAGGGAGAGAGCTTCAGGCAGCCTCCTGCTGGGGAACTCAGGGGACAGTGGAGAAATGAAGCCTGTCTCTCTACACCTGCCTTTTCTGAACTAGAATCCCCTTTGTCCTTAATAGCTCTTCAGAAACCTAGCCACAATCCCCCCAGAAACCTAGCTACAATCCCCCGAAACCTAGCCACAATCCCCCCAGAAACCTAGCCACAACCCCCCCCCAGAAACGTAGCCCCTTAGGCAAAAGCTGTTCCCCAGTTGTACATTTCTTTGATTCAAAAAGCTGAAAACAAAATGACCACTGGAGGGCACAGGAAACCTTGCTAGAAATACAATTGCCGGGATAACCATCGCTTCCCGAGAAACAGAAGCTTGACATGCTGACTCCCATACAGCTGGGAAGAACAAGAAGAGGACGCGTCCTCTATGCCCTCTCTCTGAGATGTATCTCTCCCTCTGGAATAGGAATTAAACAGGATATGTATGTATATCAACTTAGGTTGGCCCAGATCTTTTATATTATTGTTGTTTAAATCTTTGTCTCTCTTGAAAGCCATCTGGGGGCCAACGAGACAGCTTAACTGATGAAGGTGCTTGCTGCCAAGCCTGAGGATTTGAGTTCTAGACCAGGGTGCCCACATAGTATAGAAGAGGAGACTGACTCCCACAAGCCGTGGTCTGACCTATACGTGTGCTACGGAATGAGTGGACACACATGTGCAGAAATAAGCCTGTAAATAAATGAATGTTATGAAGACAATATGGTATGTATGATAACCCTTAAAGACACTCTCAGACCCCTCCTTCCTCCCTTCTCTGACTTGCTTTGCTTGGAAGAGTCTGAGGGAGCAGCAGAAGGAGGTGGGGGATGTTCCATTTTAAGTTTGCTTTGGGAGAACAGCCACACCCTTCCGGTCATGAGGCCTCCTGCGGCCTGGGCTGTTGGGTCATGAGGCAAGGAGTCCCTGTGGTTTGCTAGTCTGGTCAGTTTCTGGCTCCTGCCTGTGCTGATGCAAAGGGTTGCTGTTGGGGTGGCGTTTACCTTGAATTCTTGTGTGTCTCCCCAGGATCAGAGCAATGAATGCCAGCCTGCGTCGCGGGTAGAGCCCGACGGCATGATGGGAACGGATTGCTAGAAGTGTTGCAAATTTCTTTGCCAGAAACATTCCCTCTGTGTCTGCTGAAGTATGAAATATGCCCGCATGACCGAAAACACCGCGAAGTACTGCTAGAGAGCTCATCCAAGCATCAGCACACAGAGAGAAAACAACCTACCCCGAGGCTGCACCTGCCTGAGAGGAAGATAGGACGGAGCATGTGGGCCGCGCAGGAAGCCTTTGTTTATTCTGACACAAAGCCATCAGCTCCGAATCCGTAGGAAGAATAGAAGTCAGGAGAGAAATTGTCAAGAAAGAATAGAAAATTATCTTGCAAGTTATTTGGTTAAATGGAGCTTGTGACAAATTAGGAGGAAGAAGAAGACTGAAAACTGAACCGGGGGAGGCAGCCCACTTCAACAGTGCGTGTGGTAGGGAGTCTCGGTGTGGAAATCGCTGCTGCCTTTTGTCCCCGTGAACAGGAACATAGATGGATGCAGCAGGCAGCTTTTGGATAAGGTTTCCTCTCCAGCAAGAGGGAAGGTTTCAGGGCCAAGAAGGTTAGGGACTCTTTCCTACAGTTCTAAGTGGAAAGAAATGGCAAGGATTCAACTCCAGGGAAAGTTTGAAATAAAGTCAGAGGCTGTGATAGATAAAACCATTGCTTGGGCATGCGTGCGTGCGTGCGTGAGTGCGTGTACGTGTGCGTGTGTGCGTGCGTGTGCATGCGTGTGTATGGTCTACATACGTATATAATAGATGTAGGATAAGGCTCCCTACTGTGAATGCTTGGGGAGGAGCATTTTCTCAGTGTAGGGCAAGGAACTTGGATTAGATGTGGAGCTAAAGCTTCATTCATTTCCTATGCCTTGTGCTGAGATACACCAGCCTAGAGAGTTTTCTCTAGGGAAGACAGTGGTCGTGGTGGGGGGTAGATCCGGGGGAGAGGAAAGATGGGCTCAGCTTCAAGAAGTAGAGGGAGAGAAAACTGCAGTCAGAATGCACTGTATGAATAGAAGAATAAATAAAATTTTAAAAATAAAAAAAGGACTCAGCTAATGTGTTTAACTCTTCACTTGTGCGTGGCTTAGTGACGACACTACAAATCAGAATCCACCAAGGGCTATGAACCTAGGTAATGATGACAGTGTCCATGGGTGTGGCCACAGCGACCACAATGGCAGGCGTGAAGGCAGCGTTTGGCATGAGCATGCTGTGATGCTGCAATGATAAACGGCACACTTACTGAAAGTGTAGGTGAGTATTTATTGTAGAAATTACTCACAAGAGAAAAACAAGCAACCCAGATGAGCCCAGTATTTTTCCGCTGAATTGGAAGCCGGAAAGAGGGCGAGACGTTCTGCTAACAGTCTTTTATTCCTTCCTCCGTACACGCCCCTAGCCACACCCAAAAGTGGGCCTGGCTAGTGACGTAGTTCACAGCCTACGTCCGTATAAGTCTTTAGTCATGCCTAAAGTGGGTGTGGTTAGCGGTGCAGTAAACTGCCCTTTTATGACCGCATCTGTATGCGCCTCTAATAATGCCACATGGCTAATGGCGGAGTACCAAATTTCACCCTACAATGCTGCCTGTGTGTACTGAGTTTACCCTCACAAAAGCAGCCTTCTCTGTGGAACTCGGCACGGTTCTCACGATCCCATGTACAGATGGAACTAAAACCCAGAGACAGGAGAGGACCTGTCTAAGATTGCACATGGAGGGGCAATGGTTTGTTCAGGGTCTACAGTTTTGTTTTTTGTTTTTGTTTTTGTTTTTTGGTTTTACGAGACAGGGTTTCTCTGTATTGTTTTGGAGGCTGTCGGTCCAGCCTGGCCTCGAACTCACAGAGATCCGCCTGCCTCTGCCTCCCGAGTGCTGGGATTAAAGGCGTGCGCCACCACCGCCCGGCCAGGGTCTACAGTTTTAATCACAGGATGAGCTGTGTCCATAAAGCAACGACTATGCTTTGTCAAGCATTTTCTTGCTGCAGCCCGCTGGTGTGCATTATGGGAAACAGGAAGTCAGCTGTAAGCCCATGGCTTTTCAGGTGGGCCCGACTATCTGTCCCTGGTCCCAGAAGAGCTTCAGAAGGATGCTCCATAGAAAGTCATCACTGAAGAGAGGCTCACACTCATTATCTGTGTGCCTTACTCACCAGGTGGCGAAGCTGAGGATGATAGCTCTACTTCAAGTCATTTATTTCAAGGAAACAGACATCTACAGCAATCCTCGCTGTGTTAAAAGAAGACCTCCCTTTGCAGGTTCTAGGCACCTGGAAGATGTTGAGTGCAGCCCTGACGGGAAGTGAGGTTCAGCTGCTGAGCTCACAGACTCAGCCCTTCCTGTCTGCCCCTCGCTTCTGCCTCAAAGCCTCCTAGACGGTTTCTTATAGTAAGAGGACATCAAGCTTGCTTTCACCCGGACTTCAGTTGGTCTGCTGTCATATGGTGCTGAGTATTTTTATGAAGGTAAGTTTTCCTCCTATTAATCGCTTTAAAATTAGAGCTTAATTAAAAAAAAATCAGTGCCTTCCATCATAAATCAAACCCAAAGAAACTCCTTAACCAGAAAAGATTGTGGGCGGGCCTTGGCAACAGTGTTTGCATGCATGTAATTTGCTCATTATAGTGCTCTACTCCCTAAGTTAAACACTTGGAAGCAGTCTCATATTGGACCGAACCATATGTGTTTGGCCCCGAAGAGCAGCAGCCTGAAACAGTTTAATGAATTGTTTATGATGATCCCTGAAGCCTTGGCTCTTAGGCTATGATCTGCAAGTCCGGACATCTTTAAGATCCTTTCTGGGAGTTTAGCGGTTAGGTCTATTTTCATGGTGTCACTTGCCTTTTTCAGGGTCTGCCATTTGTTCTGCACGTGTAAGTGGAGTGGATGTAAAGGGTGGCAATGTGCTAGGCATGATCACGACGTTTTTGTATCCACATGGACCCGGAAGGGGGGGGGGTTCCAGCCTCATGGCGGATGTCCCCAAGGAAGCAGGAAAAAAGTTCTTACTGTTGAAGAAAAAAAAATCAGTTCTGAATCACACCCTCTTGAAAATGGTGTGTGGAACAAATTGGGGAGTATACAGAAATCACCCCAGCACCCCGAGACACAGTGCTGCCTGTGTAAAACCATGTGTGCAAGGGATTGAGTGGCAAGCCAACTGGCTGCTCCCCCACGGAACAACCTTTCCCCTACACTAACAAACGGTGGTTATTCAGACTTCAGCATTTGCCAGACATTTTCCTGAGGCCATTGAAACACACCCGTCACTCCCGGAAACCCAACTGACAATGCCGACTTCCCATGATGAACTTCAAGCTCTCGTGCGAAAATCAGAATATAGACCAGCTACATGTAACGATGTCTTGGTTCGTAAAGGGTTTGTAGTAATATTAATGCTTGCCAGCTATTTTTTTTTTGTCAGAGAGTAACAGATTCCATCAACATTAGCAAACTGTATAAATTAGTGAGTTTCCGATTGGCTGGTGTATGGCATTCGGAGAATCGAAGGTGAGGATCCAGTGTGGTCAGAGACGGACTCCTGGGTCTTGAAGTAAAAGAAATGGGAAGTTTATTGATATGGCTGCAGAGTTCACTTTACAACACGTCTTTAAAGATCTGTGATCCGCTGAGTATTAGAGAAGAACACACAAAATTATTTGAAAAGCTCCTCTCTTTCCCAGCTACGTATTCGTGGGGATGTTCTTTATAAAGCCCAAACAAAGGGGCTGGAGAGATGGCTCAGAGGTTAAGAGCACTGACTGCTCTTCCAGAGGTCGTGAGTTCAATTCCCAGCAACCACATGGTGGCTCACAACCATCTACAATTCAATCTGGTGCCCTCTTCTGGTACGTAGGCAGAACACTGTGTATGTAATAAATAAATAAATCTTTAAAAAAAATAAAGCCCAACCAAAATAACCCATCAAACTGGATCAAACTGGAGCCTACTGGCATCAACAAACCCAGTCCTGGAATAGGTTTTACAAAAACTGCACAATAGGCACTAATCTCACTCTGTCTTTCTTTTGTAATTATAACTATTTTACATAAAAATGCAGTATTAGTGTCAATGTGTGATAGATTTCCTAATGGTCATTCTGCATAAATTAATACGTGAAACTTAGCAGTTTTCGATTTTATTATCTGAGGTACTTTATCCACATTAGTATCTTGAAGACCTAAACGCTACTTTTATGAGATTAAACTGTTTTTGGACTTCTTTAGATGACTGGCCTTAGTGACTGCAACAACCATGCTTTGTCATGATATAGAAGCAGGTTGTACTTTCTAATCTGATATCTTCCAGACAAACCAAAGATTGTCATTTATAGAGTCCTTGCTGTTCCCCAAGTCTATTCTTATATACTTCATCTGTATTTAAGTCACTTAATCCCCACAATAAACCAAAGAGTCAGAAGCACAGAGCTGTGTGTGTGTGTGTGTGTGTGTGTGCACGTGTGTGTGCATACCTGCGCACGCGCATGCTCTCTCTTGTGCATGCACCTATGTGTACATGCACACGTACATGCATGTGTGTTGTGCATGATCATCTGTCTGCCCATCTGTGTAACATGTATTCTTCCCTCCAGCCTGGTTCCTGATCCACAGGGTCAGTTCCAACAGCTATGTTAATTATAAAGCTGCCAGCCATTTGCTATGGTTTCCTAATGGCTAGCTCTGATTTATTAACCCATAATTACTAATATATATTTTTATAAGGTCTTATCTTACTATGCCAGACTTGTGCCCTCTCCTCCTGGGATCACATGGCAACCCTCTACGCTTGACTACATTTCCCAGAATCATCCTTGACTCCAAGTCCCACCACTCTTGCTTCCCTATTGGCCAACAGTGCTTTATTTATCAACCAATAGGACAAACATATACACAGAAGGATTTCCCCCCATCATCTCTGGGTGATCTTATGACTAGTAAGTGACAGAAACAACATTTGAACTCATGCTGGAATTCTGTACTGAACACTACTGGTCTTTGGAACATCCATTTAATATGTGATGGAAAGCTAACTTAACCACATCAAATAGCCATTCCCTTCTTCATTCGAATTAACCCCTTTATTGCCAAATAGACATCCCCACTGTCACCTGGACGGGTGGGTGATGTCAGCCTCCGACCGACTCCTATTTTTTTTTTTTACTCTTTGTGAGTGAAGTTGCTTAAACACAATCAGATAATTGCCTCTGGCAAATAAACAGAAACAACTCAATATTTTCCTTCCAAAATAATTGCGCACTAATCAATTGATTGGAGCAATTTCTCGACATCAATAGTTCCTTGACAGCCTATTTTAACTGCCTTTAAAGCCAGGTTTGGGGAGAATTCAATGCTGTTCTCTTGGCTTGTGGCTGCACGCTTGCGTCCATAGGCACTGGAGCTGTTTTTACTGGTTGGTTTGTTTTTGCTGTATTTTAAAAATAACATAATAACATAAATGTCCCCACACACTTGTGTCTAGCCTTAGCAGTAATCTCAAAACACATTATAATTTTCTTGAACATATGCTACGAAATTGCCAGAGGAGTAGGAACAAGCCACTGTTTGTTGCTCTGAGAGTGCAACTCTGAATTTTGTTTTCCTTGTTTGACTTAGGTGCTAAATGGGTATCGTTATTTGTGTGTTCTCCCATGTGTAAATGATCAAATTAACCCATATCACCAAAGATTTTTTTTCTACAATAAGACATAATTCATTGCTTCCCTCCCCATTTCAGGCTAAGGTTTAGATTCATGGACTATCAACACAGGAAAAGTCCTGAGGGACCCTGCAGGTAGCCCCGTGTCACAGGTTTGGGGTGGGGAAATTACCTGTAAGTAACTCACTGCGGTGGGTAGAGGTACAGATCTGGGATAGTGGAAGATTCTTCGCCATTTCTGGTGGTCCATTTTCCTCAGAAGTTTTGCTTACCCGCTATGTTTTCTTTTGTCTCCGTCTCTTTCATACCTGGTGTTCGTCGACGTACAGTAGAAGGTATCTCTCTTTGTGTCTGAAAGGTTCTGGTCCTGAGATACCTACATAGCGTGGACCTCTGGGAGGATGAGCTAGGACAGAGGCACACAGTGATTGTGCCGTAACATAGACTGAATAGTAGATGTGCTTTTTTTTTTTTTCATTTCCTGTAAAACGCAGCCCATTCTAGAAAGTCCTTCCTTCTGGAAACTTCCTCCACATTCTCTGTGTGTCTTCAGCACATTTCCCAACCCCTATTTCCTCTTTGTCCCTCATGTTCCTTTCCCCCATAGCCCCATATTTTTCTTTGGGGGGGCATGAGTGTTAGCTTGTCCCTGTGTTGTTCCTGCTAACCGATTACTCCCCCCAGAGGTCTTCATTTCTGTTAGCTTCAGCTTTCCAGTATATTTTTCTAATTAAAAACAGTTCTTTCCCTGTCAATGATAACATCAGACATTTTAAACCATATTACATTGCAAGTAAAATATATTTAATTTTTTAAAAAAATGGAGCAAGTGCTTAATTCTGCAAGGAAAGGTCATTTCCCCCATCAATCTGAGCTGATACTATGAAATTATCACAGACAGGGTGGCTTAAGCAATAACCAGTTAGTTCTCACAGTGCCAGGACGGAGACATCCACCGTCAAGGCAAAAGAAAAAAAAAGATCCGGTGTCTGGTGAGGGCCACTTCCTGGTTCGCAGATGCCCACCTTCAGTGTCCTCACCACTGAGAGAGACATGTTCCCCTCACAAGAACACTGACCTCAATCATCAAAGTCCCACAAGGGTCCATTTTTATATCCTGTTCATCTTCCTGGTGCCTTACCCCCCAAATACCATTGTGTTGGGGATCAAACTTCAACAGTTAAATCTGGACATGCAGGGACCACACTCTCTCCACAGCAGTCAGGGTAGGAGACATCACAATTTTGTTTGTTTGTTTGTTTGTTTTTCCTGTGGGAGATAAAGGAGGCCAGATTGGGGAGAATGATATACTAGGCTAATAGAGCTGGTGAAAATAAAATAAAAGGCATTCTGTAGGGGCAGTATAGCATACAGAGAGGAGAGACCAGGCACTGCATCTGACCACGCCCTGACATCACGTGTACAGGGGAAGACTCAGGATAAAAAGAAGGAGCAGGTAGGTGGGCACTCTCTCTCTTGGATGCTGGCCGTCTTTCGGAGAGCAGAGAGCTTAGCAGCTTCCCCTATAAGTGATTTCTCTCTTTTTAATTTAATTTTATTTTTAAATTTAAATTAGAAACAAGGTTGCTTCACATGTGATTCCCAGCTCCCTCTCCCTCTCCCTCCCCTTCTCCCGCATCCTCCCACCAACCCACCTCCTCCAATCCCCACTCCTTTCCCCAGGGAGGGTGAGGCCCTCCATGGGGGTATCCATAGTCTGTCTTTCCATGCAGGACAAGGCCTAGGCCCTCCCCCAAAAGTCCAGGCCGAGAGAGCATCACTCATTGTGGGATGGGCACCAAAAGTCTATTAGTACGCCAGGGATAAATATTTATCTACTACCCAAGGCTCCATAGATTGCCTAGGCCTTACATAACCTAGACCCCCTTGGCCATAGCATTGTTTTCCGTATCAGCTGGTGTCAGAAGTGGGATGGGGCGTGGTCAGCTGCAGGTCCCTGGTCTCTCCCTACAGTACAGCAACCTTTCTTGTTGCTATACTCCCTGATAAGAGACAGCCTATGGGGGGAAGGGGGGAAGGGCTCATTTTGCGTCACAGTGTGAGGGGCCACGGTTGGTTATGTGAGGAAGGTGTTCCAGGAGCAGGAGTGTTGGGCAGCAGGTGCTGGGCGTCTGCAGCCAGGTAAGCAGAGAGGAGAGAAACCTGCACCGGCCTAGAACCTATCCCCCCCAGGTCTATGGCCTACTTCAAGCCCCCCCCCCCCACTTCTCAGGAGTCCACAACTGGGTAGAAGATGCTGAAAAGCTCATGGCTCCTACTACAGCCGATAATTAGTTTAAGGACACAGGAGCAGAGAACGATGGGCATTTTACATCATGTTGGGGGAAACTAGGTGGGCGGGCGTCCGGTCTGGGTCCCTCTTTTCTTTTCCCCTCTCCCCTAAGACCAACTCTCTGTCTGCTTTGGTCCCACATTACTTGGGATCCCCCCTTAGTCCCCAGATTGTTTTAATGCCCCGAGACAAGTAAGGACACAGTATGTGGGGCGGGCGAATGAACGGTCAGCTCACAGTGGACAGAGTAAGGACGCACGGAGGAGCAGCGGGAGGCCGTGTGAGGTCTCAGCGGGGCCAAAGTTCTTGCTTTATCAAAGTTCACTCAGCCCCGTTTCAGGCTCCAGCTACCCAGAGTCATTCGCTCAGACTGTGGGAGTGAAGACTCTTCTCCACCAAAACCTCGCTTCTCTCCGTTAGGAACGGGATGGATTCAGAGTTCCAGCGAACTCTCGGTGTGGCATGAACTTTATCGCAAATGTGCATATCAAGATAACAATATCGTATTGATAGAGATCAGAGAGTCTAGTTGAGGAGCCCCACACTTGTGAGAATGGGTTGTAATCACGGTTCGTTATTCCGGACCATCTGTGCGAACACGGAAATCGCCTCATTACGTGTAAACACATAATGATGGCAGTTATTAAAATTTGATTTTCTTTGTACTGTACTCAGACAAAAGGGGAGGCAGACAACCCGAAAGTGCATTTCCTCTGAATTCAGAACCAAAGGAGTAATAAAGATACAAGAAGGAAACTGTTGAGTCTGAAAATCCTTTTCAAAACATCTCCATTTTTTTTTTGGTTGTTAAAAAAAAAATCCAAGACGCACCGAGATGGAAGTTATTGATCTTAGCTTTGTCCAGTGATGACAGTGTCCCGAAGGAGGTGGCGTTGCAATCAGCAGTCTTTGGAAGTGCTCTCTGCCCTGTCCTGCCACACACCTGCCCTGATTGAACTAGATTGTCCCTGCCAGAGACCTGAGACCCCTAATAAACTCCAGCACCCATCCCTTGATTGGGCAGGCAAAGGTTTTCTCTGACCACACTGGGTTTCTGTAAAGGGAAGCTTTTTCTTTGAGAGGAGCCTTCCCGACAGCTTGGTTCTAGAGCCGCATCAGTCCCAAATAAACACACAGCAGACTATATTAATTATAAAGCTGTTGGCCTTTGTTTCTTACTGGCTAGCTCTGACTTAAGTAATTACCCCATAGTTGTTAATCTAAGTATGTCTCTTACCGGAGAAGTTTCCGGGCCTCCTACCCCATGGCGTTACATCTCGAACTCTCTTTGTGTTTCTCCTACCCAGAGTCCTCCTGGACTCCTAGTCCCTCCTATCTAGATTCCCTATTGGCCAGACAGTGCTTTATTGACAAATGCGCAGGACCTCCCCAACAGGCTTCCACATTTACCAAGTTGTTTGCGTGTTCCCCCGGTCTTACCCTTGTTGCGAGAACAGTAGCGTCCGTTTGTCAGGATCCTAGTATCTGCCAGGCCCTCGCACAGCACTGTGCACGCTCAGGTGTGGTTCAGCCAAGCAGCTATCACCATGTTCGTGCCACAGATGAGGCCAAAAGCCGGTGCTCTAGACTCTGACACAGGTCGGCCTTTTAGGTCATGTTCTGTCCAGCCTTGGAGAATGATCTATGATAGCCATGTATTTTTTTTTCTTAAATGGGTGAACTTACTGAGTGTATAGCAGGTAAAAGTGAAAGGATAAATAGGAAATAGTGTATGTGCACATATAGAAACTAGCAAATAGGACACCCGAAACGGGGAACCCTCTTAAGGCAGTCACCTGGGGCTCCCAGCAGAGCAGAGTGCCCCCCAGGTGAGGCTTCCAAGTAAAAGAACAGGTGTTACTACCAAGATAACATCAGACTTGAAGCTTAAAGATCCAGCAGAAACAGACAGGGTGGGCAGGCCTCTGTACTTCCAGACTGTTTCATCTCCATAGCTGTATTTCCCTGTGGATGAACTTGAAGCCCCTTTTTCCCACTGTGGGAGGACAATGGTAACCTCTGATAGAAATTGTTTACCTCATAGCTGTTGTTAAGGGAACAATGTTTTCACTCTGGGGCTGTTTTGCAGTACTCTCTGTCACGGAGTTTGGGGGGGCGCAGGCCGCCCAACCCCAAAAGGGGACCTGGAGAAGAATGTGCTAATTATGCTAGGGTCTGAATGACGGGTCAACTGTGATCCTGGAGCTAGCTTTTCAGTGAGCTCAGACAGCACACCACAATTTTCCAATTCAGTGTGCACTACGGATCAGAGTGATGGCTAGCCTCATCTGCCACAAGATTTCTGTTCTTGTGATGCCAGATTTTTCCCTGAGAGGCTTATGTCTGGTTTGAGAACCCAAAGTCGTTCTTCCAATGAATGTTGCAAAAATATGGCAGTCCATGGGACCACTATTTCTAGCTTCCTGATTCAAACAAGTTAACTACCTACTCATTAGGTTTATTTTTCTCGTTTAATATTCAAGACAGGGTCTCTCTATATGGCCCACGTTGTTCTGGAACTTCCGGCTATTGTCTCAGTCTCCACAGAGCTGAGATTACAGTCATTGAACTACCACACCCACCTCCACGCAGTAGCCTTTAAGACTGTGTGTGTGTGCGTGTGTGTGTGTGTGTGCCTGTGTGTGCCTGTTTGTGTGTGCATCCATGTGTGTGCATGCATGCATATGTGCACATGTGTGTGCCTGTGTGTGCACACCTTTTGAATTTGCAGAGCCCAGAAGTGTCCTGCTGTCTCTGCTCTGTCATTTTCAGCCTCGTTTTCCTTGAGACAAGGTGTCTCACTGAACTTAGCTAGTCTACCAGCCAGCACACCCTGGGGATTCTCCCGTCTCCACCACCCATGTTCCTGATGTTAGACATGTGTGTGTGTGTGTGTGTGTGTGTGTGTGTGTGTGCGTGTGTGTGTGTGTGTGTGTGTGTGTGTGTGTGTGTCTGTATGGGTGCCTGTATGACTGTGTGTGCCTCTGTGTGTGTGTGTCCATACACACTCAGACAAATCCAACTTTTTATGTGGTGCTAGAGATGTGAAATAGGCTCATCACTGTTTGTACTAAATGTGATTTTACCCCCGGAACCATCCCTCAGTCCCCCTAGTATTACTAGAAATGTGGTTGTCCCCATTTACAGATAGACACTGAAGTTCATAGCGAACAGAAGCTGTGATTCTTCTGTGACCCTTAAACGTTTTCAGCACAGCTTGAGACACTGTTGTCGTCATTTGCAAATGTATTGTGGGAGTGATGAAAACGGTAAAACTACATTTAATAGATGGAATCTAAGGTATTGGAAACACTGAGATGAAAGTGTACGCATCGTAAAACACTATCCATAATAGTTCAGATGACACTTAATGTCTCCTCATCAAAAAGCTTACAGATTTTCAGCAGCTTTGTTAGGGGCCAGGGACGGAAAGGGGAGGGATCATGGGAGGACAGAAAGTTGAAAGTGTAACCAGTCATGGGCAGATAAGACGTACTGTGTCCACTGGGCAAAGGCTGCCACACGGACCTGTAGGCTGGCACCTTGGCTCATGCCAGCACACATAGACCACACATGGACAGGCTTAAGAACACATGCAGAATATCAGGCCTACATGCATGCACACCACAAACCGGCAAAGCTGGAGACAAAGGCCTCAAGGCCATGTTTGTACAGAATGACACTCAGCTGGCTTTCTGCCAGGAAGGCTTGTCGGCCACGTTGTGTGGATTCATAAACCTCCCGAGGTGTACAGTCTTAGCTGTGTTTGCCCATGCTGCACACCCGTGTGAGCAGTGTCTGAGTGTGGCCCTCCGTTTCCCACAGTCCTGACCAGTTTTCCTTCCCCTTTCTTTGTTTTGGGTCAGCCTCAGCGGTCAGCGGCTGGTCCTTTGTGCTTCCGGCATCACGCAATGCGTGTGTGGTGTGTGAGGATCCATTCAGCCTGCAATTCCGTTTGCCAGCTTCACGCCTTAAACCCTGCACGGCTCTGTAGGGGGTTCTAGGACTGAGTGTAAGACTCGCAGAAATTCCCTAAAAGCAAAAGGCTGCTTAAAGTGCAGCCACCAGGAATTAATTCACAGTCCAGTGTGGAATAATTCTCAGCTGTTTCAGGCATCACCTGCGTGCGCTGCAATGCTTCACGGTGTTCTGAATGCACGCTCTGCAGGGCGCGTGTGTTCCTGACCGTGCAATGCAGCGAACGTCGTCTATCCCGGGACACCGGGTTGCTTGAAGTGCAGCAGCATCCGCGTGTCTCTGACCAGACACTGCCTTGTCTACTCCAGGTACAATTAACTCCAGTTTCACACTCAACGCTATTGGCTTTCATTTCTTTGTTGGGCAGCTTTCGTCAGCCTGTTCCCTCCTTGGCTGCTCACATCTTTAAAGTGTCTCACAGGTTTGCCACGGGGCTGGAAGGAAGCAGCACTGTTGTAAGTTTTGCTGCCAGTGTGGGGTGTGAACCGACGGACCAGTGGCCAATTCCTAGTGCACCATGAAGACATGAAGATGGGATGTGAGCAGATGGCTCGGTGGACAGTTTCTGGTGCACCATGAAGAAACTGGTTACACTGATCAGTGATCATGGCCACCATCTGATAATCATGTGTTGGTTTTAGAACCCAAAGCTTGCAGTAATGTTCATGCATCGTGTCCTTTCATGGGCACCAAAGCATGACAGAGGCTGAGGTAGGACAGCTACAAGCTCATGGCTTGTGTGGTGAGTTAAAGGCCAGTCTGGAAACCTTATGAAGAGGTCCTGTTTCAGGATGAAAATCAGAGCCCTGGAGAGCTGACTCAGTGGCTAAGAGCACTGGCTGTTTCATCAGAGGCCTGGGGTTCGATTCCCAGCACCCATATGGTAGCTCACAATCATCTGTAGCTCCACTCCTGTGGCATTGGGTGCTCTATTCCAGTCTGCAGGCACAGCATTCCACAACGCACAGATATATATTTGGGTAAATACTCACACACAAGACATGAACTAGGTGAAATCTCAGAATAAATAAATGAGCTAAAACTGCTAAGTGCAGGAAAGTAAGTGGATTCCTGGAGCATCTCGGATCTCTGCCCTGCCTTGGATACTGTGAAAAGAGTCACGTTTAGTTTTCCCCACCCCAAGTCGGTAACCCTGCTCTTCAGAACTTTATCTCCATGGTCATGTGTTTGCCTGGCTCTTGAAGTCAAAGGCAAAGCTGTGTTCACTAATATTTACTTGCTGCTGTTAGCAGATCTAAGTGTTGAGCAGCAGTTGGCAACCTCACTACCCAACGGGAGCTTTTATCTCCCTTTAGAGGTGGGTTTGTTTGACTGTGTTATCTCACACTCTCTTCATAATAAGTGAAGGTATTTGCTCATATAAATATTTCAGGAGGCGGTCTAAGGAGTCCCAGAAGGAATGCTCAGAGGATGGTAGAACTGTGTCCAGATTTTCTTCCTTCAACACTTAATTTGGTTTTTCCAGCTCTTTGAACACAAACCAAAAAGCAGAATTTTCTTTCATTTAAGTTAGAAACAAGCTTGCTTCGCATGTCAATTCCAGCTCCCTCTCCCTCCCCTCCTCCCCTGCTACCCCCCACCAAGCCCCCCAGCCCCTCTCCCAATCCTGCACTTCGATCCCCAGGGGGATCTCCAGAGTCTGTCATTTCATCCAGGCCAGGGCATAGGCAGATTCTATAAACACTTGGTGCCCACAGTCTTCCAGATCTGCAGTGTGCTTTATAGGGGGCTCAACAAGGGTCTGAGTGGGTGCTGAGGGCAAGTTTCAGAAGTGGCCATAGGAGGGTGCCTGGCTCTTATAGTGCAGGGATATATATATATATGTGTGTGTGTGTGTGTGTGTGTGTGTGTGTGTGTGTGTGTGTGTATGTATGTATGTATGTATGTATGTATGTATGTATTATATATATAATTTAGTGTGGAGGAAAGGAGGCCGCAGAGCTGAATGACTCACTCTGCTCATTATTCTAAAGGCTCTCTAGCTCTTACAGTCATCTCTTTTCTACTCGTCCCTGGGCTTTATTTATTTGAGAAGAGCCCTGTCCCAGGTAGGGCTGTATTCCCGTTGCACAAAATCCACACTTGGCCGTTCACAGGTGAGGGGTAAGAAGTCACACAAGGTTTTTGTTGTTTATTGTTTCTGTGGACAAAATGATGAACAAGCCTCCTCACTAAGAAAGGGGAAGCAGGGGACACGTTACCAGGCATTTACAGACCAGGGTTCTGGATGCTACTAAAGCAGGGGTCTCAGGTGCATACTGTGACTGATCTGGTTAGAGTCTGCCTGGAGGCTTCAAGCTCACAGCAAAGTGGGAGCATTCAGTCAGAATCTCCAGGAACCAGAGGGCATGGGGGTGTTCAGATAGGGGGGGCAGATGGGCAGCCACTCCGAAGTACTGTGTGCTTTCTATTCTCATGCAATGAGCCACCCTGACATGGGAGGCCAGAGGAAGGACGG
The DNA here is from genome assembly GCF_017639785.1 of Mesocricetus auratus. NCBI lineage: Eukaryota > Metazoa > Chordata > Mammalia > Rodentia > Cricetidae > Mesocricetus > Mesocricetus auratus. Next base: position 4,242,693 of record NW_024429180.1, read on the forward strand.
GGGACTGGACAGAGAGGCAGAGTCCAGACACTCTTGGCCAAGTGCTTGGAGCAGCGAACACGGGGTTTGGAGCAGGAATGGTGTAGGGCGGAAGTCTCCATATTTGGGGAAAGGACTGGGTCAAAACGGCGTTGTCTGAACATGCCGGCACCGTTGCACTCATGAGCTCACCCACAGACAGCAGCGGTGGTTGTGCACAAGTCTTGTGCACGATCAAACCAATCAACAGTGGAGCATGCATGGGAGGGCTCACAGGAGGGCTCACAGGCCCTGTCCCCAGTTGAGAAGCAGTTGGCGGCTGTTGTTGGGGGAGAGTCATTTTTCTTCGAGGCTATTGCTCCCGGTGGACGTCTCATGTTCCAGGGGATAACTCTACACCAAGGAATTAAAAAAAAAAAAAGAATGGACACAAAGTTGGGAAGCAGACACGGAGGGGATCTGGGTGGAATTGGAAAGAGTGAGTATGGTTGAGATGCACTGTGTGCTTGTAGGGAGTTCCCAAAAGTAAATTAAAGATGTACGTTTAAAAAGTTGTTGCCAGGGCCAGGTCACCATGTAGCTGCAGAGCTGAGTGTGAGGATGGGGACAAGGAGGGAGGCCAGGGAAGGTAGTGAGGCCGCTGTCAATGTGTCGCATACTCTGGTTTCTCCTTCAGAATTATGTGTGTGATTCAGTTCAACAGCACCTAGGTAGACTAGAAAACAGTTACCTAGAACTGAAAATAAAGTTTAATGGCTGACCTTAGTTACACATCCGTTTGATGACAAAACCATACTGAAAAGATTCATTCCAAGTGGCTTAGCAGCAGCAGCAACAACAAATGATTGTCATTCCCATTCAAATCTGCCCCCGGGTGGTGGTGGTGTTGGTGGTGGAAATCAGTGCCTAAAGTTACTTAAACTATTTCCTGTAATCAAATTGTTACAGAAAATGTTGACACAATTGTTCTGAAACTTTTGGTCTGATATATGTAAAACTGTGGAAGTACTGCATTATAAAAGCCTCCTTCTGTTCTTGATTTACAGTGCAGAGTCATTAAGTAAAAGGTTTGTTATTTCCTTAGAAAAACACGTTAATGACCCTTTTGGTGGTAGCAGGTAGGCCTCAAGGGATGTTCTGAAATAGGAAGATAGGGACAAACAGAGCAAAGTCATTGTACTATGACATAATAGGAATTTTCCATTTCAGCTGCTCAAGGAAGAAGGAGGGTTGGGAAAGGTTATAGTCAGAGGAAAGAGGTCACAAAATGAACACGAAAATCTGTGGAGAAATGCGCAGCAGGGTGGGCAGCTGGAGCCTTGAAGAAGAGGATCTGCCCATCCTGCTTATGGCACCAATATAGACCATCAATATCTTTGCAATGCCCTTCTCTAATACATGCATTCATAAGCATTCATAAGCATACCTCCTGAGGCATTTGCTGTAAGTATGGCTGTTTCCTTTAACCCTCTAGGAAAATGACCTATGTCACCTCCCTGTGCCCTGACTCTGTGTTAGCCTCAGTGCTGGAAGAGTGACAGAGTAGCAAGCAAGGATGGGCATGCTCCAAGTTTGAGGAAAGCAGAGGAGATGGCAAACCAGTGGTTAGACAGCTTGAAGGTTCAGAGGAGAAAAGAGTAGGGAGGGGGAGAGGGATGGGGAGAGAGAGAGAGAGGAAGGGGGGGAGGGAAGGGGGAGGGAGATGGACAGGAAGAAGGGGAGGGAGATGGACAGGAAGGAGAGGGAGAGAAAGGGAGAGGGAGGGGGAGGGAAAATTTCCTTTTAAGATCAAGTTATCTCAGTAGGTAAGGTGCTTGCTTGCCTGGCAAACATGAGGATCCTCAGCCTCCCCAAACTCAGGAAAAGCTATCTGGGTGTGGTCGTTTACACTTGTATTCTCAGCACTGTGGAACAGAGACAGGCATCCCACATCCCTGGGACTCACTGGCTAGCCACCTAGAGACTACTAGACAAGTTCCAGGCCGGTCAGAGACTGCTTCTCCTCAACTCCCAGATAGAAAAAGCAGAAAAGTAGATCGTACCTGGGGAACAACCCTTAGGTTGGCTTCTGGGATCATTTATGGACTCATTTAAACACGTGTGCCTGAACACACATGGACATGCCCACACACAAAGGAGGAACAAAGATTATGCTAAGAAGTATGGCCGGGCAAAAATGTGACAGCAGATCACTGTCATGTCACTCTCTTTGAGGTGGAGTGAGAGTCAATTTTAGGTGCTCGTAGTAGCTCTAAATGCACTCCTGTGGATTTAACCCAGCTCTGCTCCTCCTAGTTCTGAGAACTCTGAGCAAGGCATTTAATGTCCCAGAGCCTTCCAGGCTCCCTGCTCTGAAAACCTCATTTGTTTGTGTTTGCTTGGTGGCAATGGTTGGCTCCATCTGCTCCCTGCTCACACTCAGCCAGTGGAATGATGGCATAGAAGGGCAGGTGCCCAGAGGCAGTGGGCTTTGATATCAATCATTGCATTTGAAACAAATCTGGATGAGGAATTAGACAAAGGGAAGTAGGTGAATTTCTGATTGTTCTTTTTAATTTTTTTAAATTTAGAAACAATATTTTTACATTCCTATGTCCCCTCTCTTTCCCATCCTCCAAAGTCTCCTACCAATCCCCCCCAACCCAAGGATAGTGAGGCCTTCCATGGGGGATCATCAAAGTCTGTTACATCATCTGGGGAGGGCCTAGGCCTTCTCCCGTGTATCTGGGCTGAATCAGTATCTTAAGAACTCCCTTCCTCTCAACCCCAGATAAATCCTTTTATGACCTTGCCTGTCCACAGTAGCCTCCTGGCATTCAACGTCATGGTGGCGGTTATCTTGGGCAGATGGCATTTTTCTCACATCTGACAAGTCTAGGGAAGTGTTCTTGTGCTGTGACCACTTGCCTTGCTCAGTGAGTCTTCTGGTGGCATTCACTGTCCCTAGACAAATCTCCCATTGCTAATGACAAGCTCAGTGCAGGGGACAGGGCTCCAACACAGCCTAGGGGATCTACTGAGAGGCCAGAAGAGTGCAAAAAGACCACGAGTAGCTCATCAAAGGACCAAGTCTCTGGAGTCCTCAAGCACATCTAAAGTCTTAAAGTAACATAGAACCAGTCCTTGGAAGGAGGGTTAGACCTCGGAGTTGAGCCACGTAGCTTGTGTCCATGGGGGTTCTGTTCTGCAGCGTTTAGACATCCCGCCGATGCCGTGGGCTGAGAGGAGTGTGCTATATCTGAAAGCAGCCGGTCTTGTTCACCAGGGCAACGCTGCCTTTTCCATTATAAATAGAACTATAGCTCTCTCTGGGCTGCTACCAAAATTTTTCTCGGGAACATCCATCACAAAAATGAGATTTCCTAATTGTTTTAGCACCAGGATTTCCCAACATACTAAAGAAACAGACTCCTCTCAGCTTAAATAAGAAGAGGCATTTTACAAAGCAAAATGAAACAAAACATTAAACAATGACGGTTGGAGACTGACTGTATCCACTGCAAAGGAATATTTCCACCAAGTCATTTCTAGAAGTTATTGTTTTCTCAAAGGCTATCAACACACATACACACACACACACTTACACACACACATTCCCCAAAGATTAACACAAATTTTATTTATGTTTAAAGGTTTGTTCTATTTTTAATTGTGTGCGTGTGTGTGTGTGTGTGTGTGTGTGTGTGTGTGTGTGTACCTGTAGAGACCAGAAGAGGGCATTGTATCCACTGGAGAGAGAATGATAGAGTGACAGGTGTCCATGAGTTGCCTGCTGTGTACTCTGGGAACTGAACTCAGGTCCCCTGCAAAAGCAGCAAGTGCTCTTAATTGCTGAGCTGTCTCTCTAACCCCTTAATACAAATTTTAGATGAAAACCTCATTTCATTGACTTTTTGGTCTTTGATTCTTTCCTTCCCAGCAGATGACAATAAAATGTAGACGAAATAGTGAGTCTCTACAAAGTAAAGTAAGATTACCACAATGAAACATAGAGGAAGCTACTAAACCCATGTATCTTTTTTATAATAAATATTATACTGCTAAAAGCAAGAATAGTAGAATCACCTTGAGGGTACCGTAAGACAGCAACTACAGGAAAAGAGCCATTTTTTTCTTTAATGTTTAGTGTTAACCTTGCTTTTTTTTTTATAACTACACATTTAATAATAATGCATTGTAACAATAATGGATGAAAACATTGCGTGTAGGGTTTGGATGCTAACGTGGGTAGTGGTCCAGCCTTCGTGCCACGGGAGAACATCCATTAGCCTTTGCTCTCTCTGCTTTAGGAGTGATAGCCCCTTGCAGCTTTAAGAGAGGAAGGATGTCGACTGGCATTCTTGGCGCTCTTAATTAGTGTTTCCCACAAATCGATAGGGACAAAGCAAATAAATGTGAAAACGCGCAAGGGATGTGAACATTCAACCCACAAAAGACAAAAAGCTGACAGCCGGGCAGGCTCAGCCTAGCTTGAAAGACAGACAAGAACAGGAATGGAGCAATGGGATTCACTCTGCCCGACAGATGGGCTCCAAGTGAGACGTCTGACCAGCAGAGGCTGGTGAGGACCAGAGTGATGGGATCTCCTTCGCAGAGGCTTGCGTGCGTGTGTGTGTGTGTGTGTGTGTGTGTGTGTGTGTGTGTGTGTGTGTGGTTACAAATTAGCATATGTATCTTATGGGCTTGGAAATTAGGATGTGCATTTTCTGGGATTACAAATTAGCATACGTTTTTGAAAGGCAATCTGGCACCATCCAGAAAAAGCAGACGTTTCTTCTACGTTATTAATATTGTTAACAATTATTTAAAAAATTCTCTCTTTCTGTGTGTCTGTGTGTCTGTATGTGTGTCTGTGCATGTGAGAATGCAGGGTGACACACGCAGTCCAGAGGAGGGCATCAGATCCCCGGAGCTGGAGTTACAGACAGCTGTGAACTGTTTGACAGGAATGCTGGGAACTCAACGCAGGTCCTCTGTGGGAGCCGTACACACTCTTAATTGCCTGGGTCATCTTTTCAGCCCCTATTATGAAATATTCTGAGTGAATAAAACTGGAGAAAATGGCAATCATCTGTGTGCCTTCCGTCTGGCTTGAAAAACCGCACACAGAAACTGTCCTGCGTGTCTCCTCTCTGTCTTTCCGTCTGTGCAGAGGAAACTGCAGCTCCGTGTTCACCATCACAAGTCTTATTTCTCTCCTTACCTGTGCATCTGTGTAAGAAGACTTTGGTATAAATGACGTCTTACACAAATAACTTTTATATAAATGACCGATGGTATTACTATAATGCATGTTCCCTTTTCCTCTTCGAATTCAACAGTGTCTTTTGGGAGAATTAATTCATCTATCCATTTGTCTCTTTATCAATGATATATGTGTGTAACTGCACCCAGTTAATTTTAACTTTGTGAGAGTTTTCCCTTTGGTAAACACGCTAGCTGGTTTGTTTTCTTGTTTTTTTTTTTTTTTTTTTTTAGGTTTCTACAGATGTTCAGTTTTATTTTTCCCAAGTCTTTTCTCTTTTCTACTATTAACAATAATGTAATAGTCATTCTTGTGTAGAAAATGTGTACCCAGAAAAATACATGGAGTGTTCTAATCCAAGGTCTCTTAATATCTTTTTGGAATGGAAACTCTGACTCTTGAGGTGTGTGGTTGTAATAGACGTAGCACTGCCTGCAAGCTCCCTGGTGGTGCTGATGTTGCTGGTCCTTCGGCCACCTGGGGGGAGGGGGGAGGCTTATGAGATGTAGCTGTTGGTTTCTCCGTCTCTTACTGTGTTCTTGTGTCTGTCTGTTAGCCTGCTACAGCCCTCATGTGCATTATAAATGAAGCTGCTTTGTTTTATTCCTTAATACAGAATGGGCAACTTGTTACAATACAACACCCTCTAGTAAAACCCACACGTTACAGAAAGGGGCTTCAGTAGCATGATACTTTCTCTACAAAGTCTTAAAATTGGCACATTTAGGCAAAATGAAATGTGAGTCTTGCCTAGACACTGGCTCTGAGCTGTCGGTGGGCACATACAGTTCTGGAAGAGACGTCTTGGCTGGCCAATGAAAAGGGACAGCATGCCTTGTCCCTTGCATTCTGTTTTCTTAATTGGCCTGTGGAAATTTGTTGGATCTTGCTTTGTTTCTGGGGTATGCGTATGTTTTATTTTTATCCAGCGGTACTAAATGCACTCTGTGAAATAGGTCTGAGACAGGAAGAAGTCCTTCCCACCCTGAGCTCCTATGCTCCAGAGGCACTGTCTCGGTTGCTGTGATAAGGTAGGCCTGCTGGGTGGTTCCTGTGATCCCTGTCTGTGGCCTCCATCTTGCTTGTAGCTGCACTCAGACTACTGAACCATGAAGATCGAGATGATACACCAATGTCCTAGGCACTGCATTTGAGGGGCCATCTCTGCACAGGTGTTCAGGGTTTCTCTGATGCCGCCTGCTGCGCTCCTGGGTTTTCTTGTCCTTTAGTTGTTTAACTGGCAGAGAAAACAAAGCAGATCAAGACCCCCTAGACTGTATCATTTCCTTCCTTGTTACCAATTTTCACCAGCACTCAACATGCTCATTTATACATCTGCCCTTGTATAAGGGTCTATAATATTCCAGTGGCCAAAGGTGTAAATATTATTTAACCAACCCCTATTTAATATTTTTTGGGGGGGCTTTCCCTGACCTTTAAAAGTCCCCATTCTGTCACCAGAAAAATCGGAAATTGACCTCAGCAGCTCTTTCCCAGAATGTCAGTTACTTTTGAGAAAAAAAAAACTATGCTTTACTTCCCGCTGATACACCCCTTTGCCTTTTCATCTCTTCTTCCAGCTGAGGTTTTAATGGAGTAATTAACTGCCTCAGTATGTCCGGGACTGAGGAGTTTCCTTGGATGCAGGATTTTTAGTTTCCCACGAGAAACAGAGGGACAGCTGATCCTCTGAAATAGCATTAAAAGCTCAAATGAGAAAGTAAGGGCAGAAACCTCAATAATGAGAGATGACTCCCTCAGCCAACAAAGAAGAAAGCGCCCACCTCAGTCTGGCCTCCTCGGGCCAGTGCATCTGCTCCTCTCAGCATGTTCTCTTTGAGGACCCTCCTAACAACAAATATGCAAGCGCCTTGCTATAATGCAAGAACCAAAGGAAGATTCGGGATTTTAGAACAATAATCTATCTCGCTTTTCAAGGAGATAAGCTATGCCACCTAGAAGAATGGTTATCCACACAGGGGTTGGATTATCTCCCTGTAAAGCAGCAGGGTTCTTTTATTATCACCTAAAGAAAGCCGGCCTTCAAGCTGGAACAAACAGGCCGGGCAGGCAGTCTCCAAGAACTGAGAGACTGTGAGTTATAAAGGCTTCAGAAATGTGCCAGACCGGTGTGTGAGCCAGGCTGGGAAAGACCTTGAGCATGGTCCTTTCTGCCTCTGAGCTCTCATCTCTGGACACGGTGAGCGTATAACAGGTGCTCAAGTAACAGGTTCCAACCCTATCCTTCCACCAGAGGACGGGTAGGTCCTGCTGAATGGACGGGGTGGGTGTGGATCCCGAGAGGCTGACACAAGCACACTGCAGTTTCATACTGACCAGTGAATGAATTACACGTGGAAAGGGACGCTGAGGGGGCCCCGGAGGGAGGTTCTGCATAGTCCTTTCAAGAAAAGCTGAGTTTGCTAAGTGCATGCTGATTTAATCCAGACCCACCAACCCAACAGATCTCACAAGCACAGTTGAGAGTTTCCGGAAGAAGCACACATGTTCTGGTGAGACTTTCTCTCGCCCACTGAAAGACCTCCCTTTGTCCTTTTACTACTTTGCATTTCATGGTACTCGCTAAAAGCTATCATTCTCCCTAGAGAGAAAAAAATGTACTTTCACACCCTCAATGAGTACAAATTAAAGCACTCTTTTAGCTTTCTCTTTCCTGGGCTCAAAATATATATATATATATATATATATATATATATATATATATATATATATATATATATATAGTTTCCGTACACTTTTACCCCAGAACTGTAAAGTGAATGCATTTCTGTGGCAGCTTTGGGCCCTCCAATCAGATCTGTCATCACACAGTCCTGGTGCTCAGAGACTGTTGGAGATGGCTGCTACTTGAGCTCACCCGTTCAGTTGTCAGGCAATGGCACCAGACATCACCCTTTCACCTGTGACACTTCTAAGTAGGCGCAGATGCCACTGTCTTCGTTTGCTGTCTTCAATTGCAGGTATCCTGTTTGCAGAGGACATTAAAAATGTCTTTGGAGCTGGCAGGGGAAGACAACAGAATAACCACATCGCATCTCGGGAACAGTAATTACAAAAGACCACTGAGAAATTTTGAAACCAGCAGGAACCTGGAGCATCACCTGTTTCACACCAAAAGATATTTCCAGAAAGAACAGTCATTAAGCCACGGACCCTGCAACTTAGGGACAAGAAAGGAACTATGAGAATATGGCAGGAGCAGCAGAAAATTTCCCTGGGGACTTGGACAGTGGGAGACGTGAAATGGTGTACCGGGCCGTTCTGGCGGCTTTTATCTTCTCTTCACTGACGGCTGAGACCTTAGGTAACCGGAATGTTAAACCTCCCACACGGTGTACATGATCATCTTAGGGCAAAGCAAAGACTGCATGTCTGAAATGTCATTTAAGCTTTTTTGCGGGAATCATCTGCTCTCCTTGGTTACCTCCTCCTAGATGAGGTCTGCATCTTTCACAAAAACATGCTGTGAGGGGGCTTATGAGAACTCCTAGCTCCTGGCAAAAAAAAAAAATGTACACTGCAGCAAAATGTCGCAACTGTAGAAAAAGTAGAAAAGGCAAATGTAATACTCAGTCATGATATGTGTTGCCACCCTTGAATTTTTCACTCTTCATTCCTTTAAGCTATATTTATTTAGCCCTAGTCATCATCTCCTTCATATTCTTACTTTCTTTATGTACTTTTAGTTCCCTTGTTCTTCTGAACAAGGCTGATCACATCAACACAGGACAATGACAGATTTGCTTATTCCATCCCAGCAGCTGGATAATCAAACACCAACTCAACAAAGTATATGGTTTGATTTCTGTATTTTTCTTGCTTTATTGCGTGTCCACACATCTCAAGTGGGCACGCAGTACCACCTGCGTATCTGATCATCAATTCTCAGTGTACTTCCTGTCTGAACCTCTAAAATGATGTGCTAACACTTGGACATCTCCTTCCCTGCTTTTTTTTTTCTCATAACAGAACCTTGCCTTAAAGTTTTGTAAGAAACAGGAAGTAATTACAGGGGAATTCAATCTCCCCATCTCACCAAATGGACCAGCCTGCAGAGCATGCCTAAATTCTTCACCTTTAAGTACAGTGCACAGATCCCACTTGGTTGTCTCTCTCTACTACACATCTGTAACGCTTAGTCTCCCCGCCAGCCGCCTGGGCCCCGCTACAGTCTCAGCCCCCAAATAACACGCAGGACGCTATATTAATTATGAAGCTGTTAGCCATTTGCTATTGTTTCTCACTGGTTAGCTCTGACTTAATTATTGACCCATAATTACTAATATATATTTTTATAAGGACTCATCTTTCCGAGAACGCAGACTTGTGTCTCCTCTTTCCGCTATTCACATGACGATGGCTCCCTTCACTACATTTCCCAGAACACTCCTAGACTCCTAGTCCCACCTATCTTGCTTCCCTATTGGTCAACAGTGCTTTATTGACATATACACAGGATTTCCCCCATCACACATCAATTGATTTATCTCTTTTCCCAAGGAAATCTCTCTTTGCTGTGCGGATTTCCTGGGTGCCAACTCATTCTATGTGAATTAAAGCAGGGCTATAAAAATGTCTGGTGGTTCATGCCCTTTCTATAACTACAAAGGCATGACCACCCTCCCCAGGCAAACATCATGGCTGGGGGTGAGGGGTGGGGGCGTGTGTCCAAAGTTTCAGTCATCCGCGCTCCAGTACTCTACTAAACTGCATGTAAACGTTTCTAAGGAGCTCCATCTTGCCAAATGGCTTCCCTGGTCTTACCTTTCACCTGGTTTCTCAGCAGTACCAGATGGAGTGGTATCATACCTTTCTTCTTCAAGCACATGTCCTCCTCAGCATCCATGAGGACCACATTCTGCCAGTTTTCCTTTATTTCACAGTCATTTTCTATCATGGCTGTTAGTATTTAGGCACCACCTGTGCACATTCAATGTGTTCCCTTCGAAAAAGGTCCTGCCCACCTTTCATTTTTCTTTTTTTCTGATTGCCTCTCTGTCTCTCCTTCTCTATCTCCCCCTCTCCCTCCCTCTCTCCTTCCCTCCCTCCCTATCTCTCTCTCTCTCTCTCTCCCTCCCTCCTCCCCCCTCTCTCTGCCTCTCTCCTCTCTTCTGCCAATCCTGTTACAGAGGCCTGTCTCCCTTCCCCTTCTTTTCTCATTCACTTCCCCCCTTAAAAAAAAAAAAAACCCTCCACCCAATCCCGGTCACACGGTGTCTTTCTCTCCAATGTTGCTTTTTTACTTTACAACAACAGCCATTCACACTCAGTCTCTTTCACGGATCTTGTCTCTCCGACCATTACATTCTAAAAACGTCCACAGACGTCTTGTAATCCTTTCTTCCTTCCCAACTTGTACTCTTCACGGGTGATTTAGATGTCCTGTTTAGCTGCCATGTGTTGAAGACAGTTTTGTCCTTGTGAATATCAAGCTTTTTTCAACTCCAGACTGTTGCATTCAAAACAGACCTCCAGATGCCTCTCTTAAGCAAACAGGCCTCCCAATCTTTCCCACTCAGTGTTGAACTTCAGAGGTGAAGGTCGACAAGATGGCCGTTTCTAATTATCCCCTTCCTGTATATCTCAGTTGTGGCTGTGTTCAGAGCTGGCACTGTGGACTCTCCTATCTAATCTACTGGGTCCTGAGAATGCTTCCTGGAGAACACATCTCAGGCAGTCCGTGTCTCTCCTTTCTCTACAGGGTCTCTTTACACCCAAGCCCCACCATTACTGATCTAGACGACTCTGTTGGTGCTTCCCTGGGTCTCTTCCTGCCTCCATGTGGGCATTACCTTTACCCACGATGAAACTAAAACTCAAAGGAGCCAAATGATTTGAATCATTCAAAAACAAATTTGAGAACCTGATTTACCTCTAGACGAATTCCTGAAGTAGTGCTGTAAATGAGTAGCTCTGTCATACCTAACACCAAGGCCCTGTTCTTGGTCTCATGGATCACAGTACTTTCAGGAATGATCCAGAGTTTTCAATCCAATGCAGAGACAGAAAAAAAATCCAGTAAAATATATGAATATATAATGTGTTTCTTAAGACCCCCAGAGCCTGACAACTTTGGGATGTTTTCTTAGAAGAGATAAGTAGATCTGTGGAGCCTGACCTGCCTTCCTTTCTCAATATGTTCACTTTCCTAGGAGTCACAGGCAGGGCTGGTGACTACTCTCCTTGCAAAAATATCCTTTGATTTTTGAGGTTTCAGCCCCTTCACCTCCCTGTAGCAAACACTCCCCCTGGATTTTCTAGTTGTCTATGATTATATTTGTTGCCTCACTGAGCTGCAATTTTTGATTTATGCAAACAACCTTGTTATTGACATACTGACACAGCTGGTAAATCTGTATGTACATACTTAGAAAACTTCCCTTTGTAAAACTTGACCATATTTGCATTTTTCTACACTAGGTTTGTTTATGGCATATGCATTTGAAAGAGAGTGAATGTCCCAGGAAAGCATCACCTCATCTCCAGATCTATCCATTGCACGACTATGGATAACACGCTTGTGTATCTTAAGTGTTGTAAAAGATGCAAAGAGGGAGACTCTCTTCATACAAATAAAAACATGATTGGGAGTGTGGGGGCAGGGGAGAGGGAGTGAAGAAAGATAAGGAGAGAGGAGAAAGAGAGAGGAGGGCATGAGGGAGCAGGAAGATTGAGTCAGGGGAAGAACAGAGGAGAGCAAGAAAAGAGATACCATAATAGAGGGAGCCATTATAGGTTTAAAGAGAAATCTGGCACTAGGGAATTGTCCAGAGATCTACAAGGATGACACCAACTAACAATCTAAGCAATAGTGGAGAGGCTACCTTAAAAGCCCTTCCCCAATAATGAGATTGATGACTACCTTATATGCCATCTTAGAGCCTTCATTCAGTAGCTGATAGAAGCAGAAGCAGACACCCACAGCTATACACTGAGCTGAACTTCTGCATTCCAGTTGCAGAGAGGAAGGAGTGATGAGCAAAGGGGTCAAGACCAGGTTCTAATTCCCAGTTCTGAAACACTTATGGATTCACAAGATTTTCTACAGTTGCACATGGTTGGCCCAGAGATGTGTTGTGGTACTCGCAATTCACATCACTTTTAAATTTTCATACATAAAGGTTTAAACTTAATACATGATGGGTACTACCGACTCTTTGTATGGACAACTGTAACTTTCCTAGTTTAGTTAATACTTGAAGTTTTATCTTTAAGATTTGTTCATAACCATGTCATTATTAAAAATATTTTGTAAGTTTGCATTTATGTGAGTTTTTAGTTTAAGGATTTTATATGAACTACAATTTTATCTTTTTGCTTTACTAGGAGCATTTAAAATATTTTGAGGAAAATAATTGCGAAGATAAGAAAATAGTTTTAATTTTTATATTTAACTTACACTCCTCATGTCTATATTAAAATTTTAACACAATTACATACAACTTTTTTATACAGAAGATTATTGTCAAAATAGAATGCAGATGATGAGGAAATAGTAATTACAATAATACAGCTTGTAAATTTTACTGAACCAAATAAAGAAAAGTGGGTTTTATGAAGTAATTGATGAATTTATTTTCTCTTTAGTTTATTACTAACACTCATTGCCAGTCTGTTAGAAACTGTGTGAGGAGAATTCTGAGTGCTTGTGAGAAAACTCTAAGAAAACAGGACAAGGGACCCATGACCTCAGCCCTCCAAGCACAAAATTGTTCTTGGAATGTGCTCTTGAGCCCCTTCCAGGGGTAGTAAGTCAGGGTGGGGTTATTGCAGATTATCTTACTATTATTCAGACAGTGATTTCAAGCATGAGTTGTCCTTGTGAGTGTATAAACATAACTAATGTGAATTTTGCTCATATGATCTTGCTTCACTCTCAGAATATAAATTGTTGGCTGTTGCATGATTTTAGTCTGCCTCAGTTTTAGCTTCTGCTCCCCTAGGTTTATGCTGCCAACTGGAGTGGTAACACCAGTGATGGGAGATGTCATTCTATAAATATGTCTCTCTTACTGGTTGATGAGTAAGCACTGTTGGCCAATAGGGATACAAGATAGTTGGGACTAGTCGAGGAGGATTCTGGGAAATGTAGTCAAGAGAAGGGTGGCCGTGTGATCCTCGGTAAGGTAAGAACTTATAAAAACATATATTAGTAATTAGGGATTAATAATTAAGTCAGAGTTAACCATTAAGGAACCATAGCAAATGGCCAACAGCTTCATAATTAATATAGTGTTATTTGGGGGCTGAGACAGCGGCGGGATCTAGGTGGCTGGTGTGAAGAATGCACGTTACACACCAGTTCACCAACAATATTTCAGTGTGTAGAATTGAGTGTAACGGCATTCAGTGACTTCACTCTTGTTGATAGTCACACAACTATATCATACCTTTGCGTCTATTCCATTCATAGAAAGGAAAATTATGATTGGATAGGTCAATAAAGCATGTTTTATTTTACAAACTGCAACTATAACTAAACAGTAACTATGAAGAGTTGTAAGTAGTATTTGGGCTCGGACTCATATTCTCACGGCTTGGAGTGTGTACCAGCCAACATCCATCCCTTGAGCATTTCGTGGTGGAGGTGGGATTCTGGCTCTCTTTTTCAGAGAAAACTGATTTTAGATGATGATCACTGTGTTCACAAAGAAGGGTAGAAGGGATATGGGGGGTATGTCTAGAAAGCTCTATGTCACACTTTCAATGCTGCTTGGGGTTCTACCAGAAGTTGGAAGGAATAGTCACCCCCCACAGGGTGTTTTGGCAGTGGGGTGGTTTGAATAAGAAATGTCCCCCATGGGCAACTGTATTTGAACATGTGATCCCCAGTTGGTAGCACTGGAAGTGGACTTTGAGGGTTTCTAGCCTGTCCTCACTACCTCTTCTTTTTCTCCTCTCTCACTCTTTCTCTCTCTTTCTCTGTCTCTCTGTCTGTCTCTCTCTCTCTGTCTCTCTCTGTCTCTCTCTCTCTCTGTCTCTCTCTCTGTCTGTCTACTTCCTATGCATAGAGCTTGGATCTGGCATAAGGCATCTGAGTGTATCCTTCCTGTTTCCTGAGCTCTGCACGAGGCTCCTAAGGTAGTATTAGGGATCAGGGACACACACTGCTGAGCACAGTGGGGAGTGTAATTTCCCAGACTTTTCTTTCTTTGAATTGTGTGTTTGTGTGTGTGTGTGTGTGTGTGTGTGTGTGTGTGTGTGTGTGTGTGTGTGTAGGTGCCTGAAGAGGCCAAAGGTGCTGACTCTCGGGAGCTGGATTTGCAGGCAGTCACGTACCACCTTATGTGGTGCTGGGAATAAAACTCGGGTCCTTTGCAGAAGCAGCACGCAGTCTTACCTGTTGAATCACTGCTCCAGCCCCGAAAGTCTTCGTTCTCTCAAATAAGTACTTTCACACACAATAGATCCCAAATAAGGCATATAAAACTACCACAATTTTTTTCCATTTTAAGAAGGGTCAGCATGCAATTACAGGGAGGGGCTGTAGGCAGCAAGTGTAGATGCTGTAAATCAGGAGGACGGGCTCTGCAGGCAGTGAGCCCCTTACTTTAATGTCTTCCTCAGTCACTGTAGAGCACATTATTTACTCACTGCAAGAGCCTTGACTTCTGCCCTTCTCCTGGTCATAAAAATAATAGTCAATGTTTGTGCAAAATGACAAACGAGACAAGGCAAACATTATACCTGTGGAGTACAGATCCACCCACACTTCCTTTGATCCCATTTGGATGCATCAGGGGAAGGGGATTCAGCTCTGTTTCCTTATCAGGGCAAATCACACAAGCCAGCAGGAGAGGTAGGTAAAACACAAAGATGGGTTTCAGGGGAGCAGGGCAGACTGTCCAAACTCTTATCCTTCGGTATATTGTGCGATGTCAATGCCATCCTATTTGCATTTCAAGGCATTACAGAAGTTGAAATGTGATGGAGCATGATCTAATTGCATAGCTTTATCTTAGTGAATCTGTGTTGAAGTGGTTGGTGCCACACAGCATCCAAAGGGTGTTGGTTCCTTGGTGACTATGAGATTTCAAAACTCATGGATGTTTGAGTCTCCTTTATAAAATGAATGGCATTTGCATATAAACCCACACGCATCACCCTGTAGCCTACAAATCACCTCTTTATTATTTATCAGACATGATATAATGTCAGTGAGAATAACAGGGGGAGGAAGACTGCACAAATTTTAAAGTTATCTGCAGTCTGTGTGTGATAGAATCCAAAGATCAGAACTCACAGATAAAAGGGCTAGATTTCATTCCCTTCCTCCTGGTAGACTGAGGTTTGGGGATGCTGGACAACCGTTTGCTAGGCATGGGGAAGCAGGTCAGAATGCAGTTGGATCCTAGTGACACAGATGATCCCTTTCAGATCACACATCACATGTGACTGCTGTGCTCTGCTGTGGTTCAGCTGGTTTCATATGAATCTACTACAGTCTGAGCAAATGTTCCCAGCATGGACCATGATGAAAAGAGCTTAATTAGCAGCTTAGTGACAGACTGCTAATCTAATATCTAACCTCCTATGTCTCCTATGATGGCTCCTAGGAATGAGTTAGCCAGATGGACTCTGTAGGGGCCTGGAGATGCTCTGATCTGTGGAAAGAAACCTTATACCAGGGCTAATGAGTAGTCAGTGCTCAACACCCAAGATCTGGAAAAGGGTAGAGTTGGGAGACTCGATGGGAGGGCCAGGGGTTCCACCTTGTCCTAAAGTCTGAAAAATAGTTCAAATTCTTCATCTCAAGTGGTAAAAACTTGTGACTATGTGGCAAAGCCCAGCATTTGCCCTATAGAAGAGTGATTGCATTATTCTAGAATTCTTAGTCTCAGGAAGTCAATGTCATCACCCTTGGGCCAACAAAGAAGTTCACTTCCAGTAACTCAGCCGCCATTGGCCTATACTCTAATGAATTAGCCTACTGAATGTCTTCCAGTAAACCAGAGTCCAACAACTCACACTCTAATAATTAGCCTACTGGGTGTCAGAAATGGGTTTGTTTGATGAAAAATAAGAATTTGTTATGGGCTCTTGGAAATGTGATCACGTTGGAAAGATTCAGAATTCCCTAGAGCCACACACAAGTTCAAATGTTTCTAGAGGTACCATCTTCAACCCTCACATCTTACAAGAGGAAAGTAAAAACCCCAGCGATGCCTATGGCCTGTGCACATCAGCAAGACATGTAAGATTTGTAATTGTCATCAGCTGGGAGGTTCTAATCTTACTATTGTCTCTAGAATGCTATAGTGGGTGCTGGCATAACTGGATATTGGTTTGCAGAAGTCCAAATGTATCAAAGACCTCAACATAAATCCAGCCACACTGAACCTCTTAGAAGAGGTTGAATGAATTGTTACAGGAGACAGCTTCCTGAACATAACTCCAGTAGCACAGACACCGAGATCGACAATTAACAAATGGCACCTCCTGAAACTAAGAAACTTCTGTAAGGCAAAGGACAAAGTCAACAAGACAAAAAGGCAGCCCACAGAATGGGAAAAGATATTTACTAACCCCATACCTGACAGAGAGCTGATCTCCAAAATTTACAAAGAACTCAAGAAGCAAGTCTCCAAAACACCAAAGGATCCAATTAAAAAGTGGGCTACAGAACTAAATAGAGAGTTTTCAATAGAGGAGTCTAAAATGGCTGAGAGACACTTGAGAAAGTGCTCAACATCCTTAGCCATCAGGGAAATGCAAATCAAACAACTCTGAGATACCATCTTACTCTTGTCAGAATGGCTAAAATCAAAAACACCAATGACAGTTTATGCTGGAGAGGTTGTGGAAAAAGGGGAACACTCCTCCATTGCTGGTGGCAGTGCCAACTAGTACAGCAACTTTGGAAATCAGTATGGAGATTCCTCAGAAAAATGGGAATCGATCTGCCACAAGACCCAGCAATTCCACTCTTATACATGTATCCAAAAGATGCAAATTCATACAACAAGGATGTCTGTCTGTTCCACTATGTTCATAGCAGCATTATTTGTAATAGCCAGAACCTGGAAGCAACCTAGATGGCCCTAGAAGAGTGCATAGAGAAAATATGGTACATTTACACAATGGAGTACTACTTAGTGGAAAAAAAAATGGAATCTTGAAATTTGCAGGCAAATGGACAGCACTAGAAGAAACCATCCTGAGTGAGGTAACCCAGTCACAAAAAGACAAACATGGTATGTACTCACTCATATATGAATTTTAAACATGTATCAGCGGGAGTGCTAGCCTACAACTCCATTGACAGAGAGTCTGGGAAACAGGAAAGAATCTAAGAGAGATATGCATGGTACCCCAGAGAAGAGGCAAGATCTCCTGAGCAGATTGGGAGCAGGGGTGGGGAGTGTGAGCTGGGTAATAGAGGGGGAAAAGAGGAGAGAGGAGGTCATAGGGAGCAAGAAGGTTGAGTTGGGGGAAGGATAGGGGGAGAACAGGATGAGAGATACCATAATAGAGGGAATCTTTATTGGTTGGAGGAGAGATCTGACACCAGTGAGATCTCTAGCGATCTACAAGGATGACACCAACTGGCAAACTAAGAAATAGTGGAGAGACTACCTTAAATGCCCATCCCTGATAATGAATTTGACGTCTATCTTATACGCCATCCTAGAACCTTCATCCAGTGACTGATGGAAACAGAGGCAGACACCACAGCTAAACACTAAACTAAACTCCTAGAACTCAGTGGCAGGGAGGGAGGAATGATGAGCAAAGGGGTAAAGAATGGGCTGGTGAAACCCACAGAAACATCTGACCTGAACAAGGGGGAGCTCTTCGACCCCAGACCAACAGCTGGGAGGCCAACATGGGACTGACCCAGACCCCCTGTATGTGGTGTCAGTGAAGAGGCCTGGACAGCCTATGGGGCCTTGAGCAGTAGATCAGTATTCATCCCTGGCATACAAATGGACTTCTTGTGTCCATAACACAAAGAGGGATACTCTCTCAGCCTGGACTCTTAGGTGAGTTCCTGGACCCTGCCCTGAGTGAAATGACAGACTCCAGATATCCCCTATGTGGAAGGAAGTGGCGATAGGGTGCAAGGCTGTGGGGGGGGTGCTAAGGGGGTGTGGGAGGAGGGGAGGGAGAGGGAGGTGGGATTGACATGTGAAGCAAGCTTTTTGCTAAAAATATGTAATAAAATGCAATGAAAAAATTAAAAAGGCTAAAAAAATGCTACAGTGAGTTAAGAACCTCCAATAAAATGGAGGCAAGAATGAAGGTCAGCACACTGTGCATATTGCTTTGGCTGGATGGCTTGAGGTTTCTCTACTAAATGATTTTCAAGAGAGCGAACACTTATAGAAAACTCTGTAATTGAACACTGTGATTTGTTCAACCGTTATTCTTTACCCACCTCGGCCATTTTTCAGTAGCAATTAATTCTTTACAACACAAGGATAACTACATTGTATGTCCTGTAGATACCGTTCTACATAAAAGAACCCGTGGGGCCATTTTCTGGGGACGTGCTGCCCGAGAACAACCCTAAGACATGGGACACAGTGGCGTTGGGACTTTGAAGTGTTCATGGCATGGGAAGTAAAGGGAACAAGTGGGGGGGGGGAGGCCAGAGAAACAGGATTTCACTTGTCTATACCAAGTCTCCTGTGATTAAGTTTTCCTCTTTGCCTGCATTTATCCTCAGTTCTGGAAGCAAGCGCGCGAATGAACAGGGCCTTAGTGCAGCTGACTCCATGATGGAAGCACCATTCAAGCTGTAAAACTCAGCACATAGACAGCGCCACCTGCCAAAACCAAAACAAAGACCTAATCCATCAAAGTCCATACTTCTGGGAAAGCCTCTACATGTACTCACATTGCTTTTTGGCTTCTGCAGTTGCACTTCTGGTTAGCTGTTCCTGTTAACTGAAGCAGGTCAACCCAGGGCATGGTTTATGAACTTGAACGCTCACCCTGAGAAAGGCTTGGGGCTACCCTGGGATCCTGAATGCTCAGTGTAGTCACTGGCTGGCTAATAAAGACTTTCTATTGGCTTAAACATCCAAGCAACCCTCTCTAGTGAGTGTACCACAAAGATGAGTGGAACAATCTAAAAGTTTGCCTTTGGTCACCAAGGTTAACAGTTCTCGTTTCCAGGGTCCTCAGTTCTCAGCAGCAAGTAGCTGTTTCCCGTTCCTTGACAAGTCACAAGCCTCATCCTGGCACAATGTTATTGGAGGTGAGCACAGTTTCTTCTTCCCGTATCTTGGTGAGCATGTGACATTATTTTATTTATTTCACAATATTATTGGAGGTGAGCACAGTTTCCTTCTTCCCGTATCTTGCCGAGTATGTGAACTTTATTTATTTTAGTTAATAATTCAACATATATTTGTGCCATGCAAGATGATGTTTTGGTATCTACGTTTGTACATATTGAGGACTGATTAAACCAAACTAGTTAAATATTCATCATCCCAGATGCTTATTTTTTTTTTTGTAATGAGAAGACATCAGATCTATTTTCACAAGGTTTATAACTTACAGTACTCTGTCACTATTTATACTGTGCAATACATCTCTAAAGCGTTTTCATCCCACTGGACTTTTGCACCATGCCGCTGACTGGCATCCCTTTGTCCCGTATCCTCTCCACCACCATCCCTGCTAACCACCGTTCTGCTTTTAACCATCCCGTATTTGACTTATCTGGGTACCGCGCGTGGGTGCAGTCACACAGTGCTTGCCCGCCTGCGCTTGGCGCCTCTCCCTTAGCACAATGAAGGCCCCACACTCGATTTGCAGGCCGCGTGATGCTCTGTGAGGTGCGACTAGAACAAAACACCCGAAGGCAGACACTTCTGGAAGACGGCTATTTAGCTCTCTCTTTTTGCAGACTGATGCGTCAAGGCACCAGTTCTAGCTTTGCCGTGATGAGGCCTTCAAGCGGATGGCGTCAACCCGGGAGAAACCTTCACACAGCGGCGACGGCCTCCCACCAAAGGAGACGCGGAACAATTCCAAGGTCACAGTTTGTTGGGGGTGGGGTGAGAACTCCAGGGTCCCAGGAGGCTTCCTTATCTCAAGCTCTCTAAAGGCAGCGGGCCACTCCTGCGACCCGAAGATTTCCCAGAAGCTTTCATGTTGCAAAGCTTCCATCAAGTGTCACGTTGCCCCACCGGCAGCGAGTTTGCTTGAATGACACTCTCAATCCATACCCAAAGGATGGTGACTGCTGGGAAGGTCCAGACGTCAGCTTTAGAAGGGATGAACTGAACTGTCTTCTTTCTTGTAAATGGGGACGCACGCACACGTTTTTTTTTTTTTTTTCTCCGATGAAGAAGAGGAGGAAGAGAAAGGGAGGGTTGGGAGTCCACACCAATTCTGGTTCAGAACTGAGAGAGGGTGTGGGAGAGAGCTTTCCTGAGTGAAGGGCGGGGGTGGGGGGGCGTGGTGCACTGGGTGTGGATACCGCAGGGGGTGGGAATTGGGGAAGGGAAAGCATGTTTATCAAGGTTTCCCAGGGGCCACGCCTCTTCCCACAGGCACAGGGACACCCGAATGTTGACCCCCTAAGTCTTGAGAGCAGGGAGCCCTGCTAAAAGAGAAGCTCCCTTTGTCCTGGTGCCATTAGTTTCCACAAGGAAATACGGTTTTTGTGTAGGAATAACAGCAGAGTGGCAGAGCTAGGAGACAGGGAGGGGCGGGGGAGACAGAGAGAGAGAGGGGGAGAGAGAGAGAGAGGGAGAGAGAGAGAGGGAGGGAGGGAGGGAGGGAGGGAGAGAGAGTCCAGAAGCGGGAGCTATCATTTACAAGTCATTGTCAGACTGTCATTTATCTGCAGTGCCAGAGTTGGGCAGTGGTACCCCAGAATCAAGGAGACCAGGAGAAAAGCAAGGAGAGGTGTTAGCAGGCTGCCTGAGAGTCATGCAAATTCAAATACACACTTTTCTGTCTCTGTGGACTCGGCAGTTAAAGGAGGAGTGCTGGGAAGGCCTATTCTCTCTGGCATAAGGACTCTTCCTGTATTTGGAGTCTGTCCACTGGGAAATCTCACTTCAGCAACTAAATCATGAAGGAGATGGCATGACAACTCCTGAGAATGTCATCTGTTCCCTAACTCCACTCCAGAGAGACACACTTATTAATTCCATCAAGACCAAATATTTTCACCAGTATAATAATCTTGAGATCTCATAGCTCGGTTATTATGCTTTTGGGAATGTCCTCCAAGGACATACCTTTAGAAAAGAAAGTACTATTTCACTTATTTTTTTCAAGAAAATTATTTATAATCGCAGGACCATTGAAATTGGCTTTAGTATCATAAAAATGGGAACAGTACATAAACTATGTGCTTCCTCAATGGATTATTAAAATAATCCACAAATTTGTTTGGACGATGGGGTAGTAAGAAAAGAGATTAAATTTAAGTCACAGTCAGAAAATGGAACACAAAGTGTCACATACAGTATGTTTATAAAAATTTAAATATGCCTATATGAGTCAGGACGAAAAGAATCCAAATAGCAAAACACAGAAAATTAACAAACCACCAACTGGTGGACAGTTGCTCCTAGATGCCCACTCTCTTGATCTTTTTTTTTTTTTTCTGTTTTCCCTGTGCGAGCACTGTGTCTAATTCTAGGGCAGCTGATGTGCAGACCAGCAGCTGGGAAGGGGGGTCTCTGACAGTGGTTCTCGGGTGTTTCACGGTGCGGCCAGTGGGTGCAGCATGCCACACATGAGCAAAATAGCAAAAGGCAGGAAGGGATGCTTAAGATTCCTGCCAAAGATTCTTAAAGCCATTTCACCTTCAGATCATCAGCTTGTCAGCCCGGGATATAAATCTCCCAGGAGAAACCTCAGGCCACAGAGTCACACCCACGGCTGTTCGATGTGGCCATGTCCTGTGGAGGAGAGGGAAATGATTTCCAGTCCCTGCCTCACACGGTCACCATGCTCTGCCAGCTGTAAATAAACGCTCCTCGGTGCCCGGAGTGCAATCTGGAGGCTTAGCAGTTTCCTCTCGAGTCCTTACTGAAGCCCTGCACCTCCTCTGACAACATTTCTGACCCCCGACGGATCCGGTCCTCACTCCAGATCCTGTCCTCACTCCAGCTTTCTCTCTTCCCACCTTCCCTTTGTCATGACACATCATGTTCCTTGACAGTTAGGGTTAGGGATGTCTGCCAATCATCCCTTGCCACGTGCTTCAGAACCAACCCAAATCCTGCCACTAGCCATGGAGATCCAATTTCGTTCCGTCTGGGATGAGATTTTGCAACAGTCTGGACCCAGAGTCTCTTTAAGGCCAGATCCAGTTTTGACAAGGACATCTTGACAAAGAATTGCTAAAGTAATACACCATGGTGAGAACCAAAAGATGTTTGCTAAAAAAAAAAAAAAAAAAAAAAAAAAGCTGATCTCATCCAATTCCTCTTAACCATCGAATACATTCTGGCTCGCTGAGTTTCCCAATTTGCTATGTTGGTTATAAAAAAAAATTCCCAAAACATTCATGAAATGAAGGGAGAATGGATACAAAAGCCATCAGTGTGTGGGGACCATGAAGGGCAGAAGGTTCCCCTCTGTATGATAGGACTCCGACTGCTTTGCTTCAATACAACGTCTTCCTGTGGTTCTTAAACTACAGGACTCAGGACTTTCCCACAATACCCTGCAGCTCAGTCTGCCAGGATCTGAGCTGTTGGTGACCCTCGGATGATGACACAAAATAGAGTCCAGGCGAGGGCAAACACTTTACACTTTGTATCCAAGACTCAGAAACCAAGATCAACATTATCTAGTATAATATTGTAGAAATAAAAAGTAAAGCAAAAAAAGGCATCATTAATAAATATTTTAAACATGGGCAGCATTAGTCTAGCTATACTGAAGAATGAGGCAAAATAAAATACGTACTTCTGATCCTGACTCTATTGAAACTTTGATATTGTGTTCCTTAGGGATTGCTGCATTTACTTTATTGTTTAATATGTTGCACCACACAGAACTTATCGATATTTTACTTGTCTCAGTCACTCTAGTGTTCTGTGTTCTGACCAGTGTTACTCCGATAACAAGCTCCTGACCATGCCACCCTCGTCCTACCGTAAGATGGACACTTGAATGCTTCCCTGAAATTGGACTCTGACTTTGCCAAGGGAAATGTCTGAGAACACATTCAACCCCATTAATTCATAGGAAGGAAGCTAACCAGAAAAACGCCTCCACCACAATCTTCTAAACCAACATCTATGCTGATGGAATTTGTTGTAGTAGAAAAAAAAACGATTACCTTCTGAAAATGGAAAGTTTGAAACAGATTGGGATATGATCCCCAGTGCATCAGATTGCTTGATCCAGACCAATGCAACACCAGTCTTTGGACTGCCTTTGAGAGAGGCAGAAACTGAAGAAGAAAATACTGGAACTGTGGGAAACACACCGTGTGTGTGTGTGTGTGTGTGTGTGTGTGTGTGTGTGTGTGTCAGAGAGAGGGAGACAGACAGACAGACAGAAAGACAGACAGACAGACAGAAGTGGCCAGTCCCTGAGACAGAAAAGCCATGAGCTTCTCTGCTGACAATCTCTTGAACTCGGAACTTCAGAAGTCTGGACATTCTGAGACCTTTGCCGTAACTATTCATGGTGGCGTGAGACAGACGGTTTATAGGCACAGCTTTCGACTGTAGAGTCAAAAGTTGGAAATACAAAACCGTAGACATGACTGGTAAGGAGAACATAAAAGGGTGGCCAGGCAGAGGCAGAGCCAAGGATGTCTGAGAGCCATGTGTCATGAAGCTGTCTGCAACTGGACAAAGTGGGCAGCCGTGAGAGATTGTTACAGAGATTCCTCACACGTTCTTGCCAGGGAAGCCAAATTAGGATGAGAGAACCAACTGCTCCAACGGAGGACCTGGAACAGCAGAGTCAGCACGGAGAGCCCCAAAGCAGGCGTAGGACCTGGGAGTCACCGGGGGTGACATTCATTGGCCACAGCCTGTATCCTAACACGGAGAGGTCCTGCCCATCTTCATCAGGACGCTGTCTTTGGAAAGCACTGAGGCCATGACCGGCACCAGAGCAGTGACTCACTCCGTGATCGTGGTCACGTATGTAGAAACCAAGAGTTGTCTGCTTATTATAGGAAAAAAGAATGGGAGAGTAGGGACCAGGCTACCCAGGGCTCGGGGACTCGGCCCTGTCCCAGAGCTGCCTGGCCAGTGCCCCAAGCATGAGGAGAAGAGGTAGGGCTCTGAATGAGGAAGGCGGGCTTGGCAGGCCACCCAAGTAGGAGCATTGTCCTCCTCTGAATGGGGGTTCTGGCAGGGCAGCTTTGGGCACAGAGGGAACTTGCCAGGCCCAACGTGAGGAGAGCTCTTGGCTCAAAGCCCTGGCACTGAAGGGAGGCTGAATACCTATTCTTCCCTCAGAAAACCTGAAGTAACTCTAACGCAGTATAATGGAGGTTTCCAAAGAAAATAGCAGTGAGCTGTCGGGGGATAGGTAACCCCCTTACAGTTACTCTTAAATGTATGACTCCAGTTATAAAAACACAAAGTACCGGTGACATATATGCACTCCTGCATGCAAATCATTTCATCTTAGGGGTTTTCTTGAATAACTGTTTATAATTCCCCAACAAATGATATATTCTGACCTTTCCTTCACCCTCACATGCTACTTAGGGTAAACTCTGAGAGGCGTTGGCAAGCAAACAGACTCAGAAAGCGAGGACAAGCAAACACACATGTCCTGTCAGCTGGTAGCGAGTCCTTTCCTGCCAACGTCATGCATGCTTTGTAGTTAAGATATCTCGAAGAAGGATAATTTGGTCTGATTTAGTGAGCCCCCAGTTAGAGCAGGCCAGGGAAGCTGCATTGCTCTTCCTTGTGGAGTGGGAGACACATAAGATTCAGGAAGGTTCATTGATAGAGACAACCTGCTAGCGAGTGGGGAATTCACAGGGAAACCTGGGCGGCAACCTCTGGCACTGTGGAGTGACATCTTCCATGAGGACACTCACTGTCGTGTGCCTATGCCGTACTGACGGTTATTTGCAGGGCAGGATATCAAGGCTGCATTTGAAGTTGTCCGCTGCACGCCGTGATATATTGTCATGGCTGTCCTCACCCTGGCTCACCCGACCTCCAGGTTAATCAGTAGAAGACCTCCGAGGAGCCCATGCCTACACTTAGGTAAGTCTTTCTTTCTCGGGTTCTCTCTATGATTCTAACGGCCACGCTCCGGACTGTGCCTCACTTTCACCAAGCGCCCCCTCTTCATCTTTGGGCTTGAGCCTACACTAGGATGTCTCTGACAAATTCCAACGCTGCTTCATCAAAATAACCGACTAAACCTCTTGGTGCGGGCACAAACGCGGCTCTTGTGGGCGGCACCTTTGGAGGCAAGATAAAACAAGCCAAGAAAGTCAGTGTTGCCTATGTGGGCAGACGGAGGGTGAGGAGGGCGTGGCCAGACACAGTCTGTGAGGGAAACTGAGATGGTAAGCTACTCAGCCTGGGGAGGTCATGAGATGAGGCGAAATCAAAACCCTTGGAAATCCTTGTTTCCCAGGGCAGTGGAGGGGTGTAGAAACGGGGTGCTCTGGGATTTCTCCGTCCTGTGAGAGAGGCACTGAGCATCACTATTACAGGGGAAGGTGACCCCCGTACGGCTGCAGAGACAAGAGAGCTTAGAGGTGACTGACATGGAAATGAGGGCGTAAATGCCATCATGAACCACATAATGGCATAATAGAGTTTCTTTTCCCAGAGTAATAACAATGCACTTGAGAGAAGGTTTTTATATGAGTAAAGAGACCATTAGTTCTGAATATTTAATGCAAAATTGCCATAGAATAAAATGATCATTAAATATGTAAATGCTATTTACATGTGCTTATTACTTCGATAACTCACCTCCTATACAGTGCAGTCTCTATGCCCTAATTTGTCACTTGGTCACGGGCCCCACAAATCAAAATCTAGGACAGCTTCACGCAAGGAAAGCAAGTCCACAAAATGCACAGGCAGGAATTTCCTCTCACTGCCGGCAACGGCCTTTGCTCTGGCCTTGCTGCTTCTCTGGCCGAGGAAGAAAAGAAGAAAGCTTGAACCCCACAAAGTCCTGATGTAATGCCAGATGCTAAGGAATTATTTGGATCAAAGTTAAGTTCAAATACCTCCTCTGGAGTGGAGACAAGGGGTCGCCATATTCTCCTTTAATGCACTTAAACCCAAGATTAAGACATCTTAAAAATGTGCCCTTTGTTCATCACAGATGAACCGATTTCCTCCCCCCCCCCCCCAGGAGCACTGTTTAGGTTCTGTTTATTATTGTAAAAAGCAAATAAAGCTCAGGCCCAGGAGAGGCTCTTGCTCCCCCCACCCCCCCACTGTGATGCTCACCAGTGTTTGCTTTTTCTTGTAACAAAGAGACCAGATCTTGCTACTCCAAGAATAGTCTGGGGTTTGCAGCTCTTGCTCCATTCTTGGAAAGGCATGCGTGTGCTGGTGGCACTGAGAGCTGTGGAGTCAGATCAGCGATTCAACAGATCTCTGGGTGGACTGCAACCACGTTTGTGGCTCTCGTATGCACACTGACAAAGCCGGAAGTCATTTCCTAGAGTCTCTGCCCCAGGGAATCCCAAGTAGGAGTTGACTCAAAGGAAGCTTTGTGCCAAGTGGGCAGTGAAGCTATGTCGCCTTCCCAACTGCCGTCATCGTGGCTGCAGAGATGGACGGGCGTTTGCCCAAGGCCCATCTTCATCATCTCTCCCATGCCACCCCTCTTTCCAGACTGTCTGACCTTCCATCACAGGGATTCCCAGGCTCTGTCCCTGCCCTCCTCACACACAGAGGAGTAAATGGCGTGCCATACATTCCCACTGACTTCTGAGATTTCCCAGAAGCCTCAGACAGGGCCACTCTGGTGGACAACGCAAGCTAAAAGGTTTGAAGGGCTCTCAGTGCCTTTTCCCAGCTGGTCCCGAGCATCCTGACTCGTGAGATTCGATCCCTCTAATAAGCCCTGACTCTGTCTTCTGCGTGGTTGTTGGACTTCCCGAATGGGAAGTATGGAAACACAGATCTAGGACACATTCATGATGAGAGAGAGAAATGTTTTCAGTTTCTGATTTTCACCAAGTCCACTGGTCCCACCGTCTTAGAGTTCACCTAAATAAAGGATGTATTTTCCAAACAACTTTGAGGGCACTTCAAGGGCCCCTTGGGTGCTCCCACGTGAGTGTGCCTCCTGCCTGTTAGGACTCAGTGAGTGGAAGGTTACAGCCTGGGATGTGCAGCAAAGTCTCTTCAGGCTGGTTGGCTGTTTTAGCTCCGAGGTAGAAGGGGAAGGTGAACGGATCCCACTGTAGAAATCTTATCTGGATCCTTCAGCGTTTTCCTGGTCCTTTACCAGTGATGTCTGTCAAGCTTTATGGGATGGACCTCTGCTATTTCTCCCCCATTTACAGGAAGAGACGTCACCTAAGCCCACCCTACGAGTACTGGTTTAAAGTACTGTCTATTTTGTGTGTGTGTATGCGTGCGCGCGCGCATGTGAGTGTGTGAGTGCCCGTATGTGCATGTGTGAGTGTGTGCATGTGTGCGTGTGTGTGAGTGTGTGCATGCATACGTGTGTATGTGCGCGTATGTGCGTGTGTGTGTGTGTGTGTGTGTGTGTGTGTGTGTGTTATTGGGGTTGGTATTGCCACAGGGCAGAGTCAGGCTGACTTGTGATATGAATTGATAAGGACATAAGTCACATCGCAGAGGCTGGCTTTTCTACCTGTTTCTTCGCTATGTACCCCTATCAACCATGTCCCCCATTTGGAGGCAGATTCATTTCAGTTATAGCTACAGGTAGGTCATATCTCGTAAGTCTGATGGAACAAAAATGAAAATAGAAACATTTTTGGATGAAGTCAATGGAACCTAAAGAGTTGGATTGTGTCCCTGACCTATGCCTTGGCTGGGCAAGGGATGCTTCCATGGTCCACAGTCCACAATGAGCCCACGGCCTACATCTACCCCTGCCGTTGCCATAGCAACGAAGGACCCCGTAGTCTTTGAGGCCGGGAATGGGCAGGTCACACCACCACCAAGAAGAAAGACACCGCTGCCCTGTTGACTATTAGGCACTATGACTTTTTCTGCCACCAAGATTTGGGGGCAAAACATAACAGGACACCACGGTGTCTAAATTTTGACTACATTGAAGGTTCATTGTTAAGATGTTAGTGGAGAAATGCATGCAAAAGTGGGAAAAATTCACAGCAACCTCACTACCAAGAGAAAATCATTGCAATTATGTAGACGTGTAAACTTTTAAAAAGTAATTTTCTAAAGAGCATTTTTCCATATCATTAAATACACTTCTATAATGCCCTTTGCAATGGTTGCACAGTTTCCAGTTGTATTGCACTAAATTGCTAAACCCGTCATATGTCTATAGATCTTCAGCTGTGTCTAAATCATTAACACTGTTCCTAGAATACTTACACACAAATCTTTGTGATCATCGACGATGGTTTGGACAGGTTAAATGCCAAGAGGTGAAGATGAGCCAGCTTAGGCATGCGTGAACATTAAAGCATGAAGGTTTCCCAGATTTCCCACACACTGTCTTCCACAGTGCATTGCATTGTGATCCCGTGAAATGGCTTGCCACCTCTCAGCTAATAATCATTAGACACACATCCTGTTCTTGCTGATTTGATGAATAAAACCAATGCTGTCTTCGTGTGCTCGTATGTTGTTTTGTGAAGTTAAAGCACTCATTGGTGTGAGTGGTTATGCCTTTAGGTCACTGTTTTGTGAACTTTTCATACCAGGGATAGTATTAATGATATTCCATAATGCATGTAAAATTTTAATTAGTTTAACAAATACTTTCATTGCTTCTAAGTGATTTGGCTTCCGCTGGTTTTCCTAAAAATGTCTCCTCTACGCCACTAAAAGCAAAGGCAGAAGGGAGAGCAGAGATTCCAAACTGTGTTCCAGGCATCCCACATGGATAAGCGGCTTTCGATCGGCCCTGCTTAGCAGCCAGCATGGCTTACAGCAATCATGCTGCTGTCCTGCCCCATGCCATGCCCAAGGGACAAGGGGATAGCAACTTCTGATTCAAAATGATGTCATTTGCACTGTGTTTCCCATATGGACTTGTGTCTCTTTCGTTTGGCTTGTTCATTTCTGTTAATGTGTGTGCCTATGCTGGCCGTAGGAAACAAGCCGCATAATAACCATTGCTTGGTAGCATATTTTATTTTTGGCAGTGTGCAAGCCATGTCTTACTATTTTGATGACTCCAAATCTGATGGTTATTTTATTGTAACTTTTGCAATCATTGTAGGATAATTCTGTCAACCCACGTAAGACCTTTTGAGGTTTTCGTTTTAAATCGGAATTGCTCAAGTATATTAATCACCTATATTTTCCCATTTTAAAAGGACCATATTTCTTCCTCTGTGTGGATGCACTAGTCTTTTTGTCATTGCCACAGCTTCCTAGCGAGGTCTGTAAAATTCTTCCCAGTCGAGTGAATGCTGACCCTGGGACTTCCACCCTGCCAGGAGAAAGAGCAGCTGACAAGCTCCCTCTGTTGTCTCCTCTCTTAAAGAAAAGGAGACAATTTGCAGGCATGGGCTGCAGTGTGTTCTTTCAGGAAAATGGGCCAGAACTCACAGTGGTGGAACGGGTCATTTTCTCCCACCTCAAAGCAAATTCTCTTGGAGCAGTGGGAATGAAGTGGTGTTCACACTATCAATTACGCCAGCTGTTTACCTAATGAACTCAGCTGCAGAGACAACCATGTTCAAGACCAAAGAATGTAATAAGCCCTGGTAACCCTGCGGTAACAAGCACCTTGGCAAACTCAAGGTCTGAATTCATGCGATTACAGGCTGGCGGCCAGGAAGGTGCCATCCCTTTATTGACTTATAATACCATGTTATTTATTGGGATAATTATGCTTTCCTACCCCTCAGGGGCTCCAAAATCAGAGAAAGTAAGCAATGAATTCTCATTCATTGAGCATGTGAACAAATTTCCAGTCAGAACAGATCTCGTCAAGAACTATTATACTGTGCGGAAGTGCCTTGCAGCCTTTAGTCCCCTCTCAAAATTACAGGGTCTTAGAGGGCATTGTACGAATCAGTGGGGAGCTGGTTCTTCTAAGTTCAGTGAAACAAATTTCTATTTTGTCAGAGCCATTTTGCCTGGAACTTTCGCTCACCACCCTCAAATGCTAGCATCTTTCCCCTGCGTGTAGCACAACAACACATACATAAAAATGTTTTCTGCTTGCCTTCTGCCTAACCCTGCAAAATAGTTATCATAAATGAGGAAACAGAGACTCAAAGGCAGATAAATGGTGTTTCATTGGGGGGTAAAATTTAAGCATTTTCTTTTTATTGAATATAACTCACTCGTTTACTCATTAGATTTCTTAGGAGGCTTTTGAACCCCTGAAGTTAAACGCCTCTGTTAGTTAGGTCTCCACTGCCCCCCACACCTGCAGGGATTCTGTTGTGTGTTGAGAGTTTTGCCATCTCCCATTGAACAATGGAAAATACGAGCCTAGTGTCCAGAAGTGTTGGGGTCCAATCTCAGGGCCAATAGCCAAAAGCCTTATAAACTTGGATGTGTCATTTACTCCTGACCTCCATTTTTTTTTCAGTTCAGAAATGTTAAACTGCATATATATATATACATATATATATATATATATATATATATATATATTGTGGTAAGGATTAAGTGAAACTCAGCTTAGGAGAGAGGATTTGAAATAAGTCATGAGGCATCGATAAAATGAAATACATCTTAAATGAAAACTAACTAGATTAGAAAACACACTTACATTATACAAGAGACACCAAGAAACACACAGATCATAACTGCCACACAACATTGGAGTGTACTCAGGATGCCTTGTAGTTCACATCTTTCTAATTTCTGGTTTCTAGGCTGTAGAGTATTTGGCACTGCACAGTGAAGTGATTATTAAATAAAAATATTTAGGTTTAATGTTAGTTTTTCCAGAAAGAAGCCATGTAGTCAAGTTACAGAAGTCTTTTGACTTCAGTTTTGTTTCTCTTGTCTTTATAATAATGATAGTGGTTATGGTAGTCATAGTCTTAGGGGTGGGCCTATGCCATCTCAAAACCCCAGCATAGCTTCATTAGTTTATGATTGTTTGTGTACCCTTGAAGTTACATCATTATCATCAAACCAGAGGTTGAGAATGCAGAGTCAGTAAAGCGAATGCTCAGAGTCTAAGCTCTGTGTCTAAGCAGGCAAAGTACGTGCAAATGAATGTGAACTAGGAATTTCACCTGCTGCTCAAGCAAACACCCTACTGCAGGTTTATAGTTCTTTCCCCCGGGTTTGGAGTCAGAGCCCACATTTGTTACCAAGGACATTCTAATTAGTTGGCTTCCTCTCCAATGAGCCCTTGGGTGGCCAGATCTTGCTGTCAGAGTCTGAATTGTTCATCTATTCAGAGAGGGACAGGGACTCATGGGAAAGTTTGTCAAAGGCATTCCAGATAAGTATCTCAGGTCAGTGCCAATCATCAAGCCCTACTCTGGGTGTTAGGGTTTCCAAGGCTCCTCAGTCTTCTCTTGAAACTCTCTAATGAACATTGCTTAGAAGATGCAACCCCTCCTGTTAAATCTCTGAGAAACCAATGTCTGTTCTGCACTTTGCTGTATGCTTTGGGGCTGGACTTACTCAGCAGTGAGAACAGTACAGATTTCATAAGCATTGATATCTCTCTGTGCTCACAAGTTCTCATACAACCTGCTTGAGTTGCTGTATTTTATTCTAAAAGTCTTATGCTTCATGGGGAAAAGATGTGCTTATGCAAGGCTTGTGATGGGGCATTTTCCTGAACCAGCCGTGTTGTTATTCCTTTGGTTACAGACTCTGCTGAGACATGGTTCACATTCATGCTAACAGACAACAAGCCTCTTAAGACAGCCTTAAATTTGAGGGTGAAGAAGATGCCTGGGGGAGGCATTTCAGTGCCAAAGCACAGCTCAGAGCCACCAAATCTGTGAGACAGATGATGATGAAAGACAAAGACATTTTTCATTCACGGTTTTTATAAGTTAAACCCTGAGGATTAGCTCCCAGTGATGGAAAAAGGCAAGAAGAACATTGGCATAGAGCCTACTGAATAATTTTAATGACTTTTCCTACAAATAAAATAGATTCACTGCTTTGTACCTTTACTAAGGATTAGGGTCTTGCAAAAGGCAGGCAGTGCAGAAAAATACACCTAACTTTGGTTTCCATGGTAGAAAACATAGTCCCCAAATAAGAACACCTTGAGTGCCATGGTCAGGACTCTTTATAAAGCAAAACTCCGAATTATGCATAACTGAACACAACGAACTAAAGCAACTCCATCTCAAATGGGCCCCAGTATGGTCCGGTGCTCTTCTATTCCCTTCTGTTATTCAGGCTGGTTGTTCCACATATCCACCAGTCTCTAAGCATTCACATGAAACCGCTTCCACTGTCTCCCCATAGATGAAATCAAGCCCAAATTCCTGGGAAAGCAGTACCTTTTGGTCAAGACTCTAGATTCCTTCTTGACTTTCAACCTGTTTAGTTACCTTTGTTCCTGCTGTATTAGTGTTTTTCGGGGGCTACTGCAACAAAGTATCGTAAGGAAGTATGTTAGCCCCTCCTTAGCTGTAGAATTAGTTACCTAGGGCTAGTTACTGCAACAAAGTATCATTAGGAAGTATGTTAGTCCCTCCTTAGCTCCTTAGCTGTGCTATTAATTATCTAGGGCTACTGCAACAAAGTATCATTAGGAAGTATGTTAGTCTCTCCTTAGTTGTGTTATTAATTATCTAGGGCTACTGCAACAAAGTATCATTAAGAAGTATGCTAGTCTCTCCTTAATTATAGTATTATCTTTCTAGGGCTACTGCAACACAGTATCATTAGGAAGTACGTTAGCCCCTCCTTAGCTGTACTATTAGTTATCTAGGGCTAGCTACTGCAACAAAGTACCATTAGGAAGTACGTTGGCCTCTCCTTAATTACAGGTTTGCTTTCAGTAAATACAGTTGCAGAGTGTTCTGAGTGGTATGATTGTAGTATGATTAAGACTCCAGTTGTCTTTCATTTTGCACAGAATGTGGATTTTCCCTTTGTTCAGAAAGGGTGACATCATCCTTTTGTACAGTGTATCTACACTGTATATAGTACCCACATTTGAATAACATAGAAGCCCTTTAGGCTGTCCTAGGCTAAAACAGGGTATTTAATTCTATCTGCACTTACAAGAATCCACAGGGGCTTTGGAATGTGTGGGAGGAACTGTTGCACACTGGACTATCAAGCTTACACAGAGAAGTGTTGTCATATAGTGCCAGTGTTTGATGACAGACTTTGGTGTTCTCTGTCTTCTGTGGTACCATCTTGGTTTGTCTTCATTTCTTGGGAGCTCTCTCTCTCTCTCTCTCTCTCTCTCTCTCTCTCTCTCTCTCTCTCTCTCTCTCTCTCTGTGTGTGTGTCTATTCGTTTCCTGCATTTTATTTTGATCATAAAGTTTTAAGCTACATGCTCACCCTCCTCTTGTTCGACCACATATTTTTCTTCATTTGTTTTTGGAAACAAAGTTTGTTTTTCCTGAGAGGCAGCTTGAACATACATTTAAGTATGGGTGTTAAGGAAGAGAAAGGCACATAGGGAAAGGACAGCGTATACCCAAGTCATGGAAGAAAGAGAGGGAGAGAGAGACAGAGAGAAAGAGGGGGGAGGAAGAGAAAGAGGGAGAGAGGGAAGGAACATGGCATCATCTTAATTAGTAACAACTATAATACTATAACTACAACCCTTTTGAAAATGGTCTCATTCTGGGATCAGGGACTAGGATTTCAACATGTGAATTTTGGAGGGCACAATTTAGTTCAGAGTAGGTCTCTCTACTTTCACCCCATGCTTGATCTTTTTTCATGTATTTTCCCTCTTCTTTCTGGCTATTATTTCCACAGGTGTCTGGAGCCTGCTAAGCTCCAGCTACCTTAGAGCACTGCTCTCCCAGGCACTGCTGATGGCTCCTTCTACACCGACTCTGAGCACCTGTTCCCTGAGCTCACGTCTTTCACATCTTAACAAGAAAAATCTCCCATGAACTTTGAGCCCATTTTTTTCTGCCCACCCTCTCTTGTCCTCTACGCTGTGATCAGGCTTCCTCACTTGCTTGGCCGTAGTCCCCTGCACTGCCATCTACCTTCTGTCCTGGTCAACTCCCTGCTGCTCCTGTTGTTGAGGCATGTGGACCAGAGGCATTTTGCTAAGTACAACACTTCTCCTTAGATTAGCGTGCTGACCTGATTTTTTTTTGGAAGTTCTTAAGTATTTCAGTTTCTGCCTTCCCACAAGCCCCTGGCATAAGGTCTCCTTTCTACCTCCCTGGCTGCTCATCAGAATCTTCTCTGCTTCCTCTGTGAGCCCTTTAATGCTTCTGTGTTTCTCAGCAACCCCTTCTGAATGCTCCACACTTGCTCCTCTGTGAGCTTTTCTACCCTCAGAGTTCCAACAGCCATCTGTCTGCTCCAACCCTCAGATGTATTTCACGTGAGCATGGCTCTCCTGAGTTCTAGACTGACATGAATTATTACCAGTGGACACTGTCAGGCAGGTATCCTAAGACAGCTTGAACTCAATTTGTTCCACCTAAATTTGTCACATGTCCCCCACGTCTATTTCTCTATCGATGTAGGGATATCTCAATCAATGGTACTAGTATTTTACCCTGCTTCTCAGCCAGACTTGATTTCTTCGTTACCTTTTCCTCTTCCGTAAGTCACATCTAATCAGTCCCATTCTTTAAATTCTCTCGTTATTTTTCTTTTTAATTCTCCAGTTCTACTTGCGGCAGTAGCTTATTTCGGGCTATTAACATCATTGTCCCAGACTATGGTGCTGATGCTGACAGGTCTCCTTGTCTGAGGTCTTGCTGTAATCTAAGCCATTCTCCACATCCCATGACCTTTCTCAGCATAACACCATTCTCCTGTTAGGAGGGACTGCCAGCGCCTCCAATTGCTCTGCAATAATTAAATGCAAACTGCACGGTGTGGAGTTTCAGTCAGTCAGGTGCCCACCTCTGTAGTCACATTGCTTGCTAATCTTGCAGGGATGACCAACCTTTCCAGGTGCTCACAGGTTCCTAATGTGGCATCCTGAGTCTTTCACCCTAAAGACTTTTGTGGATGCTGTGCCCATTGCAAATGCATTCCTTGATACACTAACAGCTACCTACAGCTGGAATGCACATCCCAAAAGCTGGAACAAAAATTCCTCCTAATTTTTTTCCCTAGCAACACACCCACTGGGTTTCCTCTCTCTCATTCAGATGATATGGCATGGATTTCATATGTGTTAACATATTCCTGGATGGGGGTTGCAGCCTACATGAGGCCTGTCTCTGACCACACAGCACAAAGCCAGGAATATACTTCAACACATCTCTGTTTATTGAATGAAAAATAAAAGGAATGAAAGGAGTCCTCAGAGGTGTTGTTCAGACAAGCCATATTGACAAAGATTGCAGGACCAGAGACAGTGCACTAATTGTTTCGAAATTTCAAATATTCTTAGAAAGGGCTGAGCTTTTAAAATGACTGAGGGGAAAAACACAACAAACACTAAAGTATATGGATAATTTTCAGAAATATGTTTTGCTGGCAGCCTGAAAATGCCACCTCGGTGTTTGTAACAAATCTTCCAGGTCATATCTGGAAGGAAGTATAAATGTGTCTTCATCTGCCTGGCAATTTTAAAAAGGAGTCTCTGCCCTGTTCTAGGTAATCAAAGTCACTACACGACACTGTAGTGGGTTCTGTGTGTAAATTGTTCGAACACTGGATTTATGTGTCTATGAGAAGAAGCACAGTAGGAGCTGATTAGATTTGAGTTCTGTTTCACAAGATAAAACCCATACTTGCCATCATGATTGAGCTAAGAACCTACTATGATTCTTCTAAAGGGACATTGTATTAAATTGACTCCTAATGGCTTGTCATTATATGCATAGATTAGTGCATTTCTCAAACCTCATCAGGTCCAGAGGAGAGACTGTGACATTGTCATCCCTAAAGGAACATCTGTCTGTACTGTGCCATTCTCCTCCTCAGAAGCCTCAGGGATCATGGCAGAAGAGGGTGCAGAGAGAGTGTGAGATCCAGAGCTAGTGCATGACAACAAGATAACAGCATTTACACGAATAGGACCGTCTTTGTTTAGAGATTTGATTTAAATTAGAAACTATCTTATTTTACATAGCAATCCCAGTTCCCTCTCCCTCCCATCCTCTCCTGCCCCCCCCATCCTATTCCCATTCACTCCTCTTGGAGCATGAGGCCTTCCATGAGAGATCATTAAAATTTGTCAAGTCATTTGGGGCAGGGCCTAGACCTAAGAGAGTATCCCTCCATGGGAAATGGGCTTCCAAAGTCTGTGTGTGCACTAGGGATACATCCTGGTTCCACTGCCAGAGACCCCATAGACTGCCCAATGCTCCTAGCTGACACCTTTGTTCAGGGAGCCTGGTTTGGACCTATGTTAGTTCCCCAGCTGTCAGACTGAGGTCCATGAGTTCCCACTTGCTCAGGTCAGCTGTTTCTTTGTGTTTTCCCAGTGTGGTCTTGACCCCTTTGTTTGTCACTCCTCCCTCTCTGAAACTGGATTCCAGGAGTTTGACTCAGTGTTTGGCCCACTATTGTTTAGGTTCCTAGTTGGGGTTATCCTTGTGGATCCCTGTGCAATTCTCTAGTGCCAGATTTCCTTTAAACCTATAGTGGCTCCCTCTATGGATGTGTCTCTTCTCTTGCTCTCCTCTATTCCTCTCCCCACTCAATCCTCCTGATTCCTATGAACTTCTAATAATGTTTGTGACAACATGCGTGAGATCTGACTGAGCTCAAACTAGGGAGCTTGGAGGGGGGATTAAGCACAAACTCCTACCTGTATCTGAGAAGCTATTGATTACAGATAGCTAGAGAGAGAGAGAGAGAGAGAGAGAGAGAGAGAGAGAGAGAGAGAGAGAGTCTGTTTTCTCTTAATTTAGCATCCAATAAAGATGGCCATGTTTCAGTGAAAAGCTGGGCAGCCAAAGAAATTTGGGAAGCACAAACTGAACTGGAAGAGTAAAAACCAGCCAACCAACCAACCAACCAACCAACCAATCAAACAAAGTAAAGAATGACAAAGCAGGGCAGTTAGGAAGGAAGGTGTATCAGGAAGGGCTGTGTGGGAAGTGACTGAATATTATCAAAACACATTGTATGAAATCCTCACAGAGCTAGTATATAACAGGATCATACTGAATAGACTGGCAAATGATCACTTGAAAGCGGCTTCAGTCACTATCACTGAAGGTCTTCGGATCCCTCTATCGGGCTCAGTCTGTATATCAGAGTAGGAGTCTCAGCTTCTACTGCACTCCTAGCCCTTCCAGGTTACCTGGAGCCGTAACTGAGTGGGGGGGGGGGGGGGGAAGATGGCTAGTGTCCAGAGCTTAGCGATAGGAAAGCCTGCCAGCCATGTTTTGTCTGCGCTTTAGCAAATAAAGCCTTCCTGAAGATCAAAGCGCTGAGCTAGCCACTGGTTAGCCATGGAGTCCAGGCAGTGTGGCTTGCAACTTTCATCCCAGCACTCAGGAGGCAGAGGCAGGCGGATCCCTGTAAATTCCAGGCCACCCTGGGCTACATGAGATTGATCCAGTCTAAAAGAGAAAGAGAGTCAGGCTGTGGTGGCTCACACCTTTAGACCCAGCACTAGGGAGGTAGAGACAGGAGTGATATGAATGGGCAGAGAGAGAGGGAATGTAAGGTGGGTGGAGACAGGAGCTTCAGTCTGAGGATTCGTAGGGACAGGATTGCCCCTTGGTCTGAGGATTCAGTAGAGGAAAGCAGTCTGTCTAGTAGCTGCTCCTTTACTTCTCTGATCTTCCAGCATTTACCGTGATATGAGACTTGGGGCTTTTATTATGAAGACCAATTGACACTTGTGCTCCAAGTCCCACCATCAGAATGTGTCTGAAACCACCAAGCTACCTTACACCTGCCTCTTCTGCTGCACTGGGCTCTGGCCACCACTTCTGCCTAGACAGTCTTAAGGGTCTGTAGACACCGCCCTGTGCGCCTTCATTTTCTGCTCTACGCACCATGGCTAAAAGGGGTCCTGCTGGGTCGTAATGAGACTATCTCACACCTCTGCATAATTAGGGTAAAAACCAAAGCCCTTATGACGCAATCCAAGAGCGTTACATCAGTCGCCTCTATCCCTAGTCACCACCGTTTGGACATTCTACGCAATCTGCACCCTGGCACGTGTGTCATGGCTGCCCTTCTCATTTTCCCACCCCTCAGCGTTTCCTTCAATGTCTCCAGGCATCCTCGAGATGATTACTTCCTGCGGCCCCCTCCCTGCCCACTGACCATCCCCCATTCCTTTCTCGAACATAATTTCATCTGACATCCTGTGTTTATTGCGTTTTCTTCTCTGTTGCCTGATTTCTGGAGTTTTAGGCCCTGTGAGGTGGTTTTGTGTTCAGTGGTGTGAACACATGCAGACCCTGGCACCCAGTTGCTACTCAATGAGCACCGGGTAACTGGAAGTTTGAAGTCGAGGCTTCTACCTTAGCCATCATAGAGGAAGAGAGACCAGACTGGATTTTCTACTTGAAAAGCTGACAAAACGTGAAATACTTTGCAAAACAAAAAACAAAAAAAAAACAAACATTGGAAAAAGTACATCCCAGGCAGTTTTCCCTGATGGAATGTCTGATTCAGAGTGTGTTTCCAGATTGCTCCAGGGAAGCATTGGAGAGCATCTACAGGTGTGGTGTATGGAGGGACTCTGACTATGAGAGCGTCTACGGGCTTTGGTGAACTGAAGGACTCAGAGATAACTTTGAGCTGAGTACACAGTTTGAAAGTGCAAAGCTGTCAGAACTCATACAGAGAATGTGATCCAGGGTCTGGGCTCTAGAAACCTGCAGGTGTCTCCAGGGAGTCATAGGTGAGTATGACCAACCAGTGCCTACATGAGAAGGGGACTCATGAGACTCACCTCACAGCCTCAAGCTTCTGATAGTTGTTATTAATCCATCCGGGAAACCTCCATAGGTGTAAGTAAGACAGCCGTCACAAAACACATACCTATTATAACTTCAAAATCACCCTCAGCAAACTAGAAATAGAAATGTTTTCAGGGTAAGAGAGCTTCCTGGGTACCAGGGAGGGCGTCTGTTCTCAGTGCTTACAATCAACGCGGTATCAGGGATTCTAGTCATTGCAACACATCCAAACAAAAAGGAGTCTTGAAAAGGAATACAAAAGTCACTTATGTCTGTGTACTTGAGATATCCTAAATGTACTCAAGGCACAATTTTCAGTTAACACATTCCTATACTGCAGGAATAAGCAGGCCAGGTGTGGTAGAGCATGCTTTCATTTGCTGCACTCAGGAAGCTGAAGCAGAGGAACCACTTTGAGTTCAAAGTCAGCCTGGTCTACACAGTCAGAAGTACATAGAGGGACCCTGTCTCAATGCCCTCTGACATTGAGCAAAAGGAAAATTATACTCAAACAAAACTTATCTTTTAAAAAAATCTCAAGATTCTTGAGGCTAGTTTAATAAAAACGTTTAAAGTCTTTACCCTTTAGTATGATGATATACTTACACCTTAAATTTTTATGCTAATTATGTAAATTATTAGAGGCAGAGCTTGTCTGTATGTGTTTGTCACATAACTATCTATTGCATTCTCAAATCTTCCAAACATGAGTCAACGGTATCACAAATTACTCACAAACATTTCTGTAGACGCTAACAGCATTCATATATATTCATACACATGCAAACACATGTGCAGCCACATGTGTGTGTGTGTTCCAAGCCATACAATATAGTCAAAACTCTTTGACAGAAACCCACACAAAGTTGGGGTTGACATCCCTTAAAGTTGTACTGTAAAGATCCATTAGTCAATGGCATGTTATTGGCATAAGGATAGCGATATATCCAGTGGAATAGAACAGAGAATAAAGAATGAGATCCACATACAATCAATTGTTTTCCAACAAAGTTGCCAAGTAATTCAATGCGCAAAGAAAAGTCTTTTGAATAGATTTACTTGAAAAGTTATATTGTATATACAACAAAAGAAAAGACCCAAAGCCACTGTCTTTCAGCACTCACAAAAGTGATTGAAATATCTACAATAAGATTAAATTTAGAAAGCGCCAAGAGACAAATACTGGAGAATAAAGAAAATGAGTGTCTGCTTCCAATCTGCAATTAGGTAAAGATTTCTGAGGCAGGGTGCGGAAGACACTTCACTGTGAAGAAAAGCAAAACCGATGACTAGAATTCATCAAATAAAAATTCTATTTGTAAAAAGATCCAGGCCAAAATAATAAAAAACGACGAGTACAATGTGCATAGGTAGAAGATATTTGCTCTATAGATGTTAGACAAAGGACTTTTCCTTGGAATATGGATGGGCACAGACAGCTCAGTGGGACCATCACCCCATTTCTAAAGCTGTGTGTAGCCCTGAGTTGGCAAGTCAGAAAACAATAGAGAAATTATCAGTAAGTAACTGGAGGGTTCTCAACACTTCAGTCAAAGGAAATACAAGTTGAAACCCAAATAAAGACTTTTCTTCACAGTCCCCCAAATGGGATGACACTGAGGAGTACCCGCTCAGATGTGAAGGTCCCATGTCTTCAGACAGCCTTGCTGAAGAAAACTTTCTCTCTCTCTCTCTCTCTCTCTCTCTCTCTCTCTCTCTCTCTCTCTCTCTCTCTCTCTCTCTCTCTCTCTCTCACACACACACACACACACACACACTTGAGAATACTAGGCAGATTTATTTATTCTATTTTTAGATAAAGCTGAACGATTCTTTACCTAAAACAAAAGAGTTTCACCCATAGATATCTACTCAGAAGAGCACAATGAGTTGAAGAAATCACTTGTATGTTGCTCCCATGGTCCTTTGCAGTGTTGTAATTGTCTTCTCTCACTCTGCAGGTTGCTTTCCCTACTCGGAACACGCTTTTTAATCTATATGAATTCTTTTTTTAAAACACATTCTTTGGCACTACATATGGCAGTCTTAAATCATTTAAAATTTTAATCACATTAGGTTTATTTATTTGTGTGTGTGTGTGTGTGTGTGTGTGTGTGTGCCACAGAATTCATGTAGATGATAGAGGAAAACTTGTGGGATTTAGTTTTCTTTTTTTTTTTTCCTTTCCACCTTGCAGGTCCTGGGGATTGAACTCGGATTGTCAAAAAGTTGGCTGCACCAACTTTATCCACTGAGCTATCTCTGCAGCCCCCAAAACAACTTCATAATTTTAAAGCAGTCTTAGACTACAGTGATAGGACCCTTAATTAGCCTATTCAGGGCTTTGGGTTCCATTCCCAGAACTGTCAAAATGAAAAAAAAATCTTATCTCCATATTCCTTATGGTAGGCACCAAAGGAAACATGCATTTATAAAAACTAGGAAAACCCACCAGAATTTTCTCAAACACATTGTTTCATGTTCACATGAGAATTGTTAAACAATGATACACACAAAACATGCTTAAATTCACAAAAGCATTGTAGTAAATGAAAGAAACCAGCTACAAAAGAGCTCATATCACATGCATCTCCAGAGAAGGCAGCAAAACAATGAAAACTAATCCATATTATATAAGGCAGGGCAGCAGACACCCAGAGGTGTTGACCAGACAGGAATGAGAAAACTTTCTAAAGTGATGGAGAATTTTGTGTCTCAACTTCAGTGGCAGTCTAACTCTTAAACTATTTTAAAAATATGCACATTTCATTGTAAATGAGGAATACCACTCCAGAGTCTTAAAGTGTATTTTGTAAGACCTCTCTACTTTCTCACTTGAAAGATGTGCAGTAATAGGATGAGGAAAATCATGGCTGCTTGTAGGTTGCCCATGGACATCTCCACAGCCATGAATATACAGGAAGCACTAATTGGAGACATTAAGTTATTAATAACAGGAATAAAAGGAGGGCGTGAAATTAGGAGGAAGGAAATGAGTTGGGGGGTTCTGAAAAAAGTTCAAGGTAGTGTAATGATGATTGGATCTGATCAAATATATTGTATAAACACATGGAATTTTCAATGAACAAATAATTACTTTTAAAGGAGGATCATAAAAAATGAAACATTCAGGTAACTAGTTACCATGTTTTAATGCAAAAGATTCCCCCAGAGGCTCATGGGTTGGACCATTTGACCCCCTTCCCCCCGTATGTGTGTTTTGAGAGGCTGTGTGTGGAATTTTATCAGGTAGGACCTGTCTGGAGAAAGGTCCCAGGAAGATGGGTACTGAGGTTTTATAAGCCACCCGTTTCCTATTTTATCTTTGCTTCCTGTTCTAAAGAGACACGGGGAAGTGGGGAGTCCCAGCTGCACACCGGTTTCCAGGGCTGTGGAGCTGACTACTTTCCCCCTCTTTAGGGACTGTCTTCCCTTCAATTGTGAGCCAGAGGAAACCATCCCCTCCCTAACATTGCTGTTTCCGGGATTGTAAAGAGAAGCCTTCCCTCCAGCCTGGTTCCAGAGCCGCATCAGTCCCAAATAAATACACAGGAGGCTATATTAATTATGAAGCTGCTGGCCCTGCTTGTTTCTTACTGGATAGCTCTGACTTAAGTATTTATCCCATGATTGTTAATCTAAGTATGTCTCTTACCGGAGAAGTTTCCGGGCTTCCTACCCCATGGCGTTACATCTTGACTCTCTGTGTTTCTCCTTCCCAGAGTCCTCCTGGACT
This sequence comes from Mesocricetus auratus, assembly GCF_017639785.1. Lineage (NCBI taxonomy): Eukaryota > Metazoa > Chordata > Mammalia > Rodentia > Cricetidae > Mesocricetus > Mesocricetus auratus. The sequence goes on from NW_024429180.1 coordinate 4,285,757, forward strand.
CCTAGTCCCACCTATCTTGGTTCCCTATTGGCCAACAGTGCTTTATTGACATATACACAGGACTTCCCCCATCACGGGATTTTGTCGCAGTAACGAGGGCAGTAATTAGTGCACTGGTCCAGATGTCTGGACCATAAGGATGTCTTCCTTCCGGTGCATGTGAGGGTGTGGCACAGAGGCGGTGAGGATTAGCCATGAGTTCCCAATGGGAAGCATCTACGCTTTCAGTTTTCCAGAGGTCTCTGTGAAGAGTCTCTGACTCGGACTGATCAGCTCTGTGATGGTACAGAAGTGACCTGCACTCTGGGGACGTCGAACTTCAATTTCGATCTTTTTTTTTCCAGACTAGAAATAAGCAGTGCGAGACTTTCATGATGTTGGGCGGTGGCAGCAAGCCACAGCTCCTACCAGCTGTGCAACTAAGAGGGGAAAACAACACATACTCCACTGTGTACTGTACTGAAATAAGTTTTCCGCAGATGAATAATAAACTGCAGAGGAATTTTCAGTATTTGTTCATACAATGGGTTTTGTATCAGAGAGTTTCTCCAACTGTTCGGTAGTATAAGCATTTTGACCGTGTTTAAGGTAGGCTAGAATTAGCTATGATGTTCAATATGCCAGGGCCATTAAATGCATTTCGACTCACAACAGTTTTAACTTATGATGGGTTTATGAAGATATAATTCTGTTTTAAATTGAGGGACATCTGTAGGAAACCTGTACTCCATAGTCAACAAAGCATGCTTGGAACTGGGCAGATAGAAGCTTGTCTTGCTAAGGCATGGATGAGAACAGATCAAGTGAGAAGTTTCATTTAGTATGAGAGCTACATTCTGTGGTCATTTAGCAAACAGCTATAAGCTAAATGACTTCATGAGAGAGACAGGGGGAATCCCCAGTGTCCCTGTAGCAAGATGGCTACAGGGATCCATGATTAGCCGCCCGTGAACAGGAGCATTGGCCCTGTGTGCTAACACTTCTCTGGAGGCAGCAGAATCTGACTTGCATAGAACACAAGCTGGGTTATCAACTGCTGGGAATCACAGACAAGCTTGGAGCACAATAGAGGCAATTTAGAAACTGAAGAAAATGGGATGTCCGGGCAGGCACGCAATGGAGACATGGAGTGGAAAGCTTGACTGAGAGAGTTACTGGACCTTCCTGTTCAGAGGCCACAGACAGCCTTTTAGGTGACTTTCAGGTACCCATCAGAGGCAAGTATTTTTGCCGTCTTTGCAAGTACTGCAACATTATAGCACACCAGAGCCTTGAATAGCATTGACATGAGCACTAGGTAAATAAAGGTTCCTGCGAAACACCAGTGTAGCTCAAGCAGCCCAGAGAGGGTGTACAAAGAGAACAAACTGTCTTTGTCCATCTTTGCACTTATGTCTCTGTGTAAATCTCCAGTTTATGTCAAGTCGATCTAGATATCACTAGAGAGCGATGCTTTGTCTAAGACAGAGCTTCTTATGTCTGAGGCTGGTGGCAGTTTGGGAAATATCTGTGAGTGTTTGGAAAGATAAATACTCTTATTGTATAATCGCTAATGAAACTCTAAATGGTGTACCCTTCTCGAGAAGCCATTTGACAGTATGTACTAAGTGACTTCAGAGTGTTTCATTTCCTTCAAATCAATCATGACACGAATCAATTTTTCCATTACATGATCCAAAGGGAATAATCACCCATGTAGAGAAGAATTCCATATTCAAGAACATTTATCAGAACTAGAAAAATAAATTGCAAAGCCCTCAAAGGTTTAATGAAATAAAGATACGATGGTTAAACAACATATGGCATATTATGGAACATTATATGTCCATTGCAAATAATGGTATCGAGGGGCATGAGGGAATATTTAAAACATATTGTGTAGTGAGAAATCATCTAAATTTTATCAAACAAATCTGATAAAATATGAGTATAAATTTCAAAGAGGGGAGGCCTCAGATAAGTTCAGTTCTTTAAAAAATGAATTGAAATTTCAAAGCAATCATAAAATATGAAGAACAATAAGACAACATACTGGTCTGCAGGGATTGTGAGCAGCAAATGCTGTAAGATTCAAAGTCTAAAAGAATACGGGAAGACGGAGGCTTGGGCAACGCTGTGGGGCCCGTGTGATGAGACTAGGAGAAGCTGATACTCTCTGGCTAAGTAACGCCACTCTGGAATAGGTCCCATGAAGACAGTCTCGCACAGGACCCGTGGCAGCTCACATGAGATGTCCAGTGTTGTGGTGACAGCAACGGGGGCTGAGAGGAAGCTGAGCAGCTGGCATACTGAACACTGGGGAAAAAGACAAGAAAACTTGTAATTACTCTACATTGACAAAACGTAGATGATGTATGCATCAATATGTATAAAAAACAGAATTCATAAAAAGGCTAAAAAAGAACCCTAAATTCTTAAGAAGACATGTATATTAAAGAATACATACATGAAACGATTTAATCCGACGTGTGCATTAAAATTGTATCCATTTGGTACGGCACATTGTGTATTTCTACCAATAAGCCACAACCCTATCCCGAGAACAAGGTTCTCTTATATTGACAGTCACTGATGAAACAGTCTGCAACTGAAGACATGCATGCTCAACGTGCTGCATCCGAGATTAGAAAATTAAAGCCTTCTATTAGACTCTTACGTCAGCACAGTGCAACTTGGTGATAAATGTGCAGCAGACATCAAGAAGAATGAAGAGACTAATATGTTAATGAGAGACTCCTTTGATCTACCATTTGTAAAGTTGTAGGTGTGTTTAGGCTCATGTCAGTGTGGTGGCGGAGCAGTGGACACCAGGTGGATACAGACCGTTCCCATCGCTGTAGCAAAATGCCACAAACAGGGTGACTTATGGGACAATGGCAATGTGTCTGCAAGAGTTCTGCAGTCTGGGTTGTTCAAGACCAAGACAGTGGCAGGCTCATCTTCCGGGAGGAGAAAAACCTGTTTTCTGTCTTGTAGAATGTGCTTTCTTACCACATACACGGGAGAGGGAGCTACAAAGCTCCCTGGCGCCTCATAAAAATGGCATTGATTCCAACCACGAAGACTTGGGTGCGCGATATAACCACTTTTTTACCTTCCAGGTCCATCACACTGGTGACTGCCTCATAGCACGTGAATTTGGGTGATGGTGAAAAGCGTTCGGATAATGGGAACTGAGCAAGAAGCCCAAGGTGCAGGCATTGAAGGGGCAGTGAGTGTGTGCTGGAGGTCCAGCCTGCCTGTGATCGCTGGAGGTCCAGCCTGCGCTCGCTGGAGGTCCAGCCTGCGATTGTGACACTTGGTTTAAAGGATCTAGGAAACGCAGTGATGAGGCAGAAAGCAGTTCTTCACGGGAGAGAGGGTGTCTGGTGGCGCTGTCTTAAGTTGTGCAGTGAGCTTCACAGAGACCACTTGGTGCACGCTTGGGTTGGATCCAAAGCACTTTGCTGCCTCTGACTTCCTTAGTCATTCAAGTAGCCCTGCTTAATTGTTTTTTTTATCATTTTTTATTTTAATTTTAAATAGCTTGTTTTACATGTCAATCCCAGTTCCCTCTCCCTCCCCTCTTCCTGCACTCCCCTTCCCCCCCCTCCCACCCTATTGCCAAATCCTTCCACATAGGGGATATCTAGAGTCTGTCATTTTACTCTTGGTAGGGTCAAGGCACTCCCCTAAGAGTCCAGGCTGAGAGAGCATCTCTCTTTGTGCTATAGGCACATGAAGACAGTTTGTATACCAGGGATAGACACTGATCCACAGCTCAGGGCCCCATAGGTTGCCCAGGCCTTCTCACTGACACTCACATTTGGGGGGGGTCCAGATCAGTCCCATGCTGGCCTTCCCACTGTCGGTCTGGGGTCCAAGAGCACTCCCCTGTTCAGATCAGCTGTCTCTGCTGGTTTTGCCAGCCCATTCTTTGCCAATTTGCTCATCACTCCTCTCTCTCTGTCACTGGGTTCCTTGGGTTCAGTTCAGTGATTAGTTGTGTGTTTGCCTCTGCTTCCATCAGTCACAGGATGAAGGCTCCTGGATAGTTATAGACATCAAGTTCATTATCAGGAATGGGCATTCGAGGTGGTCCCTCCACTATTGCTTAGCTTGCCAATTGATGTTATACCTTTAGATCACTCGAGGTCACTCTGGTGCCTGATCTGTCTTCGATCCTATGATTCCCTCTTCCCCCTATTCTATCCCCACCCCCTCAACTTCCTGTTCCCCCATGACCAACTCCCTTCCTCTTTACCCCCTCTATTCTGGATGGGGAACACGGCGAGGGGTGGGGGGGGGAGTGGGACCTGCTTAATTGTTAAACTAGGTTGGGTGACAACTGGTCTTTGGCCTGTCATTAGATGCTTATTCACAACGTCTGAGGGAAAGTTTCACAAAGCTCTTCCCTTAAAAACAAACTGGAAGAATGGAGGGGCACATCCCCTTTTCCTTTGCCCATCATCTAGAACTGAAACAACGATCTTCTCCAATGATACCATGGACCTGTGTCCTGTGAAAGACAGGCTGTGAAATTATGTGTGCCTACACTTTGTGGCTCTGTCTCTCCGAATGATCCTAATACAGATTCTAAAACCATCTATAAATTAATGGGACGGGGAGCAGTAGCTATTTAGAAATTTGAGGACATGTATTAGGACAAAAAAGAAAAACAAATACCAATTAAGTATGTTGTTTTTTAAAATGGGCTTTCAAATTACCTGAGCCAAACAAATGTAGACTATGTATTTTCCACATTTCCAAGCATTCTGCATGTAGAGAAAACATTACTTTATACTGATAAAAATGTTATAATAAATGGGAAAAAGCCCTCGAGTGAAAAAGAGAGATGCAGAGACAAGGCATGTAGTCTTGAACTCTCTTCTCACTCCATGCTCACATTGTTCCTGTTCTTCTCCAGCACAGGCCTTGGACTGGAGTCTGGAGAAGAAAGAGAAACCCCGCCCTGCTTTAAAATAGCTCATCATGGCTGTTCACAGCAGCAAGAAAATGGAGCCTGCTAGGGTGCCTGTGAATAGAAGATAGATAATGAAAATACTGCACACGGTCCCTCTCTCTGTCTTGAGCACACTGAGGCATGCACATGTGGACCCAGACAGGTACGCACATGCATGCACACACTCAGGCACACGCATGCATGCACACACACAGGCACACACATGCATGCACACACAGGCACACACATGCATGTCAGATGCATACATGCATGAACACACTCAGGCACACACGTGAATACACACACACAGGCACACACATGCATGTCAGGTGCACACATGTATGCACACACTCAGGCACATGCATGCATGCACACACACAGGCACACACATACATGGCAGGTACACACATGCATGCACACACTCAGGCACACATATGCATGCACACACAGGCACACACGTGCATGGCAGGCTCATACATGCAAGCACACAATCAGGCGCACACATGTGTGCACGCACATGCATGCGCACACTCAGGCATGTGCACACACACGCTCACGCTCATGAACATGGGCACGTACATACATACAGATGCACACATTGCATGCACACACGTGCAAGCTCACACATACACGCACATGCACACATGCGGACATTTTACTGGGCTTTTTAAGAAACATAAAATTATCAACTGTGCAGGAAAAATACACAGCTAGAAAGTGTTACACCAGGTAAGGCCACTCATTCTCAGGGAGGAGACAGACACTCTGTGCTGGCTCATGTGGATCCCAAGTTTTGATGTTTGCATTTGTGTAAACAGGGAACGGGGGTGCGTAGGGGAGACTACGAGTGAGGACCCAGAGTTGTTTCAGGGGACACGAGTCACACGTAACGTGGAAGGGTGGAAGGGGGAAGGACGCTACACAGGGCGGAAGGGCCAGAGGAGGGGGAGGGATAGAGGTTTAAAAATTCCACAAGGAAACCTAACTATTTGTCAGCTAGCAAAAAAAGAAAGAAAGAAAAAGAAAAAGGGGGAAAAAAGCTCACAGTCTGTTCCATAAGGTTTTCGAAAAGTAGTTATTCTGTCATTCAGCTTTATATTGTCTTGTTATTCTCTTGTATGTGTGTTGGATGCTAGCAAAAAAAAAAGAAAGAGAAAGAAAAAGAAAAAAGGAAATAAAAAGAGCTCACAGTCTGTTCTAAGGTTTTCAAAAAGTAGTTATTCTGTCATCCAGCTTTATATTGAATTCACCTTGTTTTGTTATTCCTTGTATGTGTGTTGGATGCATATACAGTCAGTCATTGGCTGTTGCACAGTTTCTTTGTCCCGCCTGCTTCTACAACCACCTTAAGGCCAAATAAACACACAGAGATGCTATATTGATTATTAAACTGTTGACCGGTGGCCAGAGCTTCTTATTGTCTAGTTCTGTGTTAATTAAAACATTTATGAGCAGTATTTGGGAATTTGGGTGTCGTTCTCTCCAAACTGTTTCCTGCTGCTGTTTGGGGGCTCTGCTAAATCTATGGGGATCATGAGGAAACACAGAAACCTGGCCAAATTCTGGTTGTAGTAATCTGCAAGGCTGAATCGTCTCAAGCCTCTTGGATGTTGGATCACCTGGGCCACTGCTTCAGGGGGCCATGCTTCATCAAACTGTATTAGTTTGGGATGGATTTACAGCTGTTGGTGTAGGAGAATCATGGTAAGTAAAACAGACTTCCTGTCCTGAAGGTGTTGCAGTCTAGAAGAACAAGGCCAGCAGAAGTCATGATGGGGAGAGATGAGATAGAAGTGGTACATCTACACAATGGAGTACTATTCAGCAGAAAAAAATAATGGAATCATGAGATTCGCAGGCAAATGGATGACACTAGAAGAAACCATCCTGAGTGAGGTAACCCAGTCACAAAAAGAGAAACATGGCATGTACTCTCTCATATATGGATTTTAGACATAGATCTGGGGAGTGCCAGCCTACAATCCTATGGCCAGAGAGTCTGGGAAACAGAAACTTCATTTAGTGGCTGAACGAAGAAGAGGCAGACTCCCTTGGTTAAGTACTGAGCTGAACTCAAGAAAGCCAGTAACAGAGAGGGAGGACTGGTGATCAAAGGGATTAAGACTGGGCTGGTTTAACCCCCAGAAACAGCTGACTAGACAAAGGTTAACTCTTGAAACCCAGGCATCAGCCTGGGAATCCAGGATGGGACTGATCAATACCCCCTGAATTTGGGTGTCAGTGAGGAGGCCTAGGGAATCTATTGAGCCTTGGGCAGCAGATCAGTACCCATCCCAAGTATACACACAGACTTTGGACTCCCATAGAACAATGTGAGGTGCACTCTCACCCTGAACTCTTGGGGAAGGGTCTAGGCCCTGCCCTATATGAAATGACAGACTATGGACACCCCCATGGAGGGCCTCACCCTCCCTGGGGGAATGAGGGGATAACGGGGGGGGGGTTGGGGGGAGGGTATGGGAGGAGGGGAGGGAATGGGAGAGGGACCTTGAACTGACTTGTGAAGCAACCTCGTTTCTTATCTAAATTTAAACTGGAAAAAAAAGAAGCACAGAAGATACCCAATGTGTGTCATTTCGGGGTCCCATGAGGGTTTACATGTGTAGCTGCATGTAGACAAGTCCTGACTTGGAATTCCGGGAGGACGGGAGGCAGCAAGGACTTTGCAGCAGAAGTTTCTGACAAGTCAGAGAGAAGGCCACATGGTCAGGGCAGCTTCCTTAGGCTCGGCGCTGAGATAGGAAATGGTTATGATTAAATCATGGGGACTCCTGAATGCCACTTAGTTGTATGCCTAGTGATTGCTAAAATAGCAAATTTCACTACGTTTTTTACCTCAATTAAAAAAAAACTGCATGGCTTCAAGTATTACAGGGGTAATTTAGCATTTAATAAATGTCATAGGTTGTCTTCTTAGATTTCATGATATTTGATGTCACTTTATAATTAAATTTCTTGTTTTGTCAAGAATTCTTTTCATAAACCCCCCCACACATACACATTGTCCAATCTACTTGAGGAATAGCTACCTACAGGCGTCCTTCTTTCCTGTCCCAGGTGACCACAGGTTGAGTTGGAGCACATGCAAGTGAGTTCATAAGAGCAGGACTTGCCCACCAGCACCAAAGCAGGGGGTCTGACTGGTTTTTATTTGTGTGTGTGAGTGTGTGAGTGTGTGTATATGTGTATGTGTGTGCATTGTGTATGTGTTTATTTACATACTTGTCCTTTCACAGCTTCATCCATAAAAAAGTGCTTTGATCGTATTCTGCACTATCTGTCCTTCTCACGCTCTCTCTGCCTACCCCATCGAAACTTATTCCCAATAGTTCCCTCCCTCCCACTCCTCTGTGTCCTCTGCTTTGTGGTGCACTGTTCCATGTCATTTTATAAGACTGCCCTTGCACTCGCTGAATGGCGTGATTACCTCTTTATCAGAGCTGAGGAGAAAGCAAGCATCGTACCTGTTCTGCAGAATGCTGCCTTTCTAGGCAAAACACACGCAAACAACTGACAACTTCCAGGTTGCAGAAATGAACTCGCCCTTCAAGAGAAAAAGTTGACATTCAGTCCTTGCGCAGCTGGCAATAGTTGCCCCAGAAAAACCATTTAGCTGCTTCGGGCCACAGTTACAGCATCTGTCAAAGCCAGATCAATATTATTTACCGAGTGGCCACGAGGCACAAGGACCCCCAAGTGAGGCTCTAAGGTTGTTGAGGCAGAGTCAAAAGCTTTACTCACCGCAAACTCCCGATGCAGTTGAGCAGCCCTGAGACCCAGCGCAGGCAACAGCAGCCGGAGGACAGAACAGTTGCCCGTGTCTGGGGAGGTAACATTTGAAGTAGGAGAAGGAAACTCATATGTATGTAACCGAACCATGAGGATTTATATCTGGGGGACTCGAGGCAACGGTTTCCGAAGCAGTGGCTGAAATTGGTTTCTTGGGCTGGGTGCTTGGGAAAATGCCTTCTCTCTGTTAGCTTCTCGTTGTTTACATTGAATGCTGTCATGGTTGTGGTTTGTGGGAAATGGGGAGCTGATGTGCTTCTCATCCTTTGTATGGTACATGGACACACACACACACACACACACACAGCAGGTAATGTCCTTTGCTCTTTCTTTTTAGTGACAAATGGCTACTGTACATGCTGGATATGTGGAGTGAAGCTCTCTTCCACACTCAGTCCTGTGTCCATCCATGTTTTAAGGTCTAAAAAGATATTTTTACTTTGGCCATACAAGTTGTAATCGAAAATGGTTGAGGGATAAAACTGTACTCAAATAGGATACACAATAGAGCACTTTCTGCCAATTTGTCAGATAGAGACAGACTGGACATTGCGATGCAATATTTACCAGATAATTGTTCTTATTGTTTATAGTTTTACTGTGTTAGAGTTAAAAACCTTCCCTTTTTAGTTAGACAAAAGGGAGAAAATGTTGGAGTATATTCCATCACACTGTGAGCCCCGAGTTTGTATTTGTAATACATAAATAAAATCAGCATTGGCCCAGGAGGCAAAGCCAGCATTAGTTGTCAGAAAGTAATTATAGAAAATCCAAGGGAGTCTGGAAGACAGACAGACAGACAGACAGGAAGAATTATGTAGGGACTTTTGATGTAGTAGTCTTTTTTGGTTTGGCAGAGCAGAATGACACTCTGGATATGTTACAAACCGTAATTTGAATGGTTTGTGACTTTCTTGTGACTCTTTTTTCCCTGTAAATATTCCTATAGCGTCTGATTCGAAGAATGTAAGTGTCACGGACCAGAAGCTCTCTGACCAGGGAGAGGACTTAGTCTTAATGGTGCGGTAACTTAAGTTTCTTTCCCCACTGCACACGGTAGAAGATTCCAGAAGGAAACACCCAGCGCTGCCCTATCTTAAAGCATGGCCCAGATGTGCTCTCACTTGCATAGCAGTAGGGACTGAGTCTGTTGAGAACAAAGCTCTAACGAGTGCCCCTGTGTGGTCATGGCATCTACAAGGTTGGAAGGTTTTTGAAGAGCCAGTGGAGAACCGTTTCTGGGGCACCAGCGCCTGTGGGGCACCACAAACCCCCGGCAATCTCCTTGGGATCAGAACACACTGAGTGGACCTCAGCTGTACAAGCCCTGCATGAGAGGTGAGGAATTAGTGGCTCAGACTCCCCTCCGTCCCCGTGATGACACAGCTTGCCGGCGCCGGGGCCGGTGGCACACCCCAGATCTCTGCTTGTTGACTGGCGCTAAATCGTCTCTCCTCTCCTCCCGTGGTAGCTTTCCCTGGGTCTCCTGTCAAGCTCGCACTAATTTGTTTGTCCGTGTCTGCCCCACCCAGTTTCCCACAGGGGCTACAAAATTAAAACTTGTCAGTTCCCATAACTACCTGACCTTTTCAATTGGAAAAGTTCAGAGGCTGGCCCTTCGGGGCTGCACAGTAATTCTGCCAGGAGCAGCTGTGTGGCCTCCAAGAGTCAATGTAAATATCTTCACAGGTAAATAATCAGCCCTAGGGCTTGGTCCAATAACCTACGTATGTGGAGCAGAGTTGTGGAACTCACCTGCTAGACTTCTTGTCTGACGTGCGTGCAGCCCTGGGCTCGATTGCCAGAACCTCACAACTCGGTTTCAGGGCTGTGCACCTTTAGCCCTGGTTCTTGGAAGTTCAAGGTCATCCTTGGCTAGATGGGTAGTTGGAAGCCGGTGTCGGGCACATGCGGCTCCCCGCTCCCCCAAAGGAAAGCGGCGGGCGGGATGTGCCATTTAACACAATGAAAAACCCTGTCAGAGGAGGAGCTCATCAGCGGGAGAACTTAACTCTAATAGGGGGCCCGCAGAGAACAAATGGGAGTGTGTACAGTGACTGCTGTGATTCCTGGGCTCTGCATGTAGGCTCTCTTAGTTTCATGGTCAAATGTAGTCTTCTAAAGAGATTCTAAAACAGAGTTTTTCTCCTTCTCTGAAGGGGAGAAATGTTCCGGCGAGAGAGGGAAGAAAATAAGTGGTGAGTTCTCTGTGCTCTGGGGGGTCTTGAGGAAGCCTGGTTATCAAGCGGCCTGAATAGAATGGCAGTCATTGTGGCTAAGATCTTTGTCAGGAAAGTTTTTTTAAATAAAAATAGATATGTGCAGGAAGTAGAAATGAAACTTGCCTCTGAGGTGCCTGGATTGTCACTAAAGTCACCGGGGCCACAGGAGGGAGAGGAAGGTCTTAGAAACACGGGGACACAGTGAATAGAATAGCCAAGGTCAACTTTCCACTTCAAGCTGGGTGCAAAAAATAATTTAAGCTGGGGTTAAGGAATAAATAGAAAAGACAGACCAACGGTGCTTAGGGAAAGACGTGGTAAGTCTTCCTGACTTTGGGTCTGGCAAAGAATTCTTAGACATGACACTGAACTCGGAAAATCGGGAGAAAAAGGAGAAACGTACTCTACCAAAGTGAAAACCCTGCCCTACAATGTGGTTGGGTGTCACGACCACCTCGACCAGCAAGGAAGACGCGACTCAGGAATCCTTCTCACAAGCAGTTTATTCAGGACCTTGAATAAATCTTCTGACCCCAGGGAGTGCCCGCCCACAGCTTAAAAAGGCCCTTGGGCAGCCAACCCCGGTAAGCCATGTGGCGACAGCAGATAGGTCCACATACGAGGAAGCAAGCCTGATATCCAGCCTTGACCAAATAAGGAGTTGTTTATCACAGAGAGCACTTGCTGTCGGGCTAGCAAAAGGCAGAAGCCAGCACCATCTTAAGGGTGCGGCACTTCGCAGCTCTCTACAGTTGGGATCACAAGCTAGGAAAGGCAGCACCCATAGAACGGAGTCAGGAAATGGAAACGAGAACATACGATCGGGTACTTAGGATAGGAAAGCATTCTGAGAACTCACCAAACAGAAGACGCGCCCTATTAGAGCTAAAATTGTGAGTAGAGAGGGGGCTAGGGAGGAGATTGCTCAGTGAGTGGTGTCATGCTGCAGTGTAGGCTTGAGGACCTGGGTTCTGATCATCAGCACAAAATCATAAATGCCTGGTCGTGCGTTCTTTCCCCGTGTGGGGGGGGGGGACTGGGGAGGAGAACGGAGGATCTCAAGGGTGTGCTGGCTGGTCAGTCTCGCCAGTCAGGGGGCGTTAGCTTCAGTGAGAGATTCTGTCTCAAAAGGCAGTGTGAGGCCAGTGAGGTGGATTAGCAGGGGAAAGTGCCACTAACAACCAGGACCTGAGATCCAACCTCGGAACCCATACTGCAAGGAGAGAGAGACTTCTCAAAGCTGTTCTCCAAACTCCACACAAGCATGTGTGAGAAAGCACACACACACACACTCACACACTCACAGACACACACTCACACACAGACACACATAGACACACACATACACACACTCACAAACACACAGTCTCACACACAGACATAAACACATACTCACACATACATACACACACACACACACTCATACACAGACACACATATACTTACACACACTCACACACAGAGACACACATAGATACACACACTCACAAACACACACACACACATTCTCTCTCTCTCACGCAGATACACACCACACCCATCAAAAGGAAGTATCAATGCATCTAACAACATATGTAAACATCCAAACTATTAGCTTAAGCAAACAGAGCCAAGAACCAAGGCTGTGTATGACAGGATTCCATTTCAATACACTATTCAAAAAGGATCAATCTGTAGGCAAAAGCAGGAAATGGTTTTCCACTGCCTAGAACCTGGGAGAGAGGAGTTTGTAAAGTAGCTGTTCAATAGGCGTGGGGTGCCTTTGGGGTGAGAAAAAGCCCTTCAAACCAGATAAAGGTGATGATGTTATGTGACAGAGCTGTCTCTTTTACGAAACTTATTTTATCTTATGTTCTCTGTAAAAATCATGTAAGAATTTAAAATCCACCCTGTTTACAAATCCTAGTATGATCCTAAGGTCTACAGAACAACCTGTCATTTGGGGGAGGATTCAGACTTCCCAAGGGAAGGCAGCATGCCTCCAAGGGGTTAGTCTGAACAAACCCAGGCAGCCACATGTGAGGCACTCCACACACACACACAGACACACACAGACACACACAGACACACACACACACAGACACACACAGACACACGCCATCCTTCAGAGAAGTCACATGCCCTAAGGCTTTCTCTACACAATCACATTCCCAGAGAAGCCCCGGAATACCGCCCTGACTGTCCACTTCCCTCCCTGGAAGAACTCAGCGGCTCTGTGTGTTTCCTGCGTGAGGCTCAGCCAAGAGAGGACAGACGGTGACCAGAAATGAAGTGACTTCATCCCTGCCATCGTGAGCCATTTCTCCAACGCGCTAATCAGACTCGCTCTTCAGGGCTCAGCTCAGCCGTTAGCTCCTCTGAGTAGTCTCCCCAGTGTCCTTGGAGGAATTCTCCATTCCCAGTGCTCACTCAGCATGCTCACGCCTTCCTCCTCATTTCCCCCAGGCCACTGTCAAGGCTCAGTGCCCAGGATAAGGAGTATCAGTGTAGTGTATTTGATGAAAACACCCTTGCCAGGTCACAGCGCGGTGTGTCGGTGTGTGTGTGTGTGTGTGTATGTGTGTGTGTGTGTGTGTGTTTTCACAGAGTACAGTTGCTCGTGGAAGACACTTCATACGAGTGCCAATCATCTTACCAGCAGACTGTCGCTGCCTGTGGGGACGTCACTCTTACTGTCACAGAATCCTTGTCCCTTTGAAGAATAAACTCGTCTTCAGAAGCCAATTAATTCCAGCTAATTCTGTCAGCAGAACACTCTGGAAGCTAGGTTATGTGAAGGCAGCTCCCTGAGTTTGAGGTGGGGGTGGGGCTGGTAAAACAAAATATGGTTGGCCAAGCAGCCAAGTTGCTGGTTGTTGGAGAGCTGAGGAGGGTCATTCGAGCCTTGGTACCTGATTGTGGCTCTCTTACCTCGGGCAGGCCAACTGGGACCTTGGAAGCCATCAGCTCTTGGTAGCCTCGCTCTATGAGAGAGAAATAGTAAAGCCGGGGGAGGGGGATGCAAGAGTGCTGAGACAGGAATTCTGAAAGTGACTAGGAATGCCTGGGAAGTGAGGCGAGAATTCGATCTGGAGAGAGGCTCTTGGTAGTAGACGCCTCACAGGCACAGGAGGTGGGGTCCGGGGCTGAGCTGGATGACAGCCTGTACACATTACAAGTTGGCACCTGCAGTGGACCACAGAGCCCAGGAAAGGCCAGCTCACCCCAACTAAGATTTGAGGTTTGAGATATCCCTCTTTCCTGTGACATTGCTGCTGCCACTGCTTATAGAACTCCTTGTTCCCAAGTTCCTTCCGATTATTTTGTCATTTTTTTCTAATAGAAGGAGCCATGGTGTGTGTGTGTGTGTGTTTGCACACGCGTGTGAGCATGCGCTCTCCAAATGTAAGCTCCAATTGTTTTTGCAGATGACTTGTATTGGGACTATGCTACAAAGATGCCATTTCCTTAAAATGTTTCTTTTTACCTCCTTACCTCATCTAGTCGGTTGTTATTAGGAAAGCTATTGTGGAGTAAATGTCAACAGAGTGTGGTGTTGCAGGAAAATTAGAGGAAGTGAGGATTAACCATTCACATGGAGACTACTGGGTCAGGTGTGTTGATGCAGAGCAGGTGCAAGACCAATGTGCATTCTGACAAACTGTGAAGTCAGCACGGAAACAGTCACGCAGTGTCACCATGTGACAGTTTAAGAGCGCATCAGTGTCCAAACGCTCCTCCTTGACACAATGTGTCATTTCTTTTCTCCCACGGCTTCACCCCTTGGTGATAAACCGCCCACTCGGCGGGTGTGTAAACACATTTGGCACATTCCCAAACTGCTCGTCATGAGAACGTAGAAACAGAGTGTTTAGGTCAAAGGAGATACCATTTAGCGGTACCTTTTGTATTTTTCATAATTCCTCTCTTCACAAAACAGAAATCGGAGTCTTGATTAGGACAGGTTATGTCTGTCAAGCATGCCCTTGCCTTTGAGGCCCTTAGGCCAGAGGAAGAATGGTTAATGACCTTTTCAAGGTCATTCCGAGGCTAGTCTGAGCCGAATCCATGATATCTGTAGATGATTTTTGTACCCTAGGGCAGAACTCATGAGACACAGAAGAGGTCACATCCTTGAATGCTTTCAAGTCTTTGGCAACAAACAATTTTCTTTTTTCCATATGGTGCTTCTTGTAGAGAACTTAACTCTGGGTTTGTTTGTGTCTTGGGGGCTCCTGGCTGTTTCTTTGAGCTTTGCATCCGTGTCTTCTCTCCTCCAGCACTGGAGACTTTCAAGCAGCACGCATGCATTTTGAGGTCTATACTTCAAAGCTCATCCCACCCTTGTTCTCTCTAGATGTCCAAGCTGTGGCAATCCCCCAACGCCATCTCAAATAACTTTTCAGTAAACTGAACTCATTCAGTCATGACTTATGGTTTGTGTTTTTTTTTTGTTTTCTGCATCTGAAGTTCTATTTATAAACCATTTAGTCACATGGGCTGCTGGATCAGAGTCTAATTAGAGCTGAACATCACAATACGGTTGCTCCAAACCTTTGCATGGAGCTCACATGAGGAGGGCTGAGTTAATTGCCTGAGGGGAACAATTAGTGGATCTCCCCAACCCCCTAATTTGCCTACTGATTTCATCTCATGATGCATTTTCTTCAAAAGTCCCCAGTCACATTTTTATACCTTGGCCACCTCTTCTTGATTAATGGCAGAGTACGTGTTGCAATTGATAGGTGTCACGTACCACACAGGCATCTGCTGTCACTGGGGATTTGGGGCATGGTTGGTTCAGGTTCCAGTCAGAATAATGTAATCGTCTATCACCTTACAGTTTGCTGGTGGTATCCGAGCTAAAAGTCTGGCCTTCCTTCTTCCTCCATTTTTGGATGGTCTCCAGGATCCAAATAAAAGAATAAGAAATAGAAATCAAATAGAAATTCAAGCACCAGAGTCAAGGGCAAGGAAATTGATTTTAAAGGGCTGGCTTCAAGCCACAGACGCGGGGAAGCCAGGAAGGAGCCAGTGCTTACAGTCTCAGGAAAATCATAGCAACTGCTGAGGGAGATGTTCATAATGGGAAGCAGACCTCTGTGGTTCATTTTTAGCACGCCCAGTGTGCCGGAAGCTTCGATAACGACACACTCCTGGAAATTAAAGAAAAATTGCTCCCAGAGAAGTTCTGCCTGCCTGAAATGTAGGCAGAGGTACTCAGATCGGGGAACACAAGAGAGTGGGAGAGAAAACAGCTTATATGCCTCAGCTGCATTGGCCCCCAACCCCGCTGCTTCTTAAGTCCAGGAATCTGCTCTGTGTAAACAGAGAGGCTGCCCAAACACAGATTTTGTAACTTGACCTGCATAAGCAGATCCGCACTGTAGGAAATTTACTGGGAGACAACATAGTCTCGTGGCTAGGAGGAGGTGTTCTATAGCTGGAAAACACGACTTCTAATGTTGGCTTTTCTACCTTCTGGCTACAGAAAACTGCTTGCCACCTCTGAGCCTTCATTTCTTTAGCATTCAGATGGGAATCATAATAGTACATAAGTAATGCCCACAAACACATAAAACCAATTGTATACAAAAGATGCTCAAGTCAGTATTTGAATTTAAGATAGACATAACATGCTGGCTATATTCTTATTAAATATTAATATTTTAGTCATTGATTTAATCGCTGTCAGAAGTTGTCCCCCTAAAATATCCACACAAAGAGTGAGTTCTCAGACCTAAATAAAGCCAACATAAAAATTAATATCAGTTAAATTACAATTGTAAAGTCTAAAGTTTGCATAATAAATCTCGTGGAGGAAAATGAACTAAAAATGATTGTGGGGTTATGGTAAAAACAAAAACAAAAAACCTCAAAGTACAAAAGGAGGCTCTCCCAAGAGCTGGTCATAGAAAACCCTGAAAAGATGGTCTGTTTGTGAATTAAAGTTTTAGCACACAAAGCAATATAAGGAGGGAGAAGTAAGCTACCAAGTAGGGAAACATGCTTTTCACACTACAAAAGATTACTGTTCAAGCAAGCCCTGGGGAAAAAAATTACTGCAACTCAATAGGAAAACGTGAGACGACCCAAGAGTTAGACAAAAGAGGTGAAGGGGCGTGTCGAAGGGCGTGTCGAAGGGCATGTCGAAGGGGCGTGTCGGAGGGGCGTGTTAGCTCGGTTTAAAAACTCACAAACATTTAGTTCCAAGAGCTCTCAGCATCAGCAGTCACCGGAGAAACATAAATGGCCTGTGCGCCCAACCCAAATACAGCGGTGGCTAAAGATGAAAAGTTGCAGGACAGCAAGGAGAAAGTCAGCGAGCAACGGGGTCCATGGAGGTGTGGAGAAGGCGCGAGAGTCGGAGACAACATCCATGATGAGAAGCCACTAAGCTCGTATCAAACTTTAGCCTTGGCACCTGTGGTTTCATTTCTAGATGCTTATTTCCCAAGTCATGGGCTTCTAAAATGTGTGTTTAAGAATGTTCATACTAGGGCTGGAGAGATGGCTCGGCTGCTGATACAGTTTGATGCTCTCCCCCAAAAAGTAGTTTGGCTCCCAGAACCTGTGTCACACAGCTCACAAAGCCACCTGTAACTCCAGTTCCAGGGGATCCGATGCCTTCTCTTGACTCTGTGGAGGTACCTACATACATGCACAGGCACAGACAGACAGACAGACAGACACACACACACATTCACATAGATTAAACTCAAATATATATCTTTAAATTATCTATGTCGTGGCTGGAGAGATGGCTCAGTAGTTAAGAGCACTGGCTGCTCTTCCAGAGGACCCGGGGTTCTGTTCCCAGCACCCACATGGCAGCTCACATCTGTCTGTAACTCCAGTTCTACGGGATCTGACATCCTTACACCAATGCACATATAATAAAGTTAAATAAAGTATTTTTTAAAAAACGTATCAATATTAACATTATTATCAACAGATACAAATTCTAATTCAACAACCACAATTCTAACACAGAACCAAAGGATGACTCATGACATCATTCTTTAATGAAATGCTCTGCAGGAACAAAAATAATACCCCCCCCTCTCTCTCTCTCTCACACACACACACACACACACACACACACACATATGCGCACTATTGAAAAAGAAACTCTTCAGCCTTTACAGAACTTTGCACGGTGGTAACAAGGGGAAAAGTGTTAGTTACCAGTGGGGGACCAAAAAATATGAGCTTTACAGCAGGCAACTGTTTTTACACAGCACAATGTTTATTTTATTTTAGTGTTTTATGTTTGCGGGTCTTTTGCCTGCATGGATGTCTGCACATCGTTAACATGCCTGGTACCCATGGAAGTCAGACGGGCCGTGGGTCTGCTAGAAGAACTGGAGTTACCGAGGCCTTCCACATGGCTTCTAGGAGCCAAACCTAGGCACCCTGTAAGAGCAGGCAGTGCCTTCACCACCAGTTTGACTCTCTTGTCCCACAAGGTCATTTTCTTCCTCCTCCTCTTCTTCCTCTTCCTCTTTTCCTTTTATTGAGACTTCTAAGCATGCCACACTTGGTTAATGATTTGTAATTGCCATTATCGGGGCCAATAAAGTTAAAAATGCACTGTATAACAACTTAGCCCTTCAAGTGTTAGCATGGGTCACAAGCGTTTCATTTCTGAATTCTGAGCATATGCGTGAACTCACCTGGGTGCCACTTGGAGGGAAGTGGGTGCTGCCTGTCCTTTGACTTGTCACTTGCCCCTCTCTGGACACTCCAACAGTGGCTGATATACAGTAATAACTCAATATTTACTAGATGCATGAATGAATAAATGGCTTGCATTTGGTAATTTAAAGGGGAGTTAATTTAATAACGCATTCGAGGACCAGGAAAATGAAATGGACTCCTTCCCGGGGGGTGTAGATATTATGATTGATCTACTTATGTGTGCCCTCCAGCCAGTTTTTCTCAAGCAGAGTTTGTAATTGGAGAGAGTGATGTATGAGCAGCAAGCCACAGTGGGAACCGGAATGTGAGACCATGAGGCATAAAGGAAATTAATTTCTGAGCCCACCAAGCTATCTCAGTCACTATCACTAAACAGGGATCTCAGGTTCTAGCAAACACAATTCTCAGTCAATTTCTTTGGAAAACCAGAAGCCTATTCTCCTACGAGAACTCAAAAAAAAAAAAAAAGCTGGATGGGGTTTCTTATGGGGAGAAGTTTTATGGTAAATGAAAAATGTTAATAAAAAATTATAGAGAGGAGCATTTCAAAAGAAGAGATGCTAGATGTCACTCTGCCTTGAAAAGCTAGAGCGAACTTTCTGGACACTGTAAATTCAACTTTATTTACTGTTTGCTTACAACATGTGTTGTGATTTCAACTGCTTCTATTCAAGGACGTATTTCTCTCTGTATGTCTATGCCAGTTTTTCTCTTCTTAAGCTAAATGTGTTCTTTATGATGCGAAGCCACCATGTAACGACGTGTCTCTCTTGCATGGTAATGTCAAACTGTGTGTTAAAAATTCCTCAAAGTGGCCTGGGGAGATGGTTCCGTGGGTGGAGGACTTGTCATGAAAACATATACACTCGCGTTTAGGTGTCCAGAAACCACAAAGAGCCAGACATAGCAGTTGACATCTGCCATCAAAGGTCTGCAAGATGAAAGGTGACAAGAAAATTCCCAGCTAGCCTGACAAACGCAGCAGTTAGCAAGAAATCTTGTCTCAAAGAAAGTCGAAGGCAAACACCAACATCTAACTTTGTCTTCCTACCTGCATACATGTACTATGTCATGCTTGTGTCCATATTCTCAAACACAAATGTACACACACACACAAACATAAATACATATATACGTATGTACGTACACACACACAAATAATAAAATTTCTTCATGCTTGATTTCTAAGATTTGATCAAACCAATTTTGATCTGGTCAATGCAAAATTAAATTCATCTTAATTTTTCTAATAGATAAATGTACATACTACAGGAACATCACAGATGCAAAAAGCCATTAGATCAGGGTTGGTAATGGATTGCTAGATCTTGATGTTAGCATCTTAGGGGTCAGGGTCAGTTAGACCAGACTGGACTCTGAACCCATGCTCTGTTGCTCTGGCTTGGCAGGTGTCTGTAGGCCTCAGTGTCTTCTTTTGCAAAAACAAAAATGCTTAAAATTCTTAGCTTGACAGACTAGTTAATATTTGGTTTAGCACAGAGCAAAAGGTCAAGAAGTGGCATTGTCTTCATGATCATAACCATCATCATAAACTTCTCAAAAGCCAGATTCACTAGCTGTCCCGAACATGCAGTTGTTGGCTACTGGATTAGAGAGGCTTGGCTTTTACTCAGCTCAGACTAAACTAGTTTCGTGGCAATGCCCTTATAGATTCATCAGCGGGGCGGGGGTGGAGGGGGTGGGATAGCTATGCTGACTGCCATACTTGACCATGTTTCTGTCAAGAGCAACTCATCCCAGTGCTTCCTATTTCCATCAACAAAATGGGGATAACACCAACAGCCCCTCATCAACAGTTTTTTCTGATCCCTACCTGTCTTAGAAGCTGGCTTTGGGAAGCAAGCATAATTGGAATCCTTGGTTTGCTGGTTGGAGGCTGTGGGATGGAAACCATTCTGTGTGATTGCTTGCCTGGAGAACACCAGCTGGCCCAAGACGATAAGAGGACTGTTCTACTCAGACTACATCATACAGTTAAGAAGGACTTGGGCAAGAAGCTTTGTAGGCTGTATTTTCATTGGGTGCCAAAGTCTGAACCTCTCATCTGGATTCCTGTTTTTATACATTGCCACAGTTTATAAATATTTCCATTTCTTCCCTGGAGAAGGTAGTCACAATTACTCTAGTTCTTTCATATAATTGTTCTAAATACATAGTATTCAACATAGGGGTTTTCTTAGTTGGGGTTTCATTGCTGTGAAGAGACCATAACCATGGCAATTCTTATAAAGAAAAAAAAAACATTTAATTGAGGTGACTTACATTTTCAGAGGTTTAGTCCCTTATCATTGTTAGTATTCAGGCATCTGTACTGGCCTGGTCTTGGGGTTCTGACAGGACACGCCCTCAGCTGCAGCCACTAAGAGCACCACCTGAGCACATTCACTGTGTTCCCTTTAAAAAGGGCCCCGCCCACCTCCCATCCCTCTCTCCTTTTCTCCCCTCTATCTGTCTGTTCCCCCTCTCTCCCCCTCTCTTTCCTTTCTCCTCTCTCCTGCTGCTCCTGTCTCCAGTGGCCAGTCAATCCCCTCTCTCTTTCCACATTTTAGGATCCCTTTCCCTAATAAAAACCCCCTCTTTGAACCTTGTCACACACCATCTTTCTCTCATGCACTCCTTTTCTTAAATTACAACACGCATTGTGGTGGAACCTGGTGGTGTGCAGGCAGAAATGGTTCTGGAGAATGAGCTGAGAGTCCTGCATCTGGATCCCACAGGCAACAGGAAGTGAACTGTCACACGGGGTGTAGCTTTAAGCACACGAGACCTCAACACCCACTCCCACAGTGACACACTTCTTTCAACAAGGACACACCTACTCCAACAAGGCCACATCCCCCATTAGTGCGACTCCTTTTGGTGGCCATTTTCTTTCAAATGACCATAGGGGTGGTAACATACATGGACTTAACCACATTTGAGATTTTACAGAGATGCCTATGTTTTGAGAAGACTTAGCATTTCTTTGAAAATAAATAGGTAGTTTTGCACGTAGATTAGTGGACTATACCTCAGCGCTGCCTTCTGGTGTCTGTCTTTGTGTTTGCTTATTTATTATTTTTCTGTCTTACTATTTGTTTAGATAGAGTTTCTTGTAGTTCAGGTTGGCCTCAAACTTCCCTTGGACTTGAATTGACTGTTTGGCCAAGGATATCCCTTGACTCCTCATCCTCTTACCTCTTCCCTAAAGGTACCAAGACCATAGGAATATGGCATCACAGCTAACTGTGTCTTATGTAGGAATATGGCATCATAGCTATCTGTGTCTTATGTAGGAACATGGCATCATAGCTAACTGTGTCTTATGTAGTATTATGACATCATAGTTACCCATGTCTTATGTAGTAATATGACATCATAGGTATATGTGTCTTATGTAGTAATATGACATCATAGTTACCCATGTCTTTTGTAGGAATATGACATCATAGTTACCCATGTCTTATGGATATGGTGTAGGTATATAACACCACAGTGATCTGTGTCTCACATCTTCAGTAGAGAACTCAAGGGTGTAAGTCTGAGCTGCAGAAGAACCTGGTCTTTCTCTTGCTAAATGGTGGTAGATTCGTAATGGAACTGGACACTGAAGTGGGAAATGTTTTGCATCAAGGTTACAAGCAATGATGGGACTCTCCTCACTGGCTTTCTCCCGACGACTTCCTTGGCCTGAACTCAGGATCACCTTCCTGGGAGTGACATTACCCACAATGAGCTAGGCCATCCCAGATCAACTTTTTTTTTTCAAGAAAATGCTCCTTAGAGTTGCTTACAGGCCAATCTTATGAAGGTGTTTTCTCAGCTGTGATTCCCTCTTCACAGTTAACCCTCACTGTGACAAACTGACAAAAATGCCATCTGGACAATTGTCCTCTTGTGGACTTGAAACACCTATACAAGGCTATTAAACAATAAACTTTTCTGCTCATTGCTGAGGTCTCATATTAATGTCACAGCATGAACCTAACTTTAGAAGTCTCATAGTCTTTAAATTTTCAATACTTTGAAAGTTCAGTCTCTTTTTTTTGTCCTGCATTTCTTTGTTTTTCCTCTCTCTCTCTTTTTATTTAAGTTAGAAACAATCTTACTTTATGATGGGAGATGTAATTCTGAAATCTGCCTCTTATTGGTTGTTGAATAAAGCACTGATGGCCAATAGGGAAGCAAGATAGGTGGGACTAGGAAGGAGAAAGAGGGAGTCACCATGTAGTGGCCATGGGGGTAAGAAGTCCGGACCCCTTTCTCCAGTAAGTGAAATACTTAGATTAACAATTATGGAGTAAATACTTAAGTCAGAGCTAGCCAGTAAGAAACAAGCAAGGCCAACAGCTTCATAATTAATACAGCGTCTTGTGTGTTATTTGGGGACTACAACGCGGCAGAGCCCAGGCGACTGGTGGGGAAAAAACAAAGGAGCTGGCGAGGAAAAGGCTTCTCTTTACAACTTTACATGTTAATCCCAGTTCCCTCTCCCTCCCCTCCTTCCCTGCCCCCCAACCAGCCCCCTATCCCATCCCCTTCCTGATCCCCAGGGAGGGTTAGGCCTTCCATGGGGCATTCTTCAAAGTCTGTCACATCATTTGGAGCAAGGCCTAGGCACTCCCCAAGTCCAGCCTCTTTCAAAGTTCAAAGCTTTTCTAAAATAGCCAAAGCCACTCAACCATTGGTTCCCAGAAAATAAAATAATAAACTTTTTAAAAAAGTCAAATAATTTCTTATTCCAAGAGGGAAGGACCAGGGCACAATAACAATCAAACAAAAGCAAAATCAAAACTCAGCAGAATAAAGGCCAATGCCAGACGTGTGGGGTTGACTCACAGTCTTCTGTACAGTTCCTCCTGTTATGCTTAACCCTTTTCAACACACAGCTCTTCTGCAGACCCCGGCCAGGAGCACCGTAGAGTGTGGGGGCTACTTGCTGTGAAAACCAAGGGAGAGGCTCTTTAATCCGTGAGTTTAAATGCAGATATGACATTAAGGGTAGGGTAAGCCCAGAACTGCTAACCCATAGCTTGCTCTTAATTAGATCTTGCCTTGTCTTTACTCCTTGACAGATGCAAAGAATTTCAAACTGTAATTAAACTTCCCGATCCCTCGTGAGGAGGCGGCTTCTTATTCATTTTACAGGTGGGTGAACTGAGGCCAACAGAAGACACAGTTCTGAAAGGGAACTTGCAAATCTATGTATGACACAACATTAGGGAAACCTCATGGTTCTCTGCTCCTTGAGGGCTTGAGAGGCCACCAGCTCGGAGTTCTGGGTCTAGAATGTCAAAAGGAAGAATTGGAGCTGAAAATTTATACTCCCATGCAACCCTAAAAATATCTAAGGTAAGTTAGGAAAGGAATAAAAGTGGGTTTGTGAGAATTACAGGGGTCTTCTTCAAGTGTAGTTTGTAGCAGCTTCACCTAGTTTCCCCAAATTTGCATAGTCATAAGATTCCCCTGTGGTATTTTTTTAAACTATAAATCAACTTTTGTGGATTCTTTCCTGGCAGGATTTTGATCAGGTATGTTGGAAAATCATCTTGTAAAGTGATATTTTAAAAACCACAAACTCACCATGTTTATTGTGGGGGGGGCAACATTTTGTAACTAGGTAAATTTTGGAAATTCTAGATTAATCACCATTCAAGCACTTCAGGAATGTGTTCTAGACTTGCCTGGAATCATGCTTCCTTTTCTCGGATGTACTCAGAACATACAAAACAGTCTTCAAGGCTCACTCCTTTCATGTAATCTGTGTGGTGGAAAATGAAACTTTCTTTTTAAACTGCACGCCTGCTCTGGTTCAGATACTACAGCCAGTGGCGAGGACTAAGAACTTAGTGCAGACAGGCAGTTGAATGACTGTTGATATCCTGGCGCTTTACTGCCCCTGCTCCCTGACAGCTGGTACACTGGCATTCAGGCAGATATTTAGACAGCTCAAAGTGTGTTGTAAGGACCCGGTACGCATGTGCAAGCTTTCCCTTTTAAGCAAGCGACCCCTTCTTCTTCATCCCCCGTCCTCTTCCCCTTCCCCTTCCATCTCTGTTCCCAGTTGGCCAACACCTACCCCTCCCTTTGCTCCCTTTACCCAACAAACTCCACGAGGGCATTTGTAAAGGGAAGCTTTTTCTTTGAGAGGAGCCTTCCCACCAGCCTGGTTCTAGAGCCGCATCAGTCCCAAATAAACACACAGGAGGCTATATTAATTATGAAGCTGTTGGCCTTGCTTGTTTCTTACTGGCTAGCTCTGACTTAAGTAATTACCCCATAATTGTTAATCTAAGTATTTCTCTTATCGGAGAATAGTTCCGGGCTTCCTACCCCATGGCGTCACATCTCGATACTCTTGTGTTTCAACTTCCCAGAATCCTCCTGGACTCCTAGTCCCACCTATGTAGATCCCTATTGGCTCAACAGTGCTTTATTGACATAAGACTTCCCCAACAGGCATTGTTGAGTTTTGTGGTTCGTGTTTCATCATCTGCAGCTGCAACAAACAACCACAATGATGACTAGAATAACCTCACAAAATATGATAATTGAGGTCTCCACAAAGCATGGTGGGGATCAAGGTAAGGGAAGAGGTAAATCTACCTGGAAGGAATGGTGGACAAGAAACAGATGGATGGGGCTCTCTACACAGAGGCACACAGCCAGACAAGACATCCCAAACATGCATAGTGGTGGGCTTATATTTGTGCTTCAGTTATGGTGCTTTGGGGAGTGCATCCTGAGGCAAGGATGAGTGAGGTGTAATTTGCTAAGGGGGGGTGTTTACATGTCCTTTTATAATTCATGCATTTATCCAGGGTATTAAGTAGTTTCCGAGATTTATGAGGTACAAAACAATTCATGCAATACAAGACACCATGTGAGTGTTTTGCTTGGATGTAGGTATGTGTACCATGTGTGAGCCTGGTGTCCAAGGAGACTAGAAGAAGATGTTGGATCTCCTAGAACTAGAGTTACAGATGTTTGTAAGCCATCCCATGCGTGCTGGGATTCAAACCCAGATCCTTTCTGCAAGGACAATAACTGCTCCTGACCATTGAGCTGTCTCTTCTGCCTCTTTCAAATAATTCTAAGAGTGCTTTTCCACACCATGTAAGCTTCCAAGGGAGGGAAGCAACCAATAGCCCTGCCTAGCTATGATGCCTATGGACCACAAAAGCTACCACACACATACACCCCCACACACACACACAGGTGGTAAACGAAAGCTTCCTAATTGGATTTCACATCTGCTTTACAAGAGTAAAGTCAAGCCTACTACTGGAAACCCAGCCAACTACCAAGGCTAGTGAGGTCATGAATCTTGAAGGAAAACTCACATCCACCACTTCACTAAACCAGCATAATTTCTAACTACGTCCTAAATATTTATTCTTATACGTACAAATAATTAGTGGTCTCAGCCCCCACCCAGGAAACAATTCCTTTCAAACAGATGGAGACTATTACCAAAAACTGCAAGCAACCAAGATAAACAGGACGAGTGATTTACGTAGCACTCAGCCCCAACTGGCACGTCTACCATTCAGCTCCTACACCCCAGTCTCAGGACCCGTAGCAGAAGCAGGAGCAGAATGCGTGTACGAACCTGAGGTGCGGGAAGTTTGTTTCAAGATTTTTGCCTCCAAGAAAAGTTAGAGAAACTACACCTATGCAGTATCATCAGCATGGCTGCCTAACTAAGACATGAACAAGGATGACATCAGCAGCCACGCTAAAATGAAAGGGGGGAATTTGATGGGAGTCTCGAGCCCTAGACGAAGAAGTGTAAGCGACTGAGGAATCCTGAGAGTCAGAGAAACTGTCTTCCACAGGGAAGAGACCCACCACAGTCCATTACCCAATACCAAGTGGTCAGCCCTGGAACTCTACACATGGGTGACATTACACAGGGCCCCCAGGTTGCATTTATATCTTCAGGAGTGCGTGTGTGTGTGTGTGTGTGTGTGTGTGTGTGTGTGTGTGTGTGTGTGTGTAACAACAAATAATGAAATAGAGGCCATGAGTTTGAAAGAAAGTGTGTGGGTGGGTGCATGGGAAAGGTTGGAGGGAAGAAAACAATGGTGATTATTTTAGTTAAAATAATTTAAAAGGTGAGAAGTAAAGGCACATGAAAATCAGTATTGCAAAGGGAACGTGTCGTCTTCCAGGTGATAACACATACCAACGGGAAAGACCAGAAAGAGGCGCAGAGATAAGATACAGCCGTGGCTGAGCTGGGCGTGTGCTTATTGAAGTTCCATTTGGTCACGCCCTGACTGGATTGAAGAAGGGAGAATGCTCCAGACAGAAGGGAAAACACACATGAAGGTGTGGGCCTCAGAGTGAACCTGGGTACCTGGGAATATATGGAGCTGGGAGGGGGTGGAGTGGGGTGGGGTAGCAAGGGTGTGGTCAAAGATGAGGGTAGTCAGAGAGGTGGGTCCAGATGGGGATGGGCTTCTTGAACCACTTTATGAAAAACTATGTTTTTATGAGTAGGAACCTCTGAAGGGCTTTAATAAATGAGTAGTATGGTCTGAATTTTGTTTGAAACAAAACAAGCAAGCAAACACACACAACTTTCACCCAGTGTGCTCTGATGAGAACAGCCTGATGTAGGGACTGAAAAATCAAATGACTTGAAATCAGGGAGAGGATACCGAGGGAGCCTAGGCACGATGCTGTGATACAAGAATCAGAGCAGGCCCAGAGGATACAGTGCGGGATGGCAGAGTTCTTGGTGTAGTTGGGGACTTGTTGGGTGAGTTCTGTGTGAATACAAAAGAAAGACAAGCCAAGGACCTTAGGTCTCCTTCTAAAAGCCAGTAAAACGGCATTACCCAATCTGCAGTGCTGTGGAACTCCTGGGATTTCAGAGTGTGTGGCAACAAATGGAAGATTCTTATAACAAGTCGAGAGAGAGAAGAGGAAGATGATCAGAGCTAGGAAGGACGAGCTGTGGAAACCAAGACGAGGCATGATTACAGCGTGGCAGGGAGATTCAGATTCATGGGAAGGGAGATGAGTTCATCAGCTGTGGATTCTCTGTCTAGAGAAAGATCTGGTCCCCAGACTAGTCGTCATTAAAAACCAGTTTTGGTCTGTTTTCCTCGGGGAGTGCAGTTAGGAAGTTGTGGTAACAGAGATCTTTAGTTGCGGTGTGTTTTTTTTTATAATGAGACCTCTAGATCTCATGAAGGACGATATCTACACTATGTTCTCCTTGGATCTCCCAGTCTGGGCAGGAAGGGCGTAAGGAAAATATTGGATGATAAAACAGACCAGAAGGAGTGAGTGCAACTATGGATGATGGGTGGTGAAGGGTTGTTTAGGATGTGAGATGTTCACCACCCCTTTTGCTATGACCACACCCTAGAAGCAGACTGTATTAACTGGTTATTTGCCTCAGCAAGTGTGACAAATACACTCATAGATTGCCTTTGTGTTTTTAACGCGTAGTATGAGGAGCCTGCAGAGCACCTCTAACTTTCAAGAGTCGCCTGGTGCTTGGTCCCCAGATATGCATAGAGGATTAGGGACGTCAGTGTTACACACGCTTTCATGACTGAGGTGTGTTAAAGTCAATGCTCTTCATGTCTGTGTGTCTGGGTTTTCACCGGAGACAGATGACGAACGCACACACCTTCCTTCTTTGGAGCTCCTCAGTTTACGAAGGCTGTCATCTGGCTATGTGTACAGATGGTCATCCCTTGTTTCCCAAATAAACTGGAAGAAGCTTCCGAAAGAAATTTGCCTTGAGCCTTAGAAGATAAAGCATGGGGAGGCTATTAATAGATTTCAAAATGGTGGGCTTCGATCTTTGTCCCAGGAAAGGTTATTAGAAACGATCAGGCCATCCCTCCAGCCTGTAGAAGGGATTCC
Source organism: Mesocricetus auratus (assembly GCF_017639785.1). NCBI lineage: Eukaryota > Metazoa > Chordata > Mammalia > Rodentia > Cricetidae > Mesocricetus > Mesocricetus auratus. The sequence continues at coordinate 4,314,299 of NW_024429180.1, forward strand.
CTATTATTATTCAGAGTAGCTTGATTGTTGGTGGAGATACAATCTCTTTGTATCTGTCCTTGTCATTCAGCAGGGACTGTTCCGAATACCCAACAACAGAGGTCATATACTGTAATTTCCATCCCAGAGCAATTTAAAGCACGGGAAACCACCCAGCTGGGAATGCAAGGGTTCCTTAATTTCGGAAGCCATAAACCAACCACTCTCAGCTTTTGCAGAGAGCTTTCACATCCGTTGACCCAGACGATCCTACCAATGGCCCGAGGCAGACTCCAAGCAGCACTGCCATGTCCCTGGTGGTCTGAAGACACCAAAGGGCAGACAGTAACCTAAGTTGAAGCCTCAGGCAAAAATCATCTCTCTGGAGTCCACAATCAGCGCTGTCCACTCTTTATCTCTTACAGGATTTGGTAAGGCCAAAAAGTGAAAATGCCCTGAAATAATTTGAGCAGGCATGGACGGGGCTTTCTTGCTGTTTACTGGAAAGAGAGAAGAGAAAGATTTTTGAGGATAATCTTTGAGAAGAAAGGAGAGGCAGGAATCGGCTCAAGACTAGGAGGCGTCTGCGTGAAGAGTGTCACGGAAACAGCACAAGAAAGAGCAGGCTAGTTATGCTCTGGCTAGCCAGAGCAGGGAGTCTTCCAAAATGCCCGCTATTGATCTGTCCTCCTGGTCTCCACGTCCCTGGCAACCTGTCCTCTGGCTTGTTAGCCGGCTCTGGCCAGCTGCTCCCACCGAGCAGATAACAGTCAAGGTGATGGCCGTTTCTTCTGAGCTCCCGCTGGACGACAGAGCCTTCCATTGGGTGACACTTCCTCACTGTGAGGCTCACTTGAGTGAAGCCAGACGTGAGCGAGACTGTGATCTGCCTTGGAGAGAGACACATGTGCAGCAAGGAACCAAAAAAGCAGGGTGGCCTTCTGCCAACTGAGGATCGGGGTCCAGCCATCGGCAAACACTGTCACTCACTGACTGCTGCTGACCTGGAAGCAGATCCTGCTTTCTCAGGTCTGCAGAGGATGCTGCTCCAGGAGGGACACAAAGACAGTAGCACCTGACTCACCCACGCCTGCATTTGCTAACAAAAAGGAGCTAGGAAAAGGTTCCATAATTTGGGATAACCTCCATGGCAGTCAATAACTAGCGTACTGATTAACCTGGGGTGTTTTCGTTTTGTTTTGTTTTTTGGACAATATGAAGCAAAGGCTCTTCCGTAATGAACCAGGAAGTTATTAAGCATGTGAATTTTCTCCCACGGGAAAAGCAATGGCTACTGATTCAGAACTCACTATTGCCTGAGAGGGATCGGCGTCTTCACCAGCTGCTGGGGAGTCAGGGACAGGAGAAGAGGAAGGGAACGAGGAGATTGCTAAAGCGTGTGGGTGTGTGCACTCATGTGTTTGTATGTGTGCTTGTGTGTATGTGTGTGTTTGTATGTGTGTGTTTGCGTGACCTGACTTGAAGCCTGTTGGTCTAGGGAAGCTGTTTCAGTTAACCAGGGCAGGGCTGCCATGTGATTGGCTAAGGAAGATTTTTGCTTCCTTTTGTTGATCCTAAACTGGAGTGGAGTAAGAATTTAGTGGAACACTGGGTCCTTACTGGCATCCTGAACACCTGTGGCTAATTGTCACAGGAACACTTACAAGGCTCCCTGCACTGCTGAGAAAGATGGTGGTTTGAATTACAGAGAGCACGCTAGCCATCCTTGCCCAATAGGCTTATCGAGTGGGGCAGGCTGAAGCCGACCATGGGCCAGACTTCTGTGTTTGTCCACCATCTTGCCTTTGTCCATTAGTCAGCTTGTCTCTCGGAAAGAAGGGACGTTTTGAAACAGTGGAGTGCTGAACCACGGTAACGAGGACCCCACAAGTGGACTTGACACTTGGCCCAGGAAGGTGTGAGTTAGCTTTTAAACTGCTATGACAAACAGCTCAGCATCACGGGAGGAATGGTTTATCCTTGGCTCGTGGTTTCATGCTCTCCTTGGTTGGCTGACTCTCTTGTTTGTGGGCTGTCTTGAAGCAGAACATAATGACAGAGAGGCAGAGGCGTAGGCAACAATGTGGCTTACTCCATGGCAGCCAGGAATCAGAGAGGGGCATGGGAGGGTGCTGGGAGACACGTTATGTGTTTCTAGGCAGGCTGCGAGTGACCTGCTTGCCACCTGCCAATTAGCCAATCAAGTGAAGAGTCTGGCAGTGGATTAGCCCATTGAAAAGTCAGGGACTTTGTTGTGAACTTTTATTCCCCAGAGCCTCATCTCTGAACAGGCCTACAATGGGAAATAGGTTTTTGACCCATGAGCCTTTGCAGAACTACCTCATTTGGTACCCATGGCAGAAGGGGAGGAATTGGGAGAGAGTTATGATTTTCTCAGGACCTTTGGGAATACTGTGGGAAATGGCTGGGTCACGCTGTGCTTCAGAAATGGGGACCCGTAACCAATTATTGTCTTTCTTCCAGTTGCTTGGGGTCACACCATAGCTCTGTGTTCTTGTACCATTGCCTGAATGTGGAAGCTAATTTGTGAAGCATTTTCTCTCAGCTGCCCTCTATGGGTTTCCATGAGTTTTGTTTGGCTCTCTGTCCACAGAGTCCGCATTTCTGTGAACTCCGACCATTGAGGTGATTTTATTCTTGAGTCAGTCTCAGGAGAGACCATTTCTTACAGTCTGCATGAGTAGACTAGACCCTTTTCATATAAATAGTTTTTCACAGTCAGACACTGAGAGGCTTTTCTTCCTTTGCTTTACCTGCTGCTTAAATAAAAAAAAATTGCCCTCCAAACAGAAAGGTAAAATAAGAATGTTTTAACTTTTCTCTACAGGGTAGAAGTCTACATTGGACCAACAGTCCCTCTTAGTAAGTGGTGGCTTTCAGAATGGGCCCTGGGGCTAGGACAATAGCGACAGGGCTTGTAATCTTCTCCTGGGTTAAGGAGGGTCTCATCCTACCTGACTCTCAGGTCTCGTGCACAGAGAATTGAAGCAACTCTGGCCCTAATTAGCAAGGGTTGAGGAAAGAGGAAGCCCTGTACCTTTAAAAGTAGACACAGTTGTGGTATGAACAGTGCAGAGACAATTATCTGCAGGCCCAATGGCAAAGACGGTTAATTAAAATAGCGATGATGCCTTATAAGAGCGATGACAAGTGGGGGTCCCTTGTTAATGAGAACAGTCACCATTTCTGCTCCCTTTCCCCTTACTCATCAGGAAACAGCAGAGCAGAGTCCCCAGGAGATCCCAGCTCAATTAGGACCTCACCGGCACTGGGAGCCACCAAAGGCATGGGTGAAGAGGAAATTTAACCACCTAATTTGGGAGGGAAGCAGAGAGGGCATGGTCTTTAATGGGATATGCCCCTAGCAAGTCCAGGCTCATACGTGATGGGAAATGCCTCATAAAGCTATCTTCAAAGAGGCTGAAACATGTGTGCTTTCAAGTCACACTGGCCTGTTAGGATTCCAATTGTAGAGATGATGCTACCGGACATTTCAGAGCCTTTGTTTTCTTATTGAAAACAAAAGGAAGATAACAATGAACTTCATTAAGGGCCATTTGAGAGTATTGATGTGTGTGTGTGTGTGTAATATCTGAAATAATTCTATATATATGCCTATGTATTTATTGCATAATCATATACACTATACATTTGCATATAGTATATATGATTACAAACTATTGAAACAAACACTGTGTTATTACCTCATGTCCCAACATGCTTACCCTGATGGATGCTATTACTCTGTCATCTCTTAACCAGTCTGTCTCCAGAGTGGATAGTAGTCCACAGTTTGTCCCTACCCACTGATACATTGAAAATGGCTGTCCAAATCCTAGACTTTCTTAAACATTTTGTATTATAGCTCTTAAAGTATAGTCTCTTGGGGAACACAGATCATTCATTTTTATCTTTTGTATTATCTCCCTATTAATCTCCCCATCAGTTCTTAGCAATACACCTGAGTTGAATAAGATTATTGCCTCAAATGCCCACAATAAAGGAGGGTCATTGTGGATAAGACCTGTCCTTTTTAGATAGCTGTACTTGTTGTCATGTTTTTGTTCTTTCTTTTAGTGGCTTCGAGAAACAGACTGGACATAAGCAGGGACAAAGTTTACATATTCTGACTAGTGGCTCACTTCCAGAAATGGGCAATGCTAAAATCTAGGTCTTCCGGTTAGCTTTAACTGTCAACTTGACACAACCTAGACACACTTGAAGTAAGAGAAACATCTTGGCTGTAGGAATGTCTGTGAGAGAACTGTTTTGATTTTAACTGGTAAAGAAAGGACTGGGTGACCATGGGTGGCACCATTCTCTACTTAGAGGTTCCTGAATGGTATAAGAGGGAGAGAGCTAGACGAAAGCAGACAGCCTCTTTCAACTGTAGATGTGACCAGCTTGTGCTCTGAGTTCCTGTCAAACGGGCTTGAACCTGGAAATGCTCCCTTCTCCCGTACGTTGATTTTGTTGCTGTGCTTTGTCACAGGAGCAGACATGACGTCAGAACATGAAACTGAAGCAGTTCCCATTCTTCTGTCAGTGGCTAATGTTCACATCGTACATGTAAGTTACACACATTTCAGTGCCTTAAAACAAACACACAAACAGCAAAAAAAAAACCAACAAAGGCATGCTGTTTTCTGTTTTCCCAAATCAGATGAGGCTCCCCTCACTGAGTCACATCCTTGCCGTCATTCCAAACACTGGAGAGGTAGCTGGTGCATCAGACATCCCTTGGGGAATGATTAGCTCTTGGGACAAAGAAAAGACAAGTTGTGCTTCTTCTTCTTCTTCTTCTTCTTCTTCTTCTTCTTCTTCTTCTTCTTCTTCTTCTTCTTCTTCTTCTTCTTCTTCTTCTTCTTCTTCCTCCTCCTCCTCCTCCTCCTCCTCCTCCTCCTCCTCCTCCTCCTCCTCCTCCTTCTTCTTCTTCTTCTTCTTCTTCTTCTTCTTCTTCTTCTTCTTCTTCTCCTTCCTCTTCCTCTTCTTCTGATTTTATTTTGTGTGCCTGTATGCACCTGAATGTATTTATGTTCATCCCATGAATTCAGGTATTCATGGAGTCAAAAGAAAGTTTCTTATCTCTAGAAACTGGAGCTACAGGCTGTTGTGAGCCACCTAGTGTGGGTGCTGGGAACCAAAGCCAGGTCCTTTGTAAGAGCAGCAAGCATTCTGCAGCAAGCCTAGAAGTAACACACCAACTTAATTCACATGTCATTGTTCAATAAAGTATGACAACACATGTTTAGCTCCTGAGCAAGGGGCCAACACATTGGTGGACAATGACAGTCTAATATCAACCCAGTGTTCTTTGCTGCAGCTTCTGGGTGCTAGAGAAATGCTGGTGTATGGTAGAGATCTAATTAGCTTGAAAAGTGGCTATAAACATAAAAGGAGGATTTTTGTCCTATTTTAGAAGCAGAGAAAAGGGAGGGCTATCTACAATAGTGTTTGCTTTGCAAGGAGTTGTTTTACAAGAGTCGTTGATGCTTAAACATCCATAGGACATGGTTAGATCCTGGAAAGTGAAAAACTTAGCAAGAAGAGAAAATGTGAATTTTGTCTCTCATTTATACTTTTTCCACTGGTTATAAATGTCTTAGTCAAGGTTACTATTGATATGATGAAACGTCATGACTAAAACAACTTGAAGGGGATGGGATTATTTGGCTTACATTCCACACTACAGTTTATCTTTGAAGACAGTGAGGACAGGAACTCAAACAGGGTGGGAACCTGGAGGCAGGAGCTGATGCAGAGGCCATGGAGGGCGCTGCTCACTGACTTGCTTCTCATGGCTTGTTTAGCTTGCTTTTTTAATAGAATCCAGGACCACCATTACAGAGATAACACCACATACAATGAGCTGGGCCCTTTTCCATCAATCAAGAATTAAGAAAATGACCTGTAGGCTTGCCTACACCTGATCTTATGGAGGCATTTTCTTAATTGAGGCTCCCTCCCCTCTGATGAATTTAGGTTGTGGCAAGTTGATGTAAAACCTCTGGCAAGGACAAATGGAAACCTCCAACTGTAGGGCCCGTAACGTTGGCCCTCTGTGTGCTTATTTGCTAAGAAGAGAGAAATCAAATGACTTTAGGGTGATAGACAACCTTAGTTTCTCTTACGGAGAGTAGACGCATCATTTGATATTCACACACTACCATGAAACGGATGTGCCAGTGGCTGAGTTCCTGGGCGGAGCTCTGGCAGGATGTCCCACCTGACTTCTCTTTGTATTTCTTCATATTTGTAATTTTCTGTGTATGTTCCCACATAGTTTATGAAAATAAAAAGAATACTTAGCATCATACCCTTCCTTCTAGTTTACGTAGCCTATAGAAATGAACTCCAATCATCTACTCATTTACTTGGTAGAACGAGCATTCTTCCCGCCAGCCTGGTCCCAGAGCCGCATCCGTCCCAAATGAACACACAGGAGGCTGTATTAATTATGAGGCTGTTGGCCATGGTTTCTTGCTGGCTAGCTCTGACTTAATTATTAACCCATAACTGCTAGTCTAAGTATTTCCACGTGATCTTCTCTTACGGGAGAAAGGGTCCAGACCTCTTATTCCTCTCACATCCTACATGGTGACTGATTGTGCCTCTATTTCCCAGAATCCTCCACCTCTCCTAGTCCCACCTATCTTGCTTCCCTATTAGCCAAAAGTGCTTTATTTATCAACCAATATACACAGAAGGCCCTCCCCATCAACTTGGGGTTCTTCTATCCCTTGCTGCCTAGAACATGTGAGGCAGGCTCTGTTGGGATTTTGCTATGTAGTAGAAGAGTTAACAGTGAAACCAGGGCAGAGACCAAGGGGTGTGGACACCATAAGCAGGTGCTTCTACATCCCTAAGAACAGTTGATGACTTGCATTGAGACATGACTTCTCTGTGATGTTTGGAAGGGACAAATAAAAAAGTACCAGCTTCTCTGAGAATGCAATCATCTGATAGTAGATGACATGTGTAGGTGAAATGTCACTCTACAGATTTATGACTAGGATAGGTGTGCAGCAAAATCCATAGCAGCATTTAGTTCTCCTTGTCACACTGCCTGTCTGTAATGTTTCACAATGGTTGCCAACCTCTTGGGGACTACAGTCACTTGAAGGACAAACATACAGGTGTGTAGAAAGACCCCTCTTACATGTGGGTGATGCTATTCCTTGGGCCAGACGCCTGGGCTGAATGAAAAGGAGAAAAAGAGCTAAGCACTAGTTTTCAGCTCTTCCTAGTTCTCGAGTATGCACGCAATACGATTATCCATCTCAGGCTCTTGCTGCCGTGCCTTCTCTGCTATGGTGTCTGCACAAACCCTGATCCCCCTTTTCCTGAAATGGCTCTTCCCTTTTATTTTGTCATAGCAATGATTAAGTAACTAATATGCCACTTTTCTGCCTAGCTTACTCTCACTTAAGAGGGACTATCTGCTTTGTGTTCGTTGAGAGGATTTTGCAATGTGACTTGAGCCTGGGATTTTACTGAGTTGCGTTCATCTTGACAGTCCTTTAGACTTTACATTTCCATAGTGGAAATGTGGAGATGAAGACAGAATTCATAGGTGTTTACATTTCAGTGGAATTCTCAGAAACCCATTAATTTGCATGTATCTGTTTGAAAGAGTGTTATCAAATGAGGTTATCACAAACATGCATCAACTTCCTTTCCTACCTTCTTCAGTATCCTCTTTCTCTAGTGCTCATCTCTAGGTCTGGGATGGACAGGCTCATGTCAGCTCCTTCTTCATGGCTGAGGACCACATGGACTGAGCATGAATGTCATTTGACAGAACAACTTCACCAGTCACCTGGGCTCTATGGTCTTCCTCCAGCTCCAGACCTTCCAGAGGAGAAGACTCTGAGGGCCAGGAAGAGTAGGCCACTGAGACCTGTGGCATCTGTATTCATTTCTAAGTGGCCTTCAAAGCCCCCAACATCTTCCAGGGCCAGCACAAACCTCTTCCTAATATTTCTTTGGCCTCAAGGATACCCATCCAGGGGATGTGTGCTTCAAAGTGGCATCAGTCATGTGTGAGATCTTGGGCCTGAAGTGCTCACAAACTTGTGGTGACCTTCCATATTAAAAAGTAGAAATGGGGTAAGATTGGACAAGTACTAGAACTTCTATTGTGGCTCTCTGTGCTATAAAAAAAGTAGGTGATCTTGTAAACAGGTCTGGGAGACAATGATGGACCTATGTGAGAGCTTGACAGTGCCTGTGCCTAAGACAGATTTCTTTTTGCTAGCAAGGAGTTAATCCATCACACGTACCCATTTCTGATTGTTTACAGGAAGATTTGATCATGAAAGGCCAATGAGGGTGCTCAGGAGTCTGACTCTCCTTGTCTATCTAAATTACCATCTCAGGAGGTAAAGCAAACCAATTTACCTTGAGGCTTTCATCAAAGAAATCCATAGACAGTCGAGGAACCCATGTTAACAAGATAGTGAGTCCTGAAGTAGGGAAACAAACTTAAAAAAGGCAAACTTAGAATGAAATGTTTTGCTTCATGATAAGCTCCAATTTATTCAGGAGAAAAAAAGCAAAGATAGCAGCAGGAGAAATGTAGGTATTCTGGTTAACCAAATATTAGGTTAGTGTTTCCTGTTGTGTAGCATTAGATATGGAAATGCTAAAACGACATGAAATCAACCCCTGCCACCAGCCTCAGTCACTTGGGCAGACTGGCTTATTTTGGGGTTGGCAGGAAGTAGTTAGGCTATCTTGAAAATTTAGTTGAGAACAGTTCACAGTTTCCCCAGTGGGCCTGATGCAACATTTTTATGTTATAAGACAATCACACAAAATCTTTTCATTTGGAAGAGATGGAATTGTGTTTACAGTCACAATCTTCTGAGACTTCATTTCTGTTTTTGACACTGTTCTATTCCTGTGAAGAAAAAACATGACCAAGGCAACTATTATAAGAGAAAACAAGTAATCGGCTGCTTGTTCACAGTTTCTGAGATTTAGTCCATTGTCATCATGGCAGGGAGCATGGTAGCATGCAACACTCTGGGATTAGCACTGGCTTTGAAAACCTAAAAGCCGACCCCAAGTGACACATGTCCTGCAACAAAGCCACACCTCCTAATCCTTCTACTGTTTTGAAATAGTGCCACCCTGATGACTAAGATTCAATATTTGAGCCTGGGGGTGCCATTCTTATTCAAATCACCACAACTGTTATGATGGTGCTTGAACATCCAATAGAACCCTAACCATCGGTGGTCATTGCAGCGTGTAGTACACTACATAACCACAATTCTTCCAGTCTCCCTTGTACAAGGGGTGAATAAAATAACTATGTCCTCAATCAATGTGGCTGGGGTTTTTTTTTTGTGGTAGGGTGCCAAAGTCACCGGTGTCTTTCAGCTTTGTGTGGTGTTAGTGAACTCCATTCTCAACAATCCAATGATTCTCTTCATTATTTTTCCCCCTAGGTCATGTGGAATAATTCTCCAACAATTCCACAAGAATTGAACATAGAACAGATTTATCAAGAGGCAAAGGGGAGGCTGATCCTATATGGAAAGTGTTAGTGCTCTCTTAAGATCAGAAGTTACTAATGCCAAGGCTAGACTCCAAAATTACACAGCAAAGTACTTATAAGGATAAAGTTTAGATGAGAGAAAAGAATTCAGAAGTTGGGAGAGCAAAGGTTGTGTAGCCAAACTTGGGCTTTATTCTTGAAATACCTATCTTCAAATAGTATTAAATTTAAATTCTAGTGTTGATCTATTAGACAGTCATTAAGTGATTTTTCTTTTTCTTTTTTTTAAATCATTATCCATGAAAATTTCTAATTAGGACAAGAGTTTGTAATGCTTTTTGGTAATTCCACAATGAATAAAATAGACATAAAAATACTCTATTGGAAAGCAAGGCGAGGCGGGGTGAACATCTACATGGAAGACGGTGCTTGCTGTACAGACAGCAGGAGGTTACACCAGGATGGCGTGCTTTGTTGCAGGAGACTACTTTGGGTAGTCCCATGAGTTTGCAACTTATGATGGAGTTGGGGCCTCAGAGCTTGCAGACGGGAGAGCAGAGTCTTCTCAGGTGGTAAAAGAATGCATGGTGAGCTCCTGCTTGGACAAAGACGTTTGAGTGTAGGTGGCCGTTAGTTCATAAGTAGGAATTTAGCACTGTCTATTTGATATCCACCAGGAAATAGGTCATCATAGATTCTACGGGATTTGTTTAACTTAGCCAAAAAAATATTGGGTTCATTTTTCCATTGATGCTTTTGTCATCCTGATTCATTCATTGAATATTTGTAATCTACTGATCATCTATCTATCTATCTATCTACCTATCTATCTATCATGATATCTAAATCTCTCTCTCTATATATATGTATCCTCTAGTATGTATCATCTAAGTATCTTGATATCTATCTATCATCTATCTATCTATCCTCTAATATGTATCAGGCTCAGTGATGTTAATGAGCGATGAACAAGCAAAAGTATTCTTCACTTTCTGGGATCTTCAACCTTTGCTACAGAATCAAAGATGGTGAGGGGGCCTCTGATCTTCATCTATCTGTTGTCAGCATGCATTGCAGACTTAGGCATGTGCTGGGTGTCAGGGTGGCAAGGTTGCACGAAGTAACATGGAGTAGACAGCCTTTGGCCATGGTTCAAGGAGAAGGGAAGGCTGTCCAAGCTGAAAGGGTTTAGTAGGGAGCACATACAGGTGAAGACTAAATTGAATGGTATGTCAGAAAGGTGGGATGTGTAGGCTCTTGTGGTTGGGCGCTTGCATGGGGGTAGTTCTAGGGGAAGAGGCAGTAGTCTTTGCCAGGGTCCGGCTTCGGAACTATGAAGGGATTACTGAAAACATTTAAGTAGTTTTGCTCAGATAGACCCTGTTCTTTTAGCTTTGAATTTAACACTGACAATGCCTAGTGAAGTTTTTGAAAAGGGGAAGGGGCAACTCTCCAAAAGAAAAAAAAGAGAAAAGAGGGAGGTAATGAAAAGGCTAAACTTGTGACTTAGAAGGTGGTAAAGGCATGGAATTTCTACCCGTGCTCTTGAGTCATAGACTGGTGAGTTCAATTGGTGCATATGGGTGTGTGTCATATGGGTGCAGCACGGGCAACCCACCAGTGCCAAAGAAAAGTGGGTCTCCTTTGTCCAGCAGCCTTCAACCGCCAACAGCTCCTCAGTGAGAAGTCGGGGCCCCATGGTCTCCTCCTACCTCCATGCTGGAATTGTGTTTCGTAATTTCTCTTTCTTTTATCATTACAATATCTTATTTTCTTTTTTCAATTTACTAAGCTAGTTTTTACATTCCAATTCCACTTCCCCCTCCTTCCTCTTCCCCCACTCCCTCCAATCCCCTCAGAATGAGATGATGGGACAGACTGAGTAGACTTTCTAGGAGTGGGGGGGGGAGGCTTACCCTCTCTGAGGACTGTGTTGGAATTTTTAACTGGTTTGAATTTGCACAGGTTTTGTCACGTAACTGAAGCAGCAGCCACGTCACATCCGTAGGACAGCATTTCTCAGCGCTCTTCTCCATCCAATGAGTTTTAAGATCATTATTAATCATGCCCAAGTGTGTGTGGCATTAAGGCATGGCACAGACTGCATCACACATCTTTGCTCAGATCTCACTTAAGAATGGTTGTGTCTCTCAGGCAGTGGAGACAATGAAGACATCAGCAAAGACCGAGATAACACTGTGTTCTGCTTCTATCTGCAGGTTGGGAACTTCGGGGGTAGCAAGGGATCATGCATGGGCTGTGGCTCACAGCTGTGCACAGGAAAAGAACCATGAGCAGCGGCTTCTCAGAAGAACAGTAATACGCATCCTTCTGCTTAAAGCCTAAGTGGCAGCATCCATGGAGTGATGCCCTGATTTGCAAGGATTTAATGACTTCTTGTCATATAACACCTGTAGGTAGAGAGACAAGTAAGGGAGGGCATTAGCACCTGGCAGGGCCCTAGATAAAGGAAGCACGGTGGATTTGTGAAGGCACTGTCTTTCCTGCCCAGGAAATAACTCTCTGTTCTAGCCCTATGTTCATTGTCACCTTGATGTTAAAATTTCCAGTGATCTTACTCAGAAATAAAATTACATTCTTCAATTAAGGAAAAAAAAACATCATGGTGTCTGTTACCAGAGATTTCTTCATTTTCTTTGTATACACTACAATGAGTTTGGCTGGTCATAAATTAAACTCGGAAACAGTTGCATTTCTGTACTTCTGATAAAATTTTCATTTCTTTATTATTTTTTCCGCCACTGAGCAAACATTATTCACAGGAACTACTAACATCCTGAAAGCAAGCTGTCTCCATGGCTTTCAGACACTAATTTGTGAGGTCTTAATTTCCTCTTCATCTTCATGTCTTCTTATTTCACATGCAACAACTGTTTGAATAATTTAGATGTTCAGATACGTGCAAGCATTTCCCAGAACCGAGAGAACTTTAGCTTTGAAAGTAAAGCTGTATTCCGAGCTTAGGATGCCTGATTTCAGTTGCTGATTATTTACCATCCTACCTCCCTTTGATACAGATATGGGATATTAGTATATATCACAACGACAGTGATGGTATGACTCTAAAGTCACAGCTTACTTGGGACTTAGAGGTGCTATTACAAATACACAATTGGACATATGAAAACGAAAGCATATATACCCACACATCTTCAAATCACATGAAAATCAAACTGATGTGCTGCATTTGCAACATTGATTTCCAAGAAAAATCATCGTCACCCATCACAATGGGAAATAAAACAGAAAAGAAGCCTAAGCAGAAGCAAAAACACAGAAAGCCAGTCCCCTAGAAGTCATAATAATTATCAACAGATACATTGATAATTATACTAAGTCTCAAACTAAAACACAAAGATTCATATCATGTGAGAAAATTAAAGTGCATGTCCGTTGTACATTGGGAAGTGTTTAAGGTGGAACTGAAACTGAGTGCAGTTCGGTGGGAGACAATGGCTCAGGGTGCTCCAGGTCCTTATTTGATGGCCAACGTTACAAAACGAAAGTCATAGCAATAAAAAAGCAGGAGAAGAATGTAACGCAAAATGGCATTAAATGATACAAGAGATAATCCTATATTGGGGGGTAGTTTAATTAACGAATGTTGTGGGAATGACAAGTACCAACAGGTGATTAAAGTACGCTGATGGACATGCAAGCTACCAACCACCACAGCACGTAAGCTAAAAGCTGCCATGAACCAGAGGATCCTTGGTTATAGGCGAGAGATCACTGACTCTGCCTTATAGTCACATAAACGCATGCTCCCTTCCCACATTCAATAGAATTAATGATGACTGGATACAGAGATCTGTAATATGCTGCATGGACTGTGTAGCTTCATATATGTGTATTTTGGGTGACCCTGTGTACAACTTAGTAAGGTGATGTGACATGATTAAAGACTTTACAAGACCATCTCACATTCAATGCTCAAAGGAAACCCAGTATAGTCCAAAAATGAAAACTTGTATAAGCGGTGATATTTAAACCTAATGTATTGGTTAAAAGTAATAAAATCAAATGAATTTTGTTTTGAAATAAGGGAAGAGGTTGGCTAACAGCATTACTTATTGGGATAAACTTTGATAGGAAGTGAGTATAAAAATAAAATGCACAAGCTTAGTCACTAAGAAATATTTGAAATGGTTATTTATAATGAAAGATAGAAACTAAGAAATTAAAGAACACTAAGCTGAGAAATCCATTTATAAATGTAAGATTGATCCAGTGTTTCCACTACGGGTATCAGTTAGAAATTAGTTAGAATATTAGTTTAAAAACTAGAGTCAGCAGGTGATCTCACTATTCTAGTTGTTATGATAAAGCGCATGGGGGACCATGGTGGATTCCATGGCAGGTGAGGATGATGGAGAGGAGGGACAAACGCCCCAGGCAGACAGAGCTTAGTGAGAAGTTTCATTAGAAAGGGGAGGGGAAGGGGGCAAGGAAAGAGAAAAGAGGTGAAGAGACACAGAGACAGAGAGAGGACAGAAGAGAAGAGGGAGACAGGGACTGTCTGACTCAGGGGACCATCAGGAGAGAAAGAGAGAGAGACAGAGAGGCAGAGACACAGAGACAGAGAGACAGACAGAGAGGGAGAGAGGGGGGAGAGAGAGGGAGGGAGCGAGGGAGAGAGGAAGGGAGGGAGAGAGAGAGGGTAGAGGTCTTTCTTTTAAAGGGGTCCTTTGTACCTGGGCTGACCAGGGTACTGCCCAAGTGCATTCTGCCAGGTGACAGGGGCAGGCCAGCATAGTGCCTGAACCCTTAACTAGTCTCAGGAATACAGCCAAGGAGTCTCGGTCAGTATATTGCGGAGTTGCCTACTTCATCCGGGTTGACTGCAGAACTGTTCTTATTAGAGAAGCTACCGATTCAGTCTAGGTGTCTACTAATAATGGATGGATAAAAAATCAACTTTTACACAGATGTAAGACAGAAAGAAATAATGTCATTTGCAGGAGACATGGATGGAATTGTTAAAAGCCTGATATTATACAAAATAACTCAGATCCAGACTGAAAAATAACACACACTTTTTTTTCGGTATGGAGAACCTAGATTTTACACACGCGCGTGCACACACACACACACACCCCTAATCTGAGTGTTTTCAAAGGACGGGATGGGAGCTGGGAGGGCAGAAAGGAAAGCATGGAGTAGTGTCCCAGGGTACAGAATATGCTTGAGAAACAATAGCATTATGAAATCCATCAGTTTGCGCAAGTACCGCACACTAGTAACAGAATGTTTTTTAAAGGGAACCATTTTGATCTGAAATGAGATAACTTTATAAAAAGTTAGTACATTTATGAATAGTCAAGGGAGAAGGCCATGGAAAGAAATGGATCTGAAAAGCAAGTTATATGAAAAAGCTGAAGCAACTTTGAGAAACATTTGAGAGTGAACTAGGAAAACCTGGAATCTAGAAATGTGAAAAAATATCCAGAAGACAAAAGGAGAGAGTAACCTTTAAGAGCAGATTACATTTCTGGTAAGTTGGCCCACTGAGCTAAAAACTCCTTGAGCCGTAAACAAGCAGAAGTGTAGGATAAGATGTGTGAAAATACATGCATCTATTAAAATTGTATTTCATAGCATGGCTAATATGCTAATATATGCGTTTCCACTGCATGAGTCACATGATGCCAATTTTCTAAGACACATATTATTTTTAAAAAATTACTTTAATTGCTACTGCATAAAAATCTGGAAGGAGGTAGATAAGAACAATCCTAGACCCTATAATCTCTGGATTCTAAACACCTTGCAGTTTCCAAATTTTCTGAAGTCACCACAAAATTAAAATTATTTAGAAGATAAATTATATTGGATTATTTTGTTTTTTAAATCAATTCTACATAATTTATACACTATGTAATTATACTGACAACGTTTCCAATAAATTCAGCATTTCTTCAGTTTAGTTTTGGCACCATAATAAGCCCCCCATCACTCCTTTATATTCCATGGTTTTTAGTCACTCATGGTTAATGGTGCTCACAAATATTGAATCATGTCTTCAGTAACATAATTACATAGTCTAGTGTCTGAACGCAGTCCAAAAATGGAGCTGTGTGAGTGGAATTCTGAGTGCTTGTGAGAAAATTCCAAGAAAACAAGACAAGAGTCTTGTGAACTCCGTTTCTTAAAACACACCCACCCACCCACACACACACACACACACACACACACACACACACACACACACACACAACAACAAAGCAAAAAGTGGAATTATTCTTGGGATGTGCGTTTGTGCCTCTCCTAGGGGCACCAGACAGGAGTGAGTTCACTTGACTACATTGACTACAGCTGGCTGCTGCTGTTTGTTTAGAGGCCTCGGTTGGAAAAAAAACATGTTTTCAGCGTGTGCGGCACGTCCTTGTGACTGTACACAGCTTGCACTCCCGAGAACTTCACTCGGGTGACCTTTCTTCACCCAAGGGGTATACATTATTTCCCGATGCTCTAAATAAACTTGGCTAAAGAATGAGACTGTAGTCCACCACATTCTCTGGCTCCACTCTCCCAGATTCCTACCCCTTTAGAGTGGTAAACAGTCCAGCACCAGTGGGTGAGCCTAAGGCATGCAAGGAGCCTCTGGGGTATCTCTGTCCAAAGCCTCATTAAGGAGGCATTGTTCCCTGGCATTGGCATTTTGTTTTAAATGATCACGGCTTCTAGGGACAGGAGTATCCAGTCATGCTGGATATCTCCTGTCTGTTTTGTGCTTGTTTTCTGTTTTTTTTTCAGTTACATTTGTTTTTGTTTGGTTGTTTTTGTGTTTAGTTGACTTACAAAGCACTACATTTCCATTGGGATTTTTTTGTGTGGTCTTCATTTTGGTTCTCCTTCCCTACCCACTTTTGTGTCTTGCATACCCTCATCCCCGTTTAGACCTTCTCTTCCCAGTACACAAGACACCTTTCTTGTGATAGAGACAAGAAATCTAGTGGGAACCGAGCTGGGCGCTTCCGTGCTTCGAATCTTCCACGGTGCGTACGGTTTCACATAGGCTAATGGGGGAGAAAAGATGGCATCATTAGTCTCACCTAGGTATGAACCCTATGTGGTACTCTGCCAACTTACCAGGCAAGAATTTCCCAGTGGCATCATAATGGCACAATAACGGCCATGGGGTGGCCAGCCTCTCTCTGATTGGATTTGTGGGCCATTCCACAAAAGGTAGTCTGTGCCTGCCTACTACTTTCTTGTTATTGTTGTTTGCTTGTTTTCCAAACAGAGTTTCTCTGTGTAGTAGCCCCGGCTAATCCTGGAGCATGCTTTGTAGAGGAGGCTGGCCATGAACTCTCAGATCCATCTGCCTCTGACTCCCAAGTCCTGGGATTAAAGGCGTGTGCCATCGTGCCTGGCTACATGCCTACTACTGTAAACCCAGTTAAAAAATTATTCCTGAGACGTGGACCCTTGAGGACACTTACTACTATTGTTCAGTTAAATTGAAAAAGCACCAAACTACTTTCTCAATAGTTATGTTTATGCCCATAAATGAAAGCTATTTCCTGTCCCAATCAGAGAAGTGTCTCTTTGTAATGAGCAACAGTGAATGGAGAAACACAGGGCTGCTCAAGTTTCTGAGAAGTTGGTTGAGCGTTCAGCCCTAAACAACTATTTATTTCACCTTCTCTAATTCTCTAATAAAAGGGATCGAAATGCAGCTACGATCTGGAAGATAGGGAAAGGGGCTGGGAAATGCTATTTTGGGGTCATAGCATAGCTGTAGAAGTCATGATCTCACAGGAACTGAGATGGCTTCCACCGGGCTTCAGCAGTCAGACGTGCACCAGGGAGGGTGGACTACTGGGTGACTTCGGGAGAGCCAGACGGACATTGTCTTTCAACGCATGTTCACTAGCAGGCCCACAAGGCACCAATGGGCGCTTCTAAGCCCCTGACTATACATATGACTCTTGCTAAATACAGTGGTCATAAAACAAGTAAGAAGTCATGACTATGAGAAAGGGACTCACCGGGAGAGGAGACAGGGTTGATATGGAGGAGAGGAGAAAATGGGGCATGGGTTATGAGGATATCCAGAATGTATTACATACATGTGTGGAATCGTCAAATCACAAATCTACCTAGTGGAGAACATGGAGTGGAAAATTCCCAAAATAAACCCTTCATTAGCTGTAACTAACTGTATGCCCTTCTGAGCAGTGGGGTGAAATCTCTCACCCGTGTCATCTTGCCTGGGGCACGGATCGCCGTGTACAGCGTATCCATGCCATGTACTTCCTATTAGTTACTTGGCTGCGCTAGTCCCGCTTCTCGTTGCTCTGATGGAAGTGGCAACCTAAAGCAGGAAGGATTTACTTCGACCAGTGACTTGAAGGTACCGTTTATCCTGGCCTCCGGTGTGACTCTCACCTGTACAAAGGGGCTCGCACACGTCCCGGCGGACTGAGGCGCAGAGGGAGAGCGGTAAACCGTCACCAGCCGCGTCTCCCCTCTTTGAGTCCGTCCTTGGCCCTCAGCCTCTGAGATGCCGATGCACACACTCAGGGTGGACCTGGTTTCAGCTGACCCTCTTCAAAAGCACCTCACAGACACATGCAAAGGTGTGCCTCGCCGGTGCCCTTGGCATCCTTGCCCCGTCCCGTGGATGTCATGTTGGGTGTCTCAATCGTCAGGCCCCACTCTATTTGTTATTTTGATGCCAGGCTCGAGTAATTCCTGTTTTACCCGGTAACGGCACCCAAATCAAGTGGTGGTCCTGAACATTTTGAAATGTCAAAAAAATGTACAATGCTTTATTTAAAAGTGGGGAAAAATTAACGGGGTATTGTTGTGTGTCGCTGTAAATCCCAGCACTCCAACGGTCAAGGTGGAAGATTGCCTAGAGTCCAGCAAGTCTAGGATACGTAGCCAGAAATATAGTCAACAGCAATGAAGAGTTCAGGGTGTAAGTAGGTCACCAGGCTCTACAGTACGAGTAAGGTGTGTGTGTAATCTTCATCTGTTTGGAATCTCCAAATCACAGCTTCTAGGGTACAGGGTATGTGGTAGGAAACTAATCTATGGGGAAGACAAACCCTAGGTTTTTCTCTGAGATTATGTTTTCCTTAAAAGTTTGTAAAAATCCCAGTGTGTATGTGTGTGTGTGAGAGAGAGAGAGAGAGAGAGAGAGAGAGAGAGAGAGAGAGAGAGAGAGAGAGAGCTAGGAGTATGTATGTGTATGTGTCCATATCTCTCTGTCACGTATGTGTGCCAGTTAGTGTACGCCTCTGTGTTCAGAGGGCATGAGATGACGTGTGTCTAATCCCCACCGTTTTCTGGAGCAAATCTTGTGGCTCTTTCGCTTGTTGGAGAGTCAAGCTTCCCTTTTTGTATGATCCCCACTAGAGGGGATTTGGCCAAAGGACATTTTCTTATGGCCAAGAAATTGTCACCCATAAGCAAGCTGGGAGTCTATGGTTCCCACTTCCTTGAAGGGAAAGGACAATGACAATTGTGTTACTCTAGGGGTTTGTAGACGAGGGAACTTTTGCTACCCTGGGATTTCAATCCTTGTTGCGTTATAAGAGCTAGATTTCTTTTAAGTCTCAACCATAACCCGGACGGAAAGAGTGGCGAGCCCCGCTCTAGCCTCTGTTCTTTTGTTTTTCTTCTGCTCTGACTTCTGCTTTTTCTTTCCTTTCCTTCCTTTCCTTCCTTCCCTTTCTCTTTGGTGGGACTCACAGATCCTTTTATACCGCCCTTGTCTCCTTCCCACCGCAGTGGATTTCTCTGATCCTCACCTCATCCCTCCCTCCCACCAGGAGGTTTCCCACACTTTTGCAACTGATCCAGCTTTAAGGTACTAAAGGTAGGTACAGCAGGAGAGATGCAAGAAATGCAGTTTTAGAAGCTGAAGCGTTTGAGAACCTGCGAAAAGTCCCCCGGCCTCACAGAATCTACGTAGTCTCAATCCTCACATCCCTTGTCTTTCGTGGCGGTCACAGTTTTTTCACACTCAAAAAACTACGTTGGCTTCCATAGCGTGAATTTCCTGAGTTTGACTGAACTGATCCAGTGGATTTGATTTCCAGAAATCCCTCGAAGTACTTAAGTTAAATGTTTTCATTTTGTATCAACATCTGACAAAAACACCAGAGAGATAATTATTCTTGACATCACAACAGTTTAATATGTTAACTTAGTCATTAAATTGTGCTTCACATCAATGGGGATCCTCAGTTCTACAAACTATCATTTTTAAATAGCAATAAAGGTTGCCAATGCCACAATATAGTCTCCTAACAGTCAAGTTCATACATACTGCACAGAAGCAAAAGAAGAAACACCTCCTAGAAGAAATAATTTGCATCTATTGAATAACTATCTTACATCTAGAATGGGGCACCAGATAAAGATTCAAATTTTTCTAACGTCGAATCTGATACATTGAAAAAAATATATAGGAAGAATAACAGAATGCAAGCAAAATCCGGAAAGTACTCCGGGAAGAAAAATCTTGGTCGTATGATTTGAACAAAGCGTGAGGAGGAGATGGAAGATGGTGTGACCACGGCTAAGTCACGTAAAACTGCTGGTCAGGGCGTTGTTGTCCCAGCAAGAGCTGAGGGTCTCTGGCCCCAATCTTGTGCCTTTCATGAGTTCCCACAGGGAGGCAGAAGACAGATCTCAGAGAGCCGCCCTCAGTTTGCTGAAGGTGGACAGCTGCAGTCTGTTCTGTGGATACTGAAGAAGACAGGCTCCAGAAACACCTGCATGTCCGTGTCTGCAGATTCAGCATTCCAGTATCCCACCACGCTACCCCAGTCCTTGCCTGGAAGTGCAGAGGCTTGCGGGCTCCTTTTCGTGTCTACAACGGGCCAGTCCTTGGGATTCTCAGCACTTCTTCCGGGGAAGGCCAGTTCCGTTAACAGACTGTGGAGATGGGTCCATGCTGCTCTACCTGAGAGGTGACACAGCTCAGAATGCCCCCCCACACCTTGCCCAGGAGGGCTCGTTCGGTTTCAGAGAATTCACCCAGATGTGTCCTCTTGAATACGGTAGAACAGAGCTGACACTCGCTAGTGCCCAGAAGAGACAGAACAGGATAAAAAGGGAAGTCAGGAGTGTTGAGAGGAGGAGCAACCGCAGTCATGGTTCCCAGCAGTCATGAACGGGGCGGCATCATCGGCCTCTGCCAGCAGCCCACCACCCAGCCTGGAACTTTTCAGATAGAGCTCTGGTGACCAGCAGAGGCGCATTAATGATGGGAAAGGAAAACCCAGAACCACAGTTGTGATCACATGAGAGTATTCTCGCCTGTGTCGAACACAGCTCCCCGTTGGATCCAACTCTTCCACCACAGTGACCCTTGAGACCCCAATTCTGCTTGGGGTCCTGATTCTGCCTTGAGGGTGTGTCCCCTCCTTGCTTTCCTGAGTGACTAGAGGGATTAAGTCACACGTTTCTGGGCTACCTTTTATCCTAAGGACATGAGTCACATCTTTGCCATGTTTGATATCCCATTATCGACTGGCACATATTGTAACCGTCATCTTTCCCTGGGTGGTCTGTCTCTCTGAGCCCTAATTTCCTCTGTTGCTGCCCTTCCTGCCTGTAGCCCTCTGTGCCGGTGTGACCCCACTTTGACCCTCTTCTCAGCCAGATGGCACGTCTGGGAAGGAATCGGACAGAGTGGGTGAAGTTGCTTGCTTAAAGCATTTCACCCTCCAGCGATGGGCAAAGGAACTCAGTGGCTACCAAATAAACTACATAAGAACTATAGCAACATGCTGCTGGTGAACTACCAGCGACCTGTGGACAAAGTAGAGAGAGGGAGGCATTTCATGAGCAGAGGTCCTGTTGATCACCCCTCAAGCTTTCCTAACGGGCAGCTACTGAATCTGATTTTCTCAAAGGTTGCCTGTCCCATTGAATAGCAAGTTTATCCCCTCGGTCTCCATGTTGGATAGTCTGAGGGTGGAGTCAGGTCAGCATCCAGACTGAGGTGTTTGAATGTCTCCCCCGAACTCATGAGCTCTCCTTGGACTCCCATGTACCACTCTCCACATGAGTCTTTCATTCAAGTAAGAGGCTGCTTCACTATGGGGGCAAAACCGAGAGTCTACTGGACCTGTCCCTGGCATTTTCTAGGTCACTGCAGCTGCACAACACTTGAAGGAAGACAGAAATCAATAAAGATTTAGGTTTCACGTTCTTGCAATTCCCAGTCCCAATACTAATGCCAAGCAGTGTGGGGAGTAGGAAAAGCTCCAAGGCTGAAAGACCGTGGGCTCTGAGCAAATTCCCTGCAAATGAATGGGGAGGGCAGGGGTCTTCCAGTGTCTGCATCTTCGTCCTAAATGACCAAATGTAGCAATAGAACAGAAATGCCGGTCAGCGTGTAAGAATGTAAGGCAGGCCAAGTAAGGTGCCACCCAAAGATGTTTTAATGCTGACAGAGCAAAACTTTAATCTCATCCTTCGTAAAATTGTTGAGAAAATAAACGACACTGAAAAGTACTTGGCATTTTTCCCATTTCCTTTTGTATTGGGGACCCATTTGTTTAACAATAGAGCTCCCTCCACACTTATCAAGATAG
This sequence comes from Mesocricetus auratus, assembly GCF_017639785.1. NCBI lineage: Eukaryota > Metazoa > Chordata > Mammalia > Rodentia > Cricetidae > Mesocricetus > Mesocricetus auratus. The sequence continues at coordinate 4,336,388 of NW_024429180.1, forward strand.
CCAGCACTGTGTAATGATAAAGACATTTTCTAGTCTTCTCTGCGACTAAATGTGGACAGGGTCTAGATTCCAGCCACTGGGACATGGCTGTAAGCAGTATCTTCAATTCCCTATAATTCCACTCCACTGCCTTAAGTGAAAATAAGATCACTGTGGCTACAGCAGACACCCTAGGCCAGGAGGCAGACGCTATGTCTTAGAATGAAAAAAGTAGTAAGAGAGGATTAGTCCCCTCCCCATCCAGACTTCTAAAAGCATTATGTTAGTGGTCTGCTCAAATGAAGATTTGCAGTTCTGATTTTTTATTAGATTTTTGATACAGAAACATATCCTTCTACTTTTCAGTAACTCATCATTTTCCTTAAGTGTTGTCAACATTGATTGGTAAAGTTATCAATTATTTTCTCCAATATCAAGATTAGGCTTCCAGGAAGCTGGAAGGAGCCAAAAAGTGTGTCTGTCTTAGTCCGTACCAAAATATGAACAGAATTTATCTGGCACATAACACACATGTACGCATACCATGCATTCAAACCACTACAAAATGTGAACAAACAGAGACAGACAGATAGATGAACCACACACATGGAACCTCACAATATGAAAATGTGTACTCACATGTACCCTGCAAAATGCGAATAGAGACATACAGACAGACATATATAGACACACACAGACACACACAGACATATATAGATACACACAGACATACACAGACACACACAGACATATATATATATACACACACACAGACACACAGACATATACAGACACACACAGACATATATATATACACACACAGATACACACGGACATACACAGACACACACAGCCACATATAGACACACACAGAGAGACAGACACATATATAAACACACAAAGACACACATGCATATAGACACAGACATACACAGATACACACAGATATACATAGACACATTATGGATCCACACAGAGAGACAGACACATATATAAACACACACAGACACACAGACACACACACACACACACACACACACACACACACGCACGCACGCACGCACGCACACGCACACCATATAAACTCCAGTCCACTGTCTTGTGCTGCTACTGCCAAGAGAAGGGAGAAAACACCTGCCTGGGAACTGGAGAATTCTTCGAGAAGCAGACTTATGTAGGTGCTGTTTCTCCTCTATCTGTGCAGCTGGCATTGATGTGGTGTGAGACCTTAGGACTGACAGGTTCCCGGGCACCGTTAGCTTCCTGTGCTTGCCACTGGCGTGTCTTCCTTCAGCCGCACCCAGCACCCGGCCCTGGCACCCGGCACCCGGCACCCGGCGTGGAGCTTGTGCAGTCAGTTTTCGAAGAATACACTATATCCCACCCCTCCATTCCTATCAAGCAAGAGCCTGGGGATACGACAATGGAGATGCTTCCAAATGGAACTACACGAGTGAGGAAGCCCACGCTAGTCTTTCCAGTTCACTTAGCCCTGGCCTGAGGGCAACACAGAGATGGTTCCTCCTCACAACATCCCGTTGCCTGCTCTCAAGAGGAGGGAGGGCCACACATCCTACACGCGGCAGTGAGGGGGCAGAAAGCCTTTTGATGTAAGCTCTAACTTTCCAGAGGAACAGTGTGAAGGCAGCATGGCTGCCTCCAAGGACTCCTCACCGAGAATGTGTAAAGCGAGTTGAAAAGAATCAGTGTGGTACTTTGGGGCCTGTTTCGATTTTTCCATTTGATAAAGTACTGGTGTGTGTGTGTGTGTGTGTGTGTGTGTGTGTGTGTGTGTGTGTGTTGTACATATGGACACGTGTGTCACAGCTGATGGCTGAGGCACGGTTTTCAGGTTTCCATTCCTGGCAGAGCAATCGATCTCGACAATGGATTGTGTTCTTCTCATCCATTCCTGCAACCCACCCCCAACTCTACTCCCTCTTCTGGAGCCAATCGTCATGAGGAGACACATGTGTGTCTGAGGGCCCTCATCTCCAACAACTAAAAAGCCATAGTCAATGTCCAATGTCCACTTCCAGTTTACTTTTGTGTGTAAGTCAGAAATTGTGGTTGCTTAAGAAGTCATCCATCCCTCAGTGACGAGGGGGACAGCCACCCTCAGGGAGAAGGGCTCAGGATCACCGCGAGTGCAGACTTGTCGCTTCACGCCACCTCTGTGGGCCAGGAGCAAAGACTTCAGAGTGATAGCATCTGGCTTCTTGTATGGCTGGCAGGAAGATTTACCCCACCTGGGAAGCACTGTGTGAACAGTAACCTTGTGCTTGGTAGCTTTCTAGGTCTACCTTTCAATCCTCAAGGAAGCCTCATCTCGTCTGTGGGCTTCATCTTCTCCGCTACACGATGAGGACTAAGAGCATCCAACTTGTTATGATGGGGATGGTACCCAAGGTCTAGCATGGGGCTTCTCTTAGAACATGCACGACCCAAGAGGGCCCCCAAGATGACATTTCCTACAGTGCGCTAGACACCAGTCACGTCCGCTGGAGACTGTATCAGATGCTAGGCTCCCTTGCACCGGGCACTCTGTAAACACTGGGGGACCATGGCCTGTCAACCCCAGAGAGAACAGCCTGGAGACTGAGAAGCGGTTTATGGAAAGCTGGCTTATGAGTCAAGCATGTAGGGCGTCAGTGAAACAGGCTTTCCAGCCTGATTTCAGGGTCTCAAGCCTTTGGCTGCTTGGAAAGATCCATCCCTTATCAACGTGTTGTAAGCCTTGCTACCCACTCTGATCTCCCAACTGAGTGAGAGGCAAGGGCTTTCTGCTCCCCACTTCCCTTTCCTTTCTACAGAAGTGACTTTTTTTTTTGTGGCGGGGAAAGGGAAAAAACCAAGGAACCCGGGGCAATGCATCGTATTTTTGGTTCAGTTTTGTATGCTGTAGCTTGGACTTCTGATTGTAGCCGCAGAGCGGGGGCAGTGACCATGTGGGGAGGCCAGAGGTCTAAGGGAAACTGGAAATGTCAGGTGCAGCGTATCGCCCTGAACTCCTGATATAATTGCCTCATGGATGCCGCCCTGCATCTCCCGAATGCATCGTGTGTCCTCATGGGTTCAGCTCCTGTTCTGTAATGTAAGACTCCTGAAAACTTCTTTTTGTGACAGCAGACTTTGAAACCTGGCTGAGAAGGTGCCCGCTCCACAAGGCAAGGGTCTGGCATTCTTTTAATGTGACATCCAAGGCTCTGAACCTGGTTTAGAAGCGGAGGTTTCCCTCTTGGTTCTTTGCTCTCACTCTCTTGTTTATTTTATTATTTTATTTTATCCCTTACTTGGAGGATTAACACTGGTAATGGACAATCTCCTCAGTCATTACTAAATAAGTGTGCTCTCCAAAATATCCCACCAGTGTTTATTATTTCCTGTTCGCTCCCTGTGCCCTGAAAGACCCGTGGTTTGGGGCTCTGAAGTCAGAGCTTGCAGACTAGGAGTCTCTAGCTACCGTCTACGTTATATCGATTTTGCTTTAAAAAATCTGCAAGGACAAACCATGCTATTCATGACTTAAACATCATATGTGCCGTTCCCCAGTTCAACACTGAGAGAGAAGGGCCATCTAAGGGCAGAGGGTCTTTCTCTCTTTCTCCAAGCAGACCAGTGTTCTATCGGGTGTAATGGGATGCAGTCAGCATAGTCTCTACACCGTGTTTGGTTTTTCCCGTGTGCTTCTGTGGGCTTCAGATCCCCAAACTGACCCCTGGTAAGTGACAACCATCCTACACACTGTCTCCTTTCTGAGGCCTCTCTTCTGAACCTCCATCGCCCAAAAAACGGTCTGTTGGGTAAGATTTCCATCCCACTTATATCAGTGATCAGACATTGTCTGGAAAAGGAAAAACAAACATAAAAACCAAAACCAAAATGGGAAATTTCCCATTGGACTGGAAATGAAGACGAAGAAGAGGAAGCAGACATCCCAATCAAGTCACACCCAGGCAGGTCCTGCATCAGGACCCAGCTTCTTCAATGCAATCCAAGGGGAGGACAGGGCGCCTGCCTGTCTCCCCCGTCATGGAAAAGCAGCAGGAAGTCGGGGTGGGGGGGTCACCATCTAACCACCTGACTGTTGTAGTCCTCCGTGACCGTCCCCTCTGCGGCCCCGTCCTCTTTGGGCCACCGATGCTGCGCCCTGTGTTCTCGCTGCAGCCTCCGCTCCTCCCGCCGCCTTTGGCGGTCCCTCTGGTGCTCCAGCTGTTTGGTGTGGTGGTAGCGTTGCTGGAAGAGGTCTTTTGCGTATTCGTAGAGCTGCACGTCCAGGAAGTTGAGCTCCTCGATGTGCTGACGGGCGCCCTCGTTGATGTCCACGTTGGAAGCCCGCGTGATGTTGAACTGCGTGAAAGGGGAGATGAACCTCAGGTTGAATGTCCTCTCGAAGAGAAACTGCGTCTTCCTCTGGAACTCGGTGAGCCCGAAGAAGGCCATGTTCTTCAGGTTGTTCTTTGCGCTCTGCAGCAGAATGGCGCTGCGCTCGCTCTCGTTCATGAAAGTCAGGTTGTAGCAGCCCACCAAGCTGAGGTCGGCCAGCATGCGCACCTGTCGGTTGTTGGCCAAGTTGTAGCTGCAGTCCATGAACTCCCGCAAGCTGACCCCAGACCAGTCATCCCCTGGGTAGCAGGTAGGCAGCTCATCTGGGGTGGGGCTCCTTCCGTCGCACATGTGGAGGGAGGTTTTCCACGTGGCCCCTCTCTGGACGTGTTTCCATTCACTCAGGTAACGTGACACTGGGTCCCGCAGCATCGTGATATAGTAGAAGTTCCTGGAAGAGACGAGAGGAGGAGGTCAGTGGCTGGCGATGCTTATGCTGCTGTCGTTTCTGAATCTCTGGTATCTAAAGCGATGCCAATTGGATGGGCGCCACTGCCCGGAGCTCAAAGGGGATCACGGGCCTGAGATTGCACTGACAAACCGTGTGTGATTGTATTCCTACCCTGCAAATGCTGTGTTTATGGAGAGCTTTCTTACCCCGTTGAGTATTAACAGGGGTTAGTAGGAGGAATGAATTATTCATTCACTCAGCAGTTAGTCACTAATAAAGTACTGATGGTTTTAATATGTTAAATTTAGAGTAAACATCGAATGTGTAAAAACTGTGTCATCTATCTGAAGTGGAAAAGGTGTGACTGCTAACTTTTATTTGAGCCTTACATCCAACTTTTGAAGTAGACACGGCACTGTTAGAGAAGGAAACAGGAAAAGGTCATGGAACCCAAAACGGCGGGACCCAAACCTCTTCACCTTCTCTCATGACATTGCTCCTCAGATTGTAAATTAAGGAGGGAAAGGGTGAACTGCCCATCACACCTTGTCACCTGCTCAAGGAGAGGCTGGATGTCCGTTTGTCAAAGAAGCCACAGAAAAGACACTGCAGAAAAGCAGGGTACACAGGAACCCTTGGAGCTGTCTTCTGTCTTTGAAACCCAGCACTCCCCATTGCCTTTCCACAGAAGACAGTTTGAGCCCAAGTCAGCCCAACCCGGTCCTTGCTTCATTCATAAAGGCTGACTCTAGAAATACCAGGCCAATCATATTAACTCAGAGTTTTCCTGAGGACACAGGTGTAGTTCTCATAATGCTCTTGGAAGAATCCAGGAACCCCTGTAAAATGCCTGGCATGCTTCCAAGTAGTCAGAACGTGCCCTGCCATGCCCCGAGGGGAAGGACTATTATGCACTGTGGCACCCTGCTTTGCACCCAGATGGAGAAGACACAGTCACATGAGCTTAATCCATCTTAGTGAGTGCTCTTTGAAGAAGCTTGACAATAAAGTAAGCAGAGTATTCGACATGGATACACACACATGTAAGGTGGATGAATGATAGACAGATAGATAGATGATAGATGGATAGATGATAGATAGGTAATGATTGACAGATGATGACAGATAGATGATGATTGATAGATTACAGATAGATGGTAGATAGAAAGATGAAGATAGATGATAGATAGATAGATAGATGATAGATGATGATAGATGATAGATACATAGACAGATGATAAATAGATGATAGATATGTGATAGATAAATGATATATGATAGATAGAGAGATGATAGATGATAGATAGAGAGATGATAGATAGAAGAGAGATGACAGATGCATAATGGATGCGGAGATGTTACAGACAGGGGATTGGTGATGATAAATAGTTACATGACAGAAATCTAGATGTGACAGATATGTGGTAGATAAACAGATGATAAATAGATTACAGATATATGATATATAAATAAATGAGAGATAGATGGAAATAGATGGCAGATATTTAGATAGTAGATAGTCTGGTAATGACTTAGTTGTCACTGTATCATGTATGCTTGCCAATCTCTGCAACCAAGTCACTATAGATATTATATATTTGGAGATGAATGGCAAAGTCTAATTCTATTTCAAATAAAGGCTGTATGTATCTTTGAAAATGGGGAAAAATAGAGGATGATGGAAAATCACTGTGCATCTCCTATATTATCACAGTACTCGTCTCTGCCTCTTGCTGCAGGTGGAGGACATCACATCTGGGAAAACTCTAAGATATGGGACTGTTACAAACTCAAAAACATGCCTTAGGCCAGGGAATTTTATCATTGCTTGTAAAATGGTGAAGAGCGAAGAAGACAAAAACTAAGTTACATTTTATGTGTGAAAGAGCCCAGTGCCAGAGAAGATGATAGAAACCACACAGCAAGCCAGACCAATGGAAAATAAGAAATAATTCCCCAGGAGGAGAGCCCAGAGATGTACGAGGAAAAGAGAAAGCATGGGGGGCTGATATTCAATTAACAGAAATACTGTACTCAAGTTACTTGCTGACCTATACCATTTGTGCAAAGTATTTTTCAAGATTGTGGAAGATTTTTTTCTAGTTTTGTTTTACATTCGAAGTAATCTTTTTTAATTTAAATAAACTTAAATGCCTGGATGCCAATTTTTTGTTCATAGATTAACACTCAGGGTCCACAGAGCAGTTGATTCAGAGGTGAATGCACACTCATTTGGTATGTGTGTGCGTGTGTGTGTGTGTGTGTGTGTGTGTTTATTTAGTATTTAACAAACTAAGAATTTGAGAAGACAAGATGTCTTCAAAGGTTATACTGGTTCTTAGTTACAGAGCTTGAATTTAATCAGGTCTGCCTTACTCCAAGAGAACTCTCCCTTCCTCATCCTGTCACGACAAGAAACCCTACTCAGGGAAGCAGCTTTCAACCCAGCTCTTCCTCTACTGGGCCAAGATACACCAGACAGAAAACCTTTGCATACTCAGCTGTAACCATGAAAGATAAATAGCTTGAAGATCAGTTGTTTGTATTCTGATCTTTGGAAATAATTGAGGAGGTGTTTTCTTTCAAGCTATGCCTCTTCCTATATTCTGCTATTCTCAGTACAGATCCTTATCAGTAGCTAAACCAAATGGCTTTGGAATGTGCTTAAGAAACGTCAGAGTAGCCGGGTGTTGGTGGCTCACGCCTTTAATCCCAGCACTGGGGAGGCAGAGGCAGGAGGATCCCTGTGAGTTCGACGCCAGACTGGTCTACCAAGAGAGTTCCAGGACAGGCTCCAAAAACAATACAGAGAAACCCTGTCTCGAAAAAAGAAAACCAAACAAACAAAAAGAAACTTCAGAGTCCCAACCAGTCCCTTCAATTCCAAAGGGAGAATTTCTTGGAATCGCCATGGGCACTGCAGCCCAAATCCTTGCATTGGCCATTCTCCAACACTCACTCTTGTCTTTTAACATGACAGAAAGATGACGCAACAGTGTAAGCGTATGTCCTGAAAGGCCAGCAAGGAATCAGGAGGTGTGTGGACATGGCTTCTGCCCTCTGGAGGAGCCACTACTAATCCAGTGAAGCCCAGAGCAGATGCAGATGACTGTGCCTTGTGCCTAACGTGGGACCACCTCACGGTTCACTTCCACAGTGGAGACTGATCTTTATTTCACAAACAATTCTGTAATAAGTGTTATGAATATAGCAATGATGAAGACGCAACTCAGCGGGTCGTGTTTGTCAAACACATCAGGGCAGTAGCATTTAAGTTAGAAAGGTGTTCAACTGAGCCCCTTCCCCCGCAAAACTTCTTTGCCACGTAATTTCTGCCTGATGGCATGTTTGTTCCCTACCAAGGCATCTGCCAAGGTCCCACCTCACACTGTATATAACAAAGTATTTCAACAGCAGCAAAATTTAATGACTTTAATTCAAGTTCTAAGTCTCAAATTTTATAGTATTCAGAGTTGCAGGTATATGGAGATAAGAAATCCAAGGTCAGTCGCATCAAGACCCACGCGAATCTGCAGAAATGAGTATTTTAACCTCACTTGGGAACACTAGGCATAGAATATCTGGTAACTTTGCTTCTCCAGATATTATGTGGCTAAATGATCTTAGATTCAAAATCAACTATTTAACCTCAGATTGCATTCAATTTTGCCTGCTGGTGTTTATATAAGTTTCAGATGTCTTTGAGGTTTACTAGTCAAAGAAGTCAGCTTGTAAGTAAAATTAAATGTGGCACCAAGACATAAATCTCCAATACAACTCCTGCACCTATGGCTCGGGGACCACTGGGGATGACTGCACCTATGGCTCGGAGAAGAACGGGCAGAAAGATCACAAGAGCCAGAGGACCAGGAAGTTTGTTGTGAGATTGTATCTATGCTAGAAACATCAGAAAAGTTATGCTCAAGAAGTCTCACCAACGTGGATGTCTAATCATGACCCGAAGGAGGAAGAAAACAATAGACAGGTTAACTGGGAATGGAGGGTTTTCACAGGCTGTCATCAAAATCCTAAATAAAAACTAAAGGCATTCTGAAAGCAAGAGGACCTTCCCAGGGCAGAATGATTATCAAATGCTAAATGGTCAGTCAGCGCTGAAAACATAAATGTAAGTAACGTTATATGAACTGACCTTATGTATTGTATAGTCAGGCACACACACACACACACACACACACACACACACACACCACATGCCAGTGATGAAACAAAAGGAGCCATGAATTTGAAAGAGAGCAAGGTAGGTTGGTAGGAGGGCTTAAAGGATGAACGAGAGAGGAAAATTATGTGATTTTATTCTAATAAAATGACTTTTTAAGTTAATGGAAAGGAACTAGAAGAACATTGGCAATGATGAGCACCAGGTTGCCAAGCTTATAACTTTGGATAAATATCAAATTATTTTTTAGTCATCATTAAATTTTCTTTTCTTTGATACGATTTTTTATTTTTTGCAGCTTCAGTGAAACTTTAGTTCTTAAAACTATGTGTTTAATACTGGAACAGAAGATTAGAGTGTCTTAAAATGATAAACAGAGGAAGCACAAACCTAGGTCTGTGGTGGCCATAACACAGAGACTCTCAGTGACATATGCTCCTTTAGCCCCAGCACCTACACCTAGATAAAATATCCTCCAAATCCCTCTCTCTCTTTCTATATATCTACATATCTATACATACACACCGTGCCAATAAACTATTAGCCCACTTTCCTCCTAACCAGACATTCCCATATACCCCATCAAACATTATTTGAGCCTTCTCTCCCACACATAAGAACAGGGGGTAGACACTGGGAAATCTCTGGGATTGAAGACACTGTTCCCAGAGAGAGTTTTACGTGAGAGAAATGATGGATTTCAGGGGCGGATCTGCCAATCTCCTTGAGTCAGAAAAGTCCCTGAGATATAAAACTGGGTCTTGTTGGAGGCGGCATCCTTCCACAGATCTCCTATTTGTCGTCCACCTCATTGAAACTCAGAAAAGTCCCTGAAACATAAAACTTGGTTTTGTTGGCGGCGGCACCCTTCCACAGATCTCCTACTTGTTGTCCACCTCACCAAAACTTGGGCGCAATTCACTTAAGAAATCCAAAAGTAAAGTCAGTAAAGTGAAATCTCTAGAATTGCCATGCTTTTGGCCTCAGGACAACGATGACAAATTCATGGGTGCACAGAGAAATCAGGAAATGGATGCTGTTGTCAGTTCAATAATTATTTCACTTGGTCATGAGTGCACGGTCCAGCATGGTTTATTGCGGCTCAGGGGCAGAAGAACACACGACTTTCAATGGTTCCCATGTTAAAAACTTCCAAACACAGCACAAGGGGACCGCCTTCCTCCATCCACACTGGAAATGTTTGCTCTTCCCTTTGCTGGCTTACGTCAAGGCTCATACCCCCTTCCCTTGACTTCACTGGCTGTATTACTATGATTATTATTATTATTTTTGCAGTACATTGTCAACTTCCATGGGTAAATAAGTCTTGGTCATCTCTGAGACCTCATGTGCCTTGTACCTTGTGTTTCACAGGATAGATGCTCAACAAAAGAAATTGATGTTTGCATGGAATGCATGTGTTTGGGTAACTGAGGTCAACCTTGCCTTTAGTAACTATGTCTTTCTTTCTTATCTTGTAGAAAAAAAATGTTTTCATTCTTGTTAAAAGCACAGATGTGTAAAGAGATCAAAAGAATGTCGATTTGATTTCATGAGTTGGTGATAGAGAAAGACAGTCAATACAAAGAGCAACGTGTTGACTATTTCTCATACAACAGCTAACTAGTGATTATTTAATTTAATTAGTATTAAAACTAGTGATTTTTTCTCAGCTGCTTCAAGAAAAACTGCTATGTATTTTACATACCAGCTTATCGTATAATTTGTTCCTTCTTCAAATAGGCAGCGATTTAATTAATACATGCATACCAACAGTTTTCTGTGTATAAGGAACATTTCTAGAAACTGTGAAGAAAAATTCTTTTACAATGCCCTCAAGCATTGGTGACCGGGGTTAGAAAATGATATTAACTGGCAAGTTATAGATGTAAGAAGTAGACAAAAATATTTAACAACATTCTCTGCTCCTTGAAGAATCAATAAAATTGCTTGTCCGGGCCATGGGCATCAATGGCATGGATCCCCAAATACTTGTTTCATATGAGAATGAATATGGAGAGGATAAGCTTTCCCAGAGTGTTGGAACCAAAACGTCTCAGGCTCCGAACAACACTGTTGTTAAAATCATTACCACACTGGCTTCGTAAGATTCATGCAGCAACAGCATCACAAATCGATGAGAGCAGAGAGAGGCACGGGAAACATTTTGTGGGATGGGCCTGGGTGATGTGTCCACCCTCCACTGGCAAGTGCTTTCTAAAAAGTGGGTCTTAGCCCTCTCCGCCCTACTGTGTGCTGGAATCATTTCCCATATACTCAGAATGGAGTTAGGGTGTGCTCTCTTTAGTGTCGCAGGTGCGCGACGGGATGCCCGTTCTTCATGACCTCTGCAGAGCGTGATCGTCACAGCGTTGCATCTTGGGGGGCAGGGAGGGAGCGGTCGGCAATGAGTGCTTGACTCCGTGATGAAAGGGCCCTCTAGGCAAGCCCTGAAAGCAAATTGAGGGCTACACGGATGACGTTCTCTGCAAAATCAGAAAGCGCGATTGCTAAGCATTATGGTAAAGAACCTTAGGAGGCTGGCAGTGTTGTGTGTGTGGGTTGTAACCGTCGGCCCCAAGGATGCCTGGCCCAGCGTTGGGAGAGAGAAGGGAGACACACGCGGGTTGTGGTCTTGCCTCATACAGCGGCCATGCATCAGGTCACGCGGCAGCCACCGCACACCGCCTCCCCTTCCGACTCAACACGGCTGACTTAGGGTGCGGTCGGTGCTCCTGGCGATGGCATCTTTATTTTACTCGAAGGTCTCCACTCTTTCGGCCTACTAAGAGAGTGTGCAAGGGATGCCCGCAGAATTTCCCTCCAAAGGGCATTGGGGTGAAACTCAATATTCACATTTTCCCTGTGTGTCAACCCCCGTGCTTAAATATTTGTTTTTCTATAGGCTATCGCTGTAGATGAACGACATGGAATGCGTGGAAGAGAGGGAAAAAAACGGAGGAAATTAAAAATGGTTTGCAGTCGCTCACTCCGTTGACCTGTTTCTCAGCTTCATTGTGTAGGGTAAGTTGTCTATTTTATTTACTGTTCTTGTATGGACTACAGCATTCTTCCATGACATCTTTGAGTTACGCATGGTCTGTGACTACACGGGACCGGTCTCTCCACTCTGCATAACTAAGCCTTAGGAGTGTTATTAACAAAAATGCGATGAAAACCCCAAGCCATAAATATTGTGCAGACAATCAGTAGAATTTCCCGGTAGTGCTCCTGTTACATTGTCTAAATGTCTGAATGAGTCTACCTCCGGTGTATTTGACTGCAGGATGAGAGGCATCTGTCCATGAGGCCGACATTCTTGAGTTCCAGTCTTACACGGCCACCTCAAGCTAAGGAGCAGCTGAGACCAGGCTCTGCTGGCTCCCTGCTGGACATACACGCCTTCCAGGGACATTCCGGGACAGTCAGGTGGGGCTTCATGATATGCTAGTATGACAACAATTTTATTCCCAAAAAAGATTTATTCTTCACATAAATGAGCAGCTGGGATATCAAATTAGAGATGCCACACATGTGGGCTCTGGTCCCGGTCTCCGGGGTTGCTGCAAAATTGAAGCTGGCATCTGGATGAGAAGGACTTCAGTAACCCACCCTTTCTGCCCCATGCTGGTCCTCAGAATCAGCCCCCGGAGATGCAGCTTGCTAGCTTTAATTACGAGAAGCCAAGGATGCTAAACTAACCAAACAGAAGCAGGAAATAAGAGGCTGCAGGACCGGAGAGGTCATTTCATCTGCCAACCCTTACTTCCCTTGAGTAAGAGGATGCGTTCATCAGTGCGCTGGATTTTAAGTCCTGTCACGTCGGTTCCTTATATTGACAGTGAACCTGTGCGCCTCAGACTCACTAAAATGCCATGATTTTCTGGTGCTTGTCACATTTGCTTTCACTATACCCCAAGCGGCTGCCGCAAGCATAAAATTTCAGGGAATGCGTGTTCCAGGGGCTTGTTTTTTTGCTATCTTGCCAAGCACAGATCCTCCCAGTACGCTTTCAGATGTGCGGAGGAGGGTCCTGCCCTCATGCGTTATTCACAGCTTCTGTGATTACGCGGTCCAGAGGCGCCCTGCTTTGCACAGCGTCCCTGGGATTTGGGCACGAGGACTTCTCAAGGCATTCGGCAAAGCTGTGGTTTATGCATGCTGGTATCCACCTGGAGCTTTGGAGTCACTCTGGAGCGAGATAAGACCCCTTTCAGTCTCTCTAGCAGCTCTAATCCCAGCCGGGCGAAGCTGAACAGCAGATAGTACACTCCGATTGTGTTATCAGGCCTGAAGTGTGCAGCCAAGCGCTCTCCTTAGCTAATTTCTCAGGCGCTGCTTTTGGGGAATGCGAGAATCTCACGCGGTGGGAATGATGAGGTGTCTATTTTGTGATTCTTCGGCGCTGGCCAATTTGGAAAGGAAAAGACTTGAATCGGGGTATTTAAGAGCCAGGCACGTGTTCCAATATTTAGATCTGCATTTGACAGCTTCGATGCAGATTTTCCTAAAACATCGCAGGATTTTAAAAAAAGAAGAAGAAAGAAATCATGTCTGCCTAGATTTTCTTCTTGCCACATTCTTACATAAATACTCTTCTATTTTAGGGTTTTCCTACACTCTGCTACCAAGACTGGGTGATCACTGCAGCATGTAAGCAAAATTACCGAGCCACCCTTACCAGGTCCCTTTCCCTTTCTCTCCCTTCGAAGCAAGCACATTTCCCAGACAATGACTGGCGGGGGGGTGGGGGGTGGGGGAGATGGTGATTAGAAATGTATAAAGGTCATGTGAAATGGAAACTAGCACCAGCAGCAATAATGGTTAGCATTTATTGAGTAGGTACTGTGTCCAGCTACGAGCCAATTTGGTCATCAAAACAGCCCCGTGTTTCCCAGATTTTCAGACACGGTGGGGTGGGTTTCGACAGGCCTTTCCATCACCTTGTCAAAGGCTGCTGTGGAGATGCAGTTTGTGACTTAATAGCTCAGTGGCCCGGGCTTTATTGAACTCAAAGCTCTGGAAGCATCTCAGGGGCAGGATTTGTGTTTACCTGTGGCTAGAGAGCACGAGAGGCGACTCAGTCAACCCTGTACGAGGACAGAGGTGGACAAGGACCAGAAGAGGAAAAGGACTTCTGTCTCGTGTCAACACGGGCTCACATGACTCCAGGGAGGCCTCTAGACCCCCTCAGCTTTGCAGACTTCACTGGAACGATGCCACAGTTCAGCGCTCCCCACACCATGGTCTCACAGACTTAAACTAGAAGACATCGCCTTGGAGACTGCAGAGAACCACTGAGGTTGTGTCCATTTATTTTTAATCTTCCCAGGGAGCCCAAGGCCCAAAGCTTCAGTAATGTAATAATAACGGATGCTTGGAAATGGCGGGTCAAGAGAATTGGGTAGCAGCAGAGGTCCGGCAGAGCCGTGGTTTTCTTCTTGACTTAAGGTAAACTACCCTCCCTCCTCTCCTCCCCTTCCCTCCCCATCCGGGCCTTCCACCCCACCTCAAAATTCTGCAAAGACTGAGAGCAGCGTTTTAAGGTGCTTACTGGATCCTTAAGGTGACTGCTGTACATCTGGGAAGAGAAGGTTCGAAGAAAACATGTCTTATTCACCTCATTTTTGGGGAAAATTCATTTGAGATGCCGTGAGAAGGAAACAGGTTTCAACATGAAAAGATTTGGGTTCCCATTCAGACCTGCCTACTTTCCAGTGTGGCCTGATTAAGTGGTCTGATCTTTTGGGACTTACGTCTCTCCATCTTATTTACTGGACTAACTGAACTATAAATGATCCCTTTATAGGATTGAGGGAAGTATTCAAGTAGACAGAGAATTACAAAAGACCCGGTAATAATACATAAAAGATCAACATATACAAGCTCTGCATTTAAGTCTCCCCTTCCTCCATGAATGTCAGAACCACATAAGCTGTCCAAATGGACAAATTGTAAATACTGAGCAAGCTACAGTGCTTTTTCATTTGTATAATAGTTTTCATTTTTCAAAACATTTTGCTCATGCATTGTTTCATTTTATCCTCTGTGTGAGAGTATATCAGAGGCAGCCAAGGACACAGTCTTAGTCCAGAGTACACACAAGTAAGCTGATCGGAGAAACGATAGGATTTCCCTAAGATTAAAAATCAAGGCTTGGTGGGATAGAACCGCCCTTCCCCCTTCACCTCATTCACTGAACTTACTGCTTGTTTAAATATTGCTCATCATACCGTTCATGAGAATTTCTCCGACAGGTCACTGGGGAGTAACAGACATGGGACAGACACAGCAGACACAGTTTGAGTCAAGGATACTTGAGGTCACTTGTGACTACTTCCCTTCCTTTGCTCCAGAAGATTAAAGCAAAACTAGATATTAGCGCTACATTCTTATATATTCCTGGGGCTTATGTGTTAATTTGCCTTCTCCCTAAAATGAAGAGGAAGCAAGGGCTCATGGAAATGAGCCAGAGCTACCAAAATATGGATGTTCCTGCTGGTATTTTAAAAGACTGTGGTAGAATCATTCTAGAAGAATAGACTTGCATTGTTATTTTTTTTTTCTGAGACAGAGTTTCTCTGTATATCCCTGGCTGTTCTGGAACTCATTTTGTAGACCAGGCTGGCCTCAAACTCACAGAAATCTACCTGCCTTTGTCTCCTGAACTGCTGGGATTAAGGTGTGTGCCACCACCACCGAGTAGGTAGATTTGCATTCTTTGAAAAAGTGAGCATGAGCATCCCTGGGCGGGCTTGAACCACCAACCTTTCGGTTTAGAGTTGCATTCTTAAGGAGACAGTGCTCTGGGTTTTGAGCTGGAGATGTGTGTAATGTCTGGGGGCCTCTCTTCTCGGCATGCAAACAGTTATCAATGTTGATGAAGCCAAGGACCCTGACAAATGAGACGTTGCGATCCTATTATTTCTTTTTTGATTAATTTTAATAATTCTACAAGGAAGTACTCTTCCTTATCAACTCATGGATACTTGGGTGTGTAGGTAAACAGTGAAGACAGTCGTTTGATTCATTTTGTTTCTTGTTTTGTTTCCAAACGATGGGTTGGTTTCCTATGTCTCCCAAATGGACCTTTATGTTGTTACGGCTGTTTTTTAATTTTTGTGTGTGACATTATAAGCTCATGGATCTAAATATTTTTAAATGCACTGTAGCCGGGGTCCTGATTGATATTGAGAATATGCCACATTTGGTCACTGGAAGCTTATTCAGAATGGGTCCTGGAACCTTTTGCTAAAACCCGGCTGTGTGCAGTAGCGCTCCTGAGATGCGCTGGCATATGGAAATAACTCCTTCTGAAAGAAGACTAAGAAAGACACCGGCAGAGCGCGGGCACGGCTTCCTTCAGTTCCCAAAGAAGAAAGCAACTTCTGCTCAGCGTCTCGCCTTGGCCAACGTCACCTGCGTACCGCAGTCTCCTTCCTCATGTTCTTCCAGGTGGGAGGGCTACTGTGTGTGCTCATTGCGCATGTGCGCTGAAGGCAGATGGGCTAGGCGCAACCTTTAGCTTTCATGTGTTTTCTTTACGCCCCGAACGTCTCTCTTGCTTTCCCCTTTCCTTTTAGTCTTCAGTCACCATCTGACATTTGTCTCTGTGCTAGGAACCACAGGCAGGGGGAGTAACTCGCTTGTGACTAAATGCCAGTGTCATTCCACAAACTAATCTAGGAGAAACCAAATTATGCTGGAAGTAATGTGGGGCTCTAATCAGGTTCTCTCCAAAATCCACTTACTCACTGTAATTAGCATGAGTTCCTTCCAGAAAGCCCCGCGTGCCACATGGACACTCAATGGGATCCTCTCAGCCGCAGTGGGCTCTGGAGCACGGCAGTAATTTCGTCTAATTAATAAAGCAACGACAGAGATCTGAAACAATACATGCACAGTCATTTTAAATCTCCCTGCAAAAAAAATTCAGTTCGTCCTGTTTCCTTTGCCTTGGGTGTTCCTTTCATTAACTCAAGTGTGTGGAGCACAGTGACCTTAAATTGCAAATATTTTTTCTTCAGGCATGACTGATACATAAGAGAGGCAAAAGCTTTCAACATTTGCTTCTTCAAGATCTTAGCAAGCCCAGACGAGAACACTCATCTGCCCTTCTTCTCTGCGATATGCAAATCAGAGAAAATAATCTTTAAGGTTTTTCAAGATAAATGTAGTTTGAGGCTGCCAAGAGGTGACTTGTACATTCCCGTGATCAATAAATGGGTTAAAAATAGGGAGGAACATCCTCTTCAAAAGCAGAATAACAAGCATCCTACAAGCCCCCGGCTGTTTGCAGTGTCCTGAAGATGTTACTGATTTTTAAGATCAGGAAGAAAAAGATATCATCAGTCCCTGCATTCATACGAGCGTGCCAGCATGCATGCATGGGCCGGAGATCAACACTGGGTATACTCCCCACTCTTTCCCACAGAGTCTCTCCCTGAATCTTGGCTTACCAGTTTTCTAGAAGAGCCAGCAAATAGCTCCAAGGATCTGCATGTCTCTCTCCCCGACACCCCTTCCCCCAGCACCGAAGCCACAGATGAGTTCCACTGCACGCAGCTTGGGATTTGAACCCTGATACCCACGCTTGCTCTGCAGAAGCTTCCTGATTTAGCGATCTTCCCAGATCTACCATTTCTTTTTAAATTGACACCTGACGCCTGCTACCGTCTCAGCAATCCCCATTGTGATACTCGACTGGATCAAAAAAGCCAAAGCCAGAAAGCTGGTGTTCAAGTGCAGCCATCCCCATTAGCAAAGCAGTCGAAAGCCTTGTTCCTTTCATGTTTAGGTAGATGACAGCCACAAGAGGGCTCTAGAATCTTCCCAAACACAAGACAAGCCCTGAGAGCTGTTTCTCTAGTAATTAATTTCCTCAAATCAATATTACCTATTAATGTGCATTACAGAGACAAGCTATAGACTTCTGACACTTTACACACAAGCTAAGGGGAGAATTTCATAGAGACATTCAAGGGGCCCACAGGGATCGTAAGTCAAAAACTGGAATTAGTTGCACCTGTGATTTCCTGTGTCTGCTGTAGCATTTAAAAAAATCCCAGCACTTGCAAATTTCACCAAAGGTGAAAACTGCATTCGAAGCACTGCGTTCTTAATGGAACACGATGACCCTCGGTGGGTTTCAAAAGCTACCCACCTCCTCTGCCACATCTTGCACCCCCAAATAGCTATGGAGAGTGACAGGGCAGTTAAAATGCCATGACCTCCTCTGGGGAATTTGCAAGCCTTTAGTTACAGGTGCGTTTGACGCCTGCTGAGAGCCTCATGGTATGGACGGCATTTACCGCCTGCATTGCACTGCCTGGAAGAGAGGCTCCCAACCCTAGATGGTGTTAGTCTCCCCTCAGACCACAAGCCTAGATAGACTCCAGCTTCCCACGTGGGTGGAGTTGTGGCAAATAAACCCAGACAGGATGCAACCTCAGGGGACTAGAGAATAGCACCCATTGTCCCTACACAGGAGACACTGAGAAAGGTCCTAAAGCACTTTTTTTTAAAAAGAGCAATTTAAAACCATCTTAGTGCTAACTCAGGAAATCCCTCTGTGCATTGACCTTAAATGACTTTTTTTTGGCGACTCTCTCTTCTCTGATGAATGGTAACATGGTCCCAAAGAAAGGTTCATTTGGGTCGCAATTCTGTTCCTGGGGGGTGGGGGAGCTTCTGCAGTTTTGGGACCCAGTACATTTTTTTCTAGGTACCTTGCTGTCCCAGAATGCATCACCACCCATTTCAAGGAGCCTGGGAACCCCTGCTAGGGCAGCTTGGATTTCTCTTGGTCAGTGATAGATTGGAACTCCGTCTACCCTCCCTCGTGTTTTCCTTTGTTCCTTGAAATTAGGAATCATCACTTGCAGCAATCTCTGGTTTCAGGAAGGCCAGCATTTCCAGGTGCCCAAGGTGTGTTCCATGTAGCAGAGGCCTCTCTCATAAAAACCATTTACTGTTTGGCAGACAACCCCAGTGCAACATGAACTTAATCTTGGTGTAAGTGCATGGGGTTTCCGCTAATGCCTTTGAAAGTCAATGGTTCAGCAAGTCCAGTTACCAGCCTAACATCTCACGGCTGCTCTTTAATTTGCCCTGGTCTTTCCACACAAGAAAACCCGCCCTCCCACATTCTCAGGAGGGAGCGCGGCATCCGGGACTCTGAAGCTGCAGGACTTCCGTGTCCATCCTGACTCTTCACCACTGTGTCTGCCAATTCTGTACTGTCCTGTGTCTACCCAGAATACCTTTTCATTCAAGCAGTAATCCTTTCCCCATGGCCTTTCTTGTTAGAGGCCTTCAGGGATGATTTCAGGATTCAGAGTAGCCTCAGTTCAGTACTGGCCTACAGACTGGGAACTCTGGAGGACAGTCTAGACTGAGGTAGTCCTTTAAGGGGAAGGTTCACACCCAGCAGGTACAACCCAGGAAGGGAAAAGCTCACACCCATCAGGTGTTGTGGGTTATGGTTGGGTAACTTTTCCATTCTGCAGAAGATGCCAATGTCCAGCTGTATCTGCGAATGAAACATTAGTTGGAAAACATGAATTCTGCAGGTGATCAAGTTAAATAAACAAATTCAAGTGGACCTTAGTCTAATAGGATGGAAATCCTTAGAAGATGGACATTTTTGATAAAGATAAAGGTGGTAGGCATACAGAGAAGATGACAAATGAGTATACACAAGAAATCAGACGTCTACATGCCAAGGGATGCCTGAAATGCTGCAGCCTTTTAGAGAAGCTTAGAACAGATACTTCCTCATGCACGCCCCCCTCCCCGTAGGAACCGACCTTATGTAATACCTTAATTGTGGACTTCTAGAGTCCTAAACTGTGAGAGCGCAAATCCCCATTGCTTAAACCAGTCAGTTTGCTTTTTTTTTTTTTTTTTGTTACAGGAGCCTTGGGAGTCTATTACCAAAATATTTGTTAGAGAAATCCATGGCAGGAGTAATCTGCCCTGGCTGTCCACATTAATGAGCCTCCTTTTACCTGTGAACCCAAACAGATCCACTATGAGTTATTAAATATCTTAGCAAAAATTCGTGAACAGACAAGTTATCTGGAAGAAGCAGGTGAGTTAATGCATGAAAGAGAGTTCAGAGACCCGATGGCTATGCTGAAACATTGCTGCAGCTGGTAGAGAGCAAAGGATCATGGGAAACAGAGAGTTCTTAGAAACTGGTTTGCATGCGTATCTACATGCACACCACAGGCCTAGAAATATCCCTAATCCATAGAGAAGATAAATGTTAGGGTCTAGATAACACACTATATACAAAGGGAAGAAGACATAGAGGACTAAGGATTTAATTTAAGGGGCATTGGGTCTGCAGATCAAAATTCACTTTGAAGAAAATTCCAGGAAGAGAGAAGCTTGAAACAAAAAGGGGAAAATGACGAATGCAAAAACACAGTATTTCCCAAGCCTGGAAACAATGTGTTCAACCTGAAAAGGCCTGAAGAACTTAAGAGCGCAAAGAAAATTGTAGAACATCAAAGGAGGGAAAATGAAGATAGAAAATCTTCCAGAAGAGATACTAGTGATAAGAAATAAAGATCAGATTGCCTATAATTTTCTTATAAGATGCCCAGAGACTAGAAATAATGTATCTACAGCTCCAAATATTCAAAGGAAAATGATTTTAGACCCTGAATTCTGTGCCTGGCTGAATTATTGACTAAAATGCACAGGTAAAATTATATATATATATATATATCATATATATGGTAAGAAAGTATACCATATTTACATTCCTACAGGAAAAATTATTGGACAAAAACAATGGAATCATTAATGGTGGAATCAAAGACCCTTTAATTGAACTAGGATGTACAGAAATGTCCACAAGGAGGATGACCTGGATATCTTTAAAAACATATGTCTGAGCAGAACAACAATTATGAAAACCTGTAGGTTGAATATTTTAGACAATAATGAAAAGACCAGAAAATGTATCTCTTCAAATGATAAAAACTAAGAAAATGAAAAACTCCAAGAAAAAAGGAAAAAAAACGAACAGGGAAAGTTACAGCTAGGTACCAACCAAAACACAGCATTGCTGATGTCCTAACCAGGCAAAGGAAAACACTTTTATGTGGCAGGAAGGAATCAGTGCACACTCCCTGAATGGAGTCCAGTCATTGTGCTTGTGAGTCGAATTGCTTGCTGTTAACATACAGTTATGCTGGCTGCATATTTGCTTTATGACTTTCCTATAAAAAATATCTCAGTGCACCAGTTCAGAAATTTAAGCTGGCTTGGAGGCCCCAGGTAAAACCTGACAGCCTCTCAGATTGTAGGTCAGCCCGAAAGACACAAGGAACAGGATGAGTTGAGAACACTGGGTGGGGTGCATCAAATGTGACATTTTCCCCCTGGTGAGACATTGCTAATTGCTGGAGGGGATAAAAAAAACACAGCTTTTACTTATCAATGAAAAATACTTGCTTGGTTCATTTTCACACAGTCTATTGCAAAGAAGTTAGTGGCAGGTTGGGTGGATGTTGTGGGAGCCTGATCTGATTAGCCAATGACGTTTAGGGTGACTAGCCATATAAGAGTAGTTTTCTCTGAGAAGAATAGACTGATTAAGAGATGAGTTGGTGGTGGTGGGAGGTGGCCCACACGCTGTCTCCCTTGTACATGGAAGACTTCCTGACACGCCTTTTGATGACCTGGCCTGAGCTTTCTCCGTCCTTTCCTGGTGTTTGAAGAGGCAACGTTTTTCACTTCTCACTGTATCAATGACTGAGTGTTCCCTACTCCATTCCTTAAGAAATAAGTCCGCTTCCCAAGCATGCATGGATTTTTTTTTGCAATAGCTAGACCAACTGGTTCTTTACAGAGAGTGGCATGCCGGTACCTTTAATACCCTCAAGCCAGTCCAAATTGCATTGTGTAGAGCAGTTATCAGTTGTCCTGGAGTTGGACTTAAGAGTCCACAACAAACTCCTTTTCCGTGCTTCTCAAATTTCCTTTCCATCTTTGGGTTTTTTGCTTTTTGCCAAATGCTAAGATAGCTTTGGGGTTGGTCTGCCTGCATTTAAGCCGCTATCTTTCCGAGAGCAAATTGCAAAATTGATCTTGACACCCTAACTGCCTCAGAAGCCAGGGCTTTGAATATAGTTCCTCTGCCAGACCAGAAAATAAAAAAGTAGCAAGGAGGCAGAACTGTTCTCCCAGGGAGTGGGTTCAGAAAAGAACATCAGAAAGATGTAGGGCTGTGACCACCTGAGCTTCCAGCAACTTTAATGACAGACAACTCAGAACCCTAAGCTAGGTTCCCTGAGGTTCTTATGTACAAGAATCACCCATTGTGTGCAACTTTTTAGAAAACTCCTGAGGCTTGTCCTTACTGTCCAAGATCGAAAGCTAAGAAGTATGCATCTGCTATATGTTTTTACTGCCATTTTTAAATACAAAGATAACCACTCATATCAAAAAAAGACAAAGGGCACCACCAAAACGGTTGAAAACCTTTATAATGTGTAGCATTTCCCCATGCTTGGAGAATAAAAGAAAGGTATGGGCAAGCTGATAATTGTGGGCAGGCAATCTGGCCTCCTGTGCAGATAACCATTGTCCCAGAGCACTAGTGGGGAGGAAGATTGTTGGCAGGACCTTGTAGAGTCATCTTTACACTTCTTTGTAGGAAAATAATTTTAGTGACCCTGAAGTTACAGGAAATCCTGGGAAGGGTATGCTCTGCACCACAGGTATACTTCGAGTGCTAATTTACCTCTCTCACTCAATCCCACCTAGGACACTCAAGCAGCCTTGAATACGAGCATTTATTTTTTGGCTACAGTTCCACCCCAGGGGTTCTCATGAGTCGTGTCTGTTCTGGGTACCCTTTTTTCTATACTTTAATCTAAGGGAGTGGTGTTAGGTTTTGCTTTCTTTTGAGGCAGGATCTCATGTGTCCCAGACTGGCTTTGAACTTGGTTTGTACCCAGGTTGTCCTTGAAATTCTAATCCTTCTCCATCCACCTCCCAAGTGACGGTCCATCACCCTGGCTGTTAACGTGTGCTGGGGACCCAACCCCGGGCTACGGAACACATGGTGCAACCGCGTGCGTGGTTTTCGGTGCAACAGAAACAGCGCTCAAGACTCGGACTGGCTCTTTCAGGTTTGGGTCTCTCGTTCCAAACTTCAGTGTCCTTCGAATATTGAGCAAGGGTCTCCTTGGGGTGGTGACAAAGGCTAACTCGAAATGGTGAGCACAAACGGCCGCATTGCGTGCGTCACTTTCTCCTTGGTTTTAACGAGGGCTCCTGTTCGTGTGTGTTTAGGTCCTCTGTCCACGTAGGAGACTGTTGAATACCTACTATGCTACAGCCTCCGAATGGTCTATCGGATGAGATAACCCCATCATGTTTTTGTCCTTTGCAATGGGTCCATCTGCTTCCCAACATAGCAAAAGCCGAATAACATAAAGTTCTTCTTTGGTAATTCTTTTCACAAATAACTACATTCTCCTATTTATATAGAGCTCAAGGGATTTATTAAGCATTTCCCGATATTGTTGTTGTTGTTGCTTTTAACACTCCAGCCAAGTGAGTGGGAAATAATCGCTATCCTGATTCAAAGATGATTTAGGAACAGGGTCACGTCATATCAGAAGTAGAAAAGACGTTTAAAAATAGGACAATTTCTCCTTGGTCCTCTCAGCCCATGCCGTGCAGGCACAGGCTCCTGGTGGTGCTTATCGTTTCCTAGCTAATTCACTGAATGATGTTTCTTTTGCTGGCCTAAGGTGAGGAACAAGAATGGCTTTCCATTTCTGCAGATGGCTGTAAGCAAAAAATGTTTCCTTTGCTTCATTAACAAGGAAAAGATTCACACACCATCAAGGGGACCCTGTTCCTTCCTCCCCAATACTGTTCCCATATTACTTCTAAACAGAGCTCAGGCAGTGGGGAGGTCCTTCGAGAATTTAGTCTTGGGCAGCCCTATTATTCATATTGAGAGCATTGTTTACAGCACAGAGTCATAAAATTAAGATGCTGTGTGTGTGTGGGGGGGTGGGATTTGAATCTTCATTTCTTACTTTCAACTGACACAAGTGAGAGGGAAAAAAATGCCGGAGCCTTTGGCTACATCCATGTTCCATGTGTCCTCACCCCTCAACACACACCCGGCAGTAACTCAGCAGCAAGCTCACAGCACTCCGGGCAGCTCAAGCTTCCTCTGTGCGATCAACTTAACTAGAAATCCATTTTCAACATGGTTTTTAAGATTTGTTCATTAGCCAGAAGCCAAGCTTTGACACCACTTACTGGAGTAAATGATTTAATCTTCTTGGAGCTTTGCTTTTCTTGGGTCTAACTGGTGATAAAAATAGTACCAACCTCCCAATGGCTTCCAGTGCGAACTCAGAGAGACAGAACACCGAGGGCTCAGCATCGAGACTCTCATCATCCAAACCGTTTTAACAGCAGTTGGTAGGAGCAGAAAAGCATGAAGCTGGGTCTTTGTGGAGCGCTGGTAAGGGCATGAAATAGGCCTGCTACCCCCTTCACTTCTGGACCCTGTATCCTTCCCTTGTACTAAAGGAGAGAAAGAATCTGTAGTATCGATCAGAGCCTGGGACAAAACAGAACCATCATTTAGAGGAAGGGATGGATGGTGACCTTCAGATTAAAACACCATTACGCCCCTCCCTTTACACCCTGGGGGTGTCTCACTAGGAACTCCGGGTCCAAACCACGTTTCCCAATCAGCTCTTATCTGACTTTAGCCATTTCAGCCTCTAATCAAATGGAACTTGGATTCCTATTGGGCGCATTCT
This sequence comes from Mesocricetus auratus, assembly GCF_017639785.1. Taxonomy (NCBI): domain Eukaryota; kingdom Metazoa; phylum Chordata; class Mammalia; order Rodentia; family Cricetidae; genus Mesocricetus; species Mesocricetus auratus. Next base: position 4,361,133 of record NW_024429180.1, read on the forward strand.
TCCTGCTTGACTGGGAATTCCAACACCAGCATTCTTAAATCCTACCTCTGATACTTGTAATCTGGGCAAACATGACCCTGCCTCTCACCCACCCTCACATGGCAAGTGTATGGACCCTGGCTCTTTAAAAGAAAGTGTTCACCCATTTCTGCTTTCTGTTCCTGCTGTTTCCTGAAGGGGCAGACAGGACTTTCCCTCCCTCCCTCCCTCCCTCCCTCCCTCCCTCCCTCCCTCCCTCCCTCCCTCTCTCCCTCTCTCTCTCTCTCTCTCTCTCTCTCTCTCTCTCTCTCTCTCTTCTGTCTCTGTCTCCCCTCTGTCTCTGTGTCTCTTTACCTCTTTTCTCCTTCCTTCCCTACTTTCTTACCCCGCCCCAATAAAACTTCCAATATGAGTCATGTCCACAGGTATCTGTTCCGCATCCTCCGGCTTCGCCACAGGACTGCCATTCTGGGACTGCCACTTGTGGTCCCAGCCTGTTAAGCTTTATTTCTATCAATGCCATCATAATGGTGCCCAAACATCACCCTAAATTCCTGGCTCCAGGCACTTAGAACCTCGTGAAGGTCACCTAAGCCTAAGGAAGGAAGGTGTAATTGTCTTCATTTCTCAAGGGGCCTAAATGGCTCACAGTCTCATGTAGACCACAACATGCTAAGGCCAGGTTTCAAACATGCATCAGCTCCTCTGCAAAGCAAGTGTCCTTCGACCTTCCCTAGCTTTGTCTGGTGTGTGGAGGAATTGCAGTTAAGTCCAGGACCTTAAGTCAAACAGTCCTGGCCTCTTGGAGCTTGTGGTCAGGTATAGAGCTCAGAGACCGCACGACATCCTTTGGGTTTGGCCCGTGGACCCTGGTAGCACACAGATGTTGAGCACTCTGACCTGCTTTCCCAGACATGATCAGGATCCCCCTGTGGTGGATTCGAGGTTTCTACATAGAAACTTCAAGTATGCTGCCATGGCGAACTTGCAGGAACTCATGGGGCAATTTGTGGGAGTTTTCTCTCTCCTTCCACCATGTGGGGTCTGGCTATCAAACTCAGATCCTCAGATCCTCAATTTTTCTCTTCAAGTACTTTTACCTGCCGAGCAGTCTCCCCTCTACATTTTCTAATGAGCTTTGTCAGGTCATTGTTAAAGTTGAAAACTGCTGGCTTCAAATTTAGTATATATATATATCAGGATAAAGCATAACATATTTTTAGGAAACCCTTCTGAAACATTCATCCATAAGGGTGCTATTTTTTGCCAATTCTGTGTCTATGAATACTTAGCCTGAATATTTTCTAGGGCTGCTTAAATCCTCCAGACATAATTCTTAGTTAGGAAGAGTCATGTTAGCATTGGATTACAATAAAGGTTTTATTACTAGACTTCAGTTTTAAAAACAGAAATACATTATTCCGGGGCTGACATGAGCTGTAACTCATACACGATGCACTTTCAAGCCCAGGTTAAGAGTGCTTTTTCCCTATTATAAGAAACCAAGGCAATAGCTCACATGGTTAGGGGTAGGTTCATATCTTTTCTATTACAAATGAGCCTGAATCTAGCTGCTGTCATTGCAGAGAGCCCTGTGGTCATTTGGGGAAATTCCCATGCCATCTCCTTCCTATCATCCACGGCCGCCTGCCTGGCTTCCTTCCTTTCCCCTTAGAACCCTTTATACCATTTCTCTCACCCGTTGACTTTCAAATCTGCCTGGTCTTCAAGACAAAGGTGGGCTTCCCAAAAGAAGCATCCACTTCTTAACCAAGTGTGAGGCTCTCTGAAATGCGGGTTCCCTTGCTTTCAAAGAAATGACCTACTGATGGCTTCCAAACTCCTGGGCCCATATTTTCCAATTTCTCTTGTAAGCACTGAATCAGTGGGGACAGTCTAGCCCATCTGTGACTCTCAGTTGCCTAAGAATGACAAGGAAGAAGCTTCATTTATGCAAGTGATACTGTTGTGCCCAAATTCTGAACCCCAAACCACCAAGAAACCCTATCTGATGCAAAAGCCAAGAGTCTTTAATCAATTAGTGAGTTAACTGTATCAATTCAAATCCTCCATCCATTCAACAGAGCGGGTGGAGCAAGAAGGACCTGGGGGGACTTCGGGGCAGGGACTATATTGGGGTAGAGCAAGGGGAGTGTCTGGGGTCTACAAGAGTCTCAAAAGTGGTGCACTTCTGTGCTTGGGCAACCTGTCCTGTATTGATTGGTCAACTGTTTGCTATGACCTATAGACCCTCCCAGGAGAGGTTGCTAGGCTCTGTGTGCCACTGTTACTGTAAAGCACATCCAGAGCCCGCCAGCTAACTTCTGATTGGTTCCTTGACACATGGAGGGTATCTGGCCTTCCTAGTGACTAGGAAGTCTGGCAAGGTCAGGCAAGCACATGGTGCTGAGTCAGAGGCCTTTGTCTTTCTGGGTCTTTTCTGCAGCCCATCATGGCTGCTACAGCAGGGGCGTGGGGGAGGGTCAGGTCCCCTCAGTATGGCCACCATCAGTTAGCAAGGGGAGCTAGTTTCACCTTCATACTCCACGGGTAACTGAGAGAGAGCCCTCTCAGCCAGGGTTGGCAGCTAGATCTGGAGGGTGAGGGGAGCTCCAGAGACACATTAGCAGTGACATGGAAGCAGCACAGGCCAATTCTGCCACTCACTTGCTCATCAGAAATAGTCACATGGCACCACAAATCATAGTGAATCCAGGGAAGGCAGTCCTGTAGCTCTAATGGGGAAAAATTTTTGTTGAAAGCGCTCATGACTATCAAAAAGTTCTTTTTTCACAACCTTTCAATATTAAAAACCAAGCTCAAATCACTCTTCTGTTGCTTTTGCAACAGATCCCAGCTGGATGGCCATGGTCTCATATTTATTTTGTTCTTACTTTGTGTTCCATGTATTTGGTACTGTCAAACTGACACATATTCTAAGTTATTATTGCATGTGTATGTGTCTTGTGTCCCCAGATACCAGGGCTTGTATCCTTTGGAAAGTCACTCAGACACAGTTAAGAGCCCATAATAGATATTTAATAGCATATCTAGGCATTGATTACCCTTCTAGATTTATAGTTAAAATATGACTCCGTAATAACTGTGGGTTCATTTTGTCCCACCTACACAAACGCTCACTGCTCCTTGGAGTTGGAGTCTTCTGGAGGTCCCATCACACATGTTCTTACACTCACGCTTGTACAGGCCCAGCAGTTTTATGAAGCACTTGTTAGAACCACATACACATCTCAAATGCATTGGACAGACAGTGCCCAACAAATAGTAAGCACGGAATACATATCTTTTGCCTCACGCATGTTATGTTCAGCATGACCCGAATGTTAAGTAGCCCCCTTTAGCGGGTGAAGACATTGATTGTCGGTTAGGGAAATAAGGTTGTAACAATATAATCCAATGTTCTAATATAACACTAAATTTTGTAAAACTTATTGAAAGTGTGCTATAGCTTATACCTACAATTGGGAAGCACTTGGGAAGGTCAAGGAGTAGGCCCACTGGGTTAAAAGCCAGGGATACACAGGGATTCCTAAGATAGTATGAGAAACAGGTGAGAATCTGTATCAAAACAACACAATACGTGGCGACCTTTGTGGCAACCTAAAGAACCTAACTCTACTTAGTTTACCAAGAAGAGGGACATTTACGTTTTGTAAGAGAGACACTGAGGGGACAGAGAGTGGAGGGGAAACCGTTGAACTGGAGAAAGAAGTTCAGGAAGCAAACTGGGGTGGGAGGTATGGAAGAGAATGCAGAGTTCTGCTTCAGGACTGGGGACAAGGGACCTCCATTTCCCAATTACTGTCACGAGGCCCCACCATCTGAGTGGCATAGACAGAAGCCACACGTAGTTCTACCGCTAGACTCAAGGTCAAGGTACCGCAGGGAGGGATGCATCCCAGTTGGAATGCTTTCCACTGTTCTTATCCTAAAGCACCACATTCCTGACCTCTGTCTCAAGTGCACAGGGTGTGGTTGTCTATGTCAGGACTGTGCCTTTACCAGAAGGACTTGATCATATCCGGTTACCTACAACAACATTGTTTCCAAATAAGACTATTTCTTGGGCAGGGGAGTCATAGAGGCTAGTATATCAGCACAGGGATTCCCAGAGGTCACCGTGTAACCACAGTGACTTTTCAAGGAATCCAGGTGCCATGTGGAAGAGAGAATTTGGAGTGCAGGGGGACCACAGCATGCATGTATGTACATTTCCAGTGTTTCCCTGGAAATCATGCTCATGGTATCGCAGGAGTCATCTCTCTGGTTGTTCACAGGTGATAAAGATGGCCACTTCCACATTCCAGAAACTTAGGGATACAGAGGGAATTTGAGTGTCTAAACCAAAGTCTCATAGCTAATTGAGGTAGGTTTGCTGCCATGTGATTCCGATCCATGCCCCTTGCTCCCGTTTTTTATGGGTTTACTCCAGTGGGGACCTCATGGGCGGTCATCCTGGGCGAAGACTCAGCTTTGCAGATATCAGATTAGAGACTGATGGAAGATGTCCTTCTGTGTATGTTTCTCTTATTGGTTGATGAACAAAAAACACTGTGGCCAACAGAGGCAGGGAGCTAGGCGGGACTAGGGAGAGGAGAATTCTGGGAGTTGTAGGTAGGAGAGCAGCTGCCATGTAGTGGAGAAAAGAATAACAGGTCTGGACCCTTCTCCAGTAAGAGAAGACCACATGGAAATATTTAGATGGATAGAAATGGGTTAATGTTAAGACAGCACTAGCCAGTAGGAAGCCCAAGCCACCGGCCAATAGTTTTATGCTTAATGTAAGTCTTGTGTGTTTACTTGGGGCTATCAAGGGCGGTGGGACCTGCCTGGCAAAGAACTTCTCATTAACAAGAGACTGTGTGGGTCTGCTAGAATCATCTAGCATAAACCTGCAATTGAACCATCAACAACAAACTGACTCATAATTTTTTTATCCTGTAAATTGGATGACTCATCCAGTTACCTAAAGCCACACTTTAAGAACTGGTTCCTAAAAGTATGGATTCTTTTGGGAGCACTGGCTGCTACTGATGTCTCCTATTGACCTACATAATTAATTTATAACATTTGCTTTGATGTTTTTCCAAGAAGATTATTGTGGCTGTAACCTGACTGGACTGTAATGCTCTTTTCAATTTGGTCTTAAATGCCATTTTCTGGGAACAGCCTCCTCTCATCTGCTCCCAGTCACCCCTCACTGTTCATAAATCCATGTTACCAAGGTGCTACTGTGCTTTATTTTAATCATTTATTTAAACATCGATGTCTCACTCTGGATTGTATGTATGCTCAGGGATGGGAGGGGCTAGGTCTGTTTGGCTTCCCAGGTGTCTCTAAGTTCTGACAAATGTTTCTACGAGTTTGTGAATACAAAAACTAACTGAACTTTGGGTAAGCTGTCCATTATCCCGGGGCTTAGAAATTATTCTGATTGTTTTGTGAGGAATGTCTTGGTGACCTCATTTTCTTGTGTGTTCTGTCTGTCTCCCACATTTATAAGGAGGAATCAGTTGTCCATATAGTCATAGCCTTATTGTCACTGCCTGATAATAACACTCACAATTCTACACACTTGTGAGGTAGAATAAAAAGTTAATAGAGGACCTGAAATCAGAATTTTTGAAGGCTAGGACTATCTAGACATGCAGCTATCATAAACCATATGCAAAGTGTTAGAGTCCCTGCATACCTGGAATACAAGTGTATTGTTTCTTCAGAATTATTTTTAATCGAACATCATTTAGATATAAATGTCAAGCAATAACTTTATAATTTGATAATGCTGTCTTAGTTCCACTGTAAAGATACTTTTATGGAAATTTGTTGGTACATTTCATTAATTTTTTGCTGGCCCCCCAGGGAGAAATACCAAGTTCTGTGTTTTGCTTATGTAGGAAAAGACACTTTTTTTTTCAAATAATTAAGTCTTCCATGCTTGGAATAGGTAAATGAGGAAACAAGTTGAAGGAACAACTGTGGGATATGACAACAACAGTCTCTTCCGATAAGGGACAATACAGAATGTCAGCCAAAAGCTGCCCCAGCAGTGTGGGCATATTGTGAGCTATGGCTGGTATGGTCCCTTCGTGCTGTCGTTATGGCCACCACCACAATCATGGCCATTATCATTTTACTCGCTTGGCCTTTAGGATTATAAACTCTAGGACATGTTCCTGGTCACAGATACCAGGTAAACCTACTTCATGTAAAAAAGAAATAACCTCTTCATGGCCCAACTTTGTTGAATTTTTTTCCTACCCTTTTAGTTTGTTCCTTCAACCTATTTCCTCATTTACCTATTTCTGAGTTCATGCCACGCATGTCTTAGGATGGTCCCTTCCAGTCTTTGTGAAACAAACAAGGTGTCAACCCATAGACATATTTGTGTAGTGTTTTTCAGAAGGGAAATTGGGCCATGAACAGATGATGTAACCAGCAGGTGAGGTGTCAACGCATAGACACATTTGTACAGTGTTTGCAGGAGGGAAGTTGGGCCATGAACAGATGATGTAATCAGCAGATGAGGTGTCAACCCATAGACACATTTGTACAGTGTTTGCAGGAGGGAAGTTGGGCCATGAACAGATGATGTAACCAGCAGGTGAGGTGTCCACGCATGGGCACATTTGTACAGTGTTTGCAGGAGGGACGCTGGGACAGGAAGAGGTGGTGTGGTCAGCACCCAAAGGGACCAAGTTGGAGTCACCTCTGTGTCTTGACTGTTTGACGGTGACTTCTTTGTTTGTGCATAAAATGCCACAGACGCTCCCCTTCCAGTGAGTTTCATACATATAGCCCTCAAAGAGGCTAATGTTTCTGCTGCCACCCATGCCGCTCTTACTGTGCAATGGAGATGCTCCTTCTTATTCAGCACAGAAAGGGTTCCTAGAGTGCTGTGTACCCCGGGCAGCCTCCCTTTCACACAGTGCACTGATGTACATCAGGGGTCTCATGTCATTAGTAGGGAAAGAGAAAGTCAAGTTCTCTCTATTCCCAGCAGTGGCTGCGATTAATCCGTAGGCTTAAGAAAAAGGAAGCAGCCAGACACAGAGGCTATGAGAATTAATGGGTCTCTGTGTGTGATAAACACAGGTTTAGAGTCAATTTTGTAAGCCCCTGTCTCTCTGCCTTTAAACACGCAGGAGCAAACCTCCCTCTCCCTGCCTCATACCACACGACCCCCGAAGGCACATAGAGGGCATTTGGGGCCACCACATACATACCTCCCTTTTCTCTACAGAGATTCATTGTTTTTTAATGATCCAATAAATTCAGTTGTGTGTTTCCCCACCACTCACTACTACCCCACCTCTGGCCTTAGAGGGCGTGTTACTTCACTCTATACCTTACTCAGCACAACAGAGTGGGAATGCCGGCGGATAGCGGATCCAGCAACTATTCCGTCTCTCCAAACTGCAGGCGTATAAGCCCGGGAATGCTAGCTTTCATTCAGAGGATCTGCTAGTGACTGAGGGAAGGACCTGTCTACCTCACTGACTCACACAGCACAATGTCATCAATGTCTCTTCAGGACAATCCTGCTCTACCTTGGCATATAGCAAATGGTGTGTGTGTCATCTTATTTACTAAGTGCTTGTTTAAGAATGTTATGAGCTGGGAAAAGAATCAGCGAACACCCCCCCACTGTCAAGATTCCAGATGCTAACATTGTGCACACCCTATCGCAAAACTTCCTGCCTGCCTCCTCTCCAAACTGGACGTAAAACTATTAATAAAAATCAAATTCTGGCAAGACTTCAAATTCAAACACATGTCTGTTTTGTTCCAGAAAAACTGAGTCCTAATCTTGGCTTTAAATCAGAGTCTTTGTGTGTGTGTGTGTGTGTGTGTGTGTGTGTGTGTGTGTGTGTATGTGTGTGTGTGGTCTTACAAAAGAGAAAAACCAAACAAAACACATTTTCTTATCAGTTTGTGGAAGCCTTTCTCACCTACTCCTTTGGGCACAGTGAGGATTAATGGTTTCTATTTCCTAACAACACTCCAGTCCCTCCCTGGTAGTAAGTTAGGGATATGAGCCCATTAAATGCAAATGTTGCTCCAGTGGCCTTCAAGGATTAATGTTCCTCCCAAAGCCCAGAACTTTCAGGTACAAACACGGTTCAATGAGTTAATGGGCTAATTAGTTGATTGTCAACTTGGCAAAGATGAGAAGTGTTATTGTTTGTGCACTTTATTAAATTCCAATAAGTGACAACTATGGAGAGTAGGTACTGAGGATTTTCAGGAAAGTTGGCTAGCTGTCATTTGCCAAACCTGCACCAACATATTCTCGTCCAGCCTGAACTGAAGGACAGAGGAGACTGCGGCACTAATGATATCCCATGGGTAACCCCAGCAACCAGAGAAGTTGGGAAGAGACTGGGAGCCATTATTTAAAAGTCCTTTTGATGTGCCTGTCATGAGGAACAATGGGAAGCCAGGAGAGCACAAGTGTGGTCTCTTTCCATGTTACAAGGTACATGAGAGCTTGTGTCTGATATGTCAGCTGTGGCAAAGTCTGATCTGGTGCTTGACCAAATATATGGTGAGGCACTGCAATACCATTGAAAAGAAGACTTTTTGTAGCCATTGAAAAGAGCAAGGTGAGAATATCTGAACATGTGTATAATTCTATAAGCAAGAGCGAGATGAGCCCAGCACAGAACCTGAGTCACAGTTGCCATTAAGAAGGGGAAATCATTGGAAGATGTTCAACTGGTCGGTTACCATCAGAGACTACACAGCTCTGACAACCTATTTCTAAGGAGAAACATTTTAAAATTTCACGAGCCTCTGGACGATTTGGGAGTGTGTTCAATCCCTGAGCACACCAGCACATTTTGAAGAACTGGAAATCCTACACAGAACAGTCTCAGACTAAATGATGGATAATTAAACATTCCTAGTTGCACAGGAAGCATATTTAATTCAAGGTACTTGCCAACATAGTAGCTAATAAGACTTCTGGGAATAGGAAAAAGTATATGTGAAGAACTGCTACAAAGTTTTTCTCACAGAGTGAGATTTGATGGGAAAAGAAGAAGGTTTCCCAGGAGAACACAGGGACCTAAAGGTGTAGTTAGCACCGTCTACAACCGTATCACTCCAGTTAGCACCGCCTACAACCTTATCACGCCTTGACACCCGCCTTTGTTTTGCACTTGGGGGGTGGAGCAGAACCCCTCAACTGTCTGCAGTAGTTACACTTCCTCCTTTAACACAGCTCATTTCCTAAACTGCCCTGTCCCCACTCTTCCCATGAACTGAGAACATGCGACAGGTCTATAGTATTATATAATACTATAAAGTCATTGTTCATTGCTGTAAAGGGCTGCGCATGGGTGGGTCAGGATACAGCTAGGCTTGTTCATGGGATATATGATGATATCTATTTGGGGAAAGGGTCTTCTCAAAATGTTTCCTTCCTGATAATTTCTTGTTACAGGCCCTTTCTCAAATAATGTATCTTGGAGTGTTTCTTAAACTAGTTCATCCAACTTGTAATTATAAGGAAAAATAAACTTTAGATGAAGCTAAAAGAGGAATTCTAGCTAGGCGATGGTGGCATATACTATTAATCCCAGCACTTGGGAGGCAGAGGCAGGTGGAGCTCTGATTTCAAAGCCAACCTGATCTACAGAGCAAGTTCCAGGGCAGCCAGGATTACACTGAGAAACCATGTCTGGAAAACCAGAAAAACAAACAAACAAATGAACAGAAACCCAAAACAAAAATATAACAAGAGAGCCAAAACAACAACAACAAAAGCCAGGAGGACTTCTAAAGACAGCCAGAGTCGTTAGTGATATTCCTAAGCTACTGATCTGGCCATGAAAAATATGTGGTGCTCTGTCTTAGAAGATGATAAGTCTCGTTATTATTGATTACAGTCGATTTGAGTTCTCTGTTGGAAGCTAAGGCATTTGTATAACCCAAAAGAGACAACCATGTATAGATGCCCAAGCCCCGCATGTTCCAGAAATAAATGTAAACCTATATATTTATCAATCAGAAATAGCACCAGGCATGGGGTCTGATCCTGCCTGCTGACAGTGAAAACTTGGTCAAATTAGTTAAACTCTGTATAAAGACACAATAATCACACAATCAATGAGTTGGACATATTCCAATAACTTTCTCATATTAATAGTATTAGTCTCCTAGATGCATAATTTTCTCTTATTAATGTCAGTCTCCTAGATGCCCAGTAGTGGTCTTATCTCGCTCTTATTTATTGAGTAGATCACAAGTACATTTACAAAACTGTGTAAGAGAATACTAGGGAAGTGAGAGCTCAGTAGCAATATGTAAAATGCAAACACGTATACCACACAAAGAAAAGTCTGACAGCTGTTTTCAAATAGGAAAACAATCCAAGTGAGAAAATAAACACCACTCAAGCAGCAGGATAAATAAACCTTGAAAGGCATATGGTATATTGGACAGCATCTGTGCATATAATTTAAAGCCCACTCCTTCATACCTAATGCATAATTAAGTGCAAGAGTATTGGTATTTTCCTCAGACTCCTTAGGAACCCGGAGTTGGAGGTCTCTTCCACATTTGGGATCATTGAGAGTATCAGAGGAAGATCAAACAAGGACGGACGGAGGGAGTGGCCTGGGGCGAAGCGAGAAATGAAGAAATAGAAGCCAAGAGAAGGAAGGCTGTGAGCAACACCGCCACAGAAACTTAGTAGTGCAAGAACAGAGGATGGCCAGAAAGACTTCCCTGAAAGAAGGAGCCAAAAACATGACTGGGCTGTGTTGCAATGTAAATAAGGCTGAGAAACAGAGAAACGGGGTACAACAGGTACACACCCATTTTATTTATTTATTTATTTATTTATCCGTTTATTTATTTATTTTGTTTTGGTTTTTCGAGACAGGGTTTCTCTGTATTGTCTCAGAGGCTGTCCTGGAACTTGCTCTGTAGACCAGGCTGGCCTCAAACTCACAGAGATCCACCTGCCTCTGCCTCCCGAGTGCTGGGATTAAAGGCATGCGCCACCAACACCCGGCCTACACACCCATTTTTATCTCCTGCTAGGACGTGATAAAAAGATATATGGCAATGGTGAGGACTGCCAAACGGGAGGTTATTTTCTTTCTCTTCAGGAGATAATAAAACGTGCCTGTGCCCCAATGCAAAGGATTCAGGAAAGGGAGAAGTCGATGTGTCCAAGAGAAGCAGGATGGTGGCAGGAAAACGGTTCTTGAGAACAGAGATAATGATGTGGTGTTTGACCTTTGATGGTGTTCAGACGACCTTATTCATTGTCCCGACGAGGGACGGAGGGAGGGTGCACAAGGTCGCAGGTCTGTTGGTAGATTTACTGATGAGAAAAAATAGGTGGATTCCATCTGTGAACTGCTATCCTAGACCATGCAATAGAAACAAACAAACAAACAAACAAAACCCAACCTAAAAGAATTTCCCAGGAATAAAGTAAATTATCTACTCTGTTTTCCTTGTCTGTTTCAAATTATTGGTTCTTAGATTAAAATACAGCCTAGAATATAATTTGGCTGTAATTAGAGGACACTCTAATTGTCCCGTGAGCCCCTAAATGGGCAGCTTCTTTAGACTCAATGTAATACACACATTTCGGGACAGGACAGCCACTGACTTAAAAAGAAAATCATTTCTATGATGATTGTTCAAGCAGTTGGTGGCAGAACAATGGGAAGAAAATAGTAAGGGCTTAGAAGAGTACTCATGCCTGACACTCATCACAGAATACTGGGCACACACTTGATCCTGATTTCACTAGACTTTTTCCACCTGTATACACATCATTAAAGTATGTTTTCATGTTAGATTTACGATATGGACATCAAATTGAATGACAACAGCAGCAACAATAGTGTCCCTGAAAGGAAGAAGGGTTGTTATTCATTTGATATCTTATATGAACAATAGTTCTGATCTGTAATATATTTTATCTCCCTATGCTCATACATACACCACATACACATACATGCAGTGTTATGCATTCAGTTATGACCTTGGAAAACTCACATTTTTGAAGTTTTTAACACTAAGCACATTTGAACGCTACTGTGTTTGGAGATGGGCTAAAGGTCTGACTCAGATCTCTTGTGTGTCTTTTAATGGAGGAGCAAACAGACACACAGGAGAGACCAGAGAAAACTGTGCATGGGGAGAGGACCCCATGAAGACACAGTGGACAGGTGGCTGGTTACAAAGTAAGAAGAAACTTTAGAAAGAACTAAACCTATCGAGAACTCGAGCTTGGTCTTCTAGCCTTCATAAATATAATATGTACATAGACATTTCATTTAAGGCTTCTTTCCTATGATAGTTTGTTACAACAGTCCCAGCAAGCTAACCCTCCCTCCCCATTTCCCCCACCCTCTCCTCTCTCTCTCTTTCTCTCTCTTTCTCTCTCTCTCTAACTCACCCTCTCTCTCTCTGATCTCCCCCTTGTCTCTCATCATTTCTTAACCATAAAGGTAGGTGTTAGGCTTTTCATCTTACAGCGACTTCCTTGGGTCACTATGCCCAGTAGATGCTTACAAAGTGAACAGTAAGTCGACCTTACCCTTTATTTAGAGATAACAGTGAAACCTTGAGGCTGCAGAAACACAACCGTCTGAAAGGCTCTTTAAGTTGTTTCCCCACAACTATGCTCTTAATCAGGCTGCTGGCTAATGTGCTGTAATGTCATAGCTCTTTGCTGCTGTTGTTTTGTTGTTGTTCGCAGGGCTCTAAAACCGCTATCTCTTTGAGGTTGTATTAGGAGTCTTTAAATGTCCTTCTGATTGCACCTTTTATTGGTCCCTTGTTGCAATTCTGTCTTTCAAACTCAATTAAGCAAATTGTTTATTCTTGCACACTTTTTTTTAATCATCTCAGGCAAGATAATTCCAGGGGAATACAGCTTGCTGGTATAGCAACGAAGTGCCTAGCTGAGGACGCCAAACAGGGCCACACTTACAAGGACAGTGCTGTCATGAGATGGTCCCTGTGTCAGTGCAGCCGTATACTCTGTGGCCTTGCAAACATCTGGTCCCCCTGCTTTCCCCTGCAGCACAGAACTCTACTTCCATTAGAAGTGGGGCCAGAAAAATCTTCCTTGCTCATCATCTCTTGGGAGCTGGGTGACTTCCAACTGAAGAAGGGTCAATAAATATAATTAAAAGGCTCATCCGACTGGATCTTTCTCTGAGTGTCTTTCCCTTGGAGGCCCAGTCGTCTCCAACTCATAAATGGATTTTTAAGATCACGAGGTCTGTGAAAGGTTACCGACATCCTCAGCCTATTGATTTGCCTGGTTTGATGTGTAGTCAGTTGTAGTCGGTCCTCAACCAATGAAAGGCACACCTCTATTTGTAGATGGCTAACAAATAATCTGCGTTGCATTACTGTCTGACTAATAGGCCCTCCCAAAGGTCTGCTTGTCCACTTTGCTCTCCTTTTACATGATTAACGATGCAATGATTTGTGTGGACACAACGATAAGAGAAGAAAAGCAGGGAGTGGCCAACCTCTTGGATAATTTCTGAGACAGCTGTCATTCCTCTTCTGTGTGTCACTCCTGTTCTTGACTAAAACTGCTCAAACTACCAATTATGACTTCTTTCTCATTGTTAAGAAACCCAAAAGTTGATGAATTCAAACGCAAAATCATAGACTCATTAAGTATGAGATTACTTCCCTGTCAATTAAATCATGTCAGCCAATCAACACTGATATGGCACACATCATCTCGGCCAATCGGCATTGATATGGCATACGTCTTCTCGGCCAATCAGCACTCACCTGGCACACATCATCTCGGACAACCATCATTGAAATGGCACACATTTGTTCTCTTGTTAAGGCGTTGACCTCAGAAAGTTCACCACATTGAATGGTGGGTCTTCATGGCCGTAGTCTGAACTTCTGTTACAAGTCTAGGTGCACAGTGATCCTGTGAATGATTACTGGTTTATCGCCGTATTGTTCAAATATGAAATATCATATCGACAATGATATTTACTTAAAGAATTTCTTCTCAGTCTGAAGTTTTGCTGAGATCTGTTTATTGTTGCCACATGAAAAAGGAAAATACAGTGAGGCCTGAAACCTTCAAATATAAAGTTTCTCTCTCATTCAAATAAGGGCCAGAAACAAGTCAAAAGTCAAGATTTCATTTTCAGTGACTGACTTGGAGAAACTAAAGGCTGAGCAAAGGCTGGGTGAATTTTATGTGTTAACTGCTGGTTAAAATGTGTGGAATCTGCTTCTGAAAGGCGAGAACTTGAGGGGGCAGATTTGTCAGTGTTCATGGTAGCATCAAGGATAAGCCTGGTGGTAATTTCACTTTGTCTTGCTCTTTTGCTTCCAAAGATCCCAAGTCTACAGATGTGCCAGGGAACAGACCACAGCTGGACACGCAATGACCACCAGTGTGTTAGACCACGCTGCTTCATCAGCACCAAGAAGCAGCCCCTCCAGAAATCAGCTTCTTGCCATTTGGTGGAAATTGCACAGGGGATGCTTGTTGCCATGGGGATGAGAGTAGAAAGATAAAGTTCTTCAATGAAAACTGGTCTCCCAACATGAAACTTTTTCCTGTAGATGGACTTCTCTTTAGGTGCTCTGGGGACCAGGCTGGAAATAATAATGATAGTGATAATAATAATAATAATAATAATAATGAAAATCAGAAACTTGAATGAATTCAAGTATAATTTTTACACAGTTTCCTTAGAGTTACCCCCCCTTTTTTACTGTATTTTTTGTTTGAAAAGATTCAGGTATGGCGTTAATGAATGTGTAAGGAAGTCGCCACTGTCCCGGGAGGGTGAGCTCAGGGTTACAGAAGAGCAGCTTCCACCTCGGAAAAGTTTCTTAACCTCTCACGCCTTCCATCTCCTCATGTCCATGACAGAAATAAAGAGGTTTAGGGGTTGGAGAGATGGCTTAGTGGTTCAGAATGTTTGCTGCTGACCTCAAAGATGCGAATTGGATCCTAGCACCCGTATCTGGCGGCTCACCATGACTTGTGGCTAGAGGACTAGGGGATCAGATGACCCCTTATGGCCTCTGCAGGTACCGATATACATACGTAGTACACACACATGCACACGCACATGCACACTCACAGGCACACACACACATGCACATGCACACGCACGCAGCTAGAGGACTAGGGGATCAGATGACCCCTTATGGCCTCTGCAGGTACCGATATACATACGTAGTATACACACATGCACACCCAAACACACGAGAAAGCAAAAAAAAACATTAAAAAGTAATCTTGTTTAGCTCACAGAAGGAACATGGGAATTAAGAGGCCTTTATTGACAGCAAGCGTATTTATTCACAGTACCCAAAAAATATACGTCAAAACAGATTCTGAAATTACATTTGACCTTCAGTGTCATTATAATACTCCGATGAGGAAGCCAGGTACTTTGTTATCAGGATTAAGGGCCGTGGTATGTGTTTACAGTGACCAAAAGTGTAAAGGGTTTGAGAGATTAAAGGTGTTTGCACTAACAAGACTTGGCTATAAGCAGTTTGGGGTGAGGTGTGTGTGTGTGTGTGTGTGTGTGTACATTTGAAAGAAACTGATGTGAACATGCTTTTCAAAGAAACTCCCCAGTAGGGCCTGAAGGTGGAGATCACAGATGAAAGGCAGTGTGGTTTGCCAAAATATAAATAAGAAAACTCATCCACCGGAAGGTACTTCACTCCAATGAGCATGCTGCTTCCATCTGGAAGAGAGCGGCTAGGAAGACACTTAATATTCACGACTGACACAGCTTCTCTGTACTGTCAGTCAGCTGGAGCCAAAGTACACGGCTGGTTGGAAAGCACGTCTCTGCCTCACGATTCATCCAGTGACCTCACGCCGCGAGTCAGGCGCGGAAGACTGAAACACTGCCTGCCGGCTTGGCTTTTCTTTTCCGGGGGTGGGCTAGTGACCGAAATCTGCCGTGGAGTGGCCGGCATCCTTTCTTCTCCTTTCGTGTTCTTATCAGAAGTCAACACCAGATTGCAAGGCTCTGAATGCAATTATCTGTCGTCTCTAGAATGAGGGAGAAAAAGACCCCGCACATTTGCAGGCAGAGTAAATCTGTCAGGCAGGAGCTTCATTTTGGTTTCCACAGCGCTGGAGCAATGTAGAGATATTTTAAAAGGCGTTCTTTGGGATAATTTGCCGTAAATATCCAGGGAATCTAAACTTTGGAAAGAATCACTATTAAAATATGTCTATTTTTTTTAAAGACCATAAATTTGAATCAGATCCTACCAGTTTTTAGGACACAGTTGCCTAGAATTCTAATCTGCACAGAGTTATATTTATAAGATTTTTTTGCACACATATAAGACATGGATGCCTAATTACAAATCCAGGATTTTAGTTTTTTTTGTGTGCAAGGGGTGAAAATCTCCAGCCTTCCTCTCCAATCAGAGAGTGGAATAGAGGGGCTGACACAGGAAGGACGGCAGTGTCGTGTCTCACTCTCCGGAAGCGGAAGGTCGGTGACCCGCTGCTATTTTTCCTGCGAGCTTGAAATCTGTCATGACTGCAAAATCGGGAGCAGAAGGAAATGCTTGCCTAAAGTCTTCCTCAATAAATCTAATTCTTCTTAGCGTGTCACAGTATTTAGTTAATAAGAAGATATTGGTGCAAAGAGAACTAAACAAAAATGAAACACATTATTGTTTTTAAACAATACTTTATTGGTTTGATAGTTCTTGGGACCGTATCAATGCCCGTATTCCCTCCTGAGGAGCCAGCTGTAAGTCCCAGAGCTTCACTGTGGAAATGAACTCCTGGCATCCTAGCCCTTTGAGAAGTGATTGCGGATTCATACGTCTTTGCCTTTTGGTTGTGAGCAGGTTCTAAAGATTCCCGGATGACGGAGGGGCGCTTTTGTTCATGCAGCACGAAGGACTTACAATTAGACATCAAATGTGCACCGCCTACTGATGGTTTATCAAGCACACCCTATGCTCCTCAGACCCACAAGCGGGAAGGAAGCATGAGGTAAAAATACAGTAACTCTCCCTTTGACAGAATGGGATGCAGGAAATACCATGTCACCGCCTGCGGCATCACAGAGCACCCTCTCCATTAATGGTCTGGGCTGTTTTGTGTTTCACAGATCATTGCGGCTTATTCTCTCTCTCTCCCAACTACGGGGTCTGTTCCAGTTTGCATTTATCATTTTAATACCTTGGCTAATTTCACCCCAGAATAATGTTTCTGTTTATAGACGTCCAGTCCCTGTGGCAAGCCGCAAATACTCTGGTGTTTCCAGGAAGCAAGGCTAATACGCACGAGAGTGGTAGGAGAGGCTCTCCAATCACAGCACCAGCCCTTGGAGCTCTGATTAGAATCCTGCTGTGTGCAGCTGTTCTCAATGCATCCTGGGACAGCGGATGCAGAGGGCAGCTCAGGACTGGACCTGGAGCCCCTACCAAGAAGAACAAGTGATTGACTCTGTCAACTGAAGGTCAGGGGTCACAGTGTGTTAGCAGGACACAAAGGGCACTAATTGCTCGGGGCTGAGCGTGGGCTTCATTCCCATCCGTGGCACGAGCCACGCACGACAAAGGGTGAAGCAGCTTTTGGTCTGCTCAACAAATTGGTGTGCTGCCGGGAGAGAGAGGAGCACTCGCTGATTAGAGAAGGATTGATGACTGTGAATGTTCCCAGGTATACACCATCTGGACAGGTGCCTTCTAACTAAGATTAATAAGCACACGTCACCACGAGCCTCCCGTGGCAAGAGGGACGACGGGAGAGAATCAAAAACTTCCGAGTCCAACTGCCGTGCTGCAGCCAAGCAGAAGTTTTCCAGATAAACAAAGCATTGTGCCAGGTTGGATAGAAAGGTGCCCCCTCGCCGCACCTAAAACAGTTTTATATATACCCACGGTAAATAGTTCTCCTCCTCTCCGGGAAAGTGGATGTGGACCAGAGGCCTCTCTCTGCCCAAGTCAAAGCACAGGGTGCAAAATTTCCTCTCAGCCAGACATCTGCGTGCGTATGGGCCCAAGTCAACACCCAAGCTTCTCTGGTTCTGTCTGCTGCCAAGCAACAGACCGTTTTACAGGTTCTTCTTGGAGACTGGCAGGTGAGGGACTATGGGGATCTGCAATTGCTAAGGACAACTGCAGAAAAGTTAACGACTGTGTAACAAGCCAGGAAGTGCCCCAAAGTACACCACAGAGTGCCACATATGGCCAATCTAAGTTTTAGTTTCTTCTGCAATATCAAAGCGGGCTAGGGCTGTGAACTCCCAAGGAACTATCCAAGCTCACATTTGAGTTTCAAATGCAGGATCAAAATATGTTTATTTTCTGTAGTTCATGTGTGTGAATATTAGTTTAAGTCTCGTGTAACTGTGGTCAACCCCTTTTCACAGTGATAGCAGTTCCCAGAAACAAGTATCTAACCTTTTTGTCCACAAACAGTACATATATATTACTGTCTACAATATAATATATGTGTGTAAACTCTATTAAAATAATAAAGATAGAAGAAATAATTATGTTAGTAGTATTCCTTGTAAAACCCTCATATCAAAGAACAGTGATAGATCTCTTAACACAGATGTATATACCTCCATTATTCTTTTTTTTTAATTTATGGATTCTTTTTTTATTATTATTATTTTTATTTTCCATTTTAAATTTAGATAAGAAACAAGGTTGCTTCACAAGTCAGTTAGAGGTCCCTCTCCCTTTCCCTCCCCTCCTCCCGTGTCCTCCCCCCATTCCCCCCCCCCCCGTTATCCCCTCATTCCCCCAGGGAGGGTGAGGCCCTCCATGGGGGTGTCCATAGTCTGTCATTTCATATAGGGCAGGGCCTAGACCCTTCCCCAAGAGTTCAGGGTGAGAGTGCACCTCACATTGTTCTATGGGAGTCCAGAGTCCGTGTGTATACTTGGGATGGGTACTGATCTGCTGCCCAAGGCTCAATAGATTCCCTAGGCCTCCTCACTGACACCCAGATTCAGGGGGTCTTGATCAGTCCCATGCTGGAGTCCCAGGCTTATGCCTGGGATTCAAGAGTTAACCTTTGTCTGATCAGCTGTTTCTGGGGGTTAAACCAGCCCAGTCTTAATCCCTTTGATCATCAGTCCTCCCTCTCTGATACTGGCTTTCTTGAGTTCAGCTCAGTACTTAACCAGCCACTAAATGAAGTTTCTGTTTCCCAGACTCTCTGGCCATAGGATTGTAGGCTGGCACTCCCCAGATCTATGTCTAAAATCCATATATGAGAGAGTACATGCCATGTTTCTCTTTTTGTGACTGGGTTACCTCACTCAGGATGGTTTCTTCTAGTGTCCTCCATTTGCCTGCGAATCTCATGATTCCATTATTTTTTTCTGCTGAATAGTACTCCATTGTGTAGATGTACCACATTTTCTCTATCCACTCTTCGGGTGAGGGACATCTAGGTTGCTTCCAAGTTCTGGCTATTACAAATAAAGCTGCTATGAACATAGTGGAACAGACATCTTTGTTATATGAATGGGCATCTTTTGGATATATGCCTAAGAGTGGAGTTGCTGGGTCTTGTGGTAGGTTTATTCCCATTTTTCTGAGGAATCTCCAAACTGCTTTCCAAAGTGGCTGAACCAGTTGGCACTCCCACCAGCAATGGAGGAGTGCCCCCTTTCACCACATCCTCTCCAGCATAAATTGTCATTGGTGTTTTTGATTTTAGCCATTCTGACAGGAGTGAGATGGTATCTCAGAGTTGCTTTGATTTGCATTTCCCGGATGGCTAAGGATGTTGAGCACTTTCTCAAGTGCCTCTCAGCCATTTTAGACTCCTCTATTGAAAACTCTCTATTTAGTTCTGCGGCCCACTTCTTAATTGGGTCCTTTGCTCTTTTGGAGACTTGCTTCTTGAGTTCTTTGTAAATTTTGGAGATCAACCCTCTGTCAGATGTGGGATTAGTGAATATTTTTTCCCATTCTGTGGGCTGCCTTTTTGTCTTGCTGACTGTGTCCTTTGCCTTACAGAAGCTTCTCAGTTTCAGTAGGTCCCATTTATTAATTGTTGATCTCACTGTCTGTGCTACTGGTGTTATGTTCAGGAAGCTGTCTCCTCTACCAATTCATTCAAGGGTACCACCCACTTTCTCTTCTAAGAGGTTCAGTGTGGCTGGATTTATGTTGAGGTCTTTGATCCATTTGGACTTAAGTTTTGTGCATGGCGATAAACATGGATCGATCCGCATTCTTCTACATGCCAGTCTCGAATTATGCCAGCACCATTTGTTGAAGATGCTTTCTTTATTCCATTGTATATTTTTAGCTTCTTTGTCAAAGATCAGATGTTCGTACGTGTGTGGGTTAATACCCGGATTTTCAATTCGATTCCATTGGTCTGCCTGTCTATTTTTGTGCCAATACCAAGCTGTTTTCAGGACTATAGCTCTATAATAGAGCTTGAGGTCAGGGATAGTGATGCCTCCGGACGTTGCCTTGTTGAACAGGGTTGTTTTGGCTATCCTGGGTCTTTTGTTTTTCCATACAAAATTGATTATTGTTCTTTCAAGGTCTGTGAAGAATTGTGCTGGTATTTTAATGGGGATAGCATTGAATCTGTAGATTGCTTTTGGCAGGATTGCCATTTTTACTACATTGATCCTACCTATCCAAGAGCATGGGAGATCTTTCCATTTTCTGAGGGCTTCTTTAATTTCTTTCTTTAAAGATTCAAAGTTCTTACGATACAGGTCTTTCACTTGTTTGGTTAGCGTTACCCCAAGGTATTTTATGTTGTTTGTGGCAATTGTAAAGGGTGATGTTTCTCTGATTTCTCTTTCAGCCCTTTTATCATCTGTATATAGTAGGGCTACTGACTTTCTTGAGTTGATCTTGTAACCTGCCACTTTGCTGAAGGTGTTAATCAGCTGTAAGAGTTCCCTGGTAGAGTTCTTTGGGTCATTGATGTAAACTATCATATCGTCTGCAAACAGTGAAAGTTTGACTTCTTCCTTCCCAATTTGTATCCCCTTGATCCCCCTTTGTTGTCGTATGGCAATAGCTAGAACTTCAAGTACCATGTTGAAAAGGTATGGAGAGAGTGGACAGCCTTGTTTTGTTCCTGATTTTAGAGGAATTGCGTTGAGTTTCTGTCCATTTAGTTTGATGTTGGCTGTTGGTTTACTGTATATGGCTTTTATTATGTTTAAGTATGTCCCTGTTATCCCAGATCTCTCCAAGACCTTTATCATGAAGGGGTGTTGGATTTTGTCAAAGGCTTTTTCTGCATCTAGTGAGATGATCATGTGATTTTTGTTTTTCAGCTTGTTTATATGGTGGATTACGTTGATGGATTTTCGTATGTTAAACCATCCCTGCATCCCTGGGATGAAACCTACTTGATCGTGGTGAATGATTGTTTTGATGTGTTCTTGGATCCGATTTGCCAGTATTTTATTGAGTATTTTTGCATCAATGTTCATGAGGGATATTGGTCTGAAGTTCTCTTTCTTGGTTGTATCTTTGTGTGGCTTGGGGATCAAGGTTATTGAAGCCTCATAGAGAGTTTGGCAAAGACCCTTCTGCTTCTATTGTGTGGAACACTTTGAGAAGAATTGGTATAAGCTGTTCTTTGAATTTGTGGTAGAATTCTGCACTGAGGCCATCTGGACCTGGACTTTTTTTGGTTGGGAGACTTTTGATGACAGCTTCTATTTCCATAGGGGTTATAGGTCTATTTAAATTGCTTATCTGTTCTTGATTTAGTTTTGGCAAATGATAGCTGTCCAGGAAGTCATCCATTTCCTTTAAATTTTCGAATTTTGTGGAGTACAGGTTTTCAAAGTATGACCTAATGATTCTCTGGATTTCCTCAGAGTCTGTTGTTATGTCCCCCTTTTCATTTCTGATTTTGTTAATTTGCGTGTTCACTCTCTGCTGTTTGGTAAGTTTGGACAAAGGTTTGTCTATCTTGTTGATTTTCTCAAAGAACCAACTCTTCGTTGCATTGATTCTTTGTATTGTTTTCCTGGTTTCTACTTTGTTGATTTCAGCCCTCAATTTGATTATTTCCTGGCGTCTACTCCTCCTGGGGGAGTTTGCTTCTTTGTGTTCTAGAGCTTTTAGCTGTGATGTTAATTCTCTGGTATAACTGTTTTCCTGTTTCTTCATGTGAGCACTTAGTGCTATGAACTTCCCCGTAGCACTGCTTTCAAGGTGTCCCATAGGTTTGGGTATGTTGTGTCTTCATTCTCATTGAATTCGAGGAAGTCTTTAATTTCTTTTTTATTTCCTCTTTGACCCAGGGATGGTGCAGTTGAGCATTATTCAGTTTCCATGAGTTTGTAGGTTTTCTGCAATTTGTGTTGTTGTTGAATTCTAATTTTAAGGCATGGTGGTCTGATAAGATGCATGGAGTTATTCCAATGTTTTTGTAGCTGCTGAGGTTTGATATGTTGCCAAGTATGTGGTCGATTTTTGAGAAGGTTCCATGTGGTGTTGAGAAGAAGGTATATTCTTTTTTATGTGGATGAAATGTTCTATAGATATCTGTTAATCCCAGTTGGGTCATTACTTCTATTAGACCCTTTGCTTCTTTGTTGAGTTTCTGTCTGGTATTCTTGTCTAGTGGTGAGAGTGGTGTGTTGAAATCTCCCACTATAACTGTGTGGGGCTTTAGATGAGATTTAAGTTCTAATAATGTTTCTTTAACGAATGTGGATGCCTTTGTATTGGGGGCATAGATGTTCAGGATAGACACTTCATCTTGGTGGGTTTCACCTGTGATGAGTATGTAATGACCTCCTTCATCTCTTTTGATTGATTTTATTTTAAAGTCTAGGTTGTTAGATATTAGGATTGCTACCCCTGCTTGTTTCTTGGGTCCATTTGATTGAAAAATTTTTCCCAACCTTTAACTCTCAAGTAATGTCTGTCTTTGAGGGTGAGGTGTGTTTCTTGTATGCAGCAGAAGGAAGGGTTCTGTCTTCGAATCCATTCTGCTAGTCTGTGTCTTTTTATGGGTGAGTTAAGGCCGTTAATATTGAGGGATATTAATGACCATTGATTGCTCATCCTTCTTCGATTTGCGATGGTTGTTGTTGGTGGAATTATGGGTGGAATTTCACCCCTTTGTTCTTTTGGCTGTTGGTAGAGAGGGATTCTCTAATGCTTATGTTTTTCTGGTTGTAGTTAGCTTCCTTGGGTTGGAGTTTTCCTTCCAAAATTTTCTGTAGGGCTGGGTTAGTGGACACATATTGGTTGAATCTAGTTTTGTCATGGAATATCTTGTTTTCTCCGTCTATAGTGATTGAGAGCTTTGCCGGGTATAGTAGTCTGGGCTGGCATCCATGGTCTCTTAGTGTAGGTAGAATATCTATCCAGGACCTTCTAGCTTTCAGAGTTTCCATGGAGAAATCAGGTGTAATTCTGATAGGTCTGCCTTTATATGTTACTTGACCTTTTTCCTTAGCTGCTCTTAATATTCTTTCTTTATTCTGTATGTTTGGGGTCTTGATTATTATGTGGTGAGGGGATTTTTTTGTGGTCCACTCTATTTGGTGTTCTGTAGGCTTCTTGTACCTTCATTGGCATGTCTTTCTTAAGGTTGGGAAAGTTTTCTTCTATGATTTTGTTGAATATGCCTTCTGCCCCTTTGAGGTGGATTTCTTCTCCTTCTTCTATACCTATTATTCTTAGGTTTGGTCTTTTCATGGTGTCCCATAATTCCTGGATGTTTTGTGTTAAGGATTTGTTGGATTTAAGGTTTTCTTTGGTTGATAAATCCATTTCTCCTAATGTATCTTCAACACTTGAGATTCTCTCTTCCATCTCTTCTATTCTGTTGGTAATGCTTGTATTGGTAGTGCCTGACTGTTTGTCCAGCTTTTCTATTTTCTGCCTTTCTTCAGATTGTGTTTTTTTAGTGTCTCTATTTCAGTTTTCAACCCTTGCAGCATTTGCATTGCTTCTTGCAATTTTCTGTTTATCTGTTCGTCCATTTGTTGCCTTTTATGAATTTTTTGGTTTGTTCTTTCTTCCATTTCTTGCATTTTTTGGTTTGCTTTTTGTTCCATTTCTTGGATTTTGTGCTTTGTTTCTTCTTCCATTTCCTGCCTTTTTTGGTTTGTTTCTTCCTCCATTTTTTTCATTTTTTGCTTTGTTTTTTCTACCATTTCTTGCATTTTTTGCTTTGTTTCTTCTTCCATTTCCTGCCTTTTTTTGGTATGTTTCTTCTTCTAATTCTTGCATTTTTTGCTTTGCTTTTTCTTCCATTTCTTGCATTTTTTGCTTCATTTCTTCTTCCATTTCGTGCCTTTTTTGGTTTGTTTTTTCTTCCAATTCTTGCATTTTTTGGTTTGTTTTTAATTCCATTTCTTGCATTTTTTGGTTTGTTTTTTCTTCCATTTCTTTGAGGGATTTTCCAATATCCTCTTTTAGGGCCTCTATCATTTTCATGAAAGTGCTTTTAAGGTCGTTCTCTTCTGCTTCCTTCGCGTTAGAATATTGGGGTCTTGCTGGTGTGGAGTCTCTAGAATCTGGCGGTGTCATATTTGTTTTTCTGTTGCTGACTGTGTTTTTGTATTGTCTCTTTCCCATCTCTTCTTCTAGTGGGTGCAGAAAGAGCCCCTTCCTGGTCTGGGGACCAGAGTTCCCTTTGGTGGGTGCTAGTAAGTCCAGTAATCTGGTGGTTCTTCTATACCTTGTCCAAATGCTGGTCCGTGGGTGGAGAAGAAGAACAGGAATCTGGGGCGCTTAGCCTCCTACCTGGTCCCCTGGACCCTATGCTGGGTCCTGTTGTACCTGATCCGGAACAGCTACTCCCCTGGTCTCCCTGGCTCCTCTAGTTTCCTGGTCTCTTTGGTGGGAGAGAAGATCTGGAGTCTGGGGTGATTGGCTCCCGCCGGGATTGGGAGCTCTGTGCAGTTCCCAGGCGATCTGCAGGCTCTGGAACACAGGCCGGGAAGCTGGCCTGTTTACCTGATGCTGCCAGAGGGACAGCTACTTCCCTGTACTCCCAGCCTCCTCTCGTTTCCTAGTCTCGTTGGTGGAGAGAAGATGTGGAGTCTGGGGTGCTTGGCTCCCGCCGGGATTGGGAGCTCTGTGCAGTTCCCAGGAGATCTGCAGGCTCTGGAACACAGGCCGGGAAGCTGGCCTGTTTACCTGATGCTCCCACCGGGATTGGGAGCTCTGTGCAGTTCCCAGGCGATCTGCAGGCTCTGGAACACAGGCTGGGAAGCCGGCCTGTTTACCTGATGATGCCAGAGGGACAGCTACTTCCCTGTGCTCCCAGCCTTCTCTAGTTTCCTGGACTCGTTGGTGGGAGAGAAGATCTGGAGTCTGGGGTGCTTGGCTCCCGCCGGGATTGGGAGCTCTGTGCAGTTCCCAGGCGATCTGCAGGCTCTGGAACACAGGCCGGGAAGCCGGCCTGTTTACCTGATGATGCTAGAGGGACACCTCCATTATTCTTAAGCAATTATTAGGGACAGAATGTCAATCAGAAGTACAATAAGACCAAAGAGAAGATCTGAACAGGGCTATATTTTTAAGCTAACGCTGTATTTTTTTTTTCTACCAGGTTGAGATTTAGAAAGACCATTACTTTCCCATATTATATACATCTTTACTTTTTATGGTTTGGCATAGTTCATTCTTGTTTCATGTCTGATGGCTTTGAATCAACCACTTGTGTAGGGAAGGTTTCATCTGGGCTCATGGAGAACAGGGACAATCAATCAAGAAATTGGTCATGGCCAAAAGTTAGGGATGTAGTACTTGTCACCCTGCACAAAATAGACAGCCGTTAAATATTTGTTATTGATGAAGAAGGAGAGAGAATTGGCATGCACCCAAAAGGCCAAGGGGCAGAAGCAAGCACAGCAAAAAGAAGCATCCTAATGAAAATGAAATTCTGAGAGGTTCGGTAATCTGAAGAAGTTAAAGCTACTGAATGAGGGGGGGTATCTCTCTACCTAAGCAGAATCTATTTCAGTCCTTCACGTTGCTAAACTTAGGGCCTGCTGCTGAAAACAGCTGAAGGAAAAAGAAGTCTCCTTGGATTACAGCTAATATCAGTATCAAGAAGAGAGGAAGGAATACCTCCGAACACACTGATTCATGATTGGTGGTGACCAATAAGGACATTACTGGTAGCACGCCGCCCCCCCCCCCCGCAACCCCTGGTCACTCTCTCCCTTCCCCTTTCCCCCCTACAAACCCATCCATATACCTCTGTCCATCCCCTTCAAATTCATGGTCTCTTTCTCCACTAATTGTTATTGCATGAACACATGTATGCATATATGTATATATGCATATATTCGTAAATATATTCTGCTGGGTTCATACAAGGTTTCTTGCATGTATATTTTCAGGGCTGATCCTTTGATATGCTCTTCCCTGAGGAAGAGCACCTATCCCCCTGTTTTCCTCAGCTGTCTATAGTTATTTGTGTAGGTTTGTGTCCTCATGGGTTTTTTCCACCCAGTTTGGCACTCAGTTTTAAAGAAAAGTCCCTGATACTCCAACTCTTACAATCTTCTCACTTCTTTGGTAATTTTCCCTGAGCCGTGGGAGCATAATTGTATTTTAGATGGGTATCCTGGGACTGAGATCCACAACTTTGCCTCTTGATTGACTGTGGTTTTCTGTGGTGGCTTCTGTCTGTTGCAAGGAGAAATTTTTTTGGTGAAGGGTGAGGTGAAGACTACACTTAGTGGGTATAAGGACAAATGTTTACAGATTGTTGTTAGAGATTATACTGATTTAGTGGATCAGAGGTTGTAGATTCCCCGATAGTAACCATGACTTCACTAGCACTGAGTTAGCTAGATTTCCAGCATCAGGCATGGTTTCTCTCCTGTTGAACTACTATGTCTTTCCCTCTTGAAATGCTACTTGTACGTGTGGAAGGTGCCTTCCAGGGAAAGTGAGGTGAATAGCAATTAAAATTTTGTGGGGATTAATATATAAATCAATTAAAATCCTTGTGAATGAAGGCTGTGCATCAGAATGATCTGGTGCCAGCTGTTGAAGTCTACTATGCAAATCTTCAGGCCTAGGGCTAAAGGAAGTCCATTTGTTATGTCCACAGAAATATTTACTAAATAGACAATATTGAAAAGTGTCAGGCTTTCTTTTCTTTCTCTTGTTATGTGTATGCACACATGTACACACAAGTATGTGTGCTTGAGTGTAAGCATGTTACAGCATGCTTGTAGAGCTTAGAGGTCATGTGGGGATATGGGTCTCAATTTCTACCTTGTTTTGAGGCAGATTCTTTCTTATTTCTGTCACTTTGCCTGTCCTCTAAGATAAATGGCCCATGAACTCCTGGGCATTGTTTTTGTCACCCATCAGGGCTTTTAATCACTAAGCCATAACCCAGTCCTCTAAGTATCAAAATTTTAACACAGTCTCCTCTGAGGTTCAGTTTAGAAGTGCAAGATTTTGGAATAAATACATAAACTTCTAAATAAATAAAGGTATGTGTTTGTGAATGTTTATATAGTTCTTAAATGCAGTTGACATGAAATTGGTGGAATCTAATTATTAAATTAGATTGTTCTTAAGGTTTCTAATTTTATATTTCCCCCTTCATTTCTAACAGTGTCTTAAATATTGTGTATAGCACATAATTTATTATGCAAAAGAATATTAGTTGAATTTGAATCTTAATTTTATTTTTAGGAATTAATAATTTAGAATTCTAATTGAGTTAGTTCCTGGTCTTTCACTTTTTGCTTTTTAATTCCAAGGGCTTTTTAATTTTAAGGTTTTCATAACTTTTAACAATAATTTCAAGTTTGCATAGGGCCTTAAATGGAGCTTCTTGAAAGTATGCTGCCAACCCATCTGGGGAAATATAACTAAATGTGCAGGTCATGAAAACTGGCAATAGCAGACTTTTTTATGAAAAACAGATCAAAAGTCAATTCCGAGTCAGATGAGTAATGTAAGTCAGTAACGTAAGTAAATCTGATCAATGTGGTAGTGCCCGCCTGTGATACATCACACAACTTCACTAAAGCCTCAGGTGTGAACACACAGCATGCTGACCTTACACTATACATGCTACCAAGTCACAAGATGCCAAGCAACAAGCCTGAAACATGTCTTCTCAGACCCAAGGATATTACTGGTCATGAAATGTAGTGATTTTACTACACATTCCAAGCTTTCAGCTCTTGCAGAAATGTGATTTTAATCAGAGAAAACAAATAACTTTGAATAAGTTTCTGTTGCCATTCTCAAGGCTGTGATTATCAGATAGCAAATCTTGGGTTGTATTTTGTAGAATAAATTTTTATCATTTTTTAAATTTTAAAAGCAACCTTTTCTCATTTTATATACCATTCCCAGTTCCCACTCCCTCCTCTCTTCCTGTTACCCCCATTTCCCCCCACTCCTCGGAAAGGGGATGTTTGCCCATGGGGAGTCGACAAACTCTGGCATTCTTGGGTGTATACCCAAAGGGTTCACAATCACACCACAAGGACGTTGGCTCAAATATGTTCATAGCAGCATTATTCATAATAGCCAGAACCTGGAAACAACCTAGATGCCCCTCAACTGAAGAGCAGGTAAAGAATATGTGGCACATTTACACAATGGACTACTACACAGCAGTAAAAACAGTGGCATTTTGAAATTTGCAGGCAAATGGATGGTACTAGAATAAAAAAAAATCATCCTGATTGAGGTAGCCCAGACCCAGACAGACAAACACAGTGTGTACTTGCTCATAAGAAGACAATAGACCTAAAGCAAAGGATAACCAGACTGTAGTCTAGGACCCCAGAGAGACTAGGTAACAAGGAGGACCTAAGAGAAACATACGTGGATCCCCCTGGGAAGGGGACATAAACAAGATCTACTGAGAAAATGGGGAATGTTGGGGATGTGGCAGAAGGACTGTAGAAGAATTTTTAATTGCTGTTTAAGTTCCATGAGTCTCATAAAAATATTAAGTGAATTTTGGCTTAGGATTTGGGCAGAATTTCCAACAATTGCTGAAACATAGCCTTAAACACACCTCTGTGGTTTAGTACTAATTATTTATTTGAAGCAGCATTCTAAGAATTCACAATCTTGAAATTAAAATATTGATCAAGTCTGAAAAAGTGGAAAGGTTTGTCATCCATTGGGTCCAATATTCAGCCAAGGGGATTCTTTATGAAAAAGTAAATAAGCACAAACCTATACTTGTATTCAAATTTACTTTCATATAATAAGTGCAAAAACTTCATGCCTACAAAAGAAGTATTTGAAAAATAAGTTTATTTATGATTTATCATTGTTAAACTTTTTATTTGTATATCTATTTTATGTACATATGTACCTGAGGTTGAATAAAAATTTTCAGGCAAAAAGAAATTATGAGTAGAAAAATTTTAAGAAGACAAGGTATAGGTGAAGGGTGTCTGTGTTTGCATGTGCATGTTGTTTTAGAGTTCTATTATGAAGTTACTGAACAGACAACAAGGCTGTTCAAACAATGAATCTTAAAAGATGGTCAACAGCAGAGCTTACCACCGAGGACCTTAATGATTCCTTAGTTCAGAATGACACTCTAATGAAATAATGCAAATACGCGGAGTTGCAACTTAGAATTCCCTACTCAGCCCATTGCTTCTCTTCTTTTCTTCGGGATTAGCACCCACAACAGTTTACACGCACTGGGGCTCACTATTTAAACTCAGTCAAGTCTAGTTAAATTGTACCTGGTTGTAAAACATAACACAACTTAGTAAGTCTTACTTGAGGGCTTGCTCCTAATTAAGGTGGATTTAATAGACTCTCCACAGTCTCTTACTAAACGTAAACACAAACATTTGACAGAAGACACACGGAGAGAGGTGGACCTTGTGCCACAGAGAGTAGAGAGACGATTTAATTGTTGCAAGTGTTGGTGTCTGCTGCCTAAGCATTCAGAAAATGCTAAGGTCTTTTGTGGGAGCCAGAAATCTGAGAAAGGAATATTTCTTCTGACTAAAGAATTATGATCCTAAGAATATAAATGGAGTACGTTAGTTTTGTTTCTTGGACCCAAACCAGAGGCATTTTGGGGGGAACTATGTGACAAACTGTGAACGCAGTCTTGAGTTTCTTACCTGTTAGGCATCAAAGGCAACCCTCGTGAGCAAGAAAGTCTGAAGCAGATGGGGCTAGAGAGAAAAGCTAAATAATCAAACACAGCTGTGTATTAACTCTGGACTCACCACCAATATATTCATGGAACTTGAACGACTTGATATTGAATGACTACTGGGACAAGACAGAAATAAAGAATGAAATGAATGAGTTCCCTAGCATTCAATTAAAAGGAATGCACAATGTAACCCAAACATCAGGGCCACAATGAAAGCTGTTCTAAGAGGAAAGATCATACCAAGAATGCCTTTATAATGAATTTGGTGAAATCTCATATTAGCAACTTAAAAGTACACTTTAAAGCTCCAGAACAATAACAACAAAAAAAAAAACAAGGAAATGATCAAATTGAGGGTAGAAATCAATAAAATAGAAACAAAGAGGACAACTCAAAGACTCAATGAAACAAAGGGTTGGTTCTTTGAGAAAATCAATGAGATAGACAACTCCTATACAAATTAACTAAAACACAGAGAGAGGGTATCCTAATTAACAAAATCAGAAATGAAAAGGTGAACCTAACAACAGATACTGAGGAAATCTAGAGAACTTAGCTCCACAAAATTGGGAAACATGAAAGAGACATTTTTCTTGATAGACGCCACTTACCAAAGTTAAATCAAGATCAGATAAACAATTTAAATAAACCCATAATCCCTAAGGAAATAGAGGCAGTCATTAAAGATCTTCCAACCAAAAAACATCCCAGGAACAGATGGTTTCAGAACAGAATTGTACCAGACTTTCAAAGAAGAGCTGATACAAATACTCCTCAAATTATTCCACAAATACAAACAGAAGGAACATTGACAAATTCTTTTTATGAGGCCACAGTCACCCTGATACCCAAACCACATAAAGAGCCAACAAAGAAAGAGAGTAACAGACCAATATCTCTCATGAACATTGATACAAAATACACAACAAAACTTGCAACCTGAATCCAAGAACATATAAAAATTAGATTTTAAAATAAAATCAATCAAAAGAGATGAAGGAGGGCACTTCATAATCATCACAGGAGAAATCCACCAAGATGAAGTTTCAATTCTGAACATCTATGCCCCAAATACAAAGGCATCCACATTCATGAGAGAAACATTACTAAAGCTCAAATCACACATAAAATCTCACACACTGGTAGTAGGAGACTTCAACACTCTGCTCTCACTGCTAGACAGGACCTCCAGACAGAAACTTAACAAAGAAACAAAAAAACTAATAGAAGTTGTGAGCTGGGCAGTGGTGGCGCACGCCTTTAATCCCAGCACTCAGGAGGCAGAGGCAGGCGAATCTCTGTGAGTTCGAGGCCAGGCTGGACCGACAGCCTCCAAAACAATACAGAGAAACCCTGTCTCGTAAAACCAAAAAAAAAAAAAAAAGACATCCAAAGACATCTATAGAACATTCCACCCAAACACAAAGGGATATACCTTCTTCTCGGCACCACATGGAAGCTTCTCTAAAATCAACCACATAATAAAAAATATAGCAAACCGCCACAGATACAAAAAAAAATGGAATAACCCCATGTATCTTATCAGACCACCATGCATTAAAATTAGAGTTCAACAATAACATAAATCGCAGAAACCCTACAAACTCATGGAACTTGAACAATGCACAATTGCAGCATCCCTGGGTAAAGGAAGAAATAAAAAAAGAAATTAAAGACTTCTTGGAATTCAATGAGAATGAAGACACAACATACCCAAACTTATGGGACACTCTGAAAGCAGTGCTGAGAGGAAAGTTCATAGCACTAAGTGCGCACATGAAGAAACTGGAGAACAGTCACACTAGAGAATTAACAGCACAGCTGAATGCTCTAGAACAAAAAGAAGCAAACTCACCCAGGAGGAGTAGACACCAGGAAATAATCAAAATGAGGGCTGAAATCAATCAAGTACAAACCAGGAAAACATTGCAAAGAATCAATGAAACAAAGAGTTGGTTCTTTGAGAAAAATCAACAAGATAGACAAACCTTTGTCCAAACTAACCAAAAGGCAGAGAGAGAGAGCATGCTAATTAAAAAAATCAGAAATAAAAAGGGGGACATAACAACGGACACTGATGAAATCCAGAGAATCATCAGGGCATACTTTGAAAACTTGTACTTCACAAAACCCCAAAATTTAAAGAACAGATAATCAATCTAAACAGATCTATAACCCTCAATGAAATAGAAGCAGTCATCAAAAGTCTCCCAACCAAAAAAAGCCCAGGCCCAGATGGCTTCACTGCAGAATTCTACCAGAAATTCAAAGAGTTAATTCCAATACTCCTCAAAGTGTTCCACAAAATAGAAGTGGGAGTCTCACTCCCAAACTCTTTGTATGAGGCTACATTTACCTTGGTACTCAAGCCACACAAAGACACAACTAAGAAAGAGAACTACAGACCAGTTTCCCTCATGAACATCGATGCAAAAATACTCAATAAAATACTAGCAAATCAGATTCAAGAACACAGCAGAAAAATCATGCACCATGATCAAGTAGGCTTCATCCCAGGAATGCAGGGATGGTTCAACATTAGAAAATCTATCAATGTAATCCACCATATAAACAAACTGGGAAAGAAAAACCACATGATCACCTCACTAGATGCTGAAAAAGCCGTTGACAAAATCCAGCACCCCTTCATGAAAAAAGTCCTAGAGAGGTCAGGGATAACAGAAACATACCTGAACATAATAAAAACAATATACAATAAACCAACAGCTAACATTAAACTAAATGGAGAGAAACTCAAAACAATTCCTCTAAAATCAGAAACAAGACAAGGCTGTCCACTCTCTCCATATCTCTTCAACATTGTACTTGAAGTTTAGCTAGACCAATAAGACAACAAAAGGAGATCAAAGTGCTACAAATAGGAAAAGAAGAATTCAAGCTTTCACTATTTGCAGATGTTATGATAGTTTACATAAGTGATACGAAAAACTCTGCCAGGGAACTCCTAGAGCTGATAAACACCTTCAGCAAAGTGGCAGGATACAAGGTAAACTAAAAAAGAATCAGTAGCCCTATTATTTACAGGTGATAAAATAGCTGAGAAAGAAATCAGAGAAATCACCCTTTACAATAGCC
The DNA here is from genome assembly GCF_017639785.1 of Mesocricetus auratus. Classification (NCBI taxonomy): domain Eukaryota; kingdom Metazoa; phylum Chordata; class Mammalia; order Rodentia; family Cricetidae; genus Mesocricetus; species Mesocricetus auratus. The sequence goes on from NW_024429180.1 coordinate 4,394,353, forward strand.
ATAAACAGTATCAAATATATGGGGATAACATTAATCAAAGAAGTGAAAGATCTGTATGTCAAGAACTTTGAGTCTCTAAAGAAAGAAATCAAAGAGCATACCAGAAAATGGAAAGATCTGCCATGCTCTTGAATTGTAGGATCAACATAATAAAAATGGCAATCTTGCCAAAAGCAATCTACATATTCAATGCAATCCCTATCAAAATTCTGGCACAATTCTTCACAGACCTTGAAAGAACAATAATCAACTTTATATGAAAAAAAGACCCAGGATAGCCAAAACAAACCTGTACAATAAAGGAACGTTAGGATGCATCACCATCCCTGACTTCAAGCTCTATTACAGAGCTATAGTCCTTAAAACAGCTTGGTATTGGCACAAAAATAGGCAGGTAGACCAATGGAATCAAATTGAAATGCCTGATTTTAACCCACATACCTATGAACACTTGATTTTTGACAAAGAAGCTAAAATTATACAATGGAAAAAATAAAGCATCTTCAACAAATCGTGCTGGCATAACTGGATGCTGGCATGTAGAAGACTGCAGATAGATACATATCTATCGCCTTGCACAAAACTTAAATCCAAATGGACAAAGATCTCAACATGAATCCAGCCACACTGAAACTCTTAGAAGAAAAAGTGTGAGATACTCTTCAAAGAATTGGTACAGGAGACCACTTCCTGAACATAACACCAGTAGCACAGACACTGAGATTGACAGCTAACAAATGGGACCTCCTGAAACTAAGAAGCTTCTGTAAGGCAAAGGACACAGTCAATAACACAAAAAGGCAGTCCACAGAATGGGAAAAGATATTCACTAACCCCACATCAGACAGAGGGCTAATCTCCAAAATTTACAAAGAACTCAAGAAGCAAGTCTCCAAAACACCAAAGGATGCAATTAAAAAGTGGGGTACAGAACTAAATAGAGAATTCTCAATAAAGGAGTCTAAAATGGCTGAGAGACACTTGAGAAAGTGTTCAACATCCTTAGCCATCAGGGAAATGCAAATCAAAACAACTCTGAGATACCATCTTACTCCTGTCAGAATGGCTAAAATCAAAAATAGCAAGGGCAATTTATGATGGAGAGGATGTGGAGAGAGGAAAACACTCCTCCACTGCTGGTGGGAGTGCCAACTCATACACCCACTTTGGAAATCAGTATGGAGATTCCTCAGGAAAATAGGAATCAATCTACCACAAGACCCAGCAATTCCACTCTCAGGCATATACCCAGAAGATTCACATTCATACAACACAGACATCTGTTCCACTATGTTCATAGCAGCATTATTTGTAATAGCCAGAACCTAGAAGCAACCTAGATGCCCCTCAACTGAAGAGTGGATAGAGAAAATGTGGTACATTTACACAATGGAGTACTACTCAGGGGAAAAAAAACCCACTGGAATCTTGAAATTCGCAGGCAAATGGATGCCACTACAAGAAACCATCCTGAGTGAGGTAACCCAGTTTCAAAAAGACAAACATGGTATGTACTTACTTGTATATGGATTTTAGACATGGATCAGGAGAGTGACAGTCTGCAATTCCACTGACAGAGAGTCTGGGAAACAGGAAAGAACCTAAGAGAGATATATGCATGATACACCAGGGAAGAGGAATGAGGCAAGATCTCCTGAACAGATTGGAAACATGGCAGGGTGTGGGAAGAAGAAAGGGAGAGAGCTGGAGGAGATAGTAGGTCATGGGGGATTGGGAAGGTAGAGTAGGGGGTAGAATAGGGGTAGAACAGGATGAGAAATACCATAATAGAGGGAGTCATAGGTTTGAAGAGAGATCTGGCACCAATGAGACCTCTAGCGATCTACAAGGATGACACCACCTGGCAAGCTAAGCAGTAGTGGGGAGACTACATTAAATGCCCATTCCTGACATTGAACTTGACATCTACCCTATATGCCATCCTAGAACCTTCATCCAGTGACTGATGGAAGCAGAGGTGAACACCCACAGATAAACACTGAACTTATCCTATGGAACCCACTGACAGAGAAAGAAGAGCGATGAGCAATGGGTAAAGAATGGGCTGGCGAAACCAGCAGAGACAGATGATCTGAACAAGGGGGAGCTCTTGTACCCCAGACTGGCAGCCGGGAGGCCAGCATGGGACTGATCCAAGCCCCCTGAGTGTGAGAGTCAGTGAGGAGGCCTGGCCAACCTATGGGGCTCTGGGCAGTAAACCAGTGTTTATCCCCGTCATACAAATGGACTTCATGTGTCCAAAGAGGGATGATCTCTCAGCCTGGACTCTAAGGGAAATGTCTTGAACCTTGCCCTGAGTGAAATGACAGACTCTGGATATCCCCTATGTGGAAGGAAGTGGGGATAGGGTGGGAGGCTGAGGAGATGGGGGGGTGCAGGAGGAGGGAAGGGAGAGGGAACTGGGATTAGCATGTGAAGAAAGCTGTTTAAAATTAAAATAATAAAAAAGCAAAAAAAAAAAAAAAAAAAGAAATCCACCATGATCAAGTAGGTTTCATACCACAGATGCAGGGATAGTTCAATATATTAATATCTATCAATATAATCCACCATATAAACAAGCTGGAAAACCACCAGATATGATCATCTTATTAGATGCTTTAACACCTTTGACAAAATACAATACCCCTTCATGATAAAAATCTTGGAAGGTTAATGATACAAGGAACATACCCTAGCAAGTCAACAGCTAACATCAAATTAAATAAACAGAGAGACACTCAAAGCAAATTCCATCAAAATCAGGAACAAAGCATGGCTGTTCACTCTCTCCAAATATGTTCAATATAGACTTGACATTCTCAATAGAGCAATACGACAACTAAAGGAGATCAAGGGGATGCAAATGGTAAAGGAAGAAACCAAAGTGTCTACATTTGAAGACAATATGATAGTCTACCAGGGAACTCCTATAGCTGATAAACACCTTCAGCAAAGCAGCTGGAAACAAGGTTACCACCACTAACAACAAACAGTAGTCTTTCTATATACAAATGGTAAATGGCCGAGAAATAAATCAGGGACACAAGACTCTTCACAATAGTCACAAATAATATAAAGTATCTTGGTGTAATTCTAGCAAAGCAAATGAAAGACCTGTATGACAAAAAACTTTAAGTCTTTAAAGAAAGAAACTGAAGAACATATAAGAAGATGAAAAGATATCCTATGCTCATGGGTCAGTAGGATTAGCATAGTAAAAATGGCCATCTTACCAAAAGCAATCTACAGATTCAACACAATCCCCATCAAAATCCCAACACAATTCTTTACAGACCCTGAAAGGACAATATTCAACTTCATATGGAAATACAAAAAAAATCCAGATTAACTAAAACAAAGACCCAACATAAATCCAGATACACTGAACATGATAGAAGTATGGAATAGCCTTGAATGAGTTGGTGCCAGAGAGAACTTCTTGTACAGATGCCAACAGCGAAGACAAAGATTGACATTTAATAAAATTCATGAAATTGAAAAGCTTCTGTATAACAGAGGACACCTTCAACTGGACAAAACTGAAGTCTACAGAATGGGGAAATTCCTTGACCAACTCCACATCTGACATAAGAGTAATTTCCCATATATATATATATATATATATATATATGTCAAGAAACTAGACATTAAAAAAGACCCAAATATTTCAATTTAAAAAATGGTATATAAGCAGGTTGGTGGTGACACACACCTTTTAATCCCAGCCTTTGGGTGACAGAGGGAGGTAGATCTCTGTGAGTTTGAGGATAGCCTGCCCTACAAAGCTACACAGAGAAACCCTATCTCGAACACCTTCCCAAATGGGATATAGATCTAAAAAGAGAATTCTCAACAGAATACTCTCAAACAACCAAGAAACACTTAAAGACATGTTCAACATCCTTACCCATCAGGGATATGCAAATCAAAATGACTGAGAGATTCCATCTTATATCTGTCAGAATGGCTAAGATCAAAAGCACAAATTATATATCTCATGCTGGAGAGGATGTTGAACAAGGGGGGAACACTCTTTCATTACTGGTGGGAGTGCAAACTTGTACAGACACTTTGGAAATCAATATGGTGGTTGCTCAGAAAACTGGTCATCTATCTACCTCAAGACTCAGATGTACCCAAAGGATACCTAGTCATACCACATGGACACTTGCTCAGTTATATCCATAGCAACTTGATTTGTAATAGCCAGAACCTGGAAACAACCTAGATGCCCCTCCATCGAAGAATGGATAAAGAAAATGTGCCATATTTACACAATGGGTCTGTTACTCAGCTGTTAAAATCAGGCATCATGAAATTTGCAGGCAAATGGAGGGAACTAGAAATACAAACCATCCTGAGTGAGGTAACCCAGATCAAGAAAGGCAAACATGGTGTGTACGCATTGTATGAGCCCAGAGGGGTCAAGGATTTTATATGAAAACCCAAAGAATCAACTAACCTGGGCTCATAGAGGCTCACGGAGACTGAACAGACAACCAGGGAGATTGCATGTGACTGACCTAGGCACTCTGCATATATGTGACAGTTGTGTAGCTTGGTCCTCTGGTGGGTCTCTCTGACTCTTTTGTTGTCTTTTGAGACCCTACTCCTCAGACAGGGTTGTCTTATCCAGCCCTTAATACAGGTAAGGTGCTTAGTCTTACTACAACTTAATAAGCCGTGTTTTGTTGATATCCATAGGAGGCCTGTCCATATCTAAATAGATACAGAGGAGAAATGGTTGGAGGGGACAGAGGGATAGTGTAGGAATGAACTAGGTAGAGAGGAAGGAGTGAAAATTGCAGTTGAGATGTAAATAATAATAATAGTAATAATAATAATGATTCAATTTATCATGAATTTAGCAAGAAATAAACTTAAGATTTAAGAAACTCATGTGTTCCCAGTATGACAAATTCAAAGAATTCTACAACCAGACATGCTTTAATCCATGTACTAAAATTTATGAAAAAATTTTAGAAACAACCAGAGAAAAATGTTCCATTACATTTTGAGAAAGAATTATTCAAATGACAGTAGTTTTGTCACCAGAACCTATGGAGGAGGCCAGGACACAATGTAGTGGCATTGCTTAAAGGCTAAAAGGAAAGCATTCTCAATCTAGAAATCTGAACCTAGCAAAACAAATACATACTTAGGAACAAAGCTGAAATATGGATTGTTGCAGAAAAAAGAAAACTAAGGATATATATCCTTGGCAGACCTGTTCTAAAGGAATTTTGTTCTTCTAAGGGAAGAAAAATAACAGTATGAAATTTGGAATGCCAATAACATAGGAAGAACAAGAGAAATGATTGACAGCTAGGTAATGTAGTGTACCACTTTTTTAATACCATGCTTTAAATCTGTAAGACAGTTGAAAGCAAAAGTTATAACAGTGTGGCCAGCATTGTATAACTAGGGTTTCAGTACATAGAGAGGTGATATATCTGTATCTGTGTCTGTATCTATATCTGTCTATATCTTTATCTCTATCATACAGGGGGAAGGAAAAAAAACTTCTTTGTGGAGAAGTGATACAAAGTTTATTCTAGCTGTACTAATTAAAGATCAGCCTGTTTGTCTTAATTTGTAGATAAAAATTTTAAAAAATCAATTGGAGAAGTAGTTCAATATTCAATAGGCAAATTGAAATGCACAAACAAAATTACCCAATTAGTCTACAAGAATCAGATTTAGGGGAAATAAGAGGCTAAAAACCAACGGGAACAGGTGACAGATAAATGAAAATGGCGGTACTAAATCCAGGCATGTCAACTGAAGAACACGAGAATGGTCTGCACGTCAACTGGAGGAGATTGTGATAATGGAAAATGCAGTAAATAAGTAGCTCGGGGGGCCATGCTCATGCAAGCAATCCTAATTAATCACAGTGGGGCACATAACAACATGCCCCAAGCACATAAAAGGAGAAGAGAAACTATTGAATTTGGGGGGAAGAGAATTTAGTGGGAGTAAGACGGGTAGTGAGAGAGGAAGATGAGGGGCGGGGAGCAGGTCTACAAACGGACCAAAACATGTTATCAAGTGTGGAACTGTCAAAGAATAAAGTAGTAAACAAAGGAAAAGGGGGAGCATGATACCAAAGCTGGCTGCGAGGTTTTTGGATCACTTTAAGTGCACTCTAATGTCCCATATGCCGAAGGCTTGGTCACCAGAATGCCACTGTCAGGAAGTGGCTATTTTAGAAGACGGTTCCAGAAGGAGGGCAGGTCATTGGAGACACATCCTTGAAGGGAATATCGGGGACTGAGTCTCCTCCTTTCTTGTTCTCTGTGTTTCTGAGAGGGCATGACGGAGATAGCCTCGTCTAGTATCATGCCCCAATGCCATGATGTGTTGCCTCACTATAGGCTCACTATAGTGTGGCCGGGCTGTGGAATGAAACCCAGAAGGCCAGCGTCAGCCTTGCCTCCTTTAGCTTAACTCTACCAGGTGTCCTGTCAGCCTTCTGTCGCTGTGACAGAACGCCGAGTGACACACTGCTGCCCCACACAACGGCCAAAGCATAAAATTAAAACTTAAAGCATTTAATGGAAAGGAAGTAGGCATAGGATTTACCAAGTCCAGCTTAGTCGTGTTCTTAGATATGAGACCCGCAGCTTTGAGCAACTGAATATCAAGCCCTGAAAGCGAACATTTGTTCTGTGAGTTACGCTGTCAAGAGAAGGAACAGACAAGCTACAGCCAGAGAGAAAACATGTGCAAATTACATGTCACTCAAAAACCTTGATTATGACATAGTAACATGGTCTAACAATACAGTCTTCAGACAAACAACTCAATTATAACAGGTAAGATGTTTGAGTGGACACCTAAGGATATATAGATGAAAGCAAACGTATAAATATCCCCCAAATTAGAAACCATTAAATAACTGTGAATTTGAATCATGGCATGCTATGGAACATCTGTTGTAAAGGCTATCATAAATAAGCACCCATTATGTATGTAACACATATACATTCGTACACACACATGAGAGAGACCGTGCCAGGTGCTAGCAAGTTGGGAGCTACTGTAATTTTCACACTTTGCTCTGGCAGGATGAAAACTGGCATGCTTTTTTTTTTTTAAAGAAAATGTTCTCAGTTTTTTAATGCTAAATGCAAAACTGCACTTGCTATTTCTTGGCCTGATCCAGCCATCCTATTTCTAGGTATTTACTTCAGAGAAAGGAGAACTTTGGCTTATGTAGAAATTCACCCACAAATGCTTTGCAGCTACTCCATCAGTAACCATTAAAAAATTAGAAATATCCAAGAGTCCACGAATGACTGAAGAAGCAAACACCGTGTCCCTATGCCGACAGCACTCGTTTGTGACACAAAACAGTCAATATGTGCAGCAAATCAGATGGATCTCACAAGAGGTAAGCTAAGTGGAGAGGTTGATAATGGAATGCAATGCATTCTTCCAGTTTTACGATATCCCAAAACACTCATCTCAGTGTGTTCCAGGGCTCAGAAGGCGAGGTAAAGTTTTGATTCAGGATCAGCACAAGTGCGATTTTAGAGTTTCAAATGCCTTCCTTTTCTGGTTCTCAAAGTTGTTGCAAGAACCTCCACCTGTGCAAACAAGTCTGTGGATGGTAACCAAAGCATTCAGTGTCACTGCAAGGAAGCATGAGAAATAAAAAATAAACTCTGCTGTCACCATTTCAAAATTATCCTAAATTTGTAGTTGTATCCCAGTAAAGGTGTGACTTTGTGTGTGTGTGTGTGTGTGTGTGTGCGTGCATGCATGTATACGTTATTATTTATTTGACATTAAGAAGGCTGTACTCGCAAGAAAGGCACAGCAGAAGACACGCACTAAAGAATTACAGTACTAGACACTATCAAAAGGGGGCGAACTAGAGCAGGCACTGAGGAAGGTCCTGTTTCAGGTAGTCAGGGCTGTAGGAACCAGGCATCCAGACCTGTGCAGAACTGCAGAAGAAGGAATGCGCCTTAAGGAAACAGCAAGTAAAAGATGGCAGAGTTAAGAGAATCTTGGGTCTACGGAAGAAGACGGTGAGGCCAACGGGGCTTGATGGAAAACAGCAGAAATAGAAGTCAAGACCATCTGGCCTGATCGTGTATGCACCAAACACGGTTCCCGGGTGGTGCATACGTACACAGCTTCACCTGCCGCAAGAGGAAGGGGAGTCATCGGGTTTTTCATGTACAGTGATGGTTTACGTTGCCAAGGAGATGTGGCTTGTTTTTCTTTCTCCTATATATGCGTGTGGTGTGCATATGAGAGCATGCTTGTAGAAACATGTGTGTATGTGTGTGTGTGTGTGTGTGTGTAAGCCTACAGCTGAGTCCCGTGTCTTTTAAAATCACTTCTCACTGTGTTAAACAAGAAGTCTCCAGATGTGCTTAGAGTTCAGGGGTCCCTGGTCTACTCAAACGTCTTGTCCCTGGTCCCCTGTCTCTTACTGGTGGCTGCTACACCCATCAGGGTGTCACACAGCTCCTGTGGAACCTGAGCTCCGGTTCTGGCCTTGCAGATCAGGTGACTTACACACGGAGCCCCTGTCAAGTCTGTTAAGCTCTGTTAAGGTTGATTCTGTGTGTGCACGTTGGGGATAATCTTCACAACAATACCCTTTGCTACCAAGTTTTCTCCCTTGATAGCCACACGCGCGTGTGAAATGCGTCCTGGCACTCACCTGTCTTTTATTTCCCTCTCACCTCCGCCATATCCCTCTTCTTTCTCACAAATCCCCCTCCCATCATCCTCTCCCAGAATTCAACGAGGGCCGTCTGTGTGACCCGAGTTTGGGGCTCTCCGTTAGAGACTGCAGGGGTCAGCAGCAGGGACACAGTGGATGCTCTGACCCACTGTAGAACTAGAATTTATGCACACGTATGCACACACCCACACACACCTACACACATGCATATGTATTACATCTTTATGCATACGTATGCATATTCATTGTGTCTAAAATCACGCAGGCGACCCGGAAGGTGTTTGACTACATATGCGCTTCCCTTCTCCCCCACGTACCTTTCCCTGTATGTCTGCTGTTTCTGTTTCTCCTGCTCTCCCAGTTCTGGTTTCTTTTCCTATAGCTTGGCTTTTACTTCACCTGTCTGATCTAAGCAGGCCAGCCGGCACCCAGAACCCTGATATCAGCTGCCGGTCCCTACTCCCACCAGTGGACCAGGGAGAAGGCGGCTCACGCTGGGTTTGGTTCTTCCTTCACAAAGAGTTGTTTCCGGAGCTCACAACTAGGAGAGCTAGGTCGAACCACCTCCTTGCGGGGTTGCCCGTGGCGGAACACAAAACCCTACCCTTAACCCTTTTGACTTATTTCTTCATTTGGACAAGGACAGGCTATTCAAGCCCCTCACAGTTATCCATCCTGTGATCTCAACCACAACGGTGTTCACTGAGGGCGCATGCTTTCTCACTAACGCACATCTCTTTATACACTGCGTCCATCACCCAAAAACTTGCTTGAAGGCTTTTGTAAAAAAAAAATAATAATAAATCACAATACCAATCTTCAAAAAAAAGTTTTTGATATTGGGTTGTGTGAAAGAAGTTGCGTGGAGGACGTGGTGGGGAGAAATGGTGTAAATACAATCTCAAAACCACAAAACAACAAATATCAGCAACAGAAAAGCAGCCTTGCCGAATGCTCAGTACTCTCTTGTCTTCATGTTAGGGAGGAAAAAACCTATTGTTTCAATGTATGGCATGTAATTTCTCCCACTTCTCTGAATATCGGCATGCTGGAAGTTGCGCCAAACTAGAAAGTCACGCCTTGCTAAGTTTGGGTCAGCTGGTACTGCTCCTTTGTGGTTTCCTGAGGATAATATGGAACATTCGCGAAATGCATTTCGAACAATGTTCTTAGCTGAGTAATTATCTGCTTCAGACAGAAATCCATTTCTCCGGTGCTTTCTAAGCTGAGTCAAGCCATTGCATCTGTCCACAGGAAAAGATTAGCGTCATTGACCACACTCTGGCCCAGTTGGAGTCCACCATGCTGCACGAGTGCGCCTGCGCGTATCGTATCTGACTCAGCTCGCCCATGCTGACGAAAACAAGCAGCAGAACTCCTGCATCCTTAAGGCCCATTTCCTGAAGAGCAGATAGATGTCTGCTCCTCCTCTCTCCTCTCCCCTTTGTTGCTACGTCTGTTCATCATGTCCTAAGGCGCCAACTTTGAGCCAGACAGGTTAGACAGGTGGCCCATGTCCTTTCCAAAGAGTTTTCATTACCACCATTAATCGTCTCCCCAGGTCCCCACAAGAAGGCACGGACCGTATCGATACAGATAAACATGCTACTCATTTATTCATATCAAAGTGCCTTTTTCTCAGCCAGAAGTAAATTTTAGCCTCCATCTCCAATCTCCCAGTAGCGGTGGATCAAGGAACCACAGCTGCTGGAAAAGCTTGAAAATATTCAAATCAAGAGAGGCCTCCAGGGCCTTGCTGTCCTCTGCTCTTTCAATAGAGTATTTTTTTTCCTTCAGGGTATTGTTAAATTCCTTGATAAGCGCTGAGCTGTAGCCTGGCAAGGCATTCTGAAGATCAATGACACCACCGAGTATGATGGTTTTAAGACACACTTTTCTGAAGCTAGTCAATACCTGCTTTCCTGGGGTCCCTCTGATGCAAATTTCTCACCCATCAGGCCCTTTTAAAGCCTCTCTGGTCTTTCTGTTTTGGGGCTGTTATTTCTGAAAACCATTTGCTCATCTCCCAGTAAGACACATTACTTCACCCTGTCTCAGACTGTCCTACCAAGGTGTGCTCACTGCAATCTGGCTACACACTAGAGTTTTAGTAACTGTCCACTGGAGGCCTCTCCTTGTTCTTCACAAGGCAGAGCAAATGTGTTTATTTCTCTAATATCCACAGTAGAGACATCAGTGGAAATCATTCCCAAAGACTCACAATTTCTCACCAGAACATATAAACTGTTTCAAATCTGAAACTGAAAGACAAGAGTAGAAGTTAAGGCTGGGTGAAAAACGTACTACAAGGCTGTGTGACATTAAAATATTGGACCAGAAACAAACAGTCAGTCATCCTTCTAGGGTACAAGATGATCTCGTGGAACGAGATGTAAGGAGTTACCGCCTTCCATGGGACAAAGGAGCTCAGGCCAGGAGGACAGTGTGACCGACCGACTCCCATGGGACAATGGTCCCAACATAGCTCACAGCATACAGAGGAAGTGAGGTGTGGTCCTCACTTATGCTGTAATCTTAGACTTCTGGATCCTCTCTGTAACTCTGTCTGTTGCTATGTCTCGAAAGCTCGTTTCCTTCAGTAAATAAAAAGCTCCATCTTGTACTCATTTGATAACATGGCTCAAAATAATTTAAGGAACGATTTATACGCCACTCCAGGTCTGGTGCCTCTGCCTGTTCTTCCAGACGAGACGCTTTGGTTTCTCAGAGTCTGTCCTTCCTGCAGTTGTTAGTCCCTCTTCCCTTCACTGAGACATGAGAAAGTGCCCATTTGAGGGGTTTGGGGGATTCTTCCCTATCATTTGGGATGAACCACATTAAACAAACATCAGACAAGCCTCCTCATACATGCTATGGGTGGACAGAGAGGTTCTACCCAACATACTATCTCTCTCTGCTCACCAGCAGAGCTAAACATCCATCTAAAACAAAGCTGCTCCTTGTATCAGGACATGCTGACAGAGCACAAAGCCCTCAGGTCTCATTATGGGTCAACTTATCCGGTGGCAAAGACTTGTGAAGGGAAAGCCACATATACGGAGCTTAAGAGTACACCCAAGACGATAATATGCTCTATTTATCTACCTGCCATTCATTTGAAGCTCAAATCCTTATTTCGAAAGCCTTCATTCCAAGGTGAAAATGTCCACATATCCCTCAGTGTATTCCCACTCTCACGGCTGTTTGGTGGGCAGCCGGAGGCTTGTTGCTTCATGTACATGGACAATGAGAGACTCCGTAAAAAAGCTGATGTGGTGTGCATGCGTCCACCATTGTGGAGGAGATGGAGGATACGGGCAACCCTTAACACTGGGATAATTTTCATTCCCTCCTGTTTCTTAAATAATTCAGAAGTCATCTTTGCTTGATCATTAACATATATTACTGGAGGAAATTGGGGGCAGCCTCAGGGCTCCATTGGTAAATTGATTATGCTCTTTGAAGAAAGTCATTGGTGCTTGAGAAAGAAAGAAGGAAAAAAACGTGGGGTTTGAGCAAGTTCACAATCAATATGGATGCTAATATATTGCAAAGTATGCCTTATCATCCCATCCATTTTCCTGGCAGATTTCTAAGTTATCTATGGGCCATTTCTGTTTCACATGAGAAGTTTATACCAAGGCAAAGTGGATATTGGACATAATTATTTGGTAACATATTTATGAAAATAAGATTACTTTTTTCGGGGTTGCAGTCCATGATTTTTCCTTCAAGGTTTGACAATGACTAATAATACTGCCAATAAACACCAACAATAATGGATTTGTCATTCCACTATAATAGCTAAGTAGAAGCAATTTCAGCTAGACATGATCATCTCTTGAAAACAAGATTTGAATTTACTAGAAATGAAAAAAGGACTAGCGTTCCCCCCAATAATGGAAAGGAGATTACTTTTGAGGCCCAAAGACAACATAAGTTGTTTTGAATTGGGTTCCGTCTCATTATTGATACATTTTCATTTGCTGAACTGCCTCCAAGTTACGATCTGCCCCGGTTTTCTGCCGAGAGTCTCTTATCTTTCCATTTTTATAGTCCATTCTCTTCAAAAGAGAAAACTTCCAGAGCAATTTGTTTAAGAAGGCACAGCTAGTGAATTATCAAAGCAGGTGCAAAGCTGGCCCGATTGTGCTACAGTCTTGCTCAAGAACAGAGCTCAGCCCTTGGCTCTGCAAATCCAGTTGATTTGGGAGAATGCTTTGCAGGACTGCTGTCTGAGGTTGGGCAGGATCTTCGCTTCACAACTACCAGGACAAAGGGCAAAGAGCTTAATCCAGCCCATGTCCCCACTTGCCGGTCTTATGCCCCTGCATAGGGTCACATCCACCTGGGAGGAGAGATGCCTCTTTCTAATTCACACACAGATACTATGCAGGGCAGTGGCAGCCTTATTCAGTGTCACGTGCAACCTGGGAAAGGAAAGCTAATGTTAAGATTAACATTCATAGGGCTGGAGAGATGGCTCAGAGGTTAAGAGCACTGACTGCTCTTCCAGAGGTCCTGAGTTCAATTCCCAGCAACCACATGGTGGCTGACAACCATCTACAATTCAATCTGGTGTATATGTAATAAATAAATAAATCTTTAAAAAAAGATTAACATTCATAAAGGGAAGAAAAGAAAGTTGTCTCCATATTGAGAGGATGGGACTGATGGAGCTATGAACTTTCTCACGTCCACACAGTCATGGTTGCTCCATGCAGAGATCGTCTCTCCCCAACCTCAGCTTGCCCCCAAATAAGTTGAATGCAATAATGTTTACAGACATGTGTAGTAGGATGTGACCCTTGGCAGCTGTTGTCATTGGGTGCCAATTTTGTATACAACGGTCCCCTCCTCCTCTTTCTTCTCAGCAAGGATGCCATTCTGCTACGGCCAGTGTAGCCACATACTCATGAGGCTGCATGGCCAGCTGTCAGTCATGCTGCCTTCTGCCTGCAGCTCCCATGGAAGAAGGATGCGAAGCCTCGAGCTTTCCCCAAGTGCAGCCATCTTGAGCTGTGGCAGAATCCAAACTTCTCTTATCCTGGACAGGTGTCATCACCCAGTTGTTAGAGAAGAGCCAGTGAATAACTGTTATGGAAAATACTGGAGTAGGTGTGAGTCTGTGCAGCTGCTCTCCCTGTTGCGAGATCTTCAGCACTCACTTAGGCTCAAAGGGATCTATGCCCAGGTGAGAGCTGCTACTCTAGGCTGAGGATGAAGGAAAAAGGTTTCAAGAGGATAATTTCACCTTGGCCCTGGGAAATGGACTTCTTATCTGGAATGAGCATGTCAAGGACTTTTTGGTTCAATTCGGTGTCTCCTATTTATCTCTCACCATAACAGCTGGGCTGGCCAACTAAGGCTGCCAGCTGTCAGAAGAAAGCACTCCTGATGAGACTTGGGGCATGCGCTAAGCACAGTATCTGTTCAACCAACTCACTGTCTTTCCACATCTAATGATCACAGTTCCTGTCCTGTTTCATGCCTGTCACTGAGGCTAACTAATCACACAAAGCTATCTGCCCTATTTCCTTATCCAAACACCCTTTTCTATTCATCCTGATAAGATTAGGCCAACGCATTAAAAAATAATCTTGTCACTTAGTAAAATATGCTAATAGCATTTTCTATCTGGGATTGGCCGAAGGTCCACGTTTTCTGTCTGGGATTGGCCGAAGGCCCGAGTTTACAATCTATCACAGCTTCTTTTCAGCTCTCATTTTGAATAATGGTCTCTTTAAGTAGGACAGCAAGGATTAAAACAGTGAATAATCAAGACGGCATTTTGAAAATAAGAAAATATATATGATTAATCTTGGGACATATCCCTAAATCAAGCAACCAGGAGTGAATCACTGATGTTCACTGAGCTGGCCTTACACATGCATAATTCATGTTGTCCTCCTCAAGTTACTATTCCATCTCTGTCTTTTCTCCCTGTCATGAGTTTCCACTATCACTCTCCCCTGGTGCAAGCATTATGTTAGTCGTCAAAGGGTACCCAAATCATCGACTTCCTCCATCTCCAAGTGACCCCCAGATAAGCTTTATTTACCTTTACAATCAGAGGTCTCTTTCTAATGTGGCATCTAACACAGTTGTTGATGTCCTCAAAGGCCTTCAGCAACACCCTATGCCAATAAACAAATTGCCACATAGTGGAATGGAGAGACTCTTACAGGATGAATTTCACACATCTTTCAATACTTTAGAGCAAATCTCAAACTACTCAAGGTGGGACATTGATACTGTGATCTAACTGAGGGAGAGGAACCATGTTTTAATCAATGTTATAATAACACCCAGCACTGTTTTTCACATCTAGTTGTATTTTAATATTTATTCATAAATTGTGACACACATGTACATCTTGAAGATGTATTTGAACATCTCTTAGTCACTTTCCATATGATGCAGTACCATCTCTACCTCATCTGGACCATCACTACAGAAGATGCTTAGGAACTGTCCCTTCATTTCCTCCCACTGGTTTCCTTGGAGAGTTTTAAAATAGACATGCCTAACAGTTTATAGTTATTAGTGAAAACATTAAAAATCAGAATGATCTCACATAGCCAAATGAGGCATCTTAAGGGCTGGGAAAAACTAAAAGCATCAACCACAAATTAGTATATGGAAAGGGATAATTAAGATCAGGGAAGAAATTAATGAAATGGAAATGAAAAATAATATAAAGAGTTTTTAAAACAGAACTGGTTGTTTGAAAAGATTTTAAAAGGTGCAAACATTTGATCAAACCAACCAAAATATGGAGAAAGAAGACTCAAATTAATGAAATTTGCATTGGAAAAGGGACATTACAATGGATAACAATGAAACTAAGCAATCACTAGCACATACCTTAGAAATTTTATTCCAATAAATTGGAAAACATTGTAATAAATAGCCAATTCCTAGGCATGTATGATCTAATCATATTAAATCAAGGTAAAATAAATTACTTATATATCTATAACAAACAAAATATTAAAAGAATAATAAAAATATATACCAGCTAACTACCAAAAATATTTTACCAAATATTCAAGGAAAAGCTAGCTCCAACATTTCCTCAAACTAATACATAAAAAAGGAAGGAGTTCTACCAAACTGTTATGGTGAAGTTAGTATCACCCTTTACTAAAAGCAAAGTCTCTCTCTCTCTCTCTCTCTCTCTCTCTCTCTCTCTCTCTCTCTCTCTCTCTCTCTTTCTCTCTCTGTCTTCTCTCATAGGCCAACAGTGAATATACATGTAAGAATTCTCAGTATAATATTTGAAAGCTGAATTCCAGAACACATGAACATTATCATTAGCCATGATCAAGTTGTCTTTATTCTACAGATGTAAAACTGATTTGACATATGTAACCCAATAAATGTAATACATCCATAAACATAACCAAGGACAGAAAGGCTGTTTGCAGAGTCTAATGTCCCTTTATGATGAAAGTCCTAAAGGAACTATGAAGAATTATATATCAGCATAACAAATTCTACATGCATCAAATCCTTGGTCAATATTATATATTAAGTGGGAGAATATCAGAGAACATTTCCTATAAATTCAGTGACACAGCAGGGGTGTTCATCTCCTCTGGTCTTAATTTAACACAGGCCTCAAAACATTATCTGGAGAAATGTAAAGGGATACAAATAGAAAAGGAAGAAATGAAAACATCTCTGTTTGCAGATGATAAAACTTAATAAATAATAGTTTCAAATTTACCAACCAGAAAAATCAGAGCTCTGCGAAACACTTCCTGCAAAGTGGTAGAGTACACAGTTAACATATGAAAACCAATATTCTTCCTTTGTACCCAAAACAGAGGTACTGAGAAAGAAATCACCACAGACAGTTCTGCCTTAAAATGTCTACAAAATGCCCTGGAGTAAGCATAGACAAGAAAGTGAAAGACCTTTATAGTGAATATTTACAAAAACTGATGACAGCATCAGAAGAGGGAAACACCTCCCATGTTCATGAATTGAAAGAATGGATATTATGAACATAGGTGTAACACTGAAACACGTAGATTCAATGAAAACCCCACCACAATCCCAATGGCATTCTTTAACAAAACAGAAAACAGAATCTCAAAATTGATGTGGAAGCTCACAAAAGTCCTACACTGCCTAAACACACCTGCCAAAATGACTAGCGCTGGAGGTATTATCACACCCAAATTTAAGTTATACTGCAGAGCCATAGGGACAAAACCAGTATGGTACTAACACAGAAGCAGACAAATGGAATAAGATGGAACACATCGGTATTCTCTTTGTTTTCTACGAGGATGTCAAAGAAGATGTACTTAGAGCAGTGTTTCACAACCTTCCTAACATTGCAACCTTCTTACACAGTTCCTCAAACTGTGGTGATGCCCAACCATAACATTGCTTCCTTTGCTACATCATAACTCTAATTTTGCTATTGTTATGAATCCTACTATAAATACCTGTGCTTTCTGATGATCTCAGGGGACCTCTGTGAAACGGTCATTCGACCCCCAAAGGGGTTGTGGCCCACAGGTTGAGAAAGCACTGTACTAGAGACGAGGTGAGCTTGCTCAACACATAATTCTGGGGAAACTGCATATCCATATGGAGAATGATGACTCCCGATCCCCATTTTTATTCTATACAATGTCTAGTGGATCTGAGGCTTTGATCTGAATATGGCAGAGGAAACAATAGGGAAAATACTCCAAAGTACAGGGAAGGGCTGCAGAGTAGAACTCTACTTGCTCAAGAAATACACTGTTGACTGACAAATGGAATTTTATAAAGCTAAATAAGCTTTTGAACAGAAACAGATGCAATCACGTTAAAGACGCAGTCTGTAAGATGGGAGAAAAATCTTATACATCTGGCAATGACTAATATCTAGAATACACAAAGAACTCAAAATAATGGACAAAAGAAATCAAGTAACACAGTCAATAAAGGGAAAGTTGAAATGAATGTACAGTTCTCAAAAGATGAAATACACATGGTCAGAAAACCTATGAAAAATGTTAAACTTCACCAGCAAGGGGGTAATTGGATCATATTTCACTGTACACATATATTAAATTGTTACAGGATCAGTTAGAAGAACACAGCGAGACTCTAACTCACTCACCCTTGTCAGAGTGGCCGTCATTAAGGAAACAAACAAGCGTTGCTGCTGATGTGAAGAAAAGCAAACGATTATTTATCCATAGTGGAAGTGGAAGTTGCATCCAGTCCTTGTGGAAATCAGTATAGATGCTCCTCAGGAAGGAAAAACTAGATCTACCATTGGACTCAGCCACACTATTGCTTTCGTACCTGCTCAATGGACTTAGAGCCAACCCATCACAGACATACTGGCACATCCTTGTTTATCCTTGCACTACTCACAACAGCTAAGCTGTGGACTAGCACAGGTGCCCCTCAGCCGACGACTGGATAAACCATGTGGTTCATATACAGGATTGAATTTTTCACTATAGCCATGAGCTGGGGTGATAGACCAGTCCTTAAGAATATGCACTGCTCTTGTGGAGGATCTGAATTTGATTCCCAGCACCTAGGCTAGGCACCTCTGGCCTCCGTTGGCACCTGCACACGTGTTCACATATCCACACGTAGACACAGACACATACCCATAACAAAAACAATAAAAATAAATAAATCTACAAGAAAGAGTAACTTGTCATCTTCAGGGAAGTGAATACAAATCATGATAGATGAGTCAAGTCAGTTTCCCAAGGACAAACACCAGGGCTGGAGAGATGGCTCAGGGAGTAAAAGCACATGTAACTCCTACAGAGGACTTGCACGGGTTCCCAGTGCCCACCTGGATTAGACGGCTCCCAAACACTTGTAGTTCTAGCATCGGGACATCCCACAGTCTCCTCTGGCTTCCACAGCCCAGGAGGCAACAACCATTCTCCCCTCCCACAATTTAAACAAATCTCTTAAAATATATAAATATTAGATTTTTTCTCTACCTTGGGAATCTTTATAGCTATATTAAATCATGTCTATTTATACACACTTATGTGTGACATGACATGTATATATATATGTATATACATGTAATCATGCATACACACACACACACATATATATATATATTTGTCATGTAGATCGAATGTGAAATGGAGGGGGCAGGGCAGGAGAAAAGAGAAAAAAGAGAGGATAAGCACCATGGAAGGCATAAGCTCAAAGCACACTATAGGTTTGGTTGAAATGCCCTCATGAAGCCACATACTGTGTGTAATGACTATCCAAAAACTTAGTTTATTAAATAAGTATTTCCAATAACTTTTGAATTATTCCTGTTTATATTTATTATAGCCATGTTTGTATTGCAATAGTCTGCATATTAGATGATGATGGCTTTCATCCTTCTAGGGCTCATAGTTGCGCATGTTCACAGAAGCACTGAAGTGAGGCGTACCGCAAACCCAACTAAAGCAGGCACATCTTTTTGCCTCTGGAAAGCAAACACCCAGGCTTCATGGGCAGGAGGGTGAGGCAGATGACTTACATAGCTTCAACTCTGAAGCCCTACCAGGTGTCACCTCCTCCTGGGTGTGTCTCTCATTTGACTTTAAAAGGCCTATGGTACCAGGGTGGTTGCCTACAGGTTTATGTCCAGTATGTGAAAATCTACCCTATGTGTGAACCAAGATGTCCCTCTCTGCTTTGCCTTGGAAAAACTGGAACATGGGCAGAATGAGAAAATACTTGACCAAACCTCAAACCAGATGGTATAAAAATCACCAGCAATATCTGATTAAACCATATATGTTTGTGATGTTTCTCACCTAGGTTTTATAGACCTTTAGAAGTGAAAGAATGTGTGCATGGGGTTGTGGTGGTGGTGGTGGTGTGTGTATGTGTGTATAAGTGTGTGTGTGGTGGGGTATGTGCGTGCATGAGTGTGTTTTTATGTGTGTGTGGTGTGTGTGCTTGAGTGCATGTGTGTAAGGTGTGTATGTGCACGAGTGTGTGCAAGTGTGTGATGGGGTGTTTGTGCAGGAATGTGTGTGTTTGTGTGTGGTGGTGGTGATGTGTATCTGTGTGGGGGGCTCATGCTATTTAATCTTTCTTTTCATTGATGTCTAATCTATTCTAGATTTTTTCCCATCAAGTTGTGATTATGAATATAGAAAGCATTCCTGTCAGGCTCTGCTCCAACTGCCTTTAAGGGGAAAGGACGCCTGCTGTGTAACAGGACAGAGCTGCCAAAATCCTGAAGGCTTGGCACCTTGAAAGAGGCAACAACACGCATTGTTTGTTACAACATTCCTAAAACGTACATATGCTCTCTCAATTCAGAGTTTGGGTCACCAGGTTTCTCCTCCCCTTCCCCCTCAGCCATTTTTTGGTCTGCTTATTTTACACTGCTATGAGCAGTAGAAAGATTGCATTGAGAATGCTTGTCTAGATTTCCTGAGTTCTTCCAAGGGTTGCCTCTTGGTTTTCCTGCACCGTCTTATTTGGGCCAGTGGATTAATTAGCGGCTGGGATGACACTTCCGTCAGACAATCACGATTCACGAGGGGTCTACCTCCAGCCGCCCCCCAGTGCCTGGGTACTGCAGTTGCAGCTTCGGTTTGGGCACTGAACCCACAGGCACAGTGAAAGGGGTGAGCAGCGGAGAAAGCAGAGGGGGGATTTATTCAACAGATCACATTTAGAAGAGTATGAACGGAATAGTTCAGGGACCCCAGGTCTGTCTTTGGGCCACCGGCCAGAGGATAAAACACAAACAGAGTAAAAAGGTGTGCATTCCACAGGATGAGGACTCCCGAAAAGAGGCTGTGTCAACAGAACCGATTGATCAGGATCTCAGGCCTGTGGAAAGGTTGGAACTTTACAGCTACAGAGGCTAATTACCTTACCTTGTGCTAGTCTAGGCACCCGAGCGCCCACGCCTTGACCATCTCTGTGTCTAAAGCAGCATCTTCTAACTGACAGATCCTTGTGGAATCTACTAATACAGCAAACCACTCACTGGCTTCTACAAACCCCAAAGCTAAGACTGCTTTTGCACTGGAACCTAGAAGGTGGGATAACTTAAGTCTGTATTCTTGGGTTATGCTCATTCAGAATGGCTCCAGGGTAAACCATCTCCTGTTCCCCTTAAACTGAGAGTTGTGGTTTTTATGTCTACACAGTCAAGATGTAGTACTGGCGATCAATGGCCAATGATTATCTTTTCACCTCTGGTCCTGCATCCTGGCCCCGTAGGTTGTTTTTTAGTCTATTTTAGTATTTTTTTATTTTCCTGACAATTTTCTACATGCTTATATTTTGATCATATTCACCTGTTATTCTTCTTCTACTGAGCACTTCATTCCCATGTAGTCTCCCTTCTTTCATTTTCTGTTGTTCACTCTCTCCCTGTCTCCGTCTCAGAGAGACACACAGACACAGACAGACAGACATAGACAGACAGACAGAGGACACTGTAGTTTTGGATTTTGATTTGGGTTGCTTGTGTGAACATGGGTGAGAAACTTCACTAGAGGAGTACCTACACCAGCAAACACTCATTGCCAAAAGCGCCTCAGGGAAGAATAGGACTTCATTAACAACTCCCCATGATTAGACTCCTGTTTATCTTTATTATTATTATTATTACTTTATTGTTTGAAAATCCCATATGTGCATACAAAATGTGTTGATAAAATCCATCCCCCAATTCCCTCTCCTATAGCTTCTCCCCTGTGTCCCCACCATGAGTCCCTCTCAATTTCATGTGCCCTTTATTTTTAACCCACTGAATCAACTTAATGCTGCCTTTATGCTCACAGGTATAGGAACATTTGCTACAGTGTGGGTAGCCTCTTATGAGGCTGAATCCCTGAAGAACATCGACTCTCCTCCCATCAGCCATCAGGTATCAATAGTTCCTCAGCTACAGGTGAAAGGCAGGAGCCCCTCCCTCCCATCTGTGCAGGGACTTTGGGGAGCTGGATCTTGAGGAGGTCTTATGCGTGCGGTCACAGGTTCTGTGAGTTCACGTGCTCGATGAGATTAAAATGCTGCAATCTCAAGAAGTTCAATCTTGAGCAAGTTTTGTGCAAGTAAGCACGTGACAACAATGGCCATGAAACACCCAGAATGCTATATCCTCACACACTTCTTCCCATCACCTAGCTTTTACCTTCTGCCTGGTCTTTTCTCTATGGTGTTCTCTTAGTTTTTGAATGGATTATAGAGATGCCCAATTCAATGCTGAATGCTCAACAGTTGCTTTTTCTCAACACTAGTAGCAGTTATAAACCCCTGCAGTTACTAGTGTTCCCTGTAAAAATAAGATTCTCTGACCAACTCTGCAAGTGACACTAACCTGTGGGCATAAACAAAAATATTTAGAAAGGAGTTTGATGGGAATATCATGTCCTCTTAGCAAAAAAACAGATGGTTTTCTATTTTTGCTGCTAGCACTTATGGCTCCTCTATCCATGGGCCTTTGACTGGGCTTATACTCCCAGGGATGGATTCCTTCCTGTGGTGTAATGGACCTATATATAATCCAAAAGTTGTTACCTATTTAACAGCCATGCCACTGTTATGCACGTTGGAATGTCTTGCCAAGAACCTAAGTTGTATGCCTTTTTTTTTTAACCCCAGAAGGTTGGGTATTACCTTCTGGTACCATGAAAGTTAGCCACCAGAAAGGAAGCTTCTGGTTTGATTTCTCTCTGCCGCCAAAACATATCCAAGAATGGGGTTTAACTACCTTCTTTCTGGTTTGGTAGACAACCTAGAGCAATGGTAATAGCCTACATGGTTCTGGGAGCCTCTGGACACTGGCCGATACCCTGGAAGATATCACATCTCTGGGTCTCCAATTTTTGTTTCATTGTCTATATCTTGAATCAGCATTATCCTCCTACACAGAGGACCTCTGTCAGAATTCTTCTTCAGTTACATATTTTCACATTAGCTTGCAAAGTAGCTTTTCCCATATTCTTAGTTTCGGTTGATTTTTCCACTACTCCCACTCTGCTCTCGGCCCTGCCCCTACTCCATTGAAATTATTTTACTTCCAGTACCTTCTTCCTCTACATGATGTCTCAGGGGCTTGTATACACATAACATCTCTTCCCATTTTTCACCGTACTGCCCTTATAGATCTGTACTCCAGCTTAAGACCAGAAACCTACACATTTGAAGCTAGGATCTGCAAACAATAAGGAACAGACAGTGTTTGTTTTCCCAAGCCCAGGTTAACTCACTTTCTGTAGTATTTCCAAGCCCGTTCCATTTTCCTGCAAATTGCATAAGTTCATATTTTCCTTTAGAGTTGACTGGAATTCCATGTACACATGCATCATAAATTGTCACTCCATTAGTCACTGTATTGCTGAGGGGACTAGTTTGGTCCCTATGAGATAATGACGCCTGTTCTAGGGCATAGCATTGCTCTCATGAGGAATTATCCTCATCTGTGTGTGGAAGTGTTGTCTGGTGATGTTTTGGTTTCTTGTAATTTAAGGTGACTCAAGAGAAGAGGTTAAAGGCAGCAATGTATCTCTGTGCTTGGAGCCAAAGTAAAAGAGACGTCCAGTAAACGCAGGCAGGGAAGCCAGGTTTTCATCCTCCTTCAGTTACCTTATAGGCCCAAGACAGTAGTCCTGTGACCTTAGCAAAATCAGCTTCTAAGTTACTGTTTCACCATCAATGGGCGGCACTCAGAAGAGTCCCATGTAGGATGACCACAGATCTCAGATTCCAACCCATGCTCCATAAACGTGACCCTGCTCCAAATTCATATTCTTGATAGTTACTATCAAAGAATTAATCAACCTCTGCTTACTGATTGTGGGGTACACTGCAGAACACACTAGCTCCCCCTCCACTATCTCCTCCTATTACATTCCTTCTATGAAAACCAAACACTTTGCATTACAGTTTTCTACAGATTGCTGCAGGCAAAACTGTGTCTTACAGAAATGCCATTCATGTCAGGAAAATATAAAATCCAATTAAAAATCACTTGGTTCCAGAAGGCAGACATGTAAGTAAAACATGAAAGGGGTTAGGTCTGATTTATATTTGTCTAAATTTATGGTCATTTTAAAAATGAGAACATGGAAGTATTAAAGTTGCACTCAAGAGAATTTGTTTGAGGATTGGTAAATGGCAAAACACACAATCAGGGTCCATTTTCAACGAATAAATTCATCTACAGGAATTCCAGTCTGCCTTCTGCAGAAGCATAGGTGGCACTGTGCAGGAAGGCCAACATTCAGAGTCAACAGCTGTGCACACATGTTCTGCGCAATTTATTATTCTGTACAGTAAATGGCCGGCCCATAACTCACAAGCTGAAAGTTAATGAGAATATCTGTCCATAATACCCATAAGAAAGACAAGGACTGGTATAATGTGGTTTATCCAGTACTTCTGAGCCTTCCAAGGGCAGGAAGGAAGGCCCCTGACAGCCAAAAGCAACAAGAAATCTTGCACTGACCTACAGGCTTCTTCCTCTCCCATCAATCCAACCCATGTGTAGACGCATCAGAGAACAATTCGTTCTCAATAACTGCTCCAAAATAACTAGATCCTTTTTAATTGCTGACATAATTAACTTAATGAAGTTACTATGTAGCTCCAAATAAGAAAGGGCTAGGGTAGAGTAATTTACTTCTTTCCAGGGAAAACTAGAATACACATGGCACATTCACACACACACACACACACACACACACACACACACGCACACACACACGGGAGGGAAGGTGGGAGGGGGGAGTAAGACCCAAATTAAACAGAGACAAGCCCCCCAAAGACTAATTGTCTATGTGTTTATCTGCTGTTATCACCACCCTTTAGAAAGTAAATATATACTAGGGGTTTCCTCAGTAGAGTAATAAATATTAATAATGGTCAATTGATTAGAGATCTTAAATGGCCCTTCTAAAACAACGCATCAGCAATCCTCTGGTCCTCATATGAACAGAATGGATGCCTGCATTAAAGGCTTCTCTTTTGTTTGGGGTTTTTAAGTGAGGGATGTGCTCAATGGTCTGTCTAATGGCCCTCTAACTCTCTCTGCTATTTCCGTGAAGGCAGCTATGATGTCTTGTAAGAACAAATAAGTGTTACCATCCTATGCTGAAATGATCCTCCCAGGTCTCATGCCTTAAATAAAAGTGGTATGCATATGTGTGTGCATGTGTGCGTGTGTGTATGCATGTGTGGTGCTGTGCGTGTGTGCACATGTATGCATGTGTGTGCACATATGTGTGTGTGGTTTTGTGTGTACATGGGTGTGTGGTGTGTGTGCGTGTGTGTGTGTATGTGTGTGTGGTGTTGTGTGTGCACATGTGTGTGCACATATGTGTGTGTGGTTTTGTGTGTGCATGGGTGTATGGTATGTGTACACATGCATGTGTGTGCAAGTTTGTGTGCTTGTGTGTGCACATGCGTGTGCATGCTTGTGTGCATGTGTATGTGGTGTTGTGCGTGTGTGTACATGTGTGCGTGTGTGCACACATGTGTGTGGTTTTGTGTGTGTACGGGTATGTGGTGTGTATACGTGTGCATGTGTGTGCATGTGTGTGCACATGCATGTGTGTGTGCATATGTATGTGCGTGTGTGTGTTTGGTGTGTGTGTGTGTGTGTGTTGGTTTGGGTACCTGCAAGTGGGTTTCTCAAGGCAGCCCTAAATCAGGTCATGGCCAGGGACAGCAGAGGCAATAGTATCTCAGAGCTTCTACTTTGCTAATCTGCTACATTTCTGGGGTAGAGTTTCTCAAATTATGC
Organism: Mesocricetus auratus; assembly: GCF_017639785.1. Lineage (NCBI taxonomy): Eukaryota > Metazoa > Chordata > Mammalia > Rodentia > Cricetidae > Mesocricetus > Mesocricetus auratus. The sequence continues at coordinate 4,419,825 of NW_024429180.1, forward strand.
TGTATTGAGGTAAAGGTCTAGAGATTTGTGCAGCTAGGGAGGACAGCTCAGTACTCTGCTGTGGATGTCCACAAGTGAGTGTAAGTGAGCCAGGTGTCATGTCCTGAATGGCACCAATGCTGGCATTTTAGATTCCAAACATGTGGTTCATATGATAGCTGGCCCAGTAAATGAAGAAGTTGTGAGTTGCTTCTTATGAAGGCTGTACTCGTGGTGTCTGAGAGAGTGAAGTAGCATGAAGATGCTTTCCCCTGACACTCACTGTGACTTACATGGTCAGAGAGAAATCACTCTATCCTGAGTTTAATCACACTACAGTGAGAATACAAGAAATGGAATTTGAATAATTGTGTTAGAATTCTAAAACCTAACAGCTGTGTCTGAGGCAAAATGAAGAAAAAGCTAGATAAGAATAGGAAAGTGACATAGAGTTTGCAATCATTTGCTAAGAAAGGCTTATGCATGTACTTAAATGTACTGCTTGCAAAATGCTAGCCCCAAATCACCACTGGCAATTACTTTTCTGCACGGTCAACTAGCTGAGGGAGTGACAGTAAGCATTCTCCTCTTTGCACACAGTATTCATTTCCCTTCCCCTTAATCTGTGCTTCAATGGCTGTAAACGTATGACATCAGCATGCCAAGCAAGTGTGCCCTACCGTCCAAGCACCGTGAGGTAAACAAAGAGCGAGGCTAAGGCTAGTGATTGGAAAGATAATGAAAGCATTCTTCATTTCAGACCTGGGAAGGATAGCATGAATCTCAGATTCTACCATGTCCTGGTGAACGAGAAGAGAGAACAGAAGACAAGACGGTAGGGTCTCAGGGGCATTCACTCTCCAGTGTGCAGCCCATACATGGCTAAAAGGGGAAGTCAAATAGATTATGACTTCCAGCAGCAGTGGAAGAACAAGTAAGCAACCTGATTTCAAGATTAGCTTCTTTGGCTGGCACAGGGTTCCAAGCCAGGTCTCGCTGACAGAATCCACTGGCTAGAGTTCTCCTTTTCACCTTAAGCCTCCTCCACAATTTGTTGCTAGATTGCTTACTGCTGGATTTGTGAGGTTGGACTCAAAGGTGAGCCTGACTTGGCCGTGTGACACAACATGCGTTCCTCATAAATCGGTTCTAATTTTTTCATCCTGACCCATGCCACGTACGCATCCACAAACAGTCAGATCACCCATGAGAACACATCTCAACAAAGTCTGTTCTTCCCAATGTCTACAAAGCATCCGGCATGCTTCATGGTTATATCTTGAGACAGCGTCGGGTCAACTCGGACACTGGGAATGAGATTCAGAGTAGGGTTACAGCGAGGAACGCTTTATTTTTATACTTCGACATTTCCTCATTTCTCACAGCAAGGTTGTAGTTTCATGATGATAGTGATGATCACATCCTTTCCTGAATCGTTCATAACACGAAGTAGCCTCAGCTTCTGACAAAATGGCCTGAGCTGTAGACTGTCTCCATTTTCTGAAACTTGAAGGCTGACTGCTTGTGCCTGTGCTTGTGTGAGTCTTTTTTCCTTTTTGTGAGCATGCAACACTATCGTGCCCACGATAGCAACGATGTGAAAGGCACAGGGACTGTCTATCAAAAGTCCTTTGAATTACTGAAACTCATTTCTGACTACCTGCTGGAAACCAGCATTATCCTCTCTCAGGTGTGCAGCCACAAGGCAACTGGATGGGATCTTGATAGTGGCTGAGGATTCCAGCAACAACTGATGTTGTTTAGCAGTTGATGCTTATTTATTAGCTATAATGTTTTAAGGTGTACACCTCGAAGCGTTTGATTACAGTTGCCACAGATTGAGAGTAATAATTATACTCTGCACACAGATAGCTAATACCGAATGTACTTAATAACACGTGCTCGCATATCAGCTCAAAAGCGAGCTACGCTTGGGGTGAGTTGAGCCTGCTGACTAAATATACTGCTTCTTTCAGGCCAGCAGTGTTCTAATGGGACAACGTTAGGACGTAATTTCTTCCATGCAGCCAGAAGAGGTCTCAGATAATCTTGTTGAAGGGCAAACATACTAGCTAGAAGTAGGGTGGTCACCAGAAATTAAATTTGGGTGACAAAGGGGAATGGTTTTCATTAAAAAAACACAGAGAGAGAGAGAGAGAGAGAGAGAGAGAGAGAGAGAGAGAGAGAAAGAGAGAGAGAGAATGAGAGAGAGAGAGAGAGAGAGAGAGAGAGAGAGAGAGAGAGAGAGAAGCTATCACAGGTCACCTCAGAAATATTTCTCCATGACACCCCAAAGGAAGACGTTCCTTGGAGACAGTTACAGTTCTGATGGACAGCAAGGAAAAGGATTCCCTTAAAGATGTCAGAGACTTGCTGAGTCCCACAAACAATTAGCTGCAATCATGCCATCAGTCATCTCCAAACGTGATCCCACCTAGGCTCATAAAGCTGCTACTTAATGATTTTGTCAGGCAACTCCCCCTGAGGGGATTTCTGCCTGAAGAAAGTGGAGGAAAATAGACAGATGCTAAGACTCGTCCTAGTTAAGGGATTGAAATAACAAGGAAGAGACAATTAACACGTATAATGAGTGCCTTGGAAATTTGCCGTATTCAGGGTTCCGCATTTTCTTCTTTTAAGATAACTAACACCACATTGTCACGTCTGCTTTCCAAGGAGCAGTGGCAGAGCTTCTGCATTATATGTTCTCTTTTTAATCATTTGTTTTCCTTTGTGAACTAAGGCTTCTAAGTGCTTCTCACTGGATAATTAATTGTTACTCTTCCAAAGCAGAAGAAAATCTCAATTCAAAAATTGAGCCTCATTTTTCTCACTCTCTTTGTTTTTGTTTTTTTACACCATTAGGGGTGGGAACAGCAGCAACAACAACAACAAAAACAAGAACAAAACCCGAGAATGGATCAAAGGCCACACTGCAGTTCTGATTGACTAACGATGATTTCTCCTGCCAATATGCTAGAAAATTACATGTGAAATTTGGAAGAGTTTGCCTCCTATAATGAGGTAGAAGTCAAGTACTTCTCAGATTTCACTAATGACAACACATGTGTTACGACAACACCACCAGACATCAGATAATCTTACACTCTTATCTTACAATAGGACATGTCCTCATCCTTTGCTGTAGCCTGTTTCATAGTAAAATGCCCGCCAATACTCATAAAAGGGAGACACTGAGCTTTGAGACTCCGAGTCTATATTTAGTACACAAAGCTCTTGTTGAATAGATTGCCATATTCTTTGTCATGGGCCTGGTTCCAGCATGATAGGTGACTGTAAGAGGCACAGTGGAGAGAAGCAGAAAACATTTCTGCTAGGAGAAACTCTCAAAGAGTGAACTGGTGGTCATAGTCCAAACCCCAGGGAAGTCCTCGGGGAATGAGAGAATGTGAGTGCTTCTAAGAATTTCACATTCTGGAAATGCAGTTTCCACACACAGAGAGGAGTAGGACATGGCTGAGCAACATCGTGTGAGCTTTTGAGTGTTTCAAATACAGCCAGTGCTACTGAGAGACCAAATTCTTAATTTTTTTGTAACTTTTGGTTCCCATTTTACCGGAATCCTATTGCTGAGGACTACACTGTTGGATGGCACAGGATCACTTTCTTTATCTGTTCTTTTCTTAAGGGCACGACCGACCAATGGAATCAACACAGGAGAATGTAGAAGAAAAAGTCACTTTGTGGTACTGACGCTCCCAGAGAGTTCTGCCAGGAGCCACAAACAGCTCAGCTATTCAAGGGGACGTAGCCAAATGAAGCAAAGACCTAGCAACAACCCCAAGCACGGTGTCTTCCACGAGAACTGCAAGCATGAAGAAGAGCTGATGTAGAAAAAAGAATAGACAAGAAACAGGCATGCCATTCTGACCTCTCGAAGGTCCTAGCAAAGACCCTGCATGAAGAGAAGTCTATGATTGTGGATGCTTGCCTACATGTAACCAGGAATTAATAGGAGGGGGCACTGAGCAAGATGCTGGGGCTAGAAATACCTCTGAGGTCTTCCTGTCCATCTGTGTTGTGCACCACACACCCAGTCGATGCCAAGAGGATGAGTGGGCAGAGAGCGCTTATCAGGTACGTTGGATTTTTATCCCTACGGTGGAAGCAAGTTAAGAGTTGTGACCTTGGGAAGTGCACTCAACTCACTGTCTCAGCAGCTTTGTCTATTTAAAGACATGGTAATGAGAGCTGGTCTCAGGTGCTCTGGGCCGCCTCAGATGAAAGCCTAAGGCAGAGCCATTGCTCGGTCCTCTTTTCCTTTTCCGTCGGGCCACGCTGAGTTCTCCAGTTATTAAGACCAGTGGCTTTCAAGCCAGTCTAGTTTCTGTTATGGAATTTTTCTTTGAAAACAGTCTAACTCAACACTCTATAAAGGTTTCTTTGGAAGTATAACAATTGGAGCTAAAATTAGTATTGGTCCCTTCCTCCGTAGAGCAGGCTTTGAAATGCTTTATGGGAAGCGATGTGTGTGGAAGCCCTTAGCTTCTAGAGCAGTGAATGAGGAGGAACGTTAAATTAAGCATACTACGATGCACTCTTAGGCAGAGGGCAAGGAGCACGGTTCTGTCTGTATAATGGTAACACATTCTATGTTTGGTTTTCATTTCCCTGTTTTGTCTTTCATACCATTTTTTTATAGTTTCTTTTCCCGTTACTGTGATAAAATAACTCTGATGAATGTCATTCAGAGGTTGTTTTGGGATTTCAGTTTGGGTGTACAGTTCGTTGAGGGGGAAGGGGTTGAGGAGGGAGGAGTTTGAAACAAGGGCTCACATCCCCTCACTCAGGAAGCAGATACCAAATACACACTGGTGCCCAGGTCCCTTCTCCATACAATCAAGGATCCCAGCCAGGGAGAGGTGCCACCCACAGTGTTCAGGTCTTCCCACAGAAACTGAAACAACGACAAGAACCCTCCACAGGCATGCACACATCCATCTCCCCTTGACGTTTAGGACTAATCAGTACACATTTTTAATCCATTTTTGTAGCCTCAAATTTATATAAGAATAATTATGCTTGAAATCCATATTGTTATAATACGCCTTACATCTTGCTTTCTTGTCCAAATAAATCTCTGTCTCATATATATGCTTACCTGTGTATCCACACCTGCATGTATCTACATGCACACACAGAGCCTAGTACTTTGCAAACCACTATGAGACATCTAGCACTATTCTAAATGTGTAACAAATATTAACTCATTTAACCAACAACAGAGCAGTGTATGTGCTTTGAGGAGCTCTGTGAAGAAAATAAAACAAGGGCAGTCAAGAATCTCCTCCAAACCGAGGCGCATGCCTTTAATCCCAGCACTCGGGAGGTAGAGGCAGGCAGATCTCTGTGAGTTCGAGGCCATCCTGGTCTACAGAGTGAGTTCCAGGACAGCCAGAGATACACAGAGAAACCCTGTCTCAAAAGAAAAGAATAAGCCATGGAGTTATCTATGGTGGAGTCAGGTTGGGTCATGGGCGTCAAGAGATGTCTCAGACATGCCTTTTCATTTTGCCTTGCGTCAGTAAGAAAGTGAAGCTCCAAAATTATTTCTATAAAACTATCTGGTTTGGAGTCTTTTCAGCTTTTCATTTATTTTCCTCAGAATTTACTTTCCTGCTTGGACCTCATCTTCAAAAGTCCCAAGAGGGCAGCATGCACTGTCTCGTCCATGGGACCCCTTTCCTCAGGAACAGCCACGTGTCCCCGTTAACAAGGATGCCAGTGGGACATAAAGTTGGTTCCAGTTTTTAATTCTTGAAATACAAGGAAGGGAAATAGAGAGCAGACAGGATAAAAGAAAAGAAGGGGATGGAGAGACGATGAGGAGGGAGAAAGGGGAGTGGAGGGAGTCAGGAAGTGTGGGAAAGACCTGTCAGCCCTGAAAGCCTCCTGAGGAGTTCAGTTGTCTCAGGGGGTAAATTTAGTAACTGCTAATTATTTAGACTCAGTGACTTGAGTGGTTAAAGAACAGGTTGGACTTCAAATAAATATACCTTGTTCTGCCAAAAAGAAACAGTCTTGAATAAAGCCATTGAGCCCATGAATAATCTTTTGTTAATTTTATCCGCAGGGTACAAGGACACAGAAGAACCCGGGATAAATCCCAGCTGGAGTCCACACAGACCCAGCCTACAAGAGAACAGCACAGCTCAATGTGCCTCCTCCTGTTCCATGGAAAGGAAGCTCCAGGGTCCCACTATCTGTGTCCAGAAGTCCTTCAGTTCACAGTGTCCATTCAAATGCCTCTCCATCTCAGTTGTCAGCAGCATGACTGTTGGTCATGTTCACGATACGACAAAATAGTACGCTCATCTGTTTCCTGGTTTACTGATTTTTTTTAGTTTAGATCTTCACATTCATATATTTATATTTTGTGCATGTATGTGTATGTGTATATATGTGGGTGGGTGTTCATGTATGCATATGTTTATATGTGTGGGTGGGTATGCATGTATGTGTATATATGCATATATGTGGGTGGGTGTGCATGTATGTGTATGTGTCTATGTGTACATATGTGGGTGGTGTGCATGTATGTGTATGTGTATATATGTGGGTGGCATGCATGTATGTGTACGTGTCTATGTGTATATATGTGGGTGGTGTGCCTTATGTATATGAATATATGTGTAAATATGTGGGTGGTGTGCATGAATGTGTATTTGTCTATGTGTATATAAGTGGGTGGTGTGCCTCATGTGTATGAGTATATGTGTAAATATGTGGGTGGTGTGCATTATGTGTACATGTCTATGTGTATATATGTGAGTGGTGTGCATTATGTGTATGAGTATATGTGTATATATGTGGGTGGTGTGCATTATGTGTATGAGTATATGTGTATATATGTGGGTGGTGTGCATGTGTGTGTCTGTGTCTATGTGTATATATGTGGGTGGTGTGCATGAATGTGTATGTGTCTATGTGTATATATGTGGGTGGTATGCATGTGTACATTTGTGGGTGGTGTGCATTATGTGTATATGTCTATGTGTATATAGTGGGTGGTGTGCATGTGTCTGTGTATGTGTGTGTGTATGTCTGTGGCTGTGCATGTGTGAGTGTGTATGTCTGTGGCTGTGTATGTGTGAGTGTGTGTGAGTGTGTGTGTGAGTGTGTGAGTGTGTGTGTGTGCATGTTTACAGTGATATGTGCATCAAGCATACCAAAATTTTAAAAACATGGGATTGAATGAAAGCAAAACTGAGCATTTTAAAGTTGTGTGTTTTCAAGATACATGGCAACATTTACATAAGTGGCAATTCTCCAAAAAAAAAAAAAAACACATATCATCCATGGCAGCACATGAGCTAGAAGAGGAAAAGAGGAACAGAGTGACGTCATACTTCCACAGGTATCTGTCTCTGGGACACTCAGAGGCAAGAGTGACAAGGGCACCAGGAGCCCTCAGGTTCATCTGCTTCTTCTAAGGACAGTGACCATCTGACCTTTTTTTTTTTCTGGAAGGCAGATGCATAGATGATTGTAGTTAAAGTAAGGGAACGAAATCCATGCAGCAAATGGCAGGGTGCAAACCACATCTGAGTCTCCCTGACTCGGAGAAGGAAAGGCTGCCTCACCCAAGGCAGAGACATGAATTCCTATGGATGGGGAAGAAAATAAAACCATCGAAGTCGTCAGCAACACAACTGCTTATGGGACATCTGGATACTAACCTTCACCTTGACAGAAACACTTCAGGGTTTCACAGGTCCCAGGGAGAAGTTGAATTAGGCAGCTTACAAAGGAAGAGCAGAGTTAGACACCAGCCACTCTTGGAGAATGATGGATGCTGAAGAATGATAGCACCTTGAAGAGAAGGGGAAGCAATTTCCAACATGCATCATTCCTACCCACCCTACCCACAGATGAAAAACGGGGAGGAAGCCTCAGAATGCAGCAATTTTGTTACTGCAGTTTTCAGTCCCAAAGAAAGAAGGCTGAGGGGGTGGGAGAGGAGGGGGAGGAGGAGGAAGAGGAGAAAGAGACGACAGAAAACTTCCTTGAGGATTATAAACATCAAAATATTGTAAACACAACTCAGTGATAAGAAATTTAAAATTTTAAAAGCAGACTCATTAAATTGAAACACATGGAGGATTTTCCCGCTAGCAATGTCTTGATCTGTGATTATGATTTTATGATTTAAAGGTATATGATCACATTATTTTCACAGTTAACTTCAAGTGCTCTTCCCGGTTTTATACTTCCTTATGTAATCCTACACTGCAATGCTGATTTAAATGTAACCTTTAGACTTCTAAAAATCACCCTTTGGCCACAGCATAAAATATTTACTTAGTTTTCTTTAGTGTAAACCTCAGCAACACAAACACCGCCATATGACTGTGTAGTCAGAACTCAAGTGAAGACGCAGGAGCTACTAAATTCTTCATCTTTCCCTGCAAGTCAGTAATTCTACATGAAGTCAGTAAATCAGAGCCTAGAGACAGGTGCACACAACTCCTTAACCGTGAATGTAAGAAGAGCAAGAGTCCTGTGAGAGCTCACATCTACAGGTTAAGAAGGGAGGCTTTTATTCCTATTTTTAGATCCTACAATTAAAAAATAATAATTTCCCATGGAAATTAATGAAACCAAAAACTTTGAAGATTTTTGTTCTTAGGAGGGCAGATAATTGTCTTTCAGAAGCACAAATGTTAGATAATTGCAGGTTCTTCCACAGCATTATCCTGATTTCACTCATGACAAATACTGTTGATAACCTACGAAAGGGACATTTGCATAGTGCAATAAAAGGATGCTCTAAATGTCCTTTTGTTTTCTTCCACGTTATTTATTTGTGTGTGCGTGTGGGAGAGTGTGTATGTCTGTATTCCTGTGTGTACACGTGTGTGTGCATGTGTGCGCGCGCACGTGTATGCGTGTGCATGTGTGTGTGCAAGCGTGTGTATGTGCACATGCAAGAGTGTGGGGGAGAGTGTGTGTGTGTGTGCGTGTGTGGTGTGTGTGTCTGTGTACGTCAGAGGACAATTTTCAGGAGTTGGTTGTCTCCTGCTATGTAATCTTGGGTGTTGAGCCACGGTTATTAGATATGGCCTCAAGCCCTTTTATTTACCCACTGAACTACTTTACTGTTCCTCAAAAACTTTTTAATCAGCAATATGTCAGAAACAACCGTGTTAAAGCTAAGAACAAGAGAATCATAGTCTGTTTTAAGTGTATATATGTGCACACACTATGAACACACATGCACATAGTGAAAAAATAGTTTTCACTGTTACATGTAATATTCAGGAAAATAATTTCGTTGTTTGTGATAAGTAATATACCTTTAAAAAAACGTCAAGGCACCAAAGATCTCCTTAAAAAATATACTTACTTATGCCAGGTTCCATGAACATAAAAGGACAGTAAATTACCGGGGTGATCATAATAACACACTACAAGCATGGAGGCCTACAAAGGAGGAATTTAGTGCCTTGTCCCCTGTTGTTAGAGCTCTGCTCTCTCTGAGGGAGATTCTGTCTCCTTCTTCTGTCTTCTTGTGGCTGCCCCTCCTCCAAGTCTTATGACTGCCCCTCCTTCAACACAACCTCTGTCTCCCCCTCTCTGCCCTCTGCTTTTCTGATTTCCTTAGCTTATAATGACAAAATTGAATTTATGGCCTATTCAGATATTTTGAATTTAATTACATCAACAGAAACTCGATTTTCAAATAAAGCCATATGTTCCACGTGGACACTTTCTGGTAAAAGGCCACCATCCAATAGTTACAGCAACTTTGATTTAAAACCTGAGAAAAACTTAGAAGGCGCGATAGAAAAAAAAACAGAGCTTGTGTTACCCCCTTAATGCAAACACACAGGTAACAAACCAGGGAGGGACGGCAATATTGGCTTGACCAGGATTTTTGATCTGTTGAAGAAAGTAAGGAGTTTATGAGTCTTTGATTTTTCGACATACTATTACTGGAAGATGTTTCTGCGGTACTTAAATTTTTGTTTAAACAGAAAAGTGTTAGGATATGGAATGCTCGTGATGTTAAAGTTAGAGACAGTGTCTACACTTTGTAATGTTCCCTCACATTCCAACCTCCTTGGCTGGCAAGCTTAGGGGGGCATCTAGGGACCTTTCTCAGTGTGTTCCTCCAGCTGGCCTGCTGGTTTGTGGCAAAGCTTCTGTTGGTTCCTGTACTTTCGCATGGTGGATCCACTCGTCCACTGGAAGGTACAGTGATCAGACTCACGCTTGGGCCTAAAGAGCATGGGTATGGGTTCTACTAGAATAGATTTTGTTTTTCCTTCCATTTGACAAAGGCCTAGGAAGCATTTCAAACCATCGGTGTGTTGATAATGATGTTTGCATCTGTGGAACAATAGAGTGAGTGACGGGCACGTAACATGTGACTTCTTTTCAGACAGTCAGACTTGGTGAAGCTGGGATGTGGCTTGAGCAGGCCCGTCCCTGAGGATAAGGAGCCCAGGGATGCTGAAACCATCACAGTCATGAGGACTGCGTCACTGGAGGCTGTGGTGGTGGTGGGACATGCATTCCTCGTCATCCCTGGGTTTCCCCTGGGTTTATAGCCATGGGCGGCATATCTTAAGTAAGTCAGTTTCCCTGAGCCCAGTTGTCAGCCTGGCATTGAGTCACAACTGCTTCAGGTCTCTCTTATGGTATCAGGTAATTTGCATATGCAAATGAAGAAGTCGGACACATTGCATTGCTTCATTCATCTTCTGGTGCAATTATTTTTGGAAAAAAAACACCTCCTAGAAGTTCTTTGTTCTTCCTGAAGAAAATGCAACACACACACACACACACACACACACACACACACAAACAAAACAAAAACGGTTTCTTCTTCAATTTAACTACTCAGGGCCAGGAATTTCAAATGTGGTTGATTCTGTGCCCATGGATGGACGAAAGTCACCCTGACACAGACTATTAATTTATGCCCTGTGGATTATGACATCCCAGGGATAGTATAAATTGAATAATTGTTGTGGCAGAGGAGCTAACGGGAACAGAGGAGACAATTTCTGAAAGACATAAGAATTTAACGGAACAGATCACAGACAAAAAATAGAGCAGAGAAATTAAATAGGCAAAGTCTTCACCAACATACTAAGAAGGAGGGATTGATAGTGTAGTACAAGTAAATCATCCCTGTATTTTGTATTAAACAGAAAATACTATACTTACATGCATAGCAGACATCTGGATTTCTGATAGTATTGGGAAAATTCCAGAACCCTGATTGTTGATCATTTTTAGTCAATTTCAGTAACTTCTTAAACAGCTATAGATTGTCAATTTTCTAGCACGGGTGAAAGGTGACTGAAGATCTGATGAGATCAAAGTATTTAAGTGCATGTGTAACTCATTTCCTAAACCAGGAGAAAGCTTAGAACAGCATAGGATGTGACCAAGAGCACAGGCAAGGGAAGACAGTTAAAATGGGCCTTCTAGAACTTGCCACGTGCTCTTTAAAAAGGAGAAGAGAAAACACAACTTGTACATTGTTCACACATATTTTACTGACAAGTAAGAGACAGTAGGCAAGACACGGACAGTTAATGAGGCTTGAAAATTCACTGTGCATTGGATGAGACCAGGAAATCTTTGTGGAAAGGAGACACACACACAGGAGGCATGCATTCGAAGAAAGAACTTGAGACATTGGTACACTGTTTTATCCCTGGGTAGCTAAACATAACAACACAGTTTGTATTGATTGGCTTTATGTAAGATTATCTATGGTTATCTCGTAAGCCAGGGCTAAGAGATCTTTTCATCCAATTGAGAACATCAGATCTCAGCTTGTGTTCCTAGCCCTCACCATCTAAAGGTGTCCGGGTAACCCTTTTAGAGACGTATGACTCTCCCATCAGCACACACGAAGTACGCATGCCTACGGTCCTCCATTATAGTAATGGGCGCTGGCCAGACCCAAGCAGAGCATCCTGTGTCCTGGGAGTCACACGTGGGTTTTGTGAGATACAAAGTCTGCTCAGAATCTGCTAAATGAGGACGGTGACAAGCAGAAGATGCTCATGGCCATCTCTTGTGCCTCATGGAGAATGTTTGTTTGCAACAGAGGAGACTAGGGTGCACACAAGGGATGAAGTGGTACCCACCTCTAGCCTTCTCACTCGTGGGAACTAATAATTTTCATCCTGTCAGTTCATTCTGTTGGGGAAGTCCTGTTATTTGCCTGTGCATTTGTCAATAAAGTACTGTCTGGCCAATAGAAAACTTAGATAGGAGGGACTAGGAGTCGAGGAGGATTCTGGGAAGGGGAAACACAAGAGAGTCGAGATGTAACTGCCATTGGGGTAGGAAGCTCGGAAACCTCTCCGGTAAGAGACATACTTAGATTAACAATTATGGGGTAAATACTTAAGTCAGAGCTAGCCAGTAAGAAAAAAAGCAAGGCCAACAGCTTCATAATGAATATAGCCTCTTGTGTGTTTATTTGGGACTGATGCAGATCTGGAACCAGGCGGGTGAGAAGGCTCCTCTCAAGGAAAGCTTCTCTTAACATAATGGTGATCAGGAGTGGGATCATGAATTTCCACGCAGAATGACAAAAGCTTTAAAGGAATTTTAGAAACAGAAGAACGGAGAGAAGCACAGATTTTTGGTAGCAGCATTTTTCTCAGGTGTGCTCTGTTTTGCTAGCGACAAGCCGAGATTCACGCGGCTCGCTTACTGGAGTCTTCCTGACTCGGCATAAAAAGAAAAAGAAAAAGAAAAAAAAAAAACCCAACAAGGTTGTTTTAAGAGACTCTGCTAACGATTGAAAGGTGTGTACGTACAGCTGGAAGTGGCAGCTTTTGCTGGATGTCAGCATGGACTGAGGCGGTAAGCTGGAGTCACGCTTACGCCCACCATCTTGACGGAAAAACCGGCAGTTTAAAACAGCCGCGGTTTTACAGATAAGACACGTGGTCAGAAAAACATAAAGATTTACAGTAAAGTCAGACTTGGATGAAGAAAATCTCTAAACGTTTACAGTGTGTTTAAAAATATACGTGAGATTGAGAGAGAAAATGAAACGGCAAAGTGGTAAATAAATACAAAAGCTGGCGTTGTGGTGGCGCACGCCGGTAGGAATTGCTCCAGAGGCAGAGGCAGGCGGATTTCCAAAGAGAAACCCTGTCTCAGAGAAAAAGAAATAAAAGTGAAAGAAATAAAGTAATAATAAATAAATAAGCCACGTAAAGATGGAAAATACACAGAGAGTCTGGATACTGTACGCTATTGTGTTTTTCAGTTTTTTGATTGCTAAGGAAGGAACAGCTGCTAAAGTACACTTGATTATAAATGCTGCTGAATTAATCCAACTTCTATCTTTTGAAAATGCCTTGACTTCAAAATTTAAGTATAAGGATATGTTACTCGGAAAAGGAGTTTTAATTTATGTTTCCACAGAACATAAAAATCTGAGGATTTCTTCCAAGCTTCTGTGGTTTGACGAACCAAGACCCCCGGGAAGCAGTGGACCAGATGTTCCAACAATTGAGACAGCTAAGATGATGCAGCTTTACAGACCCGGAAAATACGGACTCATACAGGTTTCTGAGTTTTGTCATTGTCCCCATGGTATAAACAGCGCCCCCTTCCAGCAGGAAGCAGTTTGGAATGAGCGACGTCCCAATTCCCATCTTGTTTATAAATCTTTGTTTTCATTTAAATGGGATTGTTTATAATTGGCTAATGATCACAGCCAATCTTTTTTAATGGTAAAAAAGGGAATTAGGGTACGGGTATTGTTTTTCATTTATTGATACAAATTCAAAGTCAATTTTGTGATAAGTATATTTCTCCTCTTGACTAAGTATTGTACTTATACTGTTCTTTTAAAATGTAATGCATAATTAAATACAGACAATAGATAGTTACTTATAATAGTTAGAATTTATAGTTAGGTAAGTTAGATTTTCTAGATATACAAAAATATATTTGAGATGGACAGTCTTCAAACCTCTCAAAGACCTTCAGAACATGGCATTTAAAATGGTTTAGGGTTTTTCTTGACAATGAGAAATGTCTGCTCTTGGCAGCACCAATTACATCTGAGAGGAAGATGGGCATCGAAGAAACTTGTTATGGAGTTTGCTTTCAACATGGCAAGATTAGCCATTTGGGCAAGAACTGCTCTTGCCTGTACTTCTTGACTGTTGTTGTATAAACTGGACAAGCAGGACCCACAGGAAAGTGACTACTGAACTCAGTCTTACAGGGTTCCCGCTTCATGAAGAGTCTACGAGACTTTCTGCAGGACAAAGAAAAATGACTTACAGACTGCCAATGCAGATGGACAGTTTGAAATTTCCTGCTTTGCTGAGAAATCTTCTGGACATATTGTGGCCTATGGGCTGAAGATGGATGCCCCAACGTTACAGAGGAACTTCGGGTGACTGTCCAGGCAGTAAGATATCTCTGTTAATCCTAGTGTTTATATATTATCCTTCTGTGGTCTTTGATGGAGTTGAAGACAGATAGTTATAACTATAGTTTTCCTTAGTTATGATAAAAGATACATATAGAACTTTTGACTCACAAGGTTGGGATGGATGATATTTTCTTTAAATCTTGCTAAAATATTGTAACTATGTTCTTACTTGATAACTGTTCTGTAATATACAATTTGACTATGTTAAAATTAAGACCTTTCTTTTGTTTAAACAGAAAAGAGGAGATGTTGGGGAAGTCCTGTTATTTGCCTGTGCATTTGTCAATAAAGTACTGTCTGGCCAATAGAAAACCTAGATAGGAGGGACTAGGAGTCGAGGAGGATTCTGGGAAGGGGAAACACAAGAGAGTCGAGATGTAACCGCCATTGGGGTAGGAAGCTCGGAAATCTCTCCGGTAAGAGACATACTTAGATTAACAATTATGGGGTAAATACTTAAGTCAGAGCTAGCCAGTAAGAAAAAAGCAAGGCCAACAGCTTCATAATGAATATAGCCTCTTGTGTGTTTATTTGGGACTGATGCGGATCTGGAACCAGGCGGGTGAGAAGGCTCCTCTCAAGGAAAGCTTCTCTTAACACATTCAAACCTCTGAGGCTTCTAAGCAAACGTCTCCTGCCTCTCTAACACCTTGCTGATGGGGGAGGGCCTTCTGTGTATATGTTTCTTTTACCGGTTGATGAGTAAAACACTGTCCGACCAATGAGGCGGGAAGGTAGGTGGGACTAGGATGAGGAGAATTCTGGGAAAGGTAGGCAGAGGAAGACCCTGAGACGGATGCCACATAGGCCACCCAACGAGTGACAGGTCTGGATATTCTCCGGTAAGCCAGGGTCATGTGGGAATACATGGGTGAATAGAGATGGGTCAATAATTAAGACGGAGCTGGCCAATGAGAAGCCCTAACCATCAGCCAACAGTTTAATCATTAACACAGCATCCATGTGCTTACTTGGGGCTGAAGCGGTGGCGGGACCCAAGAAAACCACCTGTCGCACCTATCCACTCCTCAGAGATTTCCGTGTCTGAATGCTCCATGTGACATTTCGGGCGTCGCTGGCATGTTTTTTGTGTCTAGGTTTTCGTGGTTAGTGAAGGCATGTAGAAGAATAGATCTTACAATCATTTTTTATTAGACCTATTTTAAAACACAATTAGTCTTATATATTGTCTCATCCGAACCCAGAATAAGACAAAAAGAAAACGCCATGATGCCACGGTCCCACCAAAAGCTAAATATAATTACCTGTTTTCCTTCTTATTAATTCTAGCAGTATGCCTAACTTTTTAGGAAGCATGTAGGATTAATTGAATCTGATGAGCATCCGGAATGTTCTGAGATGGCACAGGGATAATAGAGAGGTAAAGAGCTGGGCCAGTGTTAATCATAACATCCCACTTAAAAGCTGGAAGGCATCAGCAATCTGCTATTGCCATATTGGTTCACTTAGCCCTTCTGGATGGGATACCAGGGAGATTTTCCAGAGCAGAATCAAGACAGATGGTAGGGAGGTTGGGAAAAAAAATAGTCTCGCAGTATAATGGAAGTCAAACCAAAGCTTTTTGAAAAATATTATTATAATTCCTTGACAAACAACTGACATCAAACCAAAAACATCTATCAGTAAGCACGGCCAGAATCAGCGGCACGACAACCCTCCAGCCCTCCGTAACGCTCGCCATCTGCTCGCTTCTGATCAATGAGGTTAGATCCAGCAGCAGGAATATTGTGTAAGTACAATCCTCATGCCACTTTGCAAATCAAATGATAGGCTCCATTCATAAGACTAGGATTTCTAAAAAATAAAAAATAAAAAGGTCCTGACCCACAGATAGAATTTTCAAAGTCACAGTTAATATGGAGCAAATGTTTAAATGTTCTATATTTAGTCTATAATGATAATCATGATTTCATATGAGATTAATGTTGAAACTCAAATGACACTGCTTTTAGATGAAAAACGTCAATGCTCCGTGGGAAGTGCCTACGGCTTTGTTCTACCTAGAGCATTGGAAACATGAAATTTGGTTTGTTCCATAGGTGTGACACAGTCAGTATTCATTGTGCTTGTCTTTCATTCATTATTCTCTTTGTTCTCATTAAACTCTCACATCAAGGTTGCAGTAAAACTTCAAATGTTAATCATTATTTAGCCTTAACCTTTTTTTTAAAAATTAAATTCTAGGTATGTGTGTATTTCTGTAGGTGTATGCGCACATCACTGCAGATGCCTTCAGAAACCTGAAGAGACCGTCAGATACCAGGGAGGTGGAGTTACAAAGCAGTTGTGGCCTTCCTGAAGACGAGGGTTAATGCTTCCACTAGACCAAAGATAAATGATAAGTGGGTGTTTATTGGGGAGCACACTTACACAGACTAGAGGAAAGAACCACCTCAGCGATTCTCCACCCTTCCCATCAGATCTGCAGGAGAGAGACCACGCCTCACACTTTCCTCTTTCTGCTTCCCTCTGCCCGAAGCCACGCCCAAAGGGGATGTCGCTACCATTATAGATTCATAGGCAAGATGCTGCTACACCTGCCCAACATGGGTGCTGGGAACTGAACTCTGGTCCTCTGCAAGAACAGCACATGTTCTTAACTGCTAATCTGTCTCCCAGACCCTAGCTAGATTCTCTTTAACTTTACAGTTCCTTAATGCAAAATGAAAACCACATAAAAAGACTTAGGGACTACATGTCTGGGATGTGAAAGGCACATCATAACATTTGAGAGCAGAATTATGGTTACCTGAGTGTGAGGGGAGTGGAAGGAAATAGGAAGGGTTGTCAGTGGGCTTTGAGTAAATTAGAAAAAAAAATGTTATTACTATCTGTTCCGCAATGCAGTGACAATATTTTCTGAACATTTTTAAAAATCATCTTCAAGAAACAAATATGAATATTTTCCCCAGAAAAAAATGAAGAATATTTGAGTAGATAGTATATTCATCCCAATTCTAGCATTGCTTGGGGATGTTATGTGGTATCCTATAATTATGTGTAATTTCTATGTTCCATTTAATAAGTTAATTTAAATGTGAAAAAACTGAGATGAGATGCATAATTGTACTAAAGAGCCTGGACCATCTTCTTATTTCCTCTGGGTCTTGGGATGAATAGGCCTTCTCTGCATGAGGCAAGAGTAGAGCTGAGTGATTTTCAAGTGTAGGTTTTTGATTGTGGATGTCCTTCTGTATATATATGAATTAAACACTGTTTGGCCAATAGAGGCATGGAAGATAGACAGGGTTAGGAAATGAGGAGAATTCTGGGAAAGTTAGGCAGAGAGAGACCAAAGGGACTCCATGTAGAAACTGGGAAGACAGGATGTGCCAGGTGTTCTCTGGTAAAATACAGCCATGTAGAAATATATAGATTAGTAGTTATGGATTAATAATTAAGACAGAGCTAGCCAATAAGAAGCCCTAACTATAGGCGAACACTTTTGTAACTAATATTGCATCCGTGTTTATTGTGGCAAGGGGGCTGTAGGACCAGACAGGAAAGAAACTCCAGCAACAGGTCTTGTACTTCAGTGAGTCTTAGGCTCAGCCAGACCTGAAACATCTAATTTCTAGAGGACTACTTCCCCCGTGGTGCTTCTTTTTCCTATTTTTTTTAATCAGACATGCCGTATCCAGAAAGAAGGTGCTACTATGGGCTATGTAATAATTACCATGCTTTATCTGTCTGCAGCAGTGAGAGCATGAGAAGAGGAACTCACTACAGGGAGCATCAACTAAAACATGGATCCAATCGAGCAGTTTGTACATCATAGCCAGCTGCCACAATGGAGTAATTCTGGAGACAAAGCAGGAAGTGCCAGGGGTGGGGATCGAGCTTCCGGCAGAGAGCCAACCTGGACAGTTAATGCATTCAGTACGTCTGACGTACCGAACGCCTGCTCTCGTAAAGTCGTTATTAGCTGACCATCCTGGAAATCTTTGCTCTCTGTACTGTCTGGTCTTGCCAACTTCCTCTTTCCCCATGACCAAGATTATGCATTAACTCTTTCAGGGTCACTTTCACCCTGCTCATCTCTCAATCCTAGCTCCATGAAAGATGATTCGTTGGATGAGCATGGGATTGTGTACGTCAGCTGGAAGGGGAGACAGCACATTTACAATGACTTGATACTTAAGTCCTAGATGACTTGGCACATTTTGTCACTACCGTTCTTCTGGGTTTAATTTGTTCTCTTCTGGCTTTTCTACTGATGCCTGCTTCCTGCTTGATGGGTTGGGAAGTTCAGACTGCAGAGGATCGTGTTTGAGTCTTTCTATTTACATTTATTTTTACTATATTTATTTAATAACTGTTTGATTATTAAAACTATGATGTTTGATATGGAAGAAAATATATTGGAAAATGCATTCCTAAATTTTCTCACTTAAGATATCAGGTATCTCACAGTGATCACGAAACTGGTAGAGATAGTTAAATTTAGATTCAAGGAGGGTTATTTTACACTTAGGAGGCAGAGTATATTGCCATAGAGCTAAATCACAAATTTGTATATACATAATAGCCCTTCAAAAAACAGTGTTGGGGTACTTGTTTGTTCCATAAGTAATTTCTGTGCAAGGTGATGAATCAGTCAGAAAGTAGATCTGCTTGGTAAAAATGGCATACACCAGACAACAATCTGAGTTATCTATCGCCATGCCCCCCCACCCCTTGGCATCTTCAGATTGGAGAACTGCAAGACCCAGCATGAGTAAGCAGAAAGCTGTAAGCATCACACACTAGCAAGAAGAATGGCAGCAGGTTTGGAGTTAACAGCACAGTGTGGTTACATTTGACCCTTCAGTGTTGGCCACTTTGCTACCTTGGACAGCTTTACCCCCAGCTTCCAACACGTTCTGCACATGCTAAGTTGATATTAAGATCCTGGTTGATCAGAAGAGGGGGTAGAAACAAAGATGATTGCCACAGGAGGAAGGTTGCTCGGAACCGCAGACAAGCTGCCTCCTTTCCAACTGAAAATGTCAAACACTTGCTCATATGGTTCTTACCAGACGTGATTTATGTGAGCAACTGCCAATGCTTTACCAACCCCCACTCATGAAAGTGCAAATGGGAAGCCTGTTCGCACAGCCATTAATATCACGTTAGCTTTGTTTGATATCTTGACTAGAAAATCATCTCTTTCCTCCACGCACGAGTTATTGATTCACCCTGTTGTTCGCTTTAAGAATTTCTAGTTTCTAAATATGATGGTTGTTTACCTGCAGTGTCATAAAGCTAGGACTATTTTCTTTCTAGAATGGGGCTTTAGAAATGAACATTGATGCCGTTATTTTGTATAATTAATATATACTAACAAAATCTACTTAAAATAACATTGATTACAACCTGATGTGTAATTTGAACTTATACTTCCAAACTTCAGTGAAAATTTAAAAATAAGATAAGATTTCACAGCCACCATAATTAAATATATGAATTTTATAAACAATTCAGATGTCCAATTTCATTTTACTTTTTGTGTATCCTACATGATATACAATTTACAAAAATGTCCTTCACATAATAATTAATAATAAGAAGTGTGCAGGACTGCTGCAGAATAAAAAAATTTTGTCAATGACTGTTAAAAAGAAGAAACGGAGGTCAGTGGACCTGGCTTCCAAAAGAGAAGTGAGAATCAAAAAAGCATGATTTATAGTGCTCCACTCAAACAAATCATAGCTGAAGAAGAAGTTGTAAGCACAAAATATTTCCTGTGATATGCTTTTTCAAGCACCAGATTGATAAATCTTCAAAAATTAGGTCTCACTGCAATGTATATTATCACCTAGAGGTTTTGGGCAATCTCCTGATTCACAGCCCACTCATTGTCAGCCTAACAAAGACATGACCACAAGCTGCGTTTTGGTTTTATTTCAGACAGTGCGTGGACTGAGAGCACTAGAAAAATTATAAAGAAACATGCCCCCATTTTTCCTCACTTCAAAAAAATAATAGATCAGATAATCACTTAGCAGGATTTCTGCTGTCATTATGGGATTTTACGCACAGTGTGTGGTGTTCCTACAAGAGAACAATGGGGACTGCTTAACGTCTGTGTCCACCATTGAAGCTGGGTGTCTTAAATGTTTTCCTTTCCAAGACAGGTGCCAAATGCAGGGACTGCCAGTCAGAACAGAGCAAGCCAGTAACAGGGTGTTCTGAGTGGTGTGTAATATCCTTCATGTTTATGCAGCATGGTTTTGAACTTGTCACAGAGTTTTTTAAAGTCACTTTTCCATTTTACCTGGCTTTTGTGGATCAACTCCTGATAGTAATTTAGCAACAGATGATTTGAGACAATGGAATAAATCACTGACTTGACCATGAGGAGACTGACAGCTCTCCCAGCATTAACGCAATGAGACTCGTATGTTCAAAGTTAGCGATGTCCTGAGCTTTGGAAGAGATAAGGGAGCCCTTATTTGATGTAGGATGTCCTTCTGTATATATGTTTCTCTTGTTTGTTGATGAATAAAGCACTGTTTGGCCAATAGAGGCAGGAAGGTAGGCGGGACTAGGAGATGAGGAGAATTCTGGAAAAGGTAGGCAGAGGGAGACTGTGGAGAGATGCCATGTAGCAAAGGAAGGAGAAACAGGTCTGGACCCTTCTCTGGTAAGATAAGACAAGGTGGAAATACTCAGATTAGTAGAAATGGGTTCATAATTAAGACAGAGTTAATCAATAAGAAGCCCTAGCTATTGGCCAACAATTTTATAATTAACGTAAGTGTCTGTGTGCTTATTTGGGGCTTAAACTGTGGCGGGACATGGGGGACAAGAAAACTCCAGCAACACTTATTCATATAACTTGGTTATCTCCATTACTCTCACCGATGGGGAAGTGCATATTTCTTTTAAAAAGTTAGTCTTGTTTCTATGTAAATTTTTGAGGAGAAATAGAAAGGCACACAGATACTTTCTACTTCCAAATAAGATTTCTTTCCACTTCAGCACTGCAAATCTGAGCCTGGGTTCATGTGTTTTATTTATTGTTTGAAAAATTCATACATGCTTATATTTTTATCGACCCCATTTCCTTCTTTCCAATTCATCCACTGCCCCCCCACAAAGATTTCCTTCCAATTTCTTGTTTGTGTTTAAATCCCTCTAAACACATGTAGTGTTGCATACACACACATAGATATAGGAACATGGATGACTTTTCAGGATCTAGTTACTGGAAAACCGGTAACTTTTCAGAAAAGAAATCACATCCCTGAAGAAAAATGATTCTCCTTCTCTCAGAAGTCATCGGTTGCCAACCGTGCCTCAGCTTGGTGTGGAATTTTGTGACCCCCTACCTCACCCATGCTGAGATTTCGTCTGGGTCGATCTTGTGCATACAGTCATAACTACTATGAGTTCATGTGTGTAACTGCCCTGTTTCATTGTCATCATGCATTACTCCTCCTGTGTCTCAATTATTCCTCAAAACATTTAAGGAAGGGGTTGTGATATAGATGCCCATCCTTGTTCTCTGAATGTTGACCAGTAGTGGGTCTCTGTGTTAACTGGTATTTGTTGGAAAAGTTGCTTCTCTATGGCGGTTGAGGGGAATGATGATATACAGGTATAATGCTAGGAACTAGCATGGTATAATTCCCTTTGGCAGATTAATATTAGTAGGTTCCTTCAGGACCCTTAACTATTCAGTCATAGTAATCTTCAGTTTATTAAAGATGTTGTCACATCCCTGACTTTCCTTGAATAAGAGTTTACAGACTTGGCCTCAACATCATGGCATTTTTTTCAGGTCCATGAGCTGCAGTGGAAAACTGTCAGGTTACAATGTCCTACTGAACCTTAATTCAAATTAAATGTACACTAACTGATCACATGCTAGTGAGAAATTAAAATATCTCTGAGCATAGGAACAGTTATTTAATGAAAGTAAACTTAGAAATCAGCATCTTCTAGAAAAAAATTACCTCAGAAGTTAAAATGATTCTGAAGATTCAGCTGAAATTATCCTGGGTTATTGGAACCTAGATATTTAATTACAGACTCCTTTTGCTTTGAAGTGTTCCTTCATTAGAACTCCTACAGCTACAAGTAAATAACTTTCTCCACCCTGGTCTCAACCACAGGTGCATTCATGATCACCCTTTGCCTGGTAGGTCTGTCTTTTATGCTTCAATCTTTTGATGTCATAGTACTTTAGGTGTGCATTTTATAAAGACACTCTAGCTGGGGTTTGATTTTCTTTTCCTCAAAATGCTTTTGCATTCAAGCTAGAGCTTTTGGCTTCATTGTACCAGTTAACAACACCCAAAATACTTGACATGACTCGAATCATATTTTACTACTGTTCCTATTGATTCTGCTTTTATCCATGTTTTCCTTCACTTTAAATTCAGATTTGTAAATTTTAATCCTTTGTCCTTTTCCAGTGATGTGAACATAACACACTTTTTTCTGAGATTCAAAATCCCTAGGAGTTATTTATGTCAAGCAAGGTGCACTCAAAACAAATGAAGCATCTTATGCGTTTTGCCATCAGCACAACTGCTGTCTTTGCACATTTTCCTCCTCCTCCTCCTCCTCCTCCTCCTCCTCCTCCTCCTCCTCCTCTTCCTCCTCCTTTTTAGTTTTCAAGCTTCTGGAGTTTTAGGACCTCAAGCATGTTTGACAAACTATCTATAAAGGAAGCTACAACTCCTGCCTCGCATACCCTATTCAGAAAGGTGGTGTTGTAACTGAGATGACAAAGCCCAGACTGGTATGAAAAGAAAAGGAACACTTTGTTAACCTCGAGGAAGTAAAGTATCACACAGAAAATAGAGCAGTGTGATACAGGAGAGAAAGAGAAGTAAACATGGCCATTGTGTATCCAGTCTATGCTGAACTCATCCATCTACCCACCCAGAAGTTCAATGAGCAGATAGATCTTTGTTGAGTGCCTGATGTCCTGTTGATATATTGCTCCCGAATAAAATCAAGTAGCTTTATTGGTAAGGAGTTTGTCTTCACTGACAACATCGTAGATCATAGAGGAACAAACAAACCCTTTGCTAGTCTTCATTCTTCTGTTTTCCATCTTGTCCCTGAGCATGTCTCAAACCTTTGTGAACAATGCAGTTATGGGTCAGAGGTCTTGGGTCAGCAGAACGACCTGGAATCCAAATCCTAAACAAGCACTCCCTCTCAGTGGACAAGTTAATTATGCACCCAGTGGTATTTCCTTAATGTTGTCATGGGGAAAAAGGCTGTGACATCAGGCTGCAAATATAGAGAAGCCCACGGGGCAGCTTCAAATGAACAGCTCAGATTTTAGTTAACAACAACTTGATGTTAGGATTTCAAGTTCATCAGAAATAATAACAACCATGGTCCATTAGTTATTTTCTAGCTAGTGTTACAAAGTCTTCCAAAAGCAAGGTTGACCTCTAGTTTGGAACAATAGGTCATCACAGTGGGGAATTGTGGCAGAGTAGGTCTGAGAAGCAGCTGGTCATGTTCAGTCCACAGTGATGAAATGGTCGAGAGACACATGCTAGTCATCAGCTTGCTTTCCTTTCTCTGTTCAGTCCCGGAACCCAACCCATCCAACAGTGCTGTCCACAAAGGGTAGAGGTTTTCACATCCCTTAAACCTTTTTTGTAAATACCTTCAAAGACACACCCAGAGGTTCCTGATGGGGGATACCCTTCTGTGTGTATATATATATATATATATATATATATATATTCTCTTATTGGTTAATGAATAAAATACTGTTCAACCAATGAGGCGGGAAGACAGGCAGGACTAGAAGACAAGGAGAATTCTAGGAAATGTAGGCCAAGAGGGCCTGACAGAACAGTCGCCATGTAGGCCACCAAAGGATTAAATAGGTCTGGGCCCATCCCCAGTAAGATAAGACCACATGGAAATACTTAGATTAATAGAAATGGGTTAATAATTAAGACAAAGCTAGCCAATAAGAAGTCCTAGTCATTGGCCAACAGTTTTATAACTACTATAGCGTCTGTGTGTTCATTTGGGGCAAGGCAGCTGTGGAGCCTGGCAAGAAAGAACCTCCTCAACAGATTCCCTTTCTAGGTTAACTCTGGACCTGGTCAAATTGACAATGTGAAGATTAGCTACTGCATATAGTTCCACTTTGTTTGTGTTATCAAGTCTGAATCATTCAGCCCCGTGAAGTTGTACCACAACCCTGCATCCTTGAAACCATCTCTAGTTAAGAAGTGCGCATGGAAGAGACGAGACAGGGCTTAAAAAAAAAGCAACGGGTTCTTACAGTCTGGAAATGCTGTTAAGAGGCGAGCATAAAGGAAGACACATTAAGGGAACTTCAAGACTTTAATAATGCCACATAATGTCAAATGGCAGCCAATTACACACTTTTCTAAGAAAAGACACGTCCCTGGTGGTGGTGAATTGTTTTCCAACCAGGGAGTTCCTTTAAAAATAAGAATGGATTGTTTCCCCTTGCGGGTTTATATTTCAGTGGAAGGGAAGATGCTTAATTCTAACAAAGGCCTTCCCTTAGCAACATCACAGCTGTCTCTTCTAACCTCTCAGAGCTGTGTGCTAGCTGGCACCTGGCACCTGACACCTGGTTAATCAAGTATTGATTCAGCCCCAGCCTTGCTGCCAGGAGCTGAGTTGGTCCATTTTGTGAGCAGTGACCAACTCAGCTGATTTCAGGCCAACCTCTATATTAACGTGGAGAAGATGAAATCTGCTCACTGCAGCACAGTGTGGGTTTGACTTTAATCTCAGGAAGCCTACCTTCATGAAGACTATATGTATTTCCCTTAAATGTGGGAAGGTCAATGTGCTGAGAAACACTGCATCATTTATGTTGAATTTCCACATAGTTAAAGGAGATACAGCTATATTCAGAGCAAAACAGGTGATTATGGTTCCAAATGTGAATCCTATTCTTGGTTTAAAAACTGGAGCCCCATCCCAGTTTGCAATTCACATTATAGCACCCTTCTAACATTTGTTAGATGTGTAACTATTTGTTAATAATCATAGCCGACTGCTTCAACATGCACAAAACTCAGCGACAGGAGCCATAGTTGATAAATAAACTAAGCTTCTTTTCTTCATTGTCTTCCTGAAACTTAGCTCCTCCAAAGTGGAGCCTATGTTATCAGTTTCCTTCCCCCAAAAATGCCATGAGCACATGAGTAATTGGTATCTCTTCCAAAAAATATTTTAGGGTCTGCAGAGATGCCTCCATGGTTAAGAATATGAGCTGCTCATCCACAGGACCCAGGTTCAGTTCCCAGAACCCTCATGAAGGCTCATAATACTTTGTAACTCCAGTTCTAGAGAATCTGACACCCTTACACAGACATACACGCAGGCCAAACACCACTGTACATAAAATAATAACAAATAAATCATCAAAAAATTAGAAAATGTATTCTACGTGTCAGGCATTAAATACAATGCATATATGCATGGACAAGAGTCAATATTCGATGATTTCAGGGAGCATACATCTTAATATGTAGAGACAGGTAATAAATAAGCTAAATACATAAATATGTAGTTTCTTAAAAGGTGGTTGTTATTATGGAGAAAAGTCAAATGCAATGGAAGTAAAAAAAAGCCTTGGAAAGGTGAAAAAATGGGTGGCACATTTAAGAGAGGAGAAGAAAATATATGAAAAACAAAAGATACTTAATCGGGTTCTTAGGAGAGTGAGTTATATGGCTTCCAGTGAAAAGCAAATGAGAAGAATGAGCTTGGAACAAAAGCAGAAAATAAGGTTGTCAACAGCAACCAAGTCAACATAAAAGGTTTGACATAGCATATATGGTGGTTAGCTTTAAGTGTCGATTTGACACAACACAGAATCACTTGGGAAGCAACAATGAGGACTGGTCTATACTGAATTTGGCCTATTTCCATGTTGAGGGGTTGTCTTGATTGTGAATCACTGTGGACAGCACCATTGTGTGAGCTGGGTTCTGAATGGTGTGTGAAGAAAGTTGAGTGAGAAAGTAGGATGGGTAAAATCTATTCTTTACAGTCTTGACTCTAGGGATGAGGACATGTGAATAATTGCCTGAGGTCTTGCCTTGACTTGCTATCAACGATAGTTGGGGTCTCAGAGACAATGTGATTTTAGGAAACCTCTCTCTTGCTCTGAGACTTTTAAAAAAGTCCCTCCACTCTACCTTGTTAGCCTGAATTCTCAGAACCCCTGTCATGAGGTCTGTCTCTCTGTGGCACCTGGGTTTGAACACTCTTCAGAGCCTGTGGTCATTTGAATGAGAATGGCCCTCATAGCCTCCTAGGTTGAATGCTTGGTTCTCAGTTAGTGGAACTCTTTGGGAAGAATTAGAAAGTGTGTCACTCACTGGGGGTGGGCTTTGAGGTTTCAAAAGTCCATGCCAGTCCCGTCTCTCTGTCTCTCTGTCTCTGTCTCTGTCTCTGTCTCTGTCTCTGTCTCTCTCTCTCTCTCTCTCTCTCTTGCTTGCTCGCTCCCCTCTCTCTCTTCCTCTCTTTCTCTGTTTCTGCGTGTTGCATATGTGTCAGGATGCAAAGTGCCTACTGCACCGGCACCATGCCTGTCTGCTTCTTGCCATGATAGTCATGGACTAGTAACCCTCTAAAACTCCAAGCAAGGCCCCAATTTAATTCGTTCCTCATAAGAGCTTGCCTTGGTCCTGGTGTCTTTTCACAACAATGGGGCTGTAACTAAACCCTTACCATTCCTGCTGTCTTTCTCTGTGTCCATGGTGTTAGCTCTTCTTTTTGTATTCTTATTAATAATAATTTTATTTATTAAGTAAATAGAGAGGGAAATAGAGAGGGACTATTGAATTCTTGGTTTCATTCATGCCACACTGAGATTATTCCTTTTATATCAATGAAGCAGGAAAGACAGTTAAAACAAGGCTAGTTAAATCCCGTTCCTCAAAGAACAATCAGTCGTAGCGTCATCTAACCTGAACCTCAAAGCCAAGAGCTTCATAAATGACTCAGTTTGGTAGGATGTACCAGGTGCTGTGATTTAAGAATAGCTTAAAAAGAGGCAAAAATACAATCATAGAAGAAAATTGGTCAAGGGTGAATGGTGGCCTGGACAGGAATGCCGGCTCTGGCAAGAAGAGGTCAGACTCTTCACACAGATAGGCAGAGTCAGCAAGAAGAGACGGGGGCTTTCACATGGGCTTCAGAAAGAAGTGAGAAGTAAATATCTGAAGTCAGAGCAATGGAAAGGGTGGAGTGGCGTCGCCGTAGGTAGAAAGGTGGAAGAAGGAAGGACTAACCACCCTAACCCCACATTAGACACCCTAATCTTTAGACACCCTAGTCTTGAGATGTTCATTGACGTCAATCTGGAGACAGGGCCTAGGCTTGAGCCAAAGGTAGCAACTTCAATAGCGAGTACGAATTGAAGCTATGAGGTTAGAAGAAAATTCCAAGGTGCTACCATCACATAACATACGGGCCTTTTCCTGCAAGAGGAGCAAAAGGGAGGGAGCATCCTTCAACACTGGGCGGGGTCGGGGTGGGGAGCAGGAAGGAAGAGCAAAGACTGAGAAGTCAAGGGAGAAGAAGCAGCCCTGCAGGTAGTTCCCTGAAAGAGAAACACCTCCAGCAGGAGGCATGGCAATTGTGACTAACACTTCTAAACAATTTCTCAAGATCTAGGTCAATAGTAATATTGATGAGAAGAGCTTTAGTGGGACAAAAACGAATTAAAATTGACTGAGGAAGAGGAGAGAAAGTAAGCTTGGAGGAACGCCCCCTGGGTTTTGCTGAAGAGGAAGCCGAGGAGAGGCACAGAAACTACGGAAGGGGCACGTGAAAGGAGCTTCTTGGAATGCTGTCCACAAGGATCTAACCAAAAGGGGAATTCTGGGTGTTTGTCTGGCCTGTAGGATACACAGTTGCACAGTTAAACTTAACCCACCCCTCACCATTTAACTAGAGCATTGCATCAAACTCACGTTTTCAGAGACTGCAGGCCAGGGCTCTTGCATCTGACCATGGGGAAAGGAAAAACAAGCCCGCCATTTACAGAACAGAAGGCTATTATTATCATCTGCAAGACCCATCCTGATTTCAGAGATGTTAAAATGCTTAATTGTTATTTTCTAAACTGCCTCTCACGATCCATACCTCGGAGATTTTTTTTTTGCTCTCTCTCCATTCTGGTACCTATAGGATCAGTCATGAAAAGCTGCAGGTCATCGCCGTTCTCAGCTCTGTAGCCATTTCTCTTTTAACAATGACTTGCTTATTGGCGATTAATTCACTTTTGTCACAGGACACTGTGGTTCCTACCCAAGTATATACAACCACCTTAGCGCCCGGATGGATGGATTTGTGAGAAAACTTTCCAGAAGTGTAAATGCAGTCTTATGAGTGGCCACAGTGCGCATGCATCAGAGCTGGGATGACCTCCAGTAATGTCTGAGCATAGGGGGCGGTCCACATCCTCCCCCTCCACAAGAAGCTGGCCAAACTCAGGGCCTGTTAGTAGAGGAAGCAGAGTAACACTCCCTGAAGAGTTTTACATCCAGCCCAGTGGTGGTAGCACATGCCTTTAATCCGAGCACTCGGGAGTCAGAGGCAGGCAGATCTCAGTGAGTTTGAGGCCAGCCTGGTCTACAAATCCAGTTCCAGGACAGCCAGGGGTACACACAGAAAAACCCTGTTGCAAACAAAACAAAACACAAAACAAAAAGAGTTTTACATCCTAATTCACGCTACCTGGGGCTCTATTGCCTTTTGTGACAAGAACAACTCTGTGACTAGTTTAACATTATTTTTTGACTGGGGAGACTGTCTTGGGGCATGCGGATGGGCCAGTGTAATCAAAGAGACCCTTTCAAGTGAAAGAGGAGGGGCACTGTGAGATCCGATGCCAGCAAGACAAGTCGGGGTGATTTGATGACTGGGTCTGAAGTTGAGAGAAGGTCCCTAGCCAAAAATGTAAGCTAGAACCCAAGAAGACATGGAGACAGGTGACCGCTGATAGACAATAGATTTATTATATACAACATATATATATAATATATATATATTATATATATATATCAGACCTTTTCTTCATTTTCTCATACTCCGGGGTAGTCTCACTAACACAGCAGTTATCTTACATTTCAGCAGGAGTGTTCTCGGGAGCAATTTCTTCTGTAGAAACCACTCTATGCAGTGTTCTGTAGCCTGTGTTTCTTCTCAGACTCCATCCTCTTTGGACATGAAGTGTGCTGTGTTTGTACAGAGTAGAGAGAAAGCAGTCTTCAATTTCTGACTGCATGTGTATACGTTGCCAATTAAAAGATTGCTTCGCCTGATTAAATTAGTTAACAATTTATTTGTTTTCGCTTCATGCCGTTCAGCTATGGACTTACTTCTGATTAGTTCTATAATTTTACAATTTTCCAGTTAATAAAAATCTATTATTCTTCTAAACATTATTTTGCCTTTTTCCCCCTCTAGGAACTTTAACCTGATTTTCTTGCTTGCCTATGAATCATTTAGAGTTTGGATATCATTTGGAAGTATATATTTTTGTTCTTGGCTTGTCATATAATGAGTGAAGACACTGTTTTGATATCTCCTCACCATTGTGTCTTTATAAACTTTGACATGTGTCCTTTCATCAGACTCGCACAAAACCCGCTCTGGTTCCACGTCAGTCAGCTTTGGTGCATGGACTGAATCTTTGTTTACAGCTGAGTTGTCATATTCTGCAAATGTCCTGAGGACAGGAAGAATAGATGTCCTGGGTGTGGGAGGTAGGGGGTCTGCTGTGGCTGGGTAAATGAAGTCTTCCTTGTTACTCAGCTTCTCAATACACCATTATTTATTTATTTTTTTGTAATTTGTTCCATTGAGGGTTATAACAATATATTCAGCTCTCTAATTCTGCCTTATGTGTCTGAGGATTTTTATAGTAAGTCTTGTGCTGAGAGATTTGGTGATTAGACATTCCTACTGGTTAGAGTTTCTTCTACCCCATTTCACCATACACTGCCGCCATTCCTCGTCTATTATTTCATAATGATCCAATGTCACCATGGCTACTTCTGCTTTCTTTGTGCGTGCCTCTGCTGGGATGCAGCTGCCCGATTTTGTGTCCTTTCTTTGCTGATCATCTACTTTCATAAGGCTCCCTTCTCTTCAGTACTGCAGACAGCCTTCTTGTGGTCTGAGGGACTTTCTCTTAGATGAGCCTGAACACTTCAACCCCATTTATATGACAGAAATAATCTGCCTTGGTTCCTCGTCTTCTAACTTTAACTTTTTCATCACTTGTGGCCATGTAGGAGGCAGGAACATAATTTCCCTCTATTGGATGCAGAGCAGCCAGGAGTTTGAAGGAGGAAGGACTCCACTCTTATGTGCCTCAGAATACAGTCGTTTTATGACCCACTATTGTAACATCCCTTTTATTTTAGAATGAGTTTCTGCATTTCATGGCATTCATATGTGCGAAGCCTCCTGAATTATGAATAAGGTAATCACTGCAAGTCCTTGACATAGTCTGAGAACTTTGCAATGTGACTTCTGAATATGCGCACTTCCCTTCTCCTCTTCTCATCCCAAACATATCAGCTCTTCTCAGATTTTTCTTTAATAAAACAATTTTGCCCTTAAGGATTCTGGGCATTTCGTGTTCTTTCCTGGGGGAGATTTTCTCCACATATCGTCATGCACACACTTTAGAACCTAATGGCAAACACTCTGATGAATGCCCCACTCTACAGCATGGTTGAAAGCCTGATGACTTAACTTCCTTTGTCAGCCTAATATACTAGTTCCTAATTTGAATGAATTTAAATGTCAAACCCCAGCATCCAAAATAGCCCAGCAGCATCTCAACCTTTCTGCTGTTGGGGGGAGTGCCAGAGTTTGTTCTACAAGATGCTTCTAAACTGCTAATGATTAGCACCTTAAGGCTTCAAGGCACTCATGACTCCTCATCTGCAAAAACCGCCCATTAGCAGAAGCTGCACCCGGGTGTGTGAATGAACAGAAACAAATTTCTCCAGACACCATGTCCCGGAGAGAGAATCAAACGGTGGCTGTGGTGTCACTTGATCACTTGGTGCTAATGCTGCTTCAGGCATTGCTCATTTTAGTTTTGCATTAGCAAATAATCTTATTAAAAAGATGGCCACGATAATGCTGATTGATGGAGAGGAAGCACGCCTGGTTTAAAATACTCATAATTTATAATCAACTGTGCTTTAACAATGTAAAAATGTCATTTAAAATGCTGTGTATATTTAATCTATTTCTGAGGGAGCAATTACATCTATATGAAATTCTAATGATTTGGATATAATGTTCATCAAAGGATTCTCCATTTTAATTCCAGCTCCTTCCACTTTAACAAATAGTTACTTTAATCTATAAGAAGTGCATTCTTGAATACTCAATGATTATTAAATGTCAAAGCCTGGATAATGAAGGTGGAACCATGTAGGAGCAGTCATAATTTTACCATTTCTCATTGACAGATGCCTTAAAACACTGGTCACAGGAAGGAAGTCCATAGAGGAACTAGGAGGAAATGATCTTTCATTTATCCTTGCAGTAATGGTTGTATAGCATCTACTAAAAATATACAGGATGCCCACAAATATCATCAGTCAAAGGGCCAAAGACAGCTGAGTATATGTGGGGATGACAGATCAGGTCCCTCTTCCTGTGGAATTATCATTGTAAGGAGGTGGACAGGTCACAATTAAGTAGTTGGTTTGTGTTTTATTTCAAGTGCAATTAGATGTCTCTGCAAGATACAGAAAATGCAAAGGTAGACTTCACACACACCCTAAAAGGGTGAAATTTGCTAATGTGGGCATTAGTTGCAGGATGGTTGAGCTGAAGCAGGGCTATTTCAGAGCCATATTAATGTCTCAGAATAGTATTGTGGTGGCACTTGATTGACTTCAATTATACTATTGATACGGTGAAAGTGGCATTAGTTATAGATTATTGGATTCAGGTGAGAAACAAAGCCAGTCAAATGTCTCTCCTGTATTTTAAGAGGAAAGACACAGAGAGAGCCATGTTTTTGGTGACCAAGAAAATGGGGCAGTAATTATGATATGGCAAGAGGACCCCCAAATCCTTATTATCTATGACTTCTGTGCACTTTCATATTGTTACATGCACTCATAACAACTTCATCAGTGAAGAAATCCCCCTTGTGAATTTGATGGGGTTATGAAAGCATCCTTCAAACTGATTCATATTAAAGTCACTATAGCATATATACATATGAAAATGTGTTGACTGACTTTGTTACATAGCAGCACCTAGGTGTAGATGAACTCTGAACTACAAGACACAAAGCAGAATCTTTGAGTTCAGACAGTCTCCAATCTGTAATAGGTTTTGGCTCATGATTTTTCAACTTCTTGAGGTGGCAAAGTGCTGTGCATTCTGTGGACTCTGTACTTCGCATTAGGAACTTCAGTATTCCAAAGGTAGCAATGAGTCTGTGATATTCTGTCTCTCATGGTGCTGGACAGAAGCAGTGGCCCCCAGATGCTAGGCAACCACTTCATACTGACAGTCTATATGGTGCACACTGCCAAGTGCTCTGTTGATAAGCTAAAATGTGTGTGGATTTGGTTCATTAGCTACACATTGACTTACATCCTCAAATGGTGAGATGTAACTTAACTGCAATTTTGGCAACATCTGTATCTAACAGAACTAGAGAAAGTGGCTAGCCTACCTGCAAAGATCTGG
The DNA here is from genome assembly GCF_017639785.1 of Mesocricetus auratus. NCBI lineage: Eukaryota > Metazoa > Chordata > Mammalia > Rodentia > Cricetidae > Mesocricetus > Mesocricetus auratus. The sequence goes on from NW_024429180.1 coordinate 4,452,976, forward strand.
CAAACATTGTCACCAGGGATGGTGAGGTGTCTGAGTGTGACACATGAGTTTGATGTCCCAAACATCATGAAGGAGGAGAGAGAGAACCAACTCCATAAGTTGTCTTCCAATTCACCAATGTACACCACTACATACTCATATCTCCCTACAGCACACATTTCCCTCACAGGTCCACAGTAATAATAGAAACTTTAAAAGTCTACCCCCCAGAATCATATTGATCTGTACATCTATTTATTTGATAGAGGAGAACCAACCATAACAGGATATGGCTAAGTTTGCCCTGGTGAACTGATTTAATTCCAATAATTTTTATCTAATGCTTATTATGCACAAGGCACTTTTCTGGTTCTAAAAACCCAATTATAAAGTTAATTTTAAATGGCTGGATATGAGACACATTTGGGGAATTCAGCTGGGCTTGATAAATCCTAAGAAAACATTGAAATAAAGGGCAATGAGTTGAAATGAAAGATGACCAGAAAGGAGCCCAGGGAATGAATGTCAGACTTAGTTTCGGCCACTACTCTATTAATGATCCAGAAGAAAAGCTACATTAGTGAAATTTCCATATGATCCTAAACAGGGAATTGCCAAGCTCATCAGTGGGAACAAAGACGATAATACCATGAGCAAGAGCAGTAACAGGAGGAGGTGAAGGCCAGGACACATGAAAGACAGAATTTCACAAAATTCCATTCTTAAAAATCATTGTATTCCACATTAAGAATAAAAATCTCAAAAACACACTAGTGTTAAATAAGTTGACTACATACCAGAGATAAACTTGTATAACAATGAAATCAAGCTAAAGCGTATTACACACACAGAAAATGAATCTGAAAGCCTCATTCTTTCAGACAACTATTTCACAGTACTTTGAGTGCATTAACCATAAACCATTTCTATAAACCTCAAACCCAGAGCGAAAACAGCAATCATGATAGAAAGAAAGAGAACACTGAACGCAGTCATCACATTCCACTCAGGTTCTGCCCCGTGGCCCACCATCCTCCCTTAATTAGGGTGTAAGGTGGCCCACATTTCTCTTTCATCCTTTGAAGACAAGACTATTTTTATCTGCAGGTCAAGACTGAGAAGAAATGAGGGTAATACTAGTTACTGATGTTTCTGTGCTCCTAGAGCCTCTGGAGCTTGGATTTCATGTCCTAGAGACAAGATTCCTTTTAGGCTAGTGCCACTGAAACCATAGGCATGCCACTAACCACCACAATTAGAAACCTTACCTTTGCTTTATCTTGGAAGATTTCTTTTAATATGCAGCACTGTCCTAAGAATAGATAACTAAAGGCTGCCTTGGGATTTGCTCCTAAATCATGCCCTGTGTCTCTTAGGCGGAGACTCATCCTGTAAGGTAAGGTTCATGTTACGCATCACAGGGAGAAAACTCAGTTTGCTGATAGCACACATAGGGCTCTTTCCTTATCTTTCTCTTCTCTTCCCCACTGATACCAAGCAGAGCGAACAGTGAACTCCCAATACCACAGCCATTCTCTTGGTTAAAAGGCAAATGCAAGAAGAAACTTCCTTTAACAGTCCCAGGAAGAAAACCCGACTCTCCCACAAACAAGATTATTTTACAGGTATGCACTGAGATATGGAGAACTGGCCAAAATTGTGATTATGGGAGGTGCTGTACACCCCTCGCTGGGTTCTCCAATAACACTTCAAATGTTTTATAAGAAATGTGACAATGAGTGAGGGTGGCAGTAAATCCTTCTATCCCTAAAAGTTCTACCTATTAAGTCTATATTTGGTGAGCATAACATCTAGAAAGTGACTCAGGTAACCAGCTGATGGAACACAGTGTTCAGCAGAGAGTGCTGAGTTTTTATAAACAGCACTTCTTTTATAAATATTCAAAGCACTCCCTGATTTATGTTTAATACCAATCCTGTCTATCCATATTTTTGAGAAGTCAGAATGAAACCATAAGAGACACCTTGATGTAGAAGAGCCGAAATCTAGACATGCATCTGATACTAACCAGGTAAACATGTAGGCTTCTCTGTTCATTCAGTAAATACTTATAGAGTGACAAGCAATGTCCCTCTTTTCTGAACTTATACTGTAAGGATTCAGGCATTAGGCTTGCCTGCCCCTGTCACCTGGCAGGATGCACTCAGGCAGCACCCTGGTCAGCCCTGGTGCAAAGGACCCCTTTAAAAGACAGACCCTCTGCCCGCTTATGCTCTATTTCCTTCTCTTTCCTGATGCTCCTCTGGGACAGACAGGATTTTCCTGTCTCCTTCTCTTTTGTCCTCTCTCTGTCTCTGTACCTCTTTATCTCTTTTCTTACCTCTCCCTCAATAAAACGTTCATTATGAGTCATGTTCACAGGTCTGTTTCCCCATGCATCACCTCCCTGGGATCCTAGTGGTCCCAGCGTGGGACCAGGGACCTGCCACCTGCGGTCCCAACCCACGCCGCATGATTCCTAACATACATAATAATAAAAGTGCACCTCACTTGAATACCTTGTGTTTTTTGATACTTATATGCAATGCTTTCTACATTATTTTATTGCTATTATTTAACGGACTTGTATTGAGCAGAACCATTTTGCCAGGCAGCATGGTGGGTGGGCAATTGTCAGTGCCGTCAAGAATGCCTGGAGCCAGTGGACAGGCGAGAACACAGAGAACCACAGGCAGCCTCGCTAGAATTAGGGAAGAGAGTGTGGCAGGGATGTAGGAACTGAGTTGAGGGCGGCCTAAAGTGAACACAAGCAGTCGGAGAGACTCCCCGGGGGGAATAACGACTGAGCTGAAATTTGAAAGATGAGTAGGAATGAGTCAGATGTGTGACGCGGAGCGGGCAGGTACTCTAGTAAAAAGTCGCCTGGAAAGATGAGCGAGAGTGTGACTCTTTGGGAACGGGAAAGAAGGAAAACGTACAAGGAGTATCTGGGATCAAAGTGAGAAGGGACCTAGCCGGAAGGTCGTGGTAAGACGAGGCTACGACCAAGCTAGTTAGGGGCTCTCTTCTGAGAGCTGTTTTTGTTGCGTTTCTTTGTTTGTTTTTAGGGAAGGATGGTTGTTAAGGGGGGGCCACTTAAAGTTGAACGTTCACATTTTTTCTTTAATTAAAAATGGATTCTTCTCACACAATATATTCTAATTATGTACCCCTGCCTCCAGTTCATCTCAGTTCCTTACCACTTCCCCTCCAGGGGATCGAAAGCCTTTCAGTCTGTCATTAAAAAATATAAAATAAACAGGTATCTAAGAAACAACAGTACAATACAATAAAATAAAACTTTTGAGTTTTACAAGGAACATTTTAGCTCTGGTGTAGAGAGCGGACTGGAGAAAGAACACTAAAAGTCAGTGAGTGCAGCCATCCGGGTGAAAAGCGACGGCGAGTTTGTCTAGCACGCTGGATTCTGAGTCTCACTGTTAGCCCATGCGATCAGTCTTTATCAGAGTGAATGCACATCGCAGATTTCCTATGTGCCAGCTCTATGACAAATACTCCCATGCCTCTCCCGTATTACTCACAATGAGCTTAGAACAGGATACCACGTGACGTACAACAACAGAGAGAGTTTCATGAGAAGATGAAGAGTAATTATGAATACCTAAATACATTTTTAAACCCTTTGCTACAACCAGTAAAACGCCTTTAAAACCAAGCCATACTCAAGGCAAAATTGACAGCTGGATCTCACTTCAAGGAAAGCTAAGGGAAGGCACAAGGAATGTCTGTCGGACAATAGTGCTCAACACACAGGGAAGAAAAAGTAATGTTTTATTCACAGATGACATCGTTGTGCAGACAATTCAACAAATTCTCCAGCAAGAAATATGAGAATAATTGACTTTGGTGGAGCGACATGATAAAAAAAGCATGTATTCAAAAATTCATTACAACCCACAGATTAGTAATAAACACACGGATATGAAACTGAAAGCTAGCTATCTGTAATATGCCATACTTGGGCATAAACCTTAGCAAATTAATGCAAGATCTATATATTGAAAACAGCAAGATATCTGAGAGGGATTAAATAGAACCTGGCATGTTTGTGGAGAGAAAGAGCCTCACTACAATTTTAATGTTCTCCAAGTAACCTATAGATTTTACAAAATGCCCAGTCAAACTCTTCAAGACTTCTGAAGGAATTTTAATAGGCTTAGAACAGCCAAACAAATTTCAGCCCCAAATATCAGATAGTTTTTTGTGGGATATTTGATCGCGCCATGAACTCCAAGATTGTGTTATCTGAATAAAAACCTGGACTCAGGAGGCAGAGAACCAGCTGCTAGCTGAGAAGAAGTAGGGACAGAGGGGAAAGAGGGACTCAAGAAGATGGCTAGAGAAACACATAAAAGTAAAAGGCAGGGACAGGGAGTTTGGTGATTTCTTTTGGGTTGGAAGGGTGAGATGCTGACCAAGGAAGAAGGCTACCCCATCATTCCTCAGCCTCTCTCAGGGTTTCACCCCAGGCTCTGGTTCCCTTGCTGGTAATGTCACATGATATGAATGTAGATAAAATGAACAGATAGTTTTAAAAAATCACCATTATCCGAATTAAATAAAAAAAGTTGATAGTTCAACCAGTAAAGGTGGTCTCTTGGCATAAAAGTAGAAAAAATGAATTTGGAGAAGAATGCTCTATCTCTGTCTCTCTCTGTCTCTATCTCTTAATCTCTCTATTAATACAGCCACCCTTTTCTCTCCACAATCTTAAGAACACACACACACACACACACACACACACACACACGAAAGACACTTTCAGTAGATAGTTGTCTTCCAAACAAAAAGTGGAAAACATTTTTAGTTATTTCTATATAAAAATAACAAAAACAACTAAATAAGCATCTACATTTATTGAACCTAAACAAAAACTGATAAAAAGACATGCAATTGGAAGACAAAAATAAATACTCAAACGTCAGTAATGCTAAAAGCTCAGTAAAAAACAGACGAAAGCTTTGAAGAAAAATGCTCCTGCGACCACTTTTCTGAGTTAATAGAAGCTACACACTTGACAAGATACTAGACAGTGTTGGTGATGACCCATACTACCTGGATGGCCAGGAACAGGAAGTTGGATGGCCACAGACTGCAAGCAAAACTGATGAAAAAGCAATAGAAAAAGTAAATGAAAAGGTTCCTAGTGATGTTCTGCTACACTCATGGTATAAGTGTACAGTGTGACCATCAGCAGACAGACTTCCTCCAACAGTGAGGGGAACAGACACAGGGACCCACAGTGAAACACTTGAGCTTGGGGAACCCCAAGGAAGAGGGGAGAGCAAGGGTTGTAGGAACCAGAGGGATGGAGGGCACCAGGAGAACAGAGCCCTCAGAATCAACTCAACCGGGCTTATAGGGACTCACAGAGACTGAAGTAACAATCAGGGAGTCTGCAGGGGCCTGTTCTGGGCCCTCAGCACACAGACTGTGTGGTTTTTTCAGCCTTTAGGGTTTTTGCTGGACTACTAACAATGAGTGCGGGTTGTCTCTGACTCTCTTGCTTGCTCATGGGGCCTATTTTCTCCCATGGCTGCCCTATCCAGGCCAGCCTGGATAAGAGGATGTCTTATTGCATCTCGCTGTGTGAGTTGGGTGGATGTCACTGGGAGGACTGCTCTTAGGGCAGGGATGATAGGTGGAGGGAGGTGAGGAGGGGAGGGAGGGAGAGAGGGGAAGGAGAAGAGGCTGTGGCTGTGAAGCCTTGTACAAGAGAAGAATAAATAAAAAGAAAAAGAAGGAAAAGACACTATGCGTTACTTATACGGTGGGCGAGCAAGTTACAAACAGGCTGACAACCTCTGCAAACCTGTGAGAGACTGTGGAGCCCAATGCTGAATATGGAGACTAGCACCTTGTAGAGAGGGTTCTCCTGTACTGGGACAGAAAACAGTGCAGCCACTCTGAAAAACACGTTAGCATACAATCTAGCATGTTCCAAAGCACCTACTCAGGAAAAATAAAGTTGTGTACAGTGCATGATCTGTACAACGGTGCCCCTAGCAGTGTCTCTGTAAGATACACAAACTGGAAGCAACTGGATTGGCCACTGAAAGATGGGTGGATAAGGTATGGTTGATCTATAGAGACAAATACTACTAGGCAATAAATGTATCGCTCGTCCCCTCCAAATATGGACAAGTCACCAAATAATAATACAGAGAGATAGAATCCAGACAGAGGACAGGAGATCTAATTTATAACCGTATTCCTATAATACCCTTCCAAACTGAAAAATTAACCCACAGTCATACAGAGGAAATCACTTGTCTGGATGAGGATGGCAGAGGGAAGCCTCTGAAAGACATCACGAATGGTCACGGGAAACATTGGGAAAGCACAATTGTTCCCTGTGTCCTTGAGGTTATGCCTTTCTTGGTCACACATTTGTCAAAAACTTATTGAATGGCACACTTTGAGTATGTCTGGGCATCTGGGAACTACACTTTAAGAAAGCTTGCAGATTTAACCAAGGTGCCCTGTTATATTTCCTTTCCCTCCTGGTGTCAACAAACATCAGTGTTATTAAAAGACCAGCCTGCACATACGTTTTTTTGCAGGTTTTTAGGTACCCGTGTATTATATGCCGCTATTCATGTGTTCTAAGTGTTTATAAATGCTAACGTAATGCACACATTGACCTGGGCAGAAACTCTGGAGTGTCACGAAGGGGGCAGGAACCTCCCATTTGGAATGGAGGTGCCTCCTGGGGAAAGCCAGCGGTGTCAAGAGGGAAATAAAGACATTGAGAAGGACATGCTCGAACCATTAAGGAGGCAAAAGAAGAGAAGGGAGAAAAAAAGGGGGGAAGGGAAAGGAGTAGAGCCAGGAGAGGGGAGTAGGGGGGAGGGGAGAGGAGAGGAGGGGAGAGGGGAGGGGAGGGGAAGGAAAAGACTGGAGTGGAGCGGTGAGAGGGGAGTCCAGGAAGGAGAGGGGAAGAGATAAAAGGAGCTGAAAGAAAACCTAGTGAGTATTTCTCAATGTTTTTTTTTATTTCATCAAAAAAGTTCTGTAATCATTAAATAGGAATTAAAGGAATTTGAGATGAAACCATTAAAACGGTCTTGAAGTGGTGCAGGAAATGAAAGCAGGACGAAGCAGAAATGTCATGAAAATGTCTCTGACAACCAATTGCTGGCTAAACCGAGACGATGTTGAGGTGCCGTGCTGGGTAGGTGGAAGGGGCGCAGGCTAGCCACATCTGGGCCACGGGCACTGCCCTGCTGGGAAGGTACAAGGGGCGCAGGCTAGCCCCATCTGGGCTGTGGCCTCACAGGGGGCTGCAAGCTGAAAACCCAAACCAGAAGGCTCAGCGGACCTTCAAAGAACTTACAGGTCCCAGCAACAGGTGGTCTGTGAGGGGGAAACTTATAGAGCCAGCATTAGTAGAAGGAAAGCCTCGTCACTCAGAATTCGAGAATTCGGTGCAGCTGAAAGCTCTGGAAGATGTACAGAAACTATGGCTTAGCAAGATGGACTTCCGCTGATTCTTCAACAGAGAGCGGGCAGGAGGGAGGGAGGGAGAAAGCGAGGGAGGGAGACTCTGGTTGTAGGGTCAGAGGGGCTCCACAGAGCAGGCACTGGGCTGCGTACATTTCTTCTGCCTGTCACTCCACCAGGGGCCAAGCCCTCCACCCACCTTGTGCATCTGAGTGTGCTCAGGGGACACGGGAGATGAAGAAGCAAAACACGAACAGCAGAGGCTTCGGGTCCACCCTTTTCTCGGAGTGAAGCCTCTGCCCCTCTGTTTGCTGGCTCTGGTATGGTACTGGTTGTGCCAGGTCCCGGTTGCTTTTTCTGCTGGGATAAAGATACCCTGTCTTAACTCACAGTTGTGGCTCATCATCATCCGTCAATCGCAGGGACGTCGAGGTGGCCAGGGCTGGAGACAGTCACTCTGCATCCGCAGTCAAGACACTGCTAACCCAGTGAAGAACATCCCTCACAGAGATATCCAGACGATTCTAGATTGTGTTAACTCGCACTACTGACTGCTATGCCCTAATTTCTAGGACGCCTAGGGAACTGGCGTATGGCGTGCTGGAACATACCTCTCAGCATGGTTACCCCAGAGAAAAGAGGGCCCCGAAAGATGCTGGGAAAACAATTAACATCCGTCTCAACGAAATTCTTCAGGCTAAGCACCCTTGTGCTTACAGTCTAACCTTCACACACATCCTGCAAGGCAGAGGGTCCAATTTCAATTACAGAGTGTGATAAAATGAGTCCAGAAGAATTCAGGTATATTATCGAAAGCTGCAGCAGGAATAAAATGCAGATCTTCCTGGGCCCCAGACCTGTGCCCTCTGCTGTCCCAAAAAAAGAAACAGTAAGAACCAAGGTCCCACAGGAGAGACGTTATTTAAAAAAATAACATAAAATTTTTACTTAAATTAGAAACAATCTTACATATCAACCCCAGCTCCTCTCCCTCCCATCCTCTAATCCCCCCCCCCGCGCCAACCTCCCATCCCACCCCCATCCACTGCCCAGGGAGGGTGAGGCTTTCCACTGGGATATCATCAATGTCTGTCACATGATTTGGGGAAGGATCTAGGCCCTCCCCCCGTGTGTCTGGGCTGAGAGAGTATCCCTCCATGGGGAATGGGCTCCAAAAGTCCATTCGTGCACTAGGAATAAATACTGGTTCCACTGCCAGAGGCCCCATAGACTGTCCAGGCCTCCCAACTGACACCCACGTTCAGGGGCTCTCTTTCGGTCCTATGCTGGCTCCCCAGCTGTCAGTCTGGGGTCCCTGAACTCCCACTTGCTCAGGACAGCTGTTTCTGTGGGTTTCCCTGCCTGGTCTTGAAGGAGCTGAATGCTTGGCAAAGGAGAGCAGAGTGAACTATCTGTCAACTGTGTGAGGTTGTGCTTTCAATGGGAAATTGAGAAACAGTGTCTGTGGGATGGTTTCAGCGTCTCCTACTAAATACCTGGACCTTTAACTTTCATTTCCTGTGTAGATCAACAGCTCCTCAGCTATATAGATCATGCTGAGCTCCTAAAAATCTGAAAGTCAGAACTTTGTTCTGACTCACTTATTGCCAAGGGCTGGGTTAAATTGAGCTGAGACTATATTTATGATTCAAGATGTTATATGTTGCCATTCATAAATCCCACCATTGTCGCATTAATGAACTCTGCCACTGAGGTGTCACACAGCCACCTGGGGACTGTGGAAAGGACACAGGATGCTCAGTGTTGTCTTTACAATTCTGACACTTTTGCCCAAGAAATATGACCGTTTCTAGCATTTTGGATGAGGTAACACAGAGGTAAAAGTATTTCTGCTATTGATAATAAATAAGGTAATATATTTGGCAAGGTCTGGAGACATCCTGACAAATTGGGGCGTAGAACTATTATTCCATGGCCAAACTGACTCATTTACCTTTATCTCAGAAGCCAACACATGAGCTGTGCTTTCTTTCTATGAAAAAGAATGTTTCTAAACATATCCTGGCTATCAATTTTTAGGAATTATTTTTAGGTTAATATTATGATTTATGCAACCATTATGAAGAGCTCCTTTCAATTTGGCAATGGGAAACGCTCCCTCAGAGACAAAGCTTTATGTATGGCAAATCCCTTGAGACTCACTGCTGATGTGCAAATCCCTCTCTCACCAGAGCAGAGGAGACGATGAGGGCATTAAATAGATGAAGATATAAAAGCGCCAGGCCTTGTTATAAAATAATATCTCTGTATACCCCACACTTAGTGACAGGCATCGCAGAAACACATAACTGCTTGCTGCTCCATCATGACTTGAAGCATGAACGCTGCTGAGCACATAGCAACCAGCCTGAGAGGGGGCTGACTTATTGACATCCAAACTCCAACGTCTTCTTGGTAATCCGCAGTACCTGGGGCTTCTTCCTCTATCCAGTCAGCACAAGTCTCACTAAGGCGAATGGTGTGGATTTTCTTCGACCTCTGACATGTCTGTTATTGAAATCAATGGGAAGGTGTGCTAACACAAACGTGGTTTTTCAGTGACAGTCAAAAAGGTGTGATGTGAGATGTCATTCTGTAAATCTGTCTCTTATTGGTTGTTGAATAAAGCACTGTTGGCCAATAGGAAAGCATGATGGGTGGGACTAGGGGTCAAGGAGGACCCTGGGAAAGAGAGGCAGAGAGAGACATGATGTAAGCTACCAGAGTAAGAGGTCCAGACACTTTTCTCCGGTAAGAGAAATACTTAGATTGACAATTATGGGTTTAATACTTAAGTCAGAGCTAGCCAGTAAGAAACAAGCAAACGGCCAACAGCTTTATAATTAATATAGTGTCCTGAGTGTTATCTGGGGACTGCAACTGTGGCAGGGCCTAGGCGCTGGCAAGGAAGACTACACTTTACAAAGGTGTGGTGGAAATGGCAGAAAATGTGACTTTCTAAGTGATACGCAAATGCCCCAGTACTGCAGGGAGAATGTATGTTGTATTCTAGAGAGCCAGAAGTTAAACAGGTTTTAAGATTGTTGACAGCAGAAAAATGTTACTTCTGCAGTATGTTGTGTTGATGCAAAAACAAAGCCGGGTGTTCACCCCCAGGAGAGCAGGTCTGTGGGGTTGGATTCTCTCTGTCTTCCTGGGGGCTCTCAGGAGCTGAGTCAGATCCAGGATCCAGAAGAGATAACCTTTGCAGTGATCATGGTTCCTTCTAGTACTTAGTCATTGCCTGCTATATCCATGCTACTATGAGCAATGCCAGAAGGGGAGAGAGAACCTTGGCCCTGGGCAGCTCATGGTGAGTTTTCATTGGTAAGACAGATTCTATAGCAGGCCAAAGTGCCTGATGATCCATGGCTGAGTCTTAGAACCTGTGCATGTCCTAGACCCAGAGAGCCGGAAGACTACTTTCTATGGAGATCTCCCATGCTCAAGTGGCCTGTGACGGGGAGGGAAAACAGGAAGGATAAAGAGCAAATATGGACAGTTTGAAATCTGGAACCCTCAAGGACACACCCCGAATTTGTTAGTGCCTTGTGAGGGAGGGAGGAAGAGGGGAGGAAGGAGGGGGAAGGAAGAGGGGGGCAGACGAAGGGAGAGAGAAACAGCAGGAGATACTAAACCTTCCCTCTCTCCTTCCTCCCTCCTACTCCCTCCCCTTTTTTCCGTCTTTATTTTTCTCCTGCAATTGGATTTTATGTATCTCATGAGGCTTGCCTGGAACTTAACTTGCCATCCCCCAGCTTCAGCCCCTGACCCTGGGGTTATAAGTACGGGGCATCATGTCCAGTCGACAACATCCCCTTGAAACCAAAAGCACTGAGCAGATGGAAAGCGAAGACCAGAGGGAGGGAGGTTGCCAGGGCCAGAGAGAGCAGGAAATCATGTAGCACTCAGCTACAAGGATGTTCTCACTCTGAGCTGAGCCCGGAGCGTCTCCAGAGCACCTAAGCAGAAGGCGGATTCACCATCATAGGAAAAGTCAAGGTGCTAAATTAACCGAACTGCGTTTTCTTTAGTCCTGTGAGTGAGAGCGCCGTAAACCTGCAGGAAGACCGATTCACCAAAAAAAGCTGAGTGTGGATCTCATAATGTAAAACATAATTACGCTGGCTGTTACTCATCTTAAAGTCTAAGCAGGCTGGCTCTAACAAGCCACAAACCACATATCACCAATGCGCTCCTTTTTATTACAATAAAATACCACTTTCAAGATCGTAATTGCTTTATAAGACCTGGAAATAGAATGTTCACGAGATTATTTCTATGAGGTTCAAATATTTATGAAAATCCTAATAATTTTGAAAGTCAAAACACAAACATAATGAACAGATAAAAAATAAAGCAACCTGTCTTGTTTTTCCAGCTGTCTTTAAACCATGAATAGATGATGGTGCCACTTTTACTGGCTTATTGAGGTGGGAGTTTGCTCGTTGATGCCTAAGAGACTACTTTGAAAAGAAACTTGCCAGGAATACTTCCATTGCAGCAATCTCTTTCAGAAAGGCACAGCTAACTAAAGCATTTAATATTTTGCCAACACTTCCTTCTTTAGGGGGAAATGTTATAGGTGGGAGGAAAGAATGGAAGGAGATGTGAAAGAGAAGAGGACATCGAAAGATGAAACGTGGAAAACAGTGGCTGATCTGACACAGACAGTGATTAAATCTTCCCATTCATTCTCTAGTCTGATACATTTTAGTTCATGCCTTTTCTATCCTCATTTTTATTATTGGGAAGTTAGACTAGTCGCCATTTAGGCTATTTCTGGATTAACTCTTACATGGATGTCAGTGCGTCAAAGAGACTAAGCACATGTTTTATGAGGCGGGGTATTGGTCAGGCGTTCACACTCATAATCTTTATTTTTATATTCAATCACTGAGCGCTACAGCTGTTTGGGGGGAACTGTCCAAATTGAAATTGGTAGTTACAGAAGTCAGCATCCAGTTTATTTTTTGACCTTTTCCCCCCAGTGGTCCTATCATATAGGAAAGAATGTCTTGTTGACTGCTGCTGGAAACGGCGCATTTCCATGCCATGAAATCTCACTCTCATGATCATCTTCAACTGAAAAGCTCCCACACAAGAAGAGCGTCCACCCGACAGAGGGCTGCATGCAAGGGACTTGACCTGGCATTTATTTATAGACCTGATAGCTTGCCCCAGGAGGTAAGGTTTCAAGGAAACAGCTGGACGCACCCGCAGCATCAAGTATGGTAAGTGCGAGAAACACTAAATGAAGTTGGTAAATTGGGGAAGTAATCATTGTGGTGTGGATTCTGAGTGTGCGGCTGGGATGACGACTCAGACAGGCGTGTTCAGACAATACCCATGGCTGTGTGTTATGAGGTGTGACTGGGAGTCAGGAGAACACAAGTCCCAAGAGCTGTGTTAGGACCCTGACATGGGATCTCCATTGCATAGTAGTTTTGTTATTGCTGCTTTAGTTTGAAAGGTAGGGAGAGTCCAGCATGATGATTTCCCACATATTACCACTTAGAAGAGCACATCTCTGAGCATTTTCTTAAGTTTTGTGTACTTAAATGATGTGTTAAAAAGGAGATGAACTTTGCCCACTAATGTGTGGAGGTGCTTAGAACCTTTTGGGGGTGGGTCCTAGATTATCCTCCCACAGGATTTAGGAACACAACAGTTTACATTTGCCACTCCCAGCTCGACACCGGGAAAGTTCAGTACCATTTCAGAATGTCAATATCCTTGGGAGATGAGAGCTGCGATGGGTCCCATCTCACGGAGTCATGGGAGAAAAACCAAAATCAGCCACGGAAGGCTCCCCGCCCAGTACTGACTGAGCACCATGCAATGCACCGTGTGACATAATCTAATCTTTCTTTGCCCTGAGGGAATGTAGGAAATAAGGGGTGCGCATGTGTACAGCCACGTGGGGGATTAAGTTGCGTCTATGAAGGTGCACAGTGTATTTTAAGAAAGAATCCGGTCGGAAATCACATGGGAATTATGGTACTTCGCGCCCACTTCAGACTGATATTCTCTTCGGAACTTGCTCCCTCTGAGAGAGCAATTCATCAGTCACAGAAGACCCATTGTGCCTACCTATGCAAGATGTCCTTCATACAAGTGGGCAGTAGAATCGTATGATCCACCGGGGTCCTGCTCTATAAAACCATGCTTGTATCCTCTTTTTGGCGCCATCTCTGTTGGATTTGTGGCTTTACAAATGGAGTGGCGTACACTGCTCACAAATTATTTCTGGATGGTCCCTGACATCCCAGACAGCCCAGGATTAGGTTTTCCTGTGTTACTGCATTCTGCATATCTTTCCATCTGAGCCCTGAGTTTCATGATTTCTTTTATTCACTCAGGACCAGGATGTTAGCTTCTCTAAAGGAAGAAGGTGTTAGCACACGTATCCCTCTGTCCAGGCTGGACCTGGTTCCAAGTCTTCATGCGTATTGCTTGCTCTCACATTAAGGCCGTACACCTTCACTAGTAGAGAGAAGTAAGGAGCATTTGTAATTGTTACTCATGCTCTTACTTTTTCATTCTGTTTAACTCCATGTCTAGTTAAAAGTCTTGAAAGCTAGTGTGTCCTTCCTAGAACAAGAATAGAAATAAATTGTCAGAGATGGTTGTTTATTTAGAATGCAGATAGATAGATGGATAGATGGATGGATGGGTGAATGCTATACAGATAGATAACAGATGGATGATAGATAATCAATAAATGATGGATGAATGGATAGATAGATGATTGATAAGTAGATGGATGGATGGATGGATGGATAGATAGATGGTTATATCGATAGATGGATGCATGCTACATATATAGATGATAGATAAATAGATGATAGATACATAGATAGATAGATGATAGATGATAAGATAAACAGGTGAATAGAGTACCATCAGCATTGTTTATCAGTTAAAACTATGAAATCGTTGGCACATCACTGATTAATCACTGTCTGATGGTGAGTCTGGATTTCACACACTGTCTTGCTTATTGTTGGAGACAGAATGTAAGTTGCCTCATAGCTGTCATGTAGCTTTCCAGAAATTTCTTTTTCTTGTGCCTTAGTTTGTTGTGGGAAAACTATATCTATTCATATAAATCCCTACTTATAACCATTTCAAACTATCTGTAGAATATTTCATATAATAGAAAATTTGAAAATGTGAGAAAATAATAATGTATGTAACACAAGAAATAAAGACTTAAAATTTGTAGGAATAAAGCATCGTATGAGAAATAAGGAATAAAAACACCATTTCCTCCATGGATTTATTTTGGAAACCACATCATACAATCACAATGCTATAACTTTCCCTTACCGATCTTGATCTTTTAGGAGTCACCTCAGGGATAAAGCAGAGGTTTCATTTCTATCATGGAACACGGTGCACACGTTACCGATTTGAATAATACAAAAACACAGAAGGCTCAGAGGCGAGTGGGGAAGAGCAAAGGGAGCAGTGAGGTGCTCCCACCTAAAAAAGGAGAGGAGTGAGGAATGTGTCCTATCCATAACTGACAGAGCAGGAGATGAAGATACCAACACAAGTGGTTCTTAAGACTAAACACAAATCAAGGAAGAGGCTAAAAGATTCTCCACACTATTATGCTCAAAAAAATTGCTGAGGGAGGGCAGAAATGGAAAGAGTGAACGCAACTCCCAACCCTCACTGTGAGGAATAGATAATGGTTCCATTAGTGGGACATCCACCTCTACTAGAGACAGAGTGGATAGATGCTTGTGGGAGAAGCAGCTAATGGTGGTCAATCGTGGCTGCCTCTAGGAGGTACAAGGAGTGGAAAAATAAACCTTTTGCTTTTTAAGTTAGAAATAGTTGAACAGATTTCAAAATTGAGATGGACTCTCTAAGAAGCTGAAGTCCACTCTGATGTTTCAAATGAAGAATTTTGTCATATGTTATCCTGTTTTCTTAATTAAAAAACCTTTTTCTCAGATTTTTCGTACTTCTGTATGCTTATGGCAGAATTATTCACTGTAGCGATATGGACAGAGGAATAATCCTAAATATTAGTCATCGTAAATGGATAAAGAAAACGGGATACACATCTGTAAGGAAATGCTACTCAACTATAAAAGGATGAAAGCTTGCCATTCGCAACAACACGGATGAAGACCACAATACACTATGTTAAGTGAAACACATTAAGTACAAGAGACAAATGCCGTGTTATCTTGCTCATATGGGAAGTCTAAAAACTCCCATGTCATGAAAGTTGAAAACAGAACAGGAACGTGTAGGGGCTGGAGGATGTGAGTGGTAGTTTACAAACACAACATTGCAACGGGCAGGATAAACAAATTCTGCTCTTTATAAAACAATAGAATGAGTACAGTTAACAGTAGTTACTGTATATTTAAAATTAGCAAAAAGAGAATCCTGAATTTACTCTCAAGGGAAAAAAGATGATAAAAATTTAAGATGTGAGGTGTTAATTAACCCATGTACTACATACTTTGAACAATGATCATGCCTCAAAAGAGATATTTTGACATCATGAATCTTAGTGGAAATACATATTTCTAAGAAGTATTCTTTTCAAAGTTTTTATTTTTTGAGAACCTTATATATGAGTACTGTGTCTACATCTTTTCTACCCCTCTTCTTCCTCCACTCTTCCTACTATACCCTCTAAATGCATGACTTCCTCCTTAGCTAACATTGTTTTACACACGCCAGCTGAGACCATCTAGTGTTGCTCACATGAATACTACTGGACGGTTTATCAGAGCCACCAAAAAAAAATTACTGAGTACATAAAATGGTGAGTAATCTCTTACTGTTAATAAATCATCAGTAATTTCATTTCAAGATAGCTCTTTTTCTATATAGGTAATTTTACCATTATCAAGATGAAAGCAGGTTTTGATACTAATGAGGTAGATGTGTTCGTTGTTAGCTTTCCCCCGCAAAACAACCCAAAGACACACTAGCCTGGTAAACCATGAGGGGGCGACAGCAGGAAAGTATCAAAAGTCTTCATTTTCTAAAATCAAGTAATAATTTTTTTTTTGGTTTTTACAAGACAGGGTTTCTCTGTATTGTTTTGGAGGCTGTCGGTCCTGCCTGGCCTCGAACTCACAGAGATCCGCCTGCCTCTGCCTCCCGAGTGCTGGGATTAAAGGCGTGCGCCACCACCGCCCGGCATAATAATTATTTTTTAAGGGAAGATAAGATATTTTATGTAGCAGCACTGACGTTCATAATATACAGAGTCTGAAATCTGTGCTGACTTGATTTGGGCAGTTTAGACTGTTGCGTCGTGTGCTAGGAACAGTAGTATAGGCGCTGTTGTCTGTTCGCGTCCAGGGCTACAATGAAGTTGCGTGATGGTAGGCGCTGTCAGAGAAACTTTGGCCACACTCCATGTTAGACTATAAGTTTTAGTTGTCACATTTTGAAAACCCCCTTTACTGTCCACAGACTTTTCATGATCCTCACAGTGGTACACAGCCCATACGGGATTGTGCTCCACAGGGACAGAAGCTCATCCTCTGCCATGCTGGCAGAGGTGAATTGCCAGCATGTCCGGAATGCATACCTCCCCCTGTGCTGTGTCTGCCCCGTGGATCTCTGAAGCCCACTGGAATTCCAATCAGCAGCATATGAGTGTTCTGCAGCTGCACTGTTGTTCTGACTCAACACTCTTGGTCTTTGACTTTGTGCTGTTGATGAGGCACCACGGCTCAGCCTTTCTTGAGTCTGCTTTCCCTCAGTCAAAGGCTGAGCTTTCCTTTCCTGCGTTTCTCCTGCTCCCATCCTTTGCCCCATATTCAATAGTGAAGTTTGTTGCTCTTGTTAGTATGCAGAAGTTGTCCACTCAGTAATGACCTTGTGTCTGCATGGGCACTGCCAGTGTTACTTTCTAGATTGTCCTCCCACCCTTCATATGCTAAAGCTTTCCTCGAATGTACTGGTGCATTAATGTTTGCAACTTTTTTTTCCTGGCGTGCACAGATTCTAATTTAATCCTCAGAACAAAATGAGATGGGGAGAGAGAGAGAGAGAGACAGACAGACAGACAGACAGACAGACAGACAGACAGACAGACACAGAAAGAGAGAGTTATGTTATAGAGAGGGAAAGAGAGAGGGAGAGTCAATCCTCTACCCTTATACCACGTAATGTTCATTAAGATTTTCCCCTAAAAACTTAAATTTCCTAGGGGTCAAATTTTACCCTAAGGACAACCAAGTATTCAGCATAACACACCGAAGAGCCCACACTTCCCCACTGCTTTGCAGGCGGCCAACACACGACCACGTTTTCAGATGTGTGAAAGTTGTAGGCCCTTTACAGGTCAACGTTTATTTTCTATAAGCAGATCTTCTTAAATATTTATTTTAACCATGATCGTTTATTAATTAGTAAAAGTGTGTAAAGGCTGAGAAATTTTCATTCCCCATGGATTTTTTTTATTGCTCTAAGTTCCCTCAACAAAGTTGTGGCTGGCTGCATCTACCAAAGCAGCCCTCCGAGTGGCTTTCTTTAGAAAGGGTCTAGGGGCTGTTCAGCACCCGTGCCGTGGACAGTACTCTTGATTTAAAACATTGGGGGAAATTGCCCAGCAGCATAGTCTCCCTTGTAGGAAGCACAGTTCATATGCGGGGAGTTGTTCAAGTTCTATTCTTGGACAGGAGTTAAGAAGGGCTTTAATGCATCTTCTGGAGCCGTTGTGCCTTGCCAGGTAAATAATGGGCATTTTAAACAACCCTGAATCTATATTTACAGCCATATGATAAATGGTAATGGCTCCAAAGAGAAATATTAAGATCTAATGGACATTTAAAGCAGCCCCTCAATATGTATTTATGCATGGGATCCAAACAGACTCACAGGCAGTTTAGTTCTGTTTGATCAATGACAATCAATGTTTCTGAGAGATGTAGAATATTTAGGGTCCATATTTAAAACTCCTATAACAAGCAGTCCTACACGCTGGGATTCTAAATGTTTCCTGGTAGCTTGGGACAGATGTGGAATCCTGAAAAACCTGGTATCAACATCTCACCAAAGAAGGGCCGAGAAAAATCTAGCACAGAAAAAGAAATCTCTTCATAGAAGTAAACTCTTAGTATCAACCAAGAAACACGGGTGTGTTCCTTTGTGTCTTCCAGTGGATTTTCATTTTATGATGCTCGGTAGGGGGGCATTTTGAAGACAATGATCCCTGAAGCATTGTTGTTTTTACCAGTCCCATTTGATGCAGTGTGCACAGGTTCTGCCTTCCCTACGTTCTGGGTTCCTGTAGACACTTACATTGCATTGTTAACATGAAAGATTCACCACACCTACTGATGTCTTTCACTGCCTCTCCCCACGTGGGGAGGAAGCCGTGGGTCCAGAATTCACATCAGATTCTTGGAAAATCTTTACTGGCTAGAGTGCCAGGAACCTGTGCAAGTGTTCTGGAAGCCATCCAACATTTGCCCATCAATATGGAACAGAGTCACCTTGATTGATTTAAGTCTTAAGCCAACTTCTTACCCTGAAAAAAAAAAGCCTTTCTGATGCTCTTGAAAGCCTGAAGGGACAATCCTGACGATTGGATCATTGTCTTGCTGTTTGGATGGATAATGTGTCCTTCAATTCAGAGCCTATGAAAACAGATTCCATGGTTTAATTCCGGCTGAGCTTTATATCTCGCTGAGTTCACCAAATGGAATTAACAACCCAGGAGTTCATCATCCTGATGAACTTGATTTCTCCAATCATTAAGTGACCCCGAAGACATTCTTTGTTTCCTTTACTCACACATTCCAAATTATGACAAGACTTTTACACAGAAAATGTCTATGGAAATACTGGTGCAAGAAAGTCGGTTCTGTACTTCTCCTATCAAGGTCCATTTACAAAGTCTCTGTATAATTCTCTCTGCCATTCATCTCAGTTGTATCCAACCATCTCCCATAAATGTAGGTATATTATATAATCTTTAGTCTATTGGCTACAAAGTAAAGTGGGGGCAGAAATAGCTCATGAGATAGATAAGAAATGAAATGAGACTCCTTGGTTAGCCTATTACTGTATGAATATACCATATTAGAAGTAGCTACCTGTATCACAGGAGCTGCAACTTTACAGAATTTATACATTCCGTAGCAATAAGTCCTCACCTCACAGACAGAGTAAGAACCAATCTACTCAATCTATTGCAGTTATTCTCACTGTCATTTTTTACACAGAACATACCAGAGCCGAGAGAGAAAAAGTTGAGGCTGATCGCAATATGGATTATAAAATCACAGTGTGACCATAAGTGAATAAGCGGTAGAGAGATCATGACACAAAAAAATACGCTGGGAAACACATGGAACATCTGTAATGAGATGCAAAGTCATAAATAGGAAGCATGTGGGAAGACAGCCCCCGAAAAAGTTCTGTGGGTATGCAGGTGCTTCAGTGATGCTTTGCATGTTGGCTTAATAAGGAGAAATGCTCAGCAGTGCGGAGAAAAAAACATGCACGCATCCCAAGAGGTTCACAGAAGGACACGAGGAACAGAAGCCAAGAGGAACGGAGAGCAGCAGAAACAGGGACCATCTTGCCAAAACTGCTCACATATGCTTTCACAAAGAGAACCATCTAGTACGTTTATTTTTTTTTCATACCAAATGATTCAGGTAGGTGGTAAAATATTATTTCATTGCATTATTTTATTATCACATTTCAAATTATCTGCATATGTGTAAGGAGTTGGGAATTATGCACCATTAGGATGCTTGGACATTTTGTTTTTTTACTGTATAATTACTTGACTTCTGAGGTCTGGGGTTGTATAAACTCTGGTAAATCTTAGCTCAGAGACACAAGTATGACCAACCAGCGAGCAAAGAGATCCCACTGCCCAAGGTGACTGCCCAGAGCAGTTGAAGAGCACATGTGGTGAGAGGAGTAACGACAGAGCTTCTCCGCCTCATCTTTGGTCAGGCAGTCAGTTACGTGTAAGGCAGGTCCAGAAACAAAGGAGATAGGACCAATCAAGTCATGGAAGGAGTGGTGAACATCAGAGAAATGCACTGTTCCTGAAACAACTTGCTAAGTCCTGTTTCTTCATGGCGGGCAGGGTTAACTTAAAAATGATCTCACAGGGAAGAGGAGGTGAACCCCCATCCTGTCACCCAAACTATTGTCAGTGAAGAATTTATCTGCACACATTAACTTCCTAATCATCAAACCATGACTAGAGTCTTCCGATTGGCTGAATTTGTGGGAGCGTAATTTTTCTGCAATCTCAGGTGGCTTCTCCTCGTGTCAGGAAGTGGCTGGTAGGGAATGAACCTGGCACCTAGTAGCTGTGGGTTTGGCATTGGTGGAACAGAGGAGACAGTGAGTTAGCTGCCCCTGCTTCTCCACTGGTACTCATAGCCACTCCAGATAAGCCAAGGCCTCTGTGTTAGTTACCTTACATGTTGCTGGAACAAAATTTGTGGTCAAAGCAACTTCCTTCAGAAGGGGAGTTTTGGCTTACAGTTTCTGAGGAGAATTCCAGCACGGCAGGGAAGACATGGTGGCGTTAGTCTGAGGCAAGAAGATGTGACTTCCACAGTCAGGAAGTAGAGGGCGGTGAAGACTCTTGTTCATCTAGCTTTCTCCGTTTTTGAGTCCAGGACTATAGCCTGTGGCATGGTGCCTTCCACATTCAAGGTGAGTCTTCCCACCTCAACTAACCTACAGGATCAGAGATTAATCTCAACTAAATAATTTCTCACAGCCATGCCTGGAGGCTTAGCTCCTAGGAGGATTCCAAGTCCTGTCAAGCTGACAACCAATGTTAACCTTCACAGACATTAGTCCAGTTTTACCACTTTAGTCTCTTGAACCTGAAGATATCACCAGAGGAGATGACCTATCCACTTTGTCATGTTACTCCTACCCCTCCTGCTCCAATGGACTTGCCATTCTGCGTCTTCTCACAACTGCAAGCTGGAGAATTTCCCCCAGGTGTGTGGAAGAGAGGAATCATGCCCCTTATGACTTGATTGATGTCCTGTGGATGGGTTTGGTCACACATCCCTGAGGCTGTCTCCCACTGTGAACCCACATTTACTTCTGGTGACTCAGTCTTCAGGGTGTGAGAGAGGGCTGTAAAAGCCTGGCCTACAGGTACAGAGATGAAAGACTTCCTCTGGGAGGGGAGAGACAGAAGAGAGTAGACTAGTGACTTGAAAGTAAGTGAAGGATGTGTGAGGCAAATTGAATATTATTGATTTCCTGCATTGATATTTTCCTGACCTTCATCTTTGAGACAATTGGTCTGACACAGGCGGGACACAGGCTGAAGGCTTCTTGTGTTGGTGCATGCATGATCTCGAAAGTCAGATTATTAACATCGAATTTTCCATGTTGCATGCAATCCGTACAAGGGCAGGATTTTCGTATGGCCTCACAGTTTATAGAAAAGCAGCTCCAGTCATTAGCTGTGTTCAGATGATTACGGGGAAAGAAGGAAAAGGGCATCTTGGTGCATTCTTATTTTTCACAGCCATGATTTGTGCAGTGTGAGCGTATAAACAGGAGTCTCGGAAAGATTCCTCCCCCGCTGTTTTCTTGAACTTGTGACACCAACACTTAAGGCTTTTCTGCAGAATGGCTGAGAGGTTCACAAATCCAATATCCCCAGGAGTTATTTCATTAGATCTCCTAACTTCCCAGCCTCTGTGGAATGCGCCTATTCCTCGGTGCCTCCTATTGACTGGCGCTGATTATGCCATCAGCAGACCTCACCAACTCCAGTTCTTCATTTAGATTATTAGTGGTCGATAGAGGGCTTGCGGTGGCCTGCTATTAACTGTTCATTCTGAGGACGGATATCGGATTCTCCTCTTTCCCATTGCACTGTGTGCTTAACCTGGCTTTCCATAGGGAAAGGAGGAGGCGGGTGAAACATGCGAGCCTTGGGTTTCTCCTGCACTCTTGCTCCACGGACATGCCAGCCACAATAGCCAGGTCATCATTTTGTGGGCTGAGCCTACTGGCAGTGCTAAGAAGAGGAATGTACGGTGTGCACCACTTCTGACTCTGTGATACCTTCAATAGGTGTCCTTGTTTTCAGCTCCGGTTGGGATGTATCTCAATGCTATAGGAAAGCTTGATAATGTGAACACATGTGATGCTAGAGTGAAATGGGGGTACCGGTGTTTCACCCTCAGAGATGTGGTAGAGCAGGAGTAAAGCTCGGGAGTACAAACATGTGTCTCTCCCCCCGGGCCGCCCCCCCCCGCCGTGTGTGTGTGTGTGTGTGTGTGTGTGTGTGTGCATTTAAAAGCTTATAATTCAAAGATAAGCTGGACTTACGCTATCTAGAGATCCTGAGGATGGAGGATTTCAGATTCAAGGTCAAGCTGGCCTACAGAGTGAGTTCAAGGTCACGCCAAGCAACTAAATGAACCGATAAGACCACATCTCAAAATTAAAGGAAAAACATTAAAATGCATGCAGAGATTGCACAACATGCTAAACGTCACGAGTTCAATTCCTAGTTTTGAAGATAAAGGAAAAAAAAGGTAAGTTTTACGAACTGGCTTTAAGAAGAGCACCAAGGCATGAATGGCATGGGTACACCTGCTGTTGTAACCTGAAGGAGGATCAATCATGTGATCATACTGAGTGGGGAGGTTGTTTCTGAAAACTTGCCATCTTTAAATATCCTGTGGAAACATTTGCTCATTGGCCGGATGGACTATTGCACAGGGGATGGCAGGAAGCCATGGAAACCATGAGTGGTGTCCAGTTGTGCCTTTCTTGCATTGCAGAACTAGCTGGTGTCCCACTCATCGGGAGTTTCTCCGCTAAGCGGGAGTGCCATGGGCCCACTGTGCTCAGAAGAGACTTATTTGACTCTGACACTGTCAAATATTGCCTCTGGGGAGCATCAGGGTTAACTCAACTACAGAGCACACCCTTGTTGAAGCCCACACTGTACGCCCTGTCAGCGCACAATTGCTCTTCCTTATTATAATATCTCCAGCGGTGTCTGAGCTTCCCCAAATTTCGTTCTATCTATGGTCTGGAGACTCAAGCTATTGACAGCTTTGCCTGCTTATCAAGTGGCACAGAACCTTGAATCTTGTGTATGGGGGCTGGATAGTCACTTTTAGTAAATTATTTGGCATGTTCAAGAGAAACACATTCACTTCCTTCTGTTTTTTTTTTTAAATATAACTTACTAGAGTTTTTTAAAGCCATTTTGAGATTATATACAGTAACAAGTTCATTGACGACAGGTTGCCAGCGGGGTACCCTCCCAAGAAGCTTCTGTCAGACAAGCATGGCTTTGATAAACACCCATTAGAAACATCCAGCATACAGGAATGAATCAGTGGGGAGTGTTTGTCCCTGTCCTGATTGCCGTACCAAGAGTTTAGTGATGATCCCACGGTGTGTGTGTGTGGGGGGCTCAGTGAGACCAGAGTATCCTGTGCTGGTGTGAAGGTGGCCTGTTGCTGGTAGTTGTACATGGAGTGTGAGTGGGCGGGAGGAGCCTGTACACATTGAAGGGGAAGGGGAATCTCTGTTTCTATGGGGTTGATCGAACTGGGAGGTATTTGGCCTCCCTGCTGGGAAGGTCTTCCTTTGGAAAGGAATGTGCACAATGGCCTCTTAAGACATGGATTGTGCAAAGCACTGTGAGGTTTATGCCCGAGCCACTCACCTGCAAGTTTCCCATGCAGATGCAGTGAAATACTCGGGTTCATGGAAGGCACAAGAGCAATGAGAGACTGAGATAGCCCAGGATTTACCAGTTATCCCTTCCAACCACTCATTTATAGTTGAAGAGTTCCAACACCATCAAGTGCCACATAGAGACCCAATGAAATCCCATGAATACCTGGGTTCATGGGAGGAACAAGAGCAATGAGAGACTGAGATAGCCCAGGATTTCCCAGTATCTTTAGAGCCATTCATTTATATTTGAAGAGGTAAAGCAAGCATCCCCAAAATGAAAATGAGGAAATGGCTTGAAGGCCGTCTCCTGTGAATAGCACCTTCAGGGTCTGATTCAAAATCATACTGACTAGATGACCGACTCAATCCACATTCTTTTGCACTTGTAATAGTTACCCCTAGTTTCATTCATATGCAACTTTCAAAATCCTAAGAGATCAAGGGGGAGAGACTACAGATGACTTAATAGAATAGAGAGAATTACTAAAGCAGTGAAACCATTTAGGGTAATAGTACAATTGGGTGGACACATGCATTTACAGATTTGTTCAAATGGACCATGTCCAGAGGATGCCCTAATGTCAACTGTGAACCTCGGGGGCTGGTGGTATCTCAACACTGATTCATCAGTTGTAGTAAGGGTACCACTCTGAGACGGGATGCCAATGACAAGAGAGGGTGTGAGTGTGTGAGGGCAGAGGAAACATGGGATAACAATGCACCTGTGGACTGCAATGAAAAACACATCCAATCTTCTTAAACGCTCTGAAAGTCTTTTAATGACATTGTCTTGCATAAATGAATTCTTAAAGGAAACCAAAAAGTTCACCAGGAAAATCCTCAACAGCCTGAACCCTTCACAGCTTCGTTTCTATCCCTAAAACATAAACCTCAGGGAACAGTTCATTTAGGAAGCAGTGATGACTCCTCCCTGTGCCCACCCTCTGACTCAGACTCCTTAGTTTTCATAAGTTTTTTATCTTGCTCCCTAATATATGGTTTCTTGTCTTCTAAACTCCGTGGAATCAACTCTTACATATAGACCTTGATGTGGAATGCCCGACTGTATGCTGTGGATATGCATTGCTTTTATTCACTGAAGCAAAAAGCTGTTCTGTCCAATGGCCATGTAGTATACAGACAGTCAGGAAATCCAAACAGAGTTACAAAGAGAAAGAAGGTGGAGCCAGAGAGATGTCAAAATCTTGGGCCCAGTACAGACTTAGGATATTGCTTCTGCATCAGCTCAGCCGTCTTAGCTGAGAGCTCTGAGAATGGGCATGAAGAGCTCTTGAACAAGAAACCAGGCCTTGTAGTTGGTAGCTTTTATCTGTCTCACCCAGTCCTGCAGCTGCCTATAAAACAATACTCTGAGGCTTGATATTAATTATAATTCTTTATTCAATGGCTCAGGCATACTACTAACTAGTTCTCACAATTACATTAACCCATTTCTATTATTTCATGTTTTACCATGACGCTCATGGCTTACTACTTCGCATCTTGTTTCCCTGGTGGCTACACGCCTAAGATATTTAGGATCAATTATGAAGGGCATCTTTTGGACCACTTGGTGGAAAGGACATGTGCCAACATCCTGAAGCCACACTCTTTGTAATAGAAGATACTCTTGCAAAGCTGTTCAGTAGAAAAATAAGTATTTTCAACAAACAGAACATGATGGAACAGTTTTCAGTTATGTAATGGTAACATTGATGCCTGGGAGTTTACTACATTTTCTTTTGCGATTCCCACTTTAGATATAAGAAAATATTTGTGACAATTTTGTATTGAAAAGAAAATAAGTGCTCAATCAGGCTAAGTGCCTCTGATGAGAGCACAACATTATTTTCATTCTCCACTTTTAATTAGGATGCACTAGAAAATTACAGTCTGGTTCCTCACCTCACAACCTTAACAAATGCACATGAGAAGAGCTATCATCTGGGGTCGGTACTGTAAGACTCACAGTTCTCCATGCCACTGGTTAAATACAGTTCTTAAGGCAGCCGAGCGAAAGCACCAGAGATGGGCAAGGCCCGTGGCAACAGGGCATTGAGCAGAGTTCATCCCAAGTGAAAGTTACTCCAAAGGTACACTCAGTTTGCAGTTTGGAAGATAACAGAGCACAGCATTTGAGTTGGATCTGAAAGTTAATCATACAATTCAGGAAGCAGCTATGATCAATTGCATTCATCCCTTAGGCCTGCAAGAGACTGGCTATTCAAGATCCCAGAGTCCTATCCTATGAAAATAAAACAAAGGAGGAAGCCGTGGAGTCACCGGGTGGGTAGAAAGTAACAGTAGTCACACCTTATTACATCATTAACTTCCGCAGCTTAAAACCTCTTCCATGTACAGCACTGCTGCTGCACAACTTGGGTCTTGCAGGATTTGAATTGAATTGCCCAGGTCACCTACGCCCTTTCATCTTTCAACTCCTTTTCCTCGCGTCCAACGAACATGCCTCGTGAGACTGGGCATTCCTGGTATTTTATGTGGGACATTCAAAAGCCCCTTAGAGGGGTTTAAATCAAGTGATCCTAGTTTTATTTCCCCTGCCTGCCTTCTGAAATTAAAAGATCACGACTTCTTATGCTGTGTGCTCTAGCTTAGTCACTAAAGGTCTTGCCTCACAAATGGGAGGACCCGTGTTTGTGGTCTGAGTGTCAGAACCCAGGTAGAAGAGCCGTGCATGGTGACACAGGTATGGAATCCCAGCATTGGAGAGGAACAGAGGGATGTTTCACTGGGGTTCACTGCCCAGCTGGCTTAACTGGCGTAGCAAGCTCCAGGCCAGCGAGAAACTCTGTCTTGAGAAACGGAGAAGACATTGTTCCTAAGGGACAGTGCCTGAGATTGTCCTCTGACCTTCTCATGTACATTAATATAGAGGTGTAACTGCATATAGGCAAAGACAAACATACACATGCATACACACACACACACACACACACAGGCACGCGCGCACACATGCACGCACACATACACACACACACACACACACACACACACACGCACACAGACTAAAACTCTGCCTTTAATCCCAGCACTAGGGAGGCAGAGGGAGGCGGATCTCTGTGAGTTCGAGGCCAGCCTGGTCTACAAAGTGAGTTCCAGGACAGGCTCCAAAGCAATACAGAGAAACCCTGTCTCGAAAACAACAACAACAACAAAAACCAACCAACCAACCAAAAAAACCTCTGCAGTTTCTTTTGCATGTATTCACAAGCAACCAATTTTACTGAGTAGGTTTGCAGTAGGGAAATGGGCTGGCAATTTCATTCAGCTGATGCCCAAACTGATATCGGCAAGAAGGGAGTGGGTGACCCTCTCCTCACTGTGACAAGTTCAACACTGAGCTTTAAAACCAAGGAAGGAATAGGTGGCATGGGTTAACATATTTTACGAGGCTTATTTGCATACCCGTGGCAAGATTTCCTTTAAAATGTACTAACATGGGATTATGGATGCCAAAAGGATCACTCAGCAAACAAAATCACCAGAGTGGTTTCTCCGGAAAGCCACACAAATGAGGGGTAAAGGAGGCTGTCTTTGTAGGTAAACCTGGCTCTTTGTGTCTTGCCTTCCTGAGCAGGCTGGGAAAAAAAAAAACTGGTGTGAAGTAGGCTGCGCTTTGCATAGTGATCTTCCATGTCTTCTGCTTTTCCTCAAAACTAAGGGTCACACACTAAAGTTGCTTCTAATTGAGTTCACCTAGAGTTTTAACTCCGCAGATACCAAACAGCGTGCCTCAATATCCCCCCCCCTTCACTATTCTAGCTCATCTCCCTATGGCTTCCGATTACCCCTACTTCAACTTCCATTCTTTTATCTGCTGTATTGTGATATGCTACTTTCTTCAGCACGCTTTTTAAGTGTGTGTGTGTGTGTGTGTGTGTGTATGTGTGTGTGCCGCGTAAGACTGCAGGTGTGTCTGCACTGAGATAGAAGGTTGACCTAGGTATCTTCCACTATTGCTTTCTCCCTTGTATTTTGAGGCAGTCTTTCTCACTGGTCCTGGAGCTTGCTGGCTGCATGGACTGACTGGCCAAGAGCTCCAGAGATCTCTCTGTCTCTGCACTGTCTACCCATCCCTACCTCAAATGCTAGTGTTTCAGATTGCATGGTTACGTCAGGCATACTTGCACAACAGGCATCACGCTGACAGAGTCATCCCCCTAAGCCCAGCACTCTTTTAAAATAGTTACTTCCTGAATACCTGTTAGCTACTTGATAAATTATAAGCATTTTGGCCACTGGGGACTCCTTTTAAATCCACAAAGTACGAGGTATGTAATAAAGCATTCTGAATATTAAGATTTGACTAACTTTCCTTCCCGTAGGTGTGAACTCAATAATGATGAATTTTGTTTTTGTTCTCAGGAAAAGAAAAACATTAAGGCAAGTTAAATTGTATATTTAACTACTTTCAATTGTTATTTAAAGTCTATCCCCTTCTATTTTTATTCTTAAATACCGTTAATTAGGACTTGTCTATACATACTGTAGAATCTCATTGGGCTACCACATTTTTCTATTAGTCATTCTCTACATCATCAGGCCAGTAATTAACATTTCACCTGTCTTAAACTGTGCACAATGTCTCCAATGAAATTCAAACAAAGTGAAAAGCTGGCTTTAATAACACACTGAGCCAGCTGTCAGGAGAGAAATGTTATGACTTTGGTAAGTATAGTGCTGCTTTTGTTAGACGGTAATTTTGATTGACAGATCAACCCAACTATTTAAAATAGCTGATTATTATCCAACACATTTCTTTTCAGGAAATCAGCTAAAAATTATTCTGCTAATTATGATCTTCAAAACCGTTTTGTGAGTAAACCATGTAAATTAATTGTGACCATATATTATTCTTGGAGGCAAATACATCTCCTGGAACAGAGTTGTTGTTTCTTCCTTTGAACCACATGTGACACAGAGGTCCCGATGCCCTTGTCTTGTGTGAGGAAAGAGTTCTCACTCGTTAAGTCATTTATTCTGCCTAAGAATTAAATTCAACTAAACAGGGGTGAATCATTGGGTCCAGGAGAAGGATAACATCTATTTTAAGCCAGAAGGAAACAATTCTGTAAACAACATTTTCTAGTGTGAGAAGCAGTCGCCTTGGCACCAAGGGGAATCGAGGTTCATTTCCTCTTACAGTGAATACAGCTAAACTTATCCTACACAGTCTCAGACATCGTCAGATGTCAAGCACAAGGTTTAACTTGTATCTGCTTACTTGAAGACTAACTGATCCATTAAGTTAGATTTCATTTATAAGATAAAAATAATCACCATCCACAAAAGCATCTCAGCTGGGCACCCTATGGGCAGTTCAAATGTAAAGCCCATAGAAGAGTTGCAGCCGAGCTGATGCTCACAAATAGGCAAAGAAGGAGATGCTCATATCCCAAGCAAAACGGAGATGTCTTAGGCAAAACAGGTGAAAAGCGCTTTAGAGCCAAGCTTCCGCTAAGTTCAGCAGCACCCAGCGATACTGTTGTCACCTTCACAAAAGCTAACGTGGCTTGGCTCTGTTGTTCAGTGGAAAAGAGGGTGTTGCCAAGAGTTACCAAGCAAACCTGCGCTGCTCTTCACTGTTGAGGCTGTCGGTGGTGTTCTGCGTTTGGTTTTATGAAGTACACTTCAAAAACTATAAAAACATATTGCACGAATGTGTGGCCAACACCACAAAACAGCATAAAAGCCTGTAAAGACAAATGGACTAATTGCTCACTCCTCCACCCAAAGATAACCATTAGCTGGTGTTTTCTGTTCCAAGCTATTTTCCTTTATATGCTGGCTTTATAAGTCTTTACACTATTGTCTTCAAGCATGCTTTATCACTGATTAGGGCCTTTGTTATGACACACACAGAGAGACACACACAGATACACACACAGACATACATACACGCACACAGACACACACACAGACACACACACAGATACACACAGACACACAAAACAGCTTGTCGGAGAAGAGCAGTGAATTTTTTAAAATGTCCGTAATACTTAATACTTTCTGTTTATTTTTGGTATCCTGAAATGTCACAGTGTTATGCCCAGTTGTGGGTGTTTTCTTATTTCATTCATGACTCCATAGGAACTTGTAATTAAAAAAAAAGTCTCTAAAAATTCTTTTGTGACTCATTTTTCTAGATTTTATTTTTTCAATCTACAGTTTCTCTCCAGCGTGAATGGAATTTTGAATTGTTGTTATATGCGCAAGTACACATACATACTCATTATAATGTATATAATACTTTAAGTCATACTTCTGAACTATTTGAATTTTTTTATTTTTGAGAATATTTTTTCTTCTGATTTTCCAAACTTCCTAATTTTCAGTTTTAAACTAGAACATATTTGCTATGCGTGTATTTGCGTGCACAAATGGTTTATTATTTTTTAATTGTAAACATAAAATTCCCCACATATTTTTAATTGTAAACATAAAATTTCTCCTCCTCTCTTTTGCACAGAATCTTGTTCGTGTTTTATGGATGTACTGCCTTCCCGAAATCCTTGGAGTTTGATAACAGAGTTATGATAAGTGAATTTCTGTGCCTTGGATTCTCTGGGATCTTCTGTTTCTGTGAGGCAGAGTCCCACAGTTTTAAAGATATATTTAAGATATATCCCGTCCTCAGGTATCTGGAGGGTCTGTCTACAGTTGCATTTAAGAAGGAACGCAGGGTCGCGCGAGAGAGCGTCTGCATGTGTCAGCTGTGCTAGCGTGCTTTGGCTTAGCATGAACAGAACGCGAGTCTGCTGTCAGGCGTCAGCCTTGCTCTAAATGCTAAATGAGGCAATGAGGCAATCAAACAGGCTTTGCTCCCATCTGCCAATGCCCATGTCAGTTGTCCTAATTCTTCCCAGACTTGAGGTCTCTTTCCTCAGAGAAAAACGTTTTCCTGCTTCTGTTCATACCGCGCTGCTTTGCAAGCGTATGAGCGAGGAGAACACGGGGGACATCAGTAGACTCTCTCTCTGTCTCACTCTTGTCTGGACTCTGTCCCTGGTCTTCTGCCAGGCTGGTTAATGCCCTCCTCTGCTGTTTCACATACAATTTATCATTCATACACACACACACACACACACACACACACACACACACACACACACACACATATATATATATATATACATACTCGGATTTCACTGGAGCACTTTCTTCCATCCAGTTCTGTTCTTACGTGTGATGGCTATATATGTCAAGTTTGCTGAGCTATGGTTCCCATTCCTTCAGTCACACCGATATTGCAACATTTGCGAAGGTGCTTTATGGATGTGGTTCAAGTTCCTATTTCAGGCTTTAATGTAAGAGGCCATTCCAGGCCCTCTGAATAGGCTTGACTCAACTGAAAGGCTTTAAGGCCAACCCAAGATTTTCTGAGAAAGACCGTCTCTAGCTGTAGACTTCAGATTCAGTCAACGCTTAGAGTATCCCCCTGATAGCCTGGCATATGGATTGTGGACTCTGACACAAACCTCACACTCATTGCAAACAATTTATTGAAATGAATCTCTCAATATATATCTTCTACGATATGTCTGGGTGTGCATTTGCGAGTGAACCTAGCATTTATTCAACTTTCTCATGCCCATAGAGATACTCCCCAATGTTTATAAGGCCACCAATGCTGTGAATTCACATTATTCAATTTTAATGAGTTACAATGTAGGGAGATTCAAACATGGTCTTAGCATTCATTTACAGACAGAGGCCTGGTTAGACATTATTAATAATTATTTTCAGATAATTTTTTTCTTGTAACTTTCATCATTACTATTACTGATGCCTTGAATATCAAGTGAGCTTTCTGTACCCAAATAATTTTACTTATTTAAACATTATAAGTATACATGCAGCACATTGTAAATTTTTTCTTCCAGGAACTCTATATTTTTCACCTAATTATTGGACTTCTTTTTCTCTGTGTAGCTCGGTAGACCAGGTTGTCCTCGAACAGACAGAGATCTGCCTGCCTCTGCCTCCTGAGTGCTGGGATTAAAGGCATGTGCCACCACTGCTCTGCTTGTGTTGAACTTTTTAAAAGGCAATGACAACTGGATCGCCCTCGAGGGGCAGTGCGTATCACTTAGGACAGACTCAGAAGGTGCCCAAGTTGAAAGGAACTGCAGGTATTTTACCCAGAGAAGACTAAGTTGGTTGGCTTATAAAAGCTATTTAACGTCTTGTCTCAAAAGGACTGAGTATAGTAAGTGTTTTGCTGATTTGTTTATTTTTTTCTGGTTAACATGAATATAATACATTAAATAATAAACACTAAGAGTTATAACAGATGTGGCGGTACGTGTCTGTGATCTCAGCGTAGGAAACAGGGGTTGCCTGCAACGGAGTGCCTGGCTTGTTAGAGGCACACAAAGACACAGCATTTCCTCTGTGTAACAGTCCTGGCTGACCTGGAACTTGTTCTGTAGACCAGGCTGAACTCACAGAGATCCACAGAGATCCACCTGCCTCTGCCTGTGGGTGCTGGGATTAAAGGCGTGAGCCACCACCGCCAAACATTAATATATCTTCTTATGGCGAGACCTGAACATCTTGCTTGGTTCTCAAGCATCAGACATCTGGAACATTGTAGTGAAAATGTCTCAAGGCCTTTCCTGATACTGAGCTTCTAGCTATGGCATTTCTGTTAAAATGAACAAGTGTGTGTATACCTCGCTAATGTGGGATGCCCTTCTGTATGCTGGGAACAGGTGTTGCTTTCATTGGTTGATGAAGAAAGCTCTGTTAGTCAATGGCCAGGAAAGACATAGCTAGGTGGGAAATCCAAACAAAGATGCCGAAAGAAAGAAGGCAGAGTCAGGGAGATGCCATGTAGCCTTTGGGAAGCAAAATGTGAGGGAACAACAAGGCTCATGATAAAACATAAAATATTCAAAATAGGTTAGTTTATAGGTAGAGCTAACCAGCAAGAAGCCTGAGACATTGGCCAAACAATTATAATTTTAGTATTAGCCACTGAGTGATTATTTCATAAGAGGCTGAGGGAACCCAATGGGACCATACAAGACGGAGAAAAACATCCAACTGCACCTCCCCCAAACAAAAAGTTTTTATACATCAAGTATAAAATGGGATTTTCCCCCACAAATAAAAAACGGCAGACAGTACATAATAGATATGATCGTCTATAAACAGCAGAAGGCTCTGACTACTTAAATTCACTTGCTTTTAGAATTCTGGCTCATCTGCTATAAAGAGTTACTGAGAACGGAAGTCAATGAACATCTGGAGTGAAATTTGAGCCCATATAATGGCAGTTGTAAGACAGTCTGTGACACAGGGCTGGAGCCAGTGCTCATTTGAAAGATGATGGTTACTGGGCACGGGGAAAGCCTCACTTGTCTTTGACCTCATTAGGGAGGTCCTCACACATGTCTGCCCAATTTCTGCTAGGATCTACCTATGGCCAATCGTCTTTTTAGCACCAAGATGAATAACAGAGGTAAATTAGACCAGAGTCACCCTGATGAAAATCCAAGGAATAACCCCACTATACATACATACATACACACATACATTATCTCATATATATTATATATGTGATGCACATACACACAATATATATACACACATATATATGTGTATATAATCTCATATATATTATATATATGTGCTATACATATGCACACACAATATATATACACAGTGTATATATATACATATACATTGAACATTAGAGAAGATCATTCAACATTCGACAACAAGCTAGGTATCCATTCTGATACTCTTTTTTGAAGAGGGTGGTACAGGACATTCAGCTTTCTTATCCATCAGTTGTGCAATAGGGAGTGAAGCTATATCTTTTATTGCAGTAGAAGATGAGGATTAAAAGAGAAGTGTGAATCAGCCTCAATCCTTGGGTGTACCTCCTGTACTGAGAATGAAGCCTGGGTCCTTAAATAGTGTCTTAGTTGGGGACTTTATTGCTGTGAAGAGACAACGCAACTATGGCAAGTCATATAAAGGAAAAACACTTCATTGGGATGACTTTCTTGCAGCACAGAGGTTTAATCCATTATCACCATGGCAGAAAATATGGCGACATGCAGGCAGGTGGTACTCGAGAGTCCTACATCTTGCGGGCAACAGGAAGTCAACTACGACACTGGGCAGTAGTCTGAGCATAGGAAACCTCAAAGCTCCCCCCAACAGTGATACATTTCCACCAACAGGGCCATACCCACTCCAACAAAACTATAACTCCTAATAGTGCCACACCCTATGAGGTTATATATATTCAAGCTATGACAAATCATCATTTGGCCACAAATGTCATTCTCAGCGTGAACTTGGTGAGGGATAAGCTATACAGTATCTCTCATGTTAGAAAACCCTACAAGGCAAATAACAGTGAATTTTCGCCTATACAGTCACTTTTGAGTAGAAGTTGCATTTGCGTAGCTCTGAATACAAGTCACAAAATAAATACAACACAAAAGCACTAATAGATGGCCAAGATTAGTAAATAAGTGAATGAGAAAATATACATTTTGTTTACAAATTTGACTAAGAATGACTATGCCAGAAAAAGAAAAAAAATAAATGAACATCTGTTATTCCATGGCATGTTATTAATATTCATATAGAAATAGATGCTGCTGAGTCAGTCTGTATAGAGTCTTAATATAGATTAATTATTTTCATCTTCAGGATTCATACAAGCCTTCTAAAAACAACCTATGATTAGCGTTCCCAACATATTCAGAATGTGTAGGCTTCCTAATATTGGTAAGTGTCCTTGGTTACACCATGAAATCTAAAAGATCCCTAAGACTACATAGTTTCTCAGAAATTAAGAAGCAATTTCTTCATTGACAATGTATTTTTGATTTGGTGAATATGAAAAATATCACTCTTGACTAATTCTGACTGATTGATCTCCAATGTTCTAAATATTTACCTTTTTCTTGGGAAAGAAGCAAGGTTCAAGTGTATTATATGAATGTTGTTTCTCTTACATGAACACCCTGGCAGATGTCTTGCTGAACTTCCACGGTGGTCACACTCACCTGGTGGTGACTGTCTTGAAAGAGTCCAGTGATATGAAAAGTGTGAGAGTTCATGTCTTTTTCATATGGTCTAAATATGTCATTTTTCTCTAATGTCATATCTCTAGTGTTTGAGAGTTTAGATTGTTCCAAAATTTGAGCATGAAAACAAAACCAACCAAATAAGACCCCCAAAACAGAAAAAGTAAAAGGATAGAAAAGAAAACAAAGAGAAAGAAATATAGACCAAGGCTGTTCAATTTGGTCAACTCACTCTCAGAAAAAGCTAAGCCAACTGTGCTGCCTTACAAAGTAAAAAAAAAAAAACCAATAAATTGTGTGGTTTATTTAAATTCTGGCTGTTTGTCCTATCCTTCTGTTTCCTTCTTTGTGAATAACAGTTGTAATAAAAATACAGAGGCTGACTCCATTGAACCAGTCAACATTTCAGAGGGTCTACAAAACTTTCTCAGGACGAAAGAAGTGCTGGCTATTGTCTTCCATCCACTGCTTGCCTCCCCAGTCCAAATCCCCAACCTCCAGTAGCGTTGTCACCAGCACGGGCATTTAAACATGGCCTTTTGACAACTTATCAATCACGATCAGCTGCCATTGAAATGTTTTGGTTTAGAACACCCTCTGCATGTCAGGACACATGAGTCTGAAATAGACATCTTTTCTGAGATGTGAAATGGAGCAGACCATTAAAGGCTACTGTCATGTGTTTTGATTTATTACGTTCTGACACAATGCTTGTTGTCATGTGGCCACCGTCATAGTTGACCAGGGTGATAGATGATCTGAAGGTCACAGAAGAAATGGAGACCACCAAGGGCCCGCTGGAAGCCGAGGACTGTGTTCGACACTAGACTTCCTTCCTTTTTACATTTATCTACTTTTGTGTGTAGGGGAGGTAAAAGCATCTCACAGTGTTGTTGTGGGGGTTAGAAGACACCGTGATGGATCCGACTCCTTCCTTCTGCCAGGTGAGTCCTGGGGATCAAACTCACCAGGCTTGGTGGCACATGACTTATCTGACGAGTCACCCCACCAGCCAGCTTCTTTTATTTCCTTATTATGTTTTACCCTGGCATCTATTCCTAACTTAAGGAGTAAAACGGTGTAAAAGTTGTCATAGCTGAGCAGTAACAAGAACAAGAAAAGACAAAATCTGGACCATGTCCTTGTATCTCCAGTATGGGCTCACTTCACCTGAATCCTGTCCCACGTGCTTATAAATGGATTCTCTTGTTTCTCCATCCCCGGGTGGTTTTTATGAAGAGTGGAGAGAGTTATACAGGAGCACCTTGGAAATGTGATCAAAAAATACATTGCAACAATCTCAGAAGTCCTTGGCAATGCTGGAAGGGTAATCTGCCCAAGCAATTGCAGGTAGGTATTATGAGATGCCAGAGCCGACATCACTTCCTCTGCCCTCCCTCCTTGCTGGGGAGATGGCTTTCATTTCAGATGAGCCATGCAGGTCCTGGGGCTCACCCTAGAGAAGCCTGTGTTATATTTATAAGATATCCCATTATCTGGTTTCAAATACCAAGTCGGAAGGGAGTCAGGCAATAGTGTGCTGAGAAGCTTTTGTTATGAAAACTCAAAATACCAATCTATCAAACAAAGATGATTTGATTGCATCCTGAATAGTAAATCACACCCAGCAGACTGAGTCTGCATATAAATTATAAACTGAGTAATGAAACCAAACATTTCGGTATTCTTGCACTTTTGCCTAAGGTTCAGAATCCATCAGTTACTCCTTTCCAGTGTTTTTAAAATGATAGCTTCCCTTTAAGTTTCTATTTCACTTAATGCAAAGAGGATCTGGAACTTTAAACCTAATATGGTATGGATGGGAAGGCATTAATCTCCCTCGTAAAGGCTAGGAGGCTGAGACAAGCTTCTCAGATCTGGGACTTAGCAGCTCAGTCCTTGTGAGCGACATAATTTCTGTCCACAGCACCCATCAACACTTTTCTTCTCTGCAATTCAGAACATAGGCACTTAAAGGACACCTAGGGCCTTTCTCGAAATAGGCCAATTTTTCCTGCTTGTATCCTCTCCCCCAAGAAACTTCAGTCAAGTAGTTGGGCTATCACACAGCTAAGTTGTCAACATTAATACAAAAATCAAGCTGAACAAAGCATGGCCTCACAGCAAAGAAAGGCCCGTGACTAGCATCGTCTGAAATTAGTATTCTGGTTCTCAGCCCATGTCCACCGACAAACACACGATGCGGAAGAAAGTTAGAACAGGCAAGAGGCCAGTCTTCCCACTCTTGTTTTTCCTATGAGTCTGTCTCTGAAAAATGAACCAAGATTTACACTGAGTCCCCTTAATGCTTGTAAAGCAGGTATTCGCATTTACATATGCCATTCAGCTGCAGGATTACACAGAAAAAGGAAGCCCAAGAACAATTGATGGTCCTGATTATTAAGAAACCGTTTAACACATTTTTGAGACCCCCCTCTGATGTGTTAGCCTTGGATTTGCTCCTGTTCTTATTTCACTGCTTACATAGTGAGGGATACAGAACATTTACACAAGCTACATCAAAGATAGTTTGTTATATTGTTATAGACCAATATTTTAGCAATCTAGATGAGGGGGAAGTTATGGGGAATAGAGAAGAGTCTGGATTTCGTCGTCTCAAACGTCTGGATTTCAATTCTGTTTTCTTTTTTTTTTTTCTTTTCTTTTTTTTTTTTTTGGTTTTATGAGACAGGGTTTCTCTGTTTTGGAGGCTGTCGGTCCAGCCTGGCCTCGAACTCACAGAAATTCGCCTGCCTCTGCCTCCCGAGTGCTGGGATTAAAGGCGTGCGCCACCAACGCCCGGCCAGATCTTCTGTCTTCTATCTGTAGAGAAGCTAGCTATACTTAAGTCCCAGCTTACTTAAGAGAGGCTGACCACACACAACTTGCTGTTGTATACACGCCAATGGTATGCAATTCTCAGAATGTTCTCACGAAGGTTGCATTTTGATTATGCTCATTTTACCGAAGACGAAACTACATGGGATAGCGAGCTGTGCGAGCGTCAGATTGACTCCTAAGGGAGACAGTGCCCATTGCGCTACGCAGTCTCATCTGTGGCCTTCTAGCCACGTCACGGGTGCACAGCAAAGGCTCCAAATAGCAGACACTCCAGCGACGGCGCTTCTCCTGACTGGAGGAGAGAAGGGGCCAATGACAGAGCGTCGGCAGGCTTGGAAGCATAAGCCAAAACCAAGGACCAGCTCTGCGAAAGATGCATGCTTCTAATGGGGGAGTCCGGGAAAACGGCGAAGGTGCTTGGCCCCTCCTCCGCTAACCACTGCGATGCCTGGAGAAGACGCCAATGCCAGGGACGTGACTTGCAGCCCATTGTAAGGTGACAGACAGCTTATTTTATGAACATCGTAAACACAGTTCATTAAGCCAAAGAGGTAACCTTGGAGGATGCAGAGCTCGTCTACCAGTGGCAGATGCATGAGGTCAAGGGAAAGCTCATTGGCAACTCGGGGGGCTGTGGATTCGACAGCTCATGAGGTGAGAATAAAACCTCTACCCCAAGCGAACATCTCTCTGTTGTTCGTTAAGCAGCGGTATCCTTCATGAGGCTTGAAAAGAGTTTGGGCAGCAGTTTGAAACAGGAAACAAGAACTAGCCCCAATCTGCCACTATTTGTACGCAAGCCTTCCTATGGACCAGCTATGTGAAGTCACAAAATCCCCCAGGTACAGCCCATTAAAGACAAAACCCATCCATGAAAGCAGTCTTTGTAAAGCTCCTTTGTTTGACCTCGGTCCCACCAAAGGAAGGTCGAGAAGATGTTCACGGACAAATTTGGAACAAGGTGACAGTCCATTCCATTCATAGAATTATTATCAAGAGCATTCAAATGAGTAAGTACTAAACTAGCTTGACTACATGGTTCAGTGTTTTAGCCATACATGCACCTGTGTGTGTGAGTGTGTGTGAGAGTGTGTGTGTGTTTGTGAGTGAGTGTGTTTGTGTATGTGAGTATGCTTGTGTGTGAGTTTGTGTGTGAGTGTGTTTGTGGGTGTGGGTATGTGAGTGTGTTTGAGTGTGTGCTTGTGTGTGAGTGTGTTTGGGTGCTTGTGTGTGTGTTTATATGTAAGTGTTCACGTGAGTGTATGTGAGAGTGTGTGTGAGAATGTGTGTTTGTGTGTGTGAGTGTGTTTATGTGTGTGTGTGTGTCTTACGAGAGGAAAGCATGTACACTGCAGGCTTATGGGTTCCCATGTGCAAGAGCATGTGTGCCTAGTTGGTTATATAAGCGAGAGATTCTGTCTGGTGTTCTGCCATTCTACACTTCATTCCTTTGAAACGGCATCTGCTGCTGCCCCTGGAGCTAGACCGGTGGCCACCAAAGCCCTGTGATTGTCCTGTCTCTGCTCTACACAGGCTCGACTTGCCTCAGTGCTAGGGTTATTGGTACAGGGCTAGTTCTTTAAATGGGTTCTGGGGTTTGAATGTAGGTCACTATGGTTGGACAGTGGGCGCTCTCACCCACTGAGCAGCAGGAAACAGTCTGACAATGAGTTTCAGAATGACATGAGGAAGACTCGATATATCCTCTCACCTCTGTGCAAACAGGCACACATGCTCATACACCCAACGCTCAGGCTGCTTTGCAGTGGAAGCTTTCCCAGAACCAATCACTGGTCTTCATGGGCTTTTTCACTGGCCAGATGAGCGCAGAGTCTTGATCCTGAGAACACCTCCATGCCTGTTCATTTATTGTTCCACTCCTGCCCTCATTCAAGATGACATAAAATACCTTACTTACAGTGTGTCATAAAATACATCTTATTTATAGTCTGTACTCCACCTAGACTGACCAGCACACTACCAATTTATTTCTTAAAGTTTGGTTTATTTTCTGTGCACATATATCTTACCCGAGTGCAAGTATATGTTACAATGTGTGTGCCTGGTGACTGACTGAGAGAGCCAGATGATGGCACTGAGTCTCTTGGAAGTGGAGTTGTGAATGGTTATGAACCACTATGTTGGCACCAGGAATGGAACCCGGGTCCTTTGAGGAGAAGCAATGCTGTCAACTGCTGAGGCATCTCTCCAGAACCCAACTCATTTCAAAGATGGCGCCTGCTCCAGCCAAAGACAGGCTAATGTTGACCTAGTGAATCTATAATCTCTTCTGACCTTCATTTCCCACAAATCTAAAATACCAAGGTCAAGGAAACTGTCACCCTTTGCGTTAAACCTTACTAAGTAGTGTACAAACACAAGTTGTCCACATGTTTGTAATTGACTTTCAATCAACTACACACACACACACACACACACACATCTCTACCATCATAAAAAAATCTACTCCAAACTCAGAACTTCCACCCCAGGGAAACTTTTAATAGCCTGTCTTAACCCACACAAGTATGCTGTTATGGATAAAATAATTTATTCACCGGGGGTGGAGGGTGTACATTTGTTTCACTGAACAGATTATTTTTTCCACAGAATTATTTTTGTATTCATTATGCTGGAAATATCTACAAAATGAACATTTTTTGCCATCAAATTTATAAGAAAATAAAGTTTCTTCGGGTGCTTTCAGTATATTTTTCGTATGTGCAAAGCTTCCGTAATGGGAAGGAGGAGAGAGGGCCTGAGGAAATAACACAGCAAGCGTGCACAAATTAAATGGAGCCTCTGCCTTCAGTGAATATTAAGTACCCCAAACCGTATTTTATATATCTGGTTACCGCATATATTGGACTACACAGAGGGTGAGGGCATGGAAAGTAACTATAGACAACAGATGCCTAATGAAATATCTCCATGGGGGCTGGAGATGGCTCAGCAAGGAGGAGCACTTGCAGAAGACATTGGTTGGCTCACAACCACCTGTAACCCCAGCTCTATGGGACCTGACACACTCTTCTGACCTCTGCAGGCACCTACACTCACTTGATATAGACACATAGATATGCACGCGCGCACACACACACACACACGCACGCACGCACGTGCACACAGGCACAAGTAAAAAGAAACAAAAGAAAATAATATATGTGTACATCTTTTCTCTCATTACAGATGCTACTTCCACAGCTTCCCCCACAGTGATCCAAACAAGGTCTGTAGTTACAATGCTACATGTGGTTAATTATTAGAGGCCTGCTACAACTATTTGGCTTTTTAAAACAAAATCTCCAGGACTGCCTCATCCATCCGCAAGCCCTCCATGCTTTATTAGACAGCATCGCAGATCATGGAAGCAGGTATCGTGCGTGAGTGTCTTAGGGCTGGGAGTACTATGAAATCTAATAAATGAAGACCGGACTGCGGAAAATGCAGTCAGTGCTTCCCAGATTGGTTCAGTCACCTCCCCTCAGTGGGCACCGCAGTAACGTATGCTCTCCTTTGCTTTGGCCTCTTGGCTTTCGAAGCACCATTTCCACACTAGCAGCCAGCTAATAAAGTGTAATCATTAAAGGTGCTCAGTTAATATACACATCACTGTGAAATAACCAACAGTCTGATCTTAACATCACCTACAACAGTTATCTGGAAAGGCCATCATTTCCTTGGCTTAAGAAACAAAAGCGGTTGCACAATCGGGCTGTTTGTAAGGAAAACCAGACCCCAAACTGGACAAGTTGTGTGTGGTACTGAGGAAGATCACGGATGGGTTGTGTGTAACTGCAGGCAGACACCTTCCTCCTTGGGCGGAAACTTAATGACGGGTGAATTTTCCGGAATTAAAGGAATGACTCGGGTGAGGAAAGTTGTATACTCCAAAAATAAAGCGATTTTCGGTTTTAAATGTAACCCAGACCTATAGCCCTGTGATGTGCCAGTCATTAATTGAGCACCCAAACTGCATTCTGAACACTCCATTCTGTGAGTCACTCTCTAGTCCAGAAAAGTTGGCTGGAAAATTTAAACAACATGGTATCTTGACTGTGGGTGGAGGGGCATACTCCCCTGGAAGTTGAGGAAACTGTGCAATGTAATAGTCAATTCTCTTGCACGTTATGAGGCCTCACTTCAGGGAGAATGTTTGCTCTGTTGGCATGTGGTTCCAGTTCCACATATGGTCTCTTGGTTCCATCACAGGACGGATACACCTCATGACAGGTGGACATAATATTTGTACTTCACACCCTGCAGAAAGAAGTCTCTTCCCTGAGTGATGCCTCACGGTTGTAGATGTTCCATGCGTGTCAATCAAACTAGTAAACCAATCCCAGCTTCATTCTCTTAGAGGTGTGGGTACTACACACTGGTGATACGGGGCGAATTATACAAATGATTGATTGGAACTGCAAATATGTGCTTGTGATGCAAGTGTGATCTCTACGGTTACAGGCAGTATGGATATGGGGTCTTCTATCTTCCTGTGCCAAATACTCGAGAGCCAAAGGCAGTTCTATCTCTATCTTGTATATGTCAAAAATGATGCAAGAAGAGAAATAAACTGTATACATATAAATCCTTTTGACTTAAATCCTTTTAACTTAAGTAAAATAATCAATATCTGGTCTACTTAATGCCAGAATGATTGGTTCAGCCTACATTATCACTTTTCATTGGTTTATTTCAGCATCACAGGGACAGAATAATAGTTAAATGATACTTATCTATTAAGCAATAGGAAACTGTCAGATTAAGAAACAAGCCCCTGCCAAACAGGCTGCTTCTGAATGCCGTGTGCTTAATTCTCATTTTGCGCGTTGTCACACACGTGTTTGCTGCGGTCTAGAGAACAAAATAATCAATGTTGAATAAGTATGTTTGTGTGGTGTGCAACACATGGATTCACACACATGTATTATGTGCATTATTTGCATGCATGTTCTTTCTCACACACACACAGAGACAGAGAAGAGAGAGAGAGAGAGAGAGAGAGAGAGAGAGAGAGAGAGAGAGAGAGAGAGAGAGAGAGAGAGAGAGAGAGTATTTTAACTGTCACTATCCTGGAAAACAGTCCTTCAATTCAATGCATCTAGTTGCTCCTTTCTTAGATGGGTCACCTGCTACCAACCTTGCTGT
The DNA here is from genome assembly GCF_017639785.1 of Mesocricetus auratus. Taxonomy (NCBI): domain Eukaryota; kingdom Metazoa; phylum Chordata; class Mammalia; order Rodentia; family Cricetidae; genus Mesocricetus; species Mesocricetus auratus. The sequence goes on from NW_024429180.1 coordinate 4,496,184, forward strand.
CACAGCGCCACCACGAAGTGCATTGTAATTAGCTGCGCATTTCCTGTCATGGAGCTGGACTACGCAATGATAACAGGTTGGAGCTGTCAGTCGAGGTGTAAGAGTATGGACCGATGTTAAAGTGACAGCACAGTGGTCCTACCTCAGCTCTCCAGGAGGCCTTTGAACTCCTGCCTTAGCTCCACCAACAGTGTGCTTTCAGGAAAGAGGGTGCCTCTAGGATACGTCCATGCTCTAACCATCCCTCACCAGCAGGTGAGCGTTGATGTCTGGCTCAGGCTCCATAATCGCCCACTTCGGTCTGACTCCCCTTCTACTTCTAACTATAGGTAAACAATTTACTGCAAAAGTATTGGAGGAAGTCAGAAATTCATACCAATGTTTAAGTTGGTTACTCACAGCAGTTAAAAAAATTGAACGTTCATAAAGATGGGGGCGGAGAGGCTGGCGAGGGCAGTAGAGGGGAGTGGGAGAGTGGTCAGGAGGAGGGAGGGGAAACAGTGGTCAGTGTTTAAAATAAATGAAAAAATGTTTTAAAAAGATGTATAGAGACGTAGGTCAAGGCACGCCATTTTCTGAAACTCTTGTGTAGAAAAAAAAACTCATATTGGTAAAGTTTAAAGTACAAAATAAAGATTAAAAATATCTTTATTCCCTGGGCAGTGGTGACACATGCCTTTAATCCTAGCACTGGGGAACTAGAGTTCTGTGAATTTGAAGCCATCCTGGTCTACAAAGTGAGTTCCAGACAGCCAGGGCTACACGGAGAAACCCTGTCTTGAAAAAAAATCAAAAAGCAAAAACGAAACAAACAAATAAAAAAATCATTATTTCACCTGTATTTCCAGTAAGAAATTCCAGAGTAGGAAAATCTCTACTCAGAGTTAAATAATTTAATTATTGGGTCTCTCTCTCTCTCTCTCTGTGTGTGTGTGTGTGTGTGTGTGTGTGTGTGTGTGTAATTGGACTTTTAACCTGCTCCACCTAAATCTAGTTTCTCCAAAATTTGACCTGCCCATTTCCAGGCATACAAAAATAATTTCAATCAGAAAAGTATACAGAATAATTTTGGCACAGAAATGTCTGTTTCCACTAAAATCAAATGTACTCTTCAAATGCAGTATACCTCTTTTGAATTGCTTCAGATTCCCACTCCACGGTTGGCGACTTTATTGCTGCAAAGCTCTGTAAGTCAAAGGCGGTAGTCATCATTGTGTTCCATTGTGCTAAGTGATGTGGATTTTATTTGTTTGGCTGATGTTGCTGGAGCTACTTTCCACTACAGAACACATACAAATCTCTCCCTTGTGCAAGTCAGTGGTGGTTTACTAACAGCCGTAGAAATTAAACTATGAGAGTGTTTTCTTAGAAGTAATGATTATCTCATCAACGTTTGGTGACTCATCCAAAGAAACCAAAACATGTTAGTATGGATGGTTAAACCCTATTTCCATAGTGCTTTGGCTGACGCTCGCTTGGCACAGTATGACAACAATGACCTAACCACGCATGTATCAGAGTAACGTCAGAACCTTAATATTTGGTAATTTTATGACCTTACAATGTTGTGATGGACATACAAAACTAGAGAGACTACATTCAAGGCTGCTGTCTGTCAGTAAAAATTCTTCCAAAGCATATCAGGTTTAATTAAAATAGCAACATGTGGCAGGAAACAGAGTTTGACAGATAAATTCGAATATCATGGCATTGTCATTGTGTTTCACTAATGAGATTGGATTCTTTCTTTAATTGACATTTCCAACTGAGTCACAGATGAGACAGATATAATGGGAGAAGTTATATATTCGGATTCTTACAGCATAAATAAGTGACATTTAAATATCACAAACGGTATACTGTATGACTCCTCTCTCTAACTTATGGCAGTATTAAGGACACACAGATACTTTTCAATACCGTAAGTCCAGTGAACACCATGTGTAATATAAAGTTACCTCATGGGAACACTGTTGCAACAAACTGTTTATGTGCCATGCATGCAGAGTCTTAGCTAGAAAAGAGAAAAGATTTACACAGAATCCCTGCAGGTAATTTAATTTGGGGTTTATAAAACTGAATGGGTGGATATAAAGTTGCTTCTGACAATGTGTCAATGATTTTCTTGTTTAAAAAACACTAATAAGGTGCTTTTCTTGGACTTATTTTCATTGGGTACTAACAAAAGACATGAGGAAAAAAATCCATCAACTAATGCAGGACTGCATCATGATCAAGACAAAAGAAGTAAGCCCATAATTTATTTTAAAATATCAATGAGAGGGCTTCTTCCTTTATTGGCCTTTAATGAGTTTTCCACCAGGGATTCACCTTAAGCACTTTAGCTTAATGAACAACATTTGCTATTATGAAGTCTCTTTTGTATTGGGTCTACACTCCAGGTACAACAGCTGTCGGAGCCTGGGCATGATCCACGACGCTGCTTTCACAGAGAGTCGTAGGCAGTCTCTGGAGTCAAAGCCATTCCCTCCATTCACCCATTTTGTATCTGGAACTCTGATTATTCAGCACATTTCAGAACATCTTCAAGCACGGCCGTGGAAAAGCAAAGGATGGACTCAGCAGAGAGGGGGAGAAAAGCATTTGACTCTAGGAGGCAAAATTTTACTAAGCATTGTGCATGCAAAGAGAGGATAAATGATGTGAACATTCATGCTTTAAAGGCTATTGTCCTTCCTACATTTTTATGTACAGATATCATTTTGCCAAATCCCATGTATATCCGTGGCTATAAGGAGGGCATTAAGCCATCACAAATACTTATGTCTTGAATATGGGCAAGGGTCTTTAAAACCTAGGTGAACCCGTTTACTGGTTCTTTCAAAGAACAAAAATAATTTGTAACCATGAATTGTATTATTATTAAACCACCAAATTATTTATGAAACATTGTGGTTCAGACACAAAGATGAAGACTACGTTTTCCCAGCCTCCAACTGCTCTGTCTGTGGAATAGCTAAGATTCTACCTAAGCAATCACATTAAACAGACCAGGTAGTCTTGGGGCTTGTGCAGGAGAGAACGATTGTCCTGTCTAGTGATGGATGGGAGGGATTTCTTCACAGCTTCTGGAAAACAAACAGGGTTTCTAGAAGATGCACCGGAGAGCAGGACTACTATAAACAGCAAGCAGCCCCAAGTTCAGCCAACCCAAGCTTCATACTTTAAGCTTTGGGCAACATAAAAAAAAAAAATGACTGTGTATACTACAGTAAAATGAGACAGAAAAGAACATGGAAAAGAAGTGTGTTGAGATTCTGACCTCCACCCAAGAGCTTAAGTAGAAGTGGCCTGGTTTTATTCACTTTCTGTATCGGGCTTTAAAATAAACCGTGTTTTCCTCTGTAGAAATCATCTGTCGCTAAGAATCTGTATTTGAAAGTCTTTCCATTGAAACAAACAATGTGTGGCAGGATGTAAGGGGAGAGGCCTTGAAGGCTAATTCAGGACCAGACATGCCCTTCAGGCTCGGGCAGTAAGTCAGTGATGGTGAGGCTGTGGGGGGGATCTCGTCTGTCTCTGCAGAAGCCAAGCCCAGTAACGGTGACAGCCATAGTGGGAGTGAAAAGGAAGAGGAGGGACTGTGGAAACGGGTGATGGGGAGACGCTACCAAATATGAGAAAAGAGGGGGAGCGATGGTTTGAAAGGGGGCAGCCCCAAAGGCTCACAGGGTGTGGCACTATTAGGGGGTGTGGCCCTGATGGAGGAAGTGCATCACTGAGGAGGGTGTTGAGGTCTCAGATGCTACAGTCAGGCTCACTGTGAGGGACCATTTCCTGTTGCCGGCAGATCCCAGAAATCTCAGCTCCTTCTCCAGCATCATGTCGGCCTGCGCGCCACCATGTTTCCCGCCATGAGGACAATGGACTGCACCTCTGAAATGTGAGTCAGTCCCAATTAAATGTTTTCCTTTATAAGAGTTGCATGGTCACGGTGCTCTTCAAAGCAATAGAAACCCTCACCAAGAAGGTGGAAAATAACCCTTACACCCATTTCCCAGAGCTGGAAAAGGTGGGTGGAGGCAAATAGGAGTCGTGACTCATCATCGTTCCTATTTTGATGGGCACATTTTATTTTCGACATCCAGCCGATATAAATGCAACTTCTGTCGTTAAATCTTATTATTCTTATTAAAGTCACAACTATGCACTCCTGTAAGCATCACCTGTCATTATAAAGTGGCAGAGGAGCCAAATTCCAAGATGGAACCTTTAAATTTTTTTTCCAGGGGGAGGGGAACTTGATAAGTTGTTTTCCTTCTACGGCTTCTTAAAATTACCTCTAAGTGATGACTATGAATCCTCAGCAACCCACCTGGCGCCACAGGGCTCTCCTCAGTCAGGGTGGGCATCAAAACGGTGTTTGCTGGACTCTGAAGCAATCAAGCTCCTGACGTTCCCACACCCACTTGTTCACAGCCCTCTTGTGTTATTTGTTCACACGTCTATGACTCAAGCAAATGGTGCTCCTTAGTACTTATAGAGAATCCAATGAATTTAAACATCTCTGAAGTGAGTAAAAGAGTATGCCTCTTTGGTTGATCAATCAACCCTAATCTCAGCTTCATAAGTGGGCCCAGGAGCGCCCACACAGGTCTGACCCAGAGCGGTGGGAAAGTCTCTTGACAAGGAGGTGGGTGGGGCCAAGATAGTGCCCAACTGTGATAGAGTATATATATGTGTGTGTGTGTGTGTGTGTGTGTGTGTGTGTGTGTGTGTGTGTGTGTATTGGGACAGGTGACCATGCATGTGTCATGGATGTGTCTTCTTTGTCTTCAGACAAGAGTTCACCAGGCATGGGCTCAGCCCAGGACTTAATACCACTTGTCTGAGCACACACTCTCTGGGGAATGATTGATGACTCACACCTCCCACAGATGAGTTGAGGATGCCACCATACAGCAGAGAAATAGTCGAGAAGCAGCTTTGGCCATCTGCTTCTCTAGGGTAAGGCATTAGGATAACTTCAAGACCACTCACCATGGCAGCCTTCTCCCATTAACAAGCTAGGGCCTCTTTCTGGTTACAACGTGACCCTGGGTCATTTTCCTTATTCCCCCAGAATTTTACCCCCTTTTCTTCTTTGCCTGCTTTCCTGGTGTTTTTGCCATCACATTCAGACGTACAGTAGGGCCTTTGGGGTCCAAGGCCCTGCTTTTTATGATCTCCAAACTCCCTTCCACTAAGCCTCAAGCAAGGCCAGGCCCATGTCTTTTGAGTCTTTTGAGTTCTGGCTCATGCCATACTCTTGAGGGTTTGATGAATGGATGTGTGGTCTTGTGTCTACTTCAAGAAATGCACTAGCAAAGAACACCGGGTGTGTGCAGCCCACCTGCCACAGCAACCAGAGGGTGACCTCAGAGAATCAGAGTGGCTGAGCGGGCAGACAGCACAGGAGGGAACACATAATACAGAAGGAAACACAGAAAGAGTCTAACGACCAGGAACACGCCAACGGTCCGCTGTCTAGGACTTTGCCTTGCGGTGAGTGTGGAGGAAGGATTGTCTTCAACCCATGCAATATGGCGAGAAGCAGGAGAAGAACCTCAGGGACCCACATCTGTATGTGTGGGTGTGTCTCGCCCTGTCACTGGTTCACACTGTGCTCCTGTGTGACCCTTGGGGGTGACTTCAGACTTCCTTGGGTGAGGCAAGCAGGGATGGTTCAGTGAGCTTCAGGAAGCCTTGTCAAGAGACGTTTTTATTTTATGGGATGGCATGCTTTCTCTCACTGCTAATTAACCGTTGAGTCATCAGCCAGCTTTTGACATCTCTGTTAGGATGCTAAGAAGCTAGCCTCCATCCTTTAAATGGTATCAAGACAGCACAACCCCAGAGAGAAATGCCGGCCCTATCCCACAACCAGCTGAGAGAGCAGCTCTGTACCTGGAAACTGTATTACAACAAAGGAGCGGAACCGCACGCACAGAACGTTTTGCTGAGGAGGCAATTTAGACAGGAGACGATGAGACGGCCAGGCATGCAGAGCCATGGGGCTAATTCTCTTGCTTGTTTTGGGATGATGTCTCTTTTCTTCTATGACCAGCTGAGGAAAGGGGTGTAATTTTCCTATCGTCTCAGTACTCAGGGTGAGCTTGGGGCTGACATTTTAATACATCATTCTACAAATAGGAAAACATCCTTCTGAAATTCCGCTCTTTTCTTTCCCTCCGGAGATGGCCCTCATTCTGTAAGCCTCGAGAAAGTGGCTGAACTGATCAAAATGAAGCACACAGCGGACAGCGCCGTAGCCAGTGGTTGTACAAACAAGGAAATGAATCAGACTCTGAATGCGAGAAACTCCTCCAGTGTTGATTCTCTGCAGCGCTGCTGAATACAGCCCGGTTCCAACTTGATTTTGAGTATTAGCAATAATGACATAATAATGTCTTAAAGCAGGGATGATGTCAGCCATTCTAAGAGCAAGCCCTGATAGGTATTTTTCCCTAAGTTTAAAAGATCAGGGTGAAACAATAAATAAGTAAACATTTGAGAAAGATATTCACTTACGTATGAAATAAGATGTCTTTGAATCTGGCATGGCATAAGTGCTAGAGGAGAGGGAAGGAGAGTAGTCAAATATTTACAATGCGATGTCATAAGACACATAAGAGAATTTCGTGCAAAGTGATGTGGGCACAGAGTTGCTCATAACTTGAAAATAAATCATTTTTGGTACAAAAATAAAGCTCAGGGAAAGAAAATTATATGGAGCCATCTGTTTCACTTCAATTTTCCTGAATAAAATGTGATATATATACATACATACACATATACATACATATATACATATAGAACATATGAATATATGCATGTACTCATACACAGTCTGTGTGTGCATATATGCATACATACACACACTGAAGTTAGGCTTAAAATGCCAAGAAATATGCATGACTGCTGTAGAAACATCACTCCACCTATGCCCTGTCTGTTGAATGGCATTTGATTCAGCCGGCTTCTATGTCTATTGTAAAAAAATACATAGTCAACAGAAATCTGAGTCCTTTGGCTCCTCCCCTTTCTCATGGTAGATCTTATCTCCCATTTTGCTTCATCCTAGCAGAGAGAAAAAAGATGTATCCTACAAAAAATGCAAACCATGAAAACAGCCTGCTTAAAAACAAGAAAATACAATGTTCCAAGAACACTATATGAGTCCTCATGCTTTCTCTCCACATCATGTAACCTAAGGCCCGTGTGGCATGGAGACCAATGCTCCCCATTTAACCTGGAAGGGGTCTCAACCAGGGGCAGGGCTGACCTTCACTCTGCTCCCTCATGCACAAACCACAATGTGGCGTTTGAAAAGAGGTCATCGGGAAGCCACCTTGACTGACTGTGACCTTGGCTCTCCCTTAGTTCCTAGCTCCTTTGCTTCTGGCAGAGAGCCCAGAGCTAAGGGTGCTGATTGCCACACCCAGGGAGAAGGTTCTGGAAGAACCTAAATAACTCTTCAAGGAACAAATCACAGGCATCTAAATTACTCCTTTGACAGAGTAATGGATCTTGCAGAGGAAACGTAGCAGAAGGTGTCATTTATCTTGACTTCACAAGACGTTGTCAGCCTTTCTTGGTCTTTTCTGAAGAACACGTTCATAAATAATTTGAAAAATTATGAGTTAGACCTTAAAACCTTTGAGGTAGACTGCCACACCCGGGAATGGAAGTCCAAATGTAAAAATTAGTTGTGTGCCTGTTGCTTAGAGTAGGGAAAAGAACTGTAAGCTAGTTTGTCAAGGAAAGACCAAGGCTTAGCCTGGTGCTATCTACTACTGATAGGAGCCACTCATGACTTGATGATTCAGTATCATCTAAGTCGGTGAGCACACATGCCTCAGAAGTAACCAGCCTCATTTCCCTGGATGCACAGCCACTGAAACTCTGGAGAAGAAATCTGTATTGTTTATGCTGCTGGGTCTATGGTGTGTTATAGTGTGTTATAGTGACTGGAGATGTTTATACAGTCCCTGTGACAAGAAGCAGGTGGGGGGTGCCCACGGTATACAGTAGCGTATACACTGGGCCAGGAATGACTAAGTCACCTGAGTGAAAGTGAACCACAGGTTGGACAGGAGCTTGGGTGGCTGGTGATCAGAGACCCTCAACCAGAATGGCTCACTCCGGGATTGGCGGTGGTTGATAGAGGGGACTGACAGCTAACATAGGAGGACTGCAGGTCCACGAGGAAAGAAGTGTCTGCACGAGGGGAGGTGACTTGGGCTGTGAGTGACAGTGGGAAAGGTGTCCTTCAACCTGCTTCCAGCTGGCTGCCAAATATGACCCTTGTCCTTGTCTAACTCTTGAATAATTTCTCCTGCCTTGCCCCCTGTGATAAGATGCTTGTGCCCCAACCACATATCCAGACTAGACCAGGTCTTAGGCCATTCAGAAGCTGGAAAAATGTATTCCTCTAAATGACAGAAGCACAAGCTTCCAAACTAGAAATTACCTTTTGGAAGAGATCATAACTAATGTGAGAACTTTCATGGGACACTTTAATTCTGGAAATATGAGGATATTCATACTCATTTTGTCTTTCAGGAGGCCTGATACATAACAAAATCAGCCAGTTGCACTTTCTTCATGATTAAATATAAAGTAAGCTTAGGTTGCCTGTTAAAAATGGCATGTGTTCACTGGACACAGTCATGGGTTTTAATGAGAGAATTTCTAGGATGTCATACTTTGATCACAGTCACCTCCTCCTTCCTTCTCCCCGCTCCTGATTATTTTCCAGTGCTGAAAATGGAGCACATATATAGAGTTCCCTTTTGTTTCATGTAGAGTATCTACATGTGTGTGCTGGGCATGCATGCCATGGCCCATGTGTGAAGTTTAGAGTGCAGCTTTCATGGGTCCATTTTCTGCTTGCACTACTTTAGGGAAGAGTTTGCCATGCTTGAGGTGGCATGCCCTATACTGCAGGCAGCCCGTCCTGGGTGAGTATCCCAGGTGAGTATCCCAGGTGAGTCTTCCAGGTGAGTCTTCCAGATGAGGAGTGTTCCAGATGATGAGTGTTCCAGGTGAGTGTTTTAGATGATGAGTGTTCTAGATGATGAGTGTTCCAGATGAGTTTTCCAGATGATGAGTGTTCCAAATGAGGAGTGTTCCAGATGATGAGTGTTCTAGATGATGAGTGTTCCAGGTGATTGTTCTAGATGATGAGTGTTTCAGGTGAGTGTTCCAGGTGAGTATTCCAGATGATGAGTGTTACAAGCAAGTGTTCTGTCTGTGCCTCCTCTCTCACCATTGAGTGCTGAGAACACAGGTGCAAGCCGTTGAATCTGGCTCTTTGTATGAGTTATAGGGATCAAGCTCAGGCCATCAGACCTCTGTCACAAGTGCCTTTGCCTGCTCAGCCATCTCAGTGACCCTGAGGTTGCTCTTTCAAAATTCAAGATCAAAATTCTGACATTTCCTTTAAGAAGATGTAAATACAGAGGATTAAATTTGTACTTAAAAATTACTATTTGTAAATTACTATTGTAGAGGAGTGTTGTGTGTGTGTTTTGATTCTTGCTTTCATCTATATAATAATTCACTACCAGAGGCGAAGACAGGACTCAAGCAACAAAGACAAGCAGGGCACTGAACTTCACCTTGAGTGGAGGAGTGGCTGGGCATGACACAGACTTAGCTAGAACACTGTGTTAACGCTACATTCATTGTTGCTTCGTGGTCCAGTTAGACATGGCAACCTCTGGGTTTCCTTGAAACACGGCACAGGAAGTGGTAAGGTACAGGTAGACATAAACTCACAAGATCTTTCTCTTGGGATGAAGGAGGACCCAATAGCACACAAAAGACCTAAACAACATGCCTGTAAGATATGGCAGGGGGCTGGAGATGAGGCTAGACCAAGGTATCTCCAGTGAGCACTGCGGCTGGAAACCCGAACACTCAGAGATCAGAAGCACCCGTGTCTCACTTCCCAAAGGCATTCTTTATGTTGCACCCTGGGATTGTTGTTGTGATGCAACAGTTTCACCTATAAGTTCAGACTCAGAAGCTGCACAGATACAGCAAGATACAGAACACTTCGTGGAGGAACTCATGATGCTTTCGGTAAGTTTAATATTCCACGTTGAGCCCCACTCACCGCATGTGGCGCACGGGCCACAATTTGGGCAGACCTGGAATAGAGTGAAGCCAGGAGTAAGGAGCCTATCGGTGAGGCTAGAGGGATGGAGTTTTCCAAGCCGGGAGCTAAGTGAGACTCTGCTCTCAGAGGGCAGATGCATGCTAGTTTGCACTTAGCTCCCAGAATGTTCCAGGCTGGTTCATTCCTCAAAGGACCAAGTTTGGAGGGGGGAATACCAGAAACTTGGAGAACGCAATGTTTGGAGGTCATCCAGCTAAGGATCCTTCTCACTTTACAATCAACTTCTTAGATTTGATTGTTTGCTGGTATGTAAGATAACTTTCCACCCATCCACTGAAGTCTTCCCATGTGGGAAAAGGGAGGCCAAAACAAATTAAAAAGAAAAAAAAAGAATAAAGAAGAGAAACATTTCAGAAAGTTTTTAAAAACCAATATTAAAAAGTCCTCAGAGAAGAAGAAAAATATATATTGTGGTCATGAAACAAGAATTGCCTGCTATAAAAAATGAGGAGCACTATATTAGGCATTAAAATTTTTAATATCGCAAATTGAAACTATCAGGATGAGTGTGAGAAAATATAGGAGGCGTTAAAGAGCTGTCCCAGGAACTGTGACAAAAAGAAGTCAAGAAGTGTAGAACTCAAGAGAAAACACAGTTAAATCAGAAGGTTCAAGATAGAGATCTGGAAGACGGGGGTGTAAAAAAATAGCTAGCAGGAATTATGTTAAAAGAGAACAAAAGAAATACATAGCACAAAATAGTCTTTCCAAAATCTCAATAAAATATCCCTGAAATAAAGTACATGGATCAAGTTGCCCTCAAACTGCCCACAAAGCAGAATGACCGATGAGAAACAACTCGGCATGTCATCATGCGAGGTTTCAGGGAGGGGGAATTCTCCTGGCTAACTGACAGTGACATCATCGTTCGCCTCCTAGAGGGAGCTGCACAGCGCCACCCAAAGATGGGTGCTCCTGTACTTCTGAAGCCTTATAAATGATACCATGTTCACACACACACACACACAAAGGACCTTTACAAATGTGATTGAGAATCTGTAAAATGGGATGATTCTAGGCTACCATATGCGTCTTAAATGCCATTGTCAGTGTCCTTAGAAGAGACGCACAGGGAGAGAAAGAAAGTGATGACAGATGGAGACTTGACACCCTTGGGGGGGGCCTGCCCCTTTCTAAACAGAAGCAGAGGGAGATGGAAGGGGGTAGAGGGGAGGATGGGGGGGAGGACTGGGAGAAGAGGAGGGAGGGGGAGACTTTGATCAGGATGTAAAGTAAATATTAAAAAAAGAAAGTAGTAGAGAAGGAAAGAAAGAAGGAAGGAAGGGAGGGAAGGAGGGAGGGAGGGGATGAAGGAAGAAAGAAAGGACCTTATATTGCATGAGAATGTGATTTACAAACTAGAATTGTAAGTCAAGTAAGTGAACAACAGTTAAGCACGAAATCATCAAGTCTCTAATACATTGACCTTCTATGGATGTTTTCTCTGAAGATAATGGAGTATGTATCCCAAATGAACATGAAGGAACCATCCAGTAAGAAGAGACATCTGGAATCTAGGAGTGGAGAAACCAACACAGGGGAGCCGTGATGGTTCTTATTGCGTGGAAGCAGATAAAGGCTCTGGAACACAGCCATGAATAAGTCTGGATTCCTGCTGGTGCTGGGAGTGCTAGCCTGAGGAAGTGTTGCCAAGGAAACCGGAGGGACACACAGGTGACCCAGTGTGTCCAAGACCATTCTGTAATGCCAGTAGAATGGTTACTTAGCTAGCAATCACGGGTAAGAAACTAACCAAAGGAATAAAACAATGCTACACCCTGCGTTACGCAAATGTGGCGGAAGAAAAGAAATGGACGGATGTGGATCAACAATGATTAAGAAAGTAAAGTAAATGTTGTCGAGTCGTTTGGTGATGTGTCTGTCCTTCAGCAGGCAGGGAGCAAAAGGAAGAGGTACACAGGACAGATGATCCCCCCACAAATATTCCATACTGTGGAGCCAGTGCACAGCACTTATCATGAAGAATAAATATCAGTGTGTGCCTGGCATTTAGAAATAGGAAAATAAATGCCAGAAAAGCATTTGAAAGAGGGTGCTGTTGGGGAGTAAACATCACAAAATGTGGCCTGTTGTTGTTATAACCCATGAAAAATATACTTAGGCATCTAAACCTATTACTTTTTTAGGTACAACTTTGCTTTACAAAAAATGAAGGTTAACTAAATCCTTCCTTTTGGAATGGGCTGCACGGTGACCCTCCACAGTGCACTTGCTTCTGTCCTAGGTCACAATCCAACAGAGCGTGAACTCAGGCAGAGAGAACCCCTAAAGGGGTGGCTAAATTGAATCGAGACCCATGGGGTGGGTGTGTTCACACAAGCATGGAGCCTGGGACTCAGGTCGGGGAAACCTCAGCACGAGGTCTGAAAGAGGCATTCTCTCTAAGCAGGACTCATTGCTGCAAAAACTCTAGTCTTAAACTCACTCGTGGTCTTAGAATCTCCACTAAAAAATAAACTTCTGCTGAATTAATCCCGCCTGTGGCATTTTATCATAGCAGCCCTGGGAAAAACTAATTTTACAGTTACTGTGTGGTAATTGTCCTATTTGGGATAGCAATCCGGGATTCGTTCTACTGATGAGCTAGGCATCGATTGAAGGCAATTGCTGCTGTCAATCGCCGAGCAAGAAGATAAATCCTGGGGCAGGAAATGAAAGTCCTTGAAAAATACAGAGGAAAAGTCCCCGTTTGAGTCGAGCATGAGTGACAGCTTTGGGGCTCCTACTCAAGGCTTTAACACATGGAACTTCCTCACAATGTTGTGAGCTGTCTGCCCTAGCCGTAAAGAACCAGGAGGCAATGTGGTCCAGTAAAGGTCCTCCTGGGGTCAAGTTTAGACAAAGGCATCCTTCTGGACATGCTTGTGTGATCCTTAGTGCTTGGTGACCCCCATGGAGCTCCCAGGTTCCCCTGGGTTACACTCGGCACTGATCAGGGATTTCAGGAAGCATGGCCAAGGCACAGTCAGGCCAAGAGCGTCAGTGTCCCCAGGGAGGACAGCTGTACCCACCTGACAGCAAATACTTCTTGGGCTGTACAAACGGCACATTATGCAACTCTGTAATCTGTTGCTGTCCGTGTGTAGCAATGACTGTCTTCCTGGGCTAATGGGATGCTTAAGAACCTAAAAATGTGGTTTTGTTTTTAATTCCTTGAAAGAACAGCTACAGAATAAAGATCATTGGTCACTGTATTTGACTAAATACTTAACACACCACCATCTGTGCCCATGCAGCCTCACTTCTAACCCAGATGAACTCAGGGCAGGTTTTCCCCTAGTGCGCTGGATTCCTGTCCTGCCATGGCCCCTCCCCTTCCTCTAGCATGATCTTTCTCTTTTCTCCTCCATTGTTCTCGCTAGCGCACACTCGCACTAGGAATCCTCATATCTTTCTTTTATTTTAATTTTTGCTCTTGATCTCACGTTCCCCTCTGTTCTCACCCTGTCCTCTGTTCCTCCTTATATCAAACCTCCTGGAAGGGATAGCTGCATTCCGCTCGATCTGCTCTTCATCTGCTATTCTCTTGGGAGGCTACCTCAAACAGGCTTTTGTCCCTGATGCAATGCTAAAACAGCCCTTGCCAAGGCCAGGGCCAACAAGGACCTCTTCTTACTTGACCTTATACCTCTCAGCAGCATTAGCCACGGCTGGCCCCTCCCATCTTCTTATAGCCTTTCATACCTGGTTTCCAGGATACCACAATCTCCTCCTTTATCTTTGTCTCTTACCTTCCTTTCCCTGAGGTTTTTTTTTTCTTGCAGAGTTTTCCTCTCTTTCAGGTTGCTGAATGCCCAAGTAGCCCAGGGTCTTTCTATATTAACTTTACATTTATTCTTTAGGTGTTCTCATTCCATTTCATGGCTTTAAAAATAACCGTAAGCAGATGGCCCTGGGATTTAAATACATAGCCGCAGTTTGTCCCCGGAAATCTACATGGCTGAGCCTCAGTCTGCTTAAGTTCCAGTTTCATCCTCTTCCTCACAAACACAATTTTGTCCTATCCCTTCTTGCTTTTGGGGATGGTGGTTGAACTGTCTGAGCCAATGGAACTACCACAGTGATACTGTCTTACTACTTTTTGTCTCAGGACAGACGTATCTTTATTAGGTATCTCTTTTATTAGAGTTTTAACTATTTTTAAACACTGCTTCTTTCCTAGCAGGATTCAAAGCCAAAGATTATAGGAACTTAAAATCTAAAAGAAAAAGCCACAAGAAGAAAAGGTTAGCTTTATGCAACAAAAGAAAGAAATCAAGATTTGAAGAGGACCATCCAATTGAGCTTTGTTCTCGGCTTACCAAGTCTTCCCAAACAAAAGATGAAGATGGTGGCTTAAACCATCACTTTGGAGACAGAGAGAGGCAAGAAGGAAGGGTTATACTGCCTGGGCTCAGATGGGTCCTCAGGATGGAGCTGGGATGTCTTTTCTCCAAGTACTGATAAGCCTGATGGGGTGTGACCTTCTGTATCTATGCTTCTCTTATTGTTGATGAACGAAACACTCTTTGGCCAATAGAGGCAGGAAGGTAGGTGGGACTAGGAGATGAGGAGAATTCTGGGAAAGGTAGGCAGAGACAGAGAGAGAGAGACCACAAAGAGACATATAACCTTGAAAGGAGTATCAGGTTCCGGGCATTCACCGGTAAGATAAGACCACATGGAAATAAATAGCTTTATAGAAATGGGTTAATAGCCGGGCGTTGGTGGCGCATGCCTTTAATCCCAGCACTTGGGAGGCAGAGGCAGGTGGATCTCTGTGAGTTCGAGGCCAGCCTGGTCTACAGAGCTAGTTCCAGGACAGCCTCCAAAGCTACACAGAGAAACCCTGTCTCGTAAAACCAAAAAAAAAAAAAAAGAAAGAAAGAAATGGGTTAATAACTAAGACAGAGCTAACCAATAAGAAGCCCTAGTCATTGGCCAACAGCTTAATAATTTATGCAGAATCTCTGTGTGTTCATTTGGGGTTGAAGCGGCAGGACCTGGCGGGACAGAAACCTCCAGTAACATAAGCCCAAGTAGGCAACAGTCTGTCCTGGAAGATGACAAGGCATGCATTCCAGGGAAAAAACGAGAAGGGTCTAATTACCTCCCCAGGGTCCCTATAGCTGGGATTTATAACGACCAACTCCATCACCACCAGACTTTCCTTACACGGTGAACATGCACTAAACCTGGCACCATATGAGACTTACTCAATGTCATTCAGTGGCCAGAGGGGGTCACACCAAAGAAGCCAGTCACACATCTGTGGGCCTCTAGCACTGGTATTTTATTCCCATGCACAGTGCCCTTCAAGTTTTTCTTTCGAAAGCCTCACAAATAACAGCTTTTAGCCCATCAGGTGATATTTTGCTTCCTGAAGCATTTAAATTAATTTTCTATTACCAATGCAAATGCGTACTTTCCAATTTGCCCACTGCACAACAAAGCCTAATTTAAAGCAATTAATGTTCATTAATGGACCCATCTGCATGTTTATCACTTTACCCTTAAATACTTGAGGCATGGAATCCGTAGTCTATAGCCCACTTCCTATCAGCATGGATCTTTCTCTTCAAGGGTAGATGTAAGGTGCGCATGCCAGAATTTCAGGTCTTTGCAGCAAAACCACACTGTTCTTACAGGAAAAGTTTTGATGAGAAGGTTGAATACCACAGTAATAAACATACTTAATGCAAAACCAGGCTGTACTCCTTGTGTCTCTCTTGCTCTGGTCTGTGTCTTTGCCCACAGCTGGATTGGCACAGCTGTGAGTAGCTGCTGGCCACTGACCATGGCAGCAGCTTACACCTCTTTTTTCTTTTATGCCACCCTGAAGCCACAGAAGGACACTGAGTGGGGAAGTAGAAAAATATCACCATGACACCAAAGATTAGCTTTAGCATAGAACAGTCACCGTGTTGCCATTTATTACTGGCACTAATTGCGTGTGCTTGTGAGTCCTTCTAGAGCTACAGCGTCTGTTTTCCATACTACCTGACGGTGTTTTATCCCCCAAGCACACTGAGATAATGTGTTAGAAGACAAAAGCATGTTGTGACAAAAGCAAACAAGCAATGACAACAACAACAGAACCAGGCTCTTCCTCCACAACACCCGTCTAATGTGTTAAATCTGGGCTTTGCAATCCATCACCTGTGTGTGTGTGTGTGTGTGTGTGTGACAGAAAGACAGACAGAAAGACAGATAGACATAGTGGTTGTTAAATGTTCTAGATTTCTACAAAATGTGTAACACAATAGTATCAGTATTAAAGGAACTCTAAGGACTAAATTGTGCTAATACCTGTAATTTTTAATATAGAGGTTGGTAGACGGCAATGGCTTGATGGATGTTGCAGGAAGAAAACAAAAACAGTAGGTTCTTTGGAAATAAGAGGCATTTTCACTAAAGCTTCTCCATGGAGCCACAGGTGAGGTGCTGCTATGTGGCACGTGGACTCAGAGACAAGCTCAGTGCCTGCTGGCACCAGGGCACATTCAGGACGCTTCTTTTCACCGTCTCTCCCCATCCTAGAGAATAGCATAAATAAGTACCCCTTCCGGGACACTGCTACATCTAACGTATGACAGCCAAGTGTACGTGTAGTTCTTGACAAAAGAGAAAGAAGTCAATGATGTGTTGACATCATTGTAGCAAATGCATTTGTATTTTGAAAACTCGTGATATTGAATAAAGACCAACACATACGAATTCTCTATTCGTAAAATAAATAAAAAACAGTTAAACATCTCCACATGCGTGATTTCAATGAAATTTACATTTACCAGGCATTATCACTTTGGTGGAAGGCAAAATGATATTGTGCTTGTCACTGGAGGGACAGATGGAGTAGAGCTTAGGAGGCTGACAAGCTAGCTGACAGAAATGAGTAATATTTACGTTCCTACCAACCTAATGGCAAGCAATTATCTCTGAACTAGATAACAAATGTACTTCTTTATCCTAAAACCTGACACATGTTATGGAAGTTTCCAGAAGGCATATTTTGTATAAGGAAGCAGCTGCCTCTGTAGCTAGCAAATAGTGGAAGAGTTTAATTTGTGCTGACCCTTCCAGACGCTTCCGTTTTAACTGAGATAGCAAGAGGACAGGAAGTTTACCTGACATTGTCTGTTACTTTCTGGATCTATTTCTCTGTTTAAATATTGACTTATGAGTGCAGTTTTACTTCATATTCAATACCATTTACTGATTCGGACATTAGTAAAGTATGAATTGCTCTCTATGCAATACATAGTCATACTATTTTATTAATATCATAAATAAAACCAATGGAAGTGGAAACCTTAATGTTTAGCTTGAACTGAAGATTCTTTGCGTGACCATGAATATTTTCCTGACATGCCTAATTATCATCTTATGTATTAAAATTGGCAATTTGTTTTGCCATAGCTCATCAGAGGTGACAATATACAGTTATATTTTATTAATGTAAGGTTTTATGGCATTTAAGTATCTCTATATTGTCTGTTTTGATCATTTTTTCTCATAAACATATTCTGTAAGATATAGTAACCAAACAAAAAAGTATCCTGTATAAAATTTCATATACTGAAGCAAAATACAAGACCTATTTGAAATTATCTTTACCTCTACGCTCATGAATGCATAAAACATCAGTTATTTATAAAGAAGCTAATGTATATAAATGAAGTTAAATGGAAAGTATGTATATTCACAAGTATCTTTGATGGGATTGGCCAAATATTTATAATCCAAATCACTTATATTTGAAACAAGGAATTAGAGTATAACATATTGTTGTGAGATCCTAACTGAGGTATCAATTAAGAACAGAGAAAGTATCCTTGACCACTTAAAGTTACTTATAAATGTAGCTCAATTACATAATAATCTTAATATAGTAAAAACAGAGGAAGGAAAGACAAAATTGAGAGTGTATGTGTGACATTTCAGGAGTTGACGGAATTTTCCATTCAAAAGAAATAGCACAAGAAGTACCAGAATAGAAATCAAGAAAATCGATGCCCTACTATGCAGCCAATATCCTAGTTACAATAATAAATCCATGAATAGATACAGAAAGCATGAAGAAAAACTTGGGATATCTCAACTTTATTTGGCTTCGTTTATTAATGAGAGATTATGAAAAAGAAAAGAAGTGTACAAAAACATATAATAGAGAACTTTGAACAGATAACAAAGGCTCCAAGGATGCTGAATACCTTGACCTTAGGAATGAGGGAAGATGGCTATTCTTGACACTGGAGCTAAACAGAAGATGGGAGGAGACTGCCAACTAACATGCCCTACATGCTTATTCTTAATAAGCTAGGAGGGATGTTTACAGAATGAGTGAGGGCTGGGGGTTCTTAGAACGGAGAGGAACAGAGTGAGGCTCATGTCTCCCAGAAAGCTCCAGGCATGCAGCCAGAATCATGGCTGAGTTTTCAGGATGACCAGGTGACTCAGTATTGAGTGGTGTTTCCTCTAACAGAGCTCAGAATTGTGGAGTCGGAGGTGGAGATACACATTTAGACTCAGACGAAGAAGAGAGTGATGATAGTGACCATGGCAATGACAATTACTGACTATCTGTAGGGACGATATTATAGCATTCATCCATCCAATTATGTACATAGCCCCCTTGTTACAAGTGAGAAGGTGGAAACTTCTTTTCTGTTTGGTGTTTGTATTTTTATGTGGTGCTTTGCTTTTTGAAGCAGCATCTTACATTGTAACTCAGGCTGGCCTGGAACTTACATTCCAGCCTGGTCTGGCCTTGAACTCATAGAACTCCTGCTTCCCCCTGACTGCAGAGTCCTAGGTTATAGTCATGAACCATCGCATGGAGCCTGAGATTTCTTTTTTATGAAGCTGTATTGAGTCATAGTTACATATCATAAAATAAATATAAACAAACCTATTACACAAAAATAGGTTTGAATTGTACTTGATAAATCTCTAATGTGGTCAACTATCGCACCATCAGTTTTAAAATATTTTTATCACTTTAAATCCCCTCAAGCTTTTTAATACTCAGCCCTGTTCCAACTCCCTAAGGGGGCTTTATAAATTTTCCTTCTCACTGAAACAGATTCCTGCAGTCTGGTGGATCTAACTTGTTCGTCTTCTGTCACTTAGGGTAATGTTTTGGTGGTTTGTTCACTCAGTGGTATGCACTAGTATTTTGCATGCTTTTAATTGATAAATGCCATTTAACCATGGATATGTATTTGAAATAGATGCAAGTTCGCATAATTCCAGGTTTAAGACTGTCACAGGACATCATAGCTGTGAATATATAGACAGTTCTTTTGAAAGGAGATGTAGTTTCACCCACCGGTGCTGGTCCCTAGAAATGGAGTTGTAGAGATATGCACTAAGGCTTTTCTTATGTGTTTTGAAAATTACAATTTTTCCGTGTAGGTATGCTTTCATATGTTCTCATTAGAAATATACAATAGTTCTTCACCATCTTGTACTCCTTCTGTCTTCTGTCCATTTGATCTTAGCCATTTGTGTGACATGTAATAAGCATCTAGAAATGTTTAATTAGCATTTTACTAGAGATGAGTGTTCTGTACCTTATTATGCATTTCTTAATCACTTGTATATCTTTGATGAAATGTCTAGTACTACCCACATGACATGATCATTTTTTAATTAGAATTTTTGTCTTTTTGATGAGATTTAAGGTTTCTTTTTAATATTCTCAGTACAAATATTTCTTTATATAGTTTGAAAGCAGTTTCTCCCAGTCTGCATTATTGATAATGCAGTTTGAGGTGCAAATAGTTTTTATGGTTGATTTTTATTGAGTTCTTTCATTGTGAATGTCTTTAATAACCTTTCTAAGAATTCTGTCTAGTCCAAGTTTACAACTCTTTCTTCCATCTTTTTTACCCTCTTGAAGCTTTATACATTTGTCACTCACATTTAGGTTTAGTTAAATAATGAGATTTAAAGGGTCAGATATGAGGTTTGAGTCTCAGTTCTTTTTTTCTTTTTCTCCTTCAATGAGTAAAATTTGAGCTGTCTGGTGGCATCTCATTGATGGAAAAGAACACTCCTCCACTCATTTGCCTTGGAACACTTGTCATGTGTCAATGACTGTAAATAAAGAAACTTCATCTGAAATTATCCAGGTTTCTGTCATTGTACTATATGCATATTCTCACACAAAGCCATACCTCATATCTAAGGCAGAATTTTTGTCTTCTCTGCTTTTTCTTCTTAGTTGAAAACTCAGTAATTAGGGTTGGAAGCTTTAGGTTTTCATGCTAAACCTTCAGGGTTACAACTGTCTCTAAAACACTGAGTGGTTACTCTCTGATATCTGTATTTTGTCTTAGTGTTATTTAATCTTAAATGACTTTTTATTTCCCTGGACTTACTTATCTTATAAGGTTCTATTAGAAGATTATTAGCATTTAATAATTTGCATTTTCCAAGTTTTCTCTCATGTTGTGGATCACTGATTTGTTGAAATCAGAACAAACATTTTCAATAATTTTAAGACTTGAATATGAGTAGAGAGTATTTTCCATAATTTTGTAAGGATTTTTCAACATAGGGTTTCTCTCTAGCTTTGGAGGCTGTCCTGTAATTTGCTCTGTAGACCAGTCTGTCCTTGAACTCTGAGATCTGAATGTCTCTGCCTCCTGAGTGCTGGAATAAAAGACATGTGCCACCACTGAGGAGTAGACAATAGGAAATAGTCAGATTGAGAGCTGAAATCAATAAAACAAAAAAAATCCAACAAGATAGACAAACCCTTATCCAAACTAACCAAAAAAAAGCACAGAGAGATACCTAAATTAACAAAACCAGAAATGAAAAGGGCTATAAAACAATAGGCACTGAAGAATTGCAGAGAATCATCAGGGTGGTACTTTGAAAACCTGTACAACACAAAATTGGAAAATCTAAAAGAAATGGACAATTTTCTGGATACGTACAACATACCAAAATTAAATCAGAACCAGATAAACAAATTAAATAGACCTATAACCCCTAAGGAAATAGAAGCAATCCTCTAAAGTCTCCCAACCAAAAAAAAAAAAGTCCAGGGCCACATGGCTTCAGTGCAGAATTCTACAAGAACTTCAAAGAAGAGCTAGCACCTATATTTTGCACATTTTTATTGTACAGCACTTGAGACTCCATTGTGACACTCTCTGTATGCATTGGCATATTTTCTGTCCTGAAGAATATCCCACTATGAAATAGGAGTCTATTGGCTGAATTGTGTCACAATATCAGCTGAGCCAAAATCACTCCTAGAAACAGGATATTGGATCTCCCCTCCCAAGCTGTCTATTAATCCATACTTTTAATTTTTTATTCAAGTATTTGGGGACCTCTGTTATTGGTTTATGCACATTGATCATTATGTATTTTTCTAATATACTGATTTTCTATTAAATGTCTATTTTTTGATATTTATTTTTATTATTTTTAAAACCATCTTATTTTACATACCAATCACAGTTCCCCCTACCTCCTATCCTCCCATGACCTCCACCCTCTCCCCACACCACCTCCTATCTACTCCTCAGAGAGGGCAAGGTCTCCCATGGGGAATCATCAAAGTCTGTCCCATCATTTGGGGTAGAACCACCTGCCCCGCATCCAAGCTGAGCAAGGTATTCCTGCTAGCAGCCCCACAAACTAAGTCTCCCAACTGTCACCCACATTCAGGGGACCCAGTTCAGCACTGTGTAGGTTCCCACCTGTCATTTTGGGTCAGCTGTCTCTGTGGGTCTCCCCAACATGGTCTTGACTCCTTTGCTCATATTAACACACCAACCTCTCTATGACTGGGACTTGGCCCAGTGCTTAGCTGTGGATCTCCACATCTGCTTCCATCTGTTGGGGAAGTCCTGTTATTTGCCTGTGCATTTGTCAATAAAGTACTGTCTGGCCAATAGAAAACCTAGATAGGAGGGGCTAGGAATCCAGGAGGATTCTGGGTAGGAGAAACACAAGAGAGTCAACATGTGACGCCATGGGGGTAGGACGCAGGGAACTATTCTCTGGTAAGAAACATACTTAGATTAACAATTATGGGGTAATTACTTAAGGCAGAGCTAGCCAGTAAGAGACAAACAAGGCCAACAGCTTCATAATTAATATAGCCTCCTGTGTGTTTATTTGGGACTCATGCGGATCTAGAACCAGGCTGGCGCGGCAGAGCCCAGGCAACTGGCGGGGGATAAACCAAAGCGGCTAGCAAAAGAAAAAGCTTCTCTTAACATAATGGTTGTCAGGAGTGGGATTGAATTTCCACGCAAAACAACAAAAGCTTTAAAGGAATTTTAGAAACAGAAGAACGGAGAGAAGCACAGATTTGGTAGCAGCATTTTCTCAGGTGTGCTCTGTTTTGTTAGCGACAAGCCGAGATTCACGTGGCTCATTTACCGGAGTCTGCCTGACTCAGCATAAAAAGAAAAAAAAAAAAGCAAGGTTGTTTTAAGAGACTCTGCTAATGATTGAAAGGTGTGTGCGTACAGCTGGAAGTGGCAGCTTTTGCTGGATGTCAGCATGGACTGAGGCGGTAAGCTGGAATCACGCTTACGCCCTCCATCTTGAAACGGCAGTTTAAAACAGCCGCGGTTTTACAGATAAGACACGTGGCCAGAAAAACATAAAGCTTTACAGTAAAGTCAGACTTGGATGAACAAAACCTCTAAAGGTTTACAGTGTGTTTAAAAATATACGTGAGATTGAGAGAGAAAATGAAACGACAAAGTGGTAAATAAATTCAAAAGCTGGCTGTGGTGGCGCACGCCAGTAGGATTTACTCCAGAGGCAGAGGCAGGCGGATTTCCAAAGAGAAACCCTGTCTCAGAGAAAAAGAAATAAAAGTGAAAGAAATTGAGTAATAATAATAATAGATTAATAAATAAGCCACATAAAGATGGAAAATACACAGAGAGTCTGGATACTGTACGCTATTGTGTTTTTCAGTTTTTTCATTGCTAAGGAAGGAACAGCTACTGAAGTACACTTGATTATAAATGCTGCTGAATTAATTCAACTTATAGCTTTTGAAAATGCCTTGACTTCAAAATTTAAGTATAAGGATATGTTACTTGGAAAAGGAGTTTTTATTTATGTTTCTACAGAAAATGAACAGCTAAGGATTCCTTCCAGGCTTTTGTGGTTTGACGAAGCAAGACCCCCGGAAGCAGTGAACCAGGTGTTCCAACAATCGAAACAGCGAAGATGATACAGCTTTACAGACCCCGAAAATATGGACTTATACAGGTTTCTGAGTTTTGTCATGATCCCCATGGTATAAACAGCGCCCCCTTCCAACAGGAAGCAGTTTGGAATGAGCGACGTCCCAATTCCCATCTTGTTTATAAATCTTTGTTTTCATTTAAATGGGATTGTTTATAATTGGCTAATGATCACAGCCAATCTTTTTTAATGGTAAAAAAGGGGAATTATGGTATGGGTATTGTTTTTCATTTATTGAGACAAAATCAAGGTCAATTTTGTGATGCTTATATTTCTCCTCTTGATTAAGTATTGTGCTTATACTGATCTTTTACAACGTAATGCATAATTGAAAACAGACTATAGATAGTTACTTATAATAGAATTTCTAGTTACATAAGTTAGGTTTCTAGATATACAGAAATATATTTGAGATGGACAGTCTTCAAACCTCTCAAAGACCTTCAGAACATGGCATTTAAAATGGTTTAGGGTTTGTCTTGACAATGAGAAATGTCTGCTCCTGGCAGCACCAATTACGTCTGAGAGGAAGATGGGCATCGAAGAAACTCGTTATAAAGTTTGCTTTCAACATGGCAAGATTAGCCATTTGGGCAAGAAACTGCTCTTGCCTAGATTGTTTGACTGTTGTTGTATCATCTGGACATGCAGGACCCACAGGAAAGTGACTACTGAACTCAGTCTTACAGGGTTCCTGCTTGATGAAGAGTCTACGAGACTTTCTGCAGGACAAAGAAAAATGACTGACAGACTGCCAACGCAGATGGACAGTTTGAAATTTCCTGCTTTGCTGAGAAGTGTTCCAGACACATTGTGGCCTATGGGCTGAAGATGGATGCCCCAACGTTACAGAGGAACTTCGGGTGACTGTCCAGGCAGTAAGATGTCTCTGTCAATCCTAGTGTTTATATATTATCCTTCTGTGGTCTTTGATAGAGTTGAAGACAGATAGTTATAATTATAGTTTTCCTTAGTTATGATAAGAGATAAACTACATATAGAACTTTGGACTCACAAGGATGAGATGGGTGATATTTTCTTTAAATCTTGCTAAAATATTGTAACTATGTTCTTACTTGATAACTGTTCTGTCATATACAATTTGACTATGTTAAAATTAAGACCTTTCTTTTGTTTAAACAGAAAAGAGGAGATGTTGGGGAAGTCCTGTTATTTGCCTGTGCATTTGTCAATAAAGTACTGTCTGGCCAATAGAAAACCTAGATAGGAGGGGCTAGGAATCCAGGAGAATTCTGGGTAGGAGAAACACAAGAGAGTCAACATGTGACGCCATGGGGGTAGGACGCCGGGAACTATTCTCCGGTAAGAAACATACTTAGATTAACAATTATGGGGTAATTACTTAAGGCAGAGCTAGTCAGTAAGAGACAAACAAGGCCAACTGCTTCATAATTAATATAGCCTCCTGTGTGTTTATTTGGGACTCATGCGGATCTAGAACCAGGCTGGCGCGGCAGAGCCCAGGCAACTGGCGGGGGATAAACCAAAGCGGCTAGCAAAAGAAAAAGCTTCTCTTAACACCATCCATTGCTGGATGAAGGTGCATGTGTTTCTTTTTGTAAAGGGGTTACCTCACTCAGGATATTTTTCTAGTTTCACCCATTTGCCTGCAAATTTTAAGATGTCATTGGTTTTTTTTTTTTAATCTCTGAGTAGTACTCCATTGCATAAATGTACCACACTTTCTTTTTTTATTTTTTTATTTTTTATTTTATTTTTCAGTTCAAATTTAGATAAGAAACAAGGTTGCTTCACAAGTCAGCTCCAGGTCCCTCTCCCTTTCCCTCCCCTCCTCGCGTGCCCTCCCCCAAGCCCCCCCCCCGTTATCCCCTCATTCCCCCAGGGAGGGTGAGGGCCTCCATGGGGGTGTCCATAGTCTGTCATTTCAGACCCTTCCCCAAGAGTTCAGGGTGAGAGTACACCTCACATTGTTCCATGGGAGTCCAAAGTCCGTGTGTATACTTGGGATGGGTACTGATCTGCTGCCCAAGGCTCAATAGATTACCTAGGCCTCCTCACTGACACCCAGATTCAGGGGGTCTTGATCAGTCCCATGCTGGATTCCCAGGCTCATGCCTGGGATTCAACAGTTAACCTTTGTCTGGTCAGCTGTTTCTGGGGGTTAAACCAGCCCAATCTTATTCCCTTTGATCATCAGTCCTCCCTCTCTGTTACTGGCTTTCTTGAGTTCAGCTCAGTACTTAACCAAGGGAATCTGCCTCTTCTTCGATTAGCCACTAAACGAAGTTTCTGTTTCCCAGACTCTCTGGCCATAGGATTGTAGGCTGGCACTCCCCAGATCTATGTCTAAAATCCATATATGAGAGAGTACATGCCATGTTTCTCTTTTTGTGACTGGGTTACCTCACTCAGGATGGTTTCTTCTAGTGTCATCCATTTGCCTGCGAATCTCATGATTCCATTACTTTTTTCTGCTGAATAGTACTCCATTGTGTAGATGTACCACATTTTCTCTATCCACTCTTCGGGTGAGGGACATCTAGGTTGCTTCCAAGTTCTGGCTATTACAAATAAAGCTGCTATGAACATAGTGGAACAGACATCTTTGTTGTATGAATGGGCATCTTTTGGATATATGCCTAAGAGTGGAGTTGCTGGATCTTGTGGTAGGTTTATTCCCATTTTTCTGAGGAATCTCCATACTGATTTCCAAAGTGGCTGAACCAGTTGGCACTCCCACCAGCAATAGAGGAGTGTCCCCCTTTCACCACATCCTCTCCAGCATAAATTGTCATTGGGGTTTTTGATTTTAGCCATTCTGACAGTATCTCTGATGGTATCTCAGAGTTGTTTTGATTTGCATTTCCCGGATGGCTAAGGATGTTGAGCACTTTCTCAAGTGCCTCTCAGCCATTTTAGACTCCTCTATTGAAAACTCTCTATTTAGTTCTGCAGCCCACTTTTTAATTGGGTCCTTTGATGTTTTGGAGACTTGCTTCTTGAGTTCTTTGTAAATTTTGGAGATCAACCCTCTGTCAGATGTGGGATTAGTGAATATTTTTTTCCCATTCTGTGGGCTGCCTTTTTGTCTTGCTGACTACACACTTTCTTTATCCATTCTACAGTTGAGGGGCATCTAGGTTTCTTTCAGGTTCTGGCTATTACAAATAATGCTGCTATGAACATAGTTGAACAAATGTCTTTGTGCTATGAGTGTGAATCCTTTGGGTATATGCCCAAGAGTGGTATTGCTGGGTCTTGAGGTAGATTGATTCCCAGTTTTCTGAGAAACCACCATATTGATTTCCAAAGTTTCTGTACAAGTTTGCATTCCCACCAGCAATAGAGAAATGTTCCCCCTTTTTCCACATCCTTTCCAACATAAGCGTTCATTAGTGTATTTGATTTTAGTCATTCTGACAGATGTTAGATGGTATCTCAGAGTTGTTTTGGCTTGCATTTCCCTGATGGCTATGGATGCTGAGCCATTGCATAAGTGCTTTATGGCCATTTGAGATTCCTCTGTTGAGAATTCACTATTTTTATCTGTGCCCCTGGAAAATTGCTCAAAGCGATTCCACTAAAACCAGGAACAGGACAACGCTGCCTTCCCGCTCCATATTTATTCAGTATTGTACTTGAAGTTCTAGCTAGAGCAATAAGACAACAAAAGGAGACCAAGGGGATACAAATGGGAAAGAAAGCATTCAGATTTTCACTATTTGCTGATGGCATGGTAGTTTACATAAGTAACCCCCAAAAAATTGACCAGGAACAAGATTAACTAAAAAAATTCAGTAACTCTCCTATATACAGATGAGAAACAGGCTGGGAAAGAAATCAGAGAAACACCACCCTTCACAATAGCCACAAATGACATAACATAAAAATACCTTGGGTTACTAACCAAACAAGTTAAAGATCTGTATAACAAGAACTTTAAGTCTTTGAAGAAAGAAATTAAAGAGGGTATCAGAAAATGGAAATATCTCCCATGCTCTTGGATAGATACACATAGTAAAAAATGGCAATGTAACCAGAAGGAATCCATAGATTCAATGCAATCCCCATCAAAATCCCAGCACAATTATTCACAGACCTTGAAAGAATGATACTATGCTTCATATGGAAAATCAAAAAACACAGGATAGCCAAAACAATCTTTTACAATAAAGGAACTTCTGGAGACAACACCAACCCTGTCTTCAAACTCTGCTATATAGATATAGTGATGAGAGCAACTTGGTATTGGAATAAGAATAGACAGGTAGACCAATGGAACTGAATTGAAGACGTTGATATTAATCCACACACCTAGGAACACCTTATTTTTACAAGGAAGCTAAAATCATACAATGGAAAAAAGAAAGCATCTTCCACAAATGATGCTGGCATAACTGAAGGCTGACATGTAGAAGAATGCAAATAGATCCATATCTATCTCCATGCAAAAAACCTAAATCCAAATGGATCAAAGACCTCAATATAAATCCAGTCACACTGAACCTCTCAGAAGAGAAAATAGGAGGGACCCTTGAACGAACTGGCACAGGTGACTACTTTCTAAACGTAACACTCATAGCACAGACACTGAGATGGACAATAGGCAAATGGGACCTCCTGAAACAGACGTTTCTGTAAGGCAAAGAAAACAGTCAACAAGACAAAACAACAACTTACAGAATGAGAAAAGATCTTCTCCAACCCAGTGTCTGACACAGGGCTAATCTCCAAAATATATAAAGAAACTGGATACTAAAAGACCAAATAATCCAATTTAAAAATGTCTCTATTTCCAGTAAAATATGTTTTCCTAATATTTATATTATTTGATATTAATATAAGGAATCTAGGTCTATTAAAATTACCGATAAATATTTCACATATGTTTATTTATTCTTCTAGGAATTTTGTGATTTTGACTTTTATGATTATGTTTTTTATACTTTTTGTGTGGACCTTTTTGCATGGTTAAATAAGAGATAAAGGTTAAGTATCACTGTTGGCATGTGGATAGCCTGTTTTTGTAACGTAATTTACTGAATAGATTATCTTTTTCCTGGAGTGTATGATCAAATATTATCTGTGACCCATTTTGATGTTTGTTAAACTTTCATTATTTGTTGAGAAAGATATTTGTTTTCTATAGAAATTTACAAGTTTCAAAACACTTCTGTGTCTAGTAAGGTTTTAGTCTTACAGAATTCTGAGATTTAGGTATTATTATACATAAATTCCAACTGATGATTATTTTGGACCATAAATAATGGTAAGAACTTCATGGGAATTGAATTCTGATGAAATGATATACTCCACACACTGTGAAAGAGATTATCTTCATTAAAAATTTAATTGTCTTCATCTTTTTTATTCCACAGCTTTTGTGTGAAATAAAGATACATTATGATTCAGTATACTTAGTAGAGAAAAAAATTATAATTGAGTTCTCAATCCATAAGGGATTAAAGGAAAGTTAGTACAATTGTAAATTAAATGCTATTTAGCTATTAAAATGGTACCATGTTAAATATTTGTGTGAAAATATATCATAACATAGTAATTTTGGAAAAGTCTCAAAAGACCAGGTATAACCAGAATTAGACAATCTAGAAATGGATGAACACATAAAGAGTCAAGTGATGTTGGCAAATATACTAAAGAAAATCCATAGGAAAAGTATTAATTTCCTTTAAGTATTGCTAAAACATTAGATATGAACAGAAGAAAAACTTGCATACCATTATTTTATACACTGTTTTGAAATAATTATGATATGGACAATACTTATAAAAGCACAAAGATAAAACATTTAATGGAATTCATAGTATGGTTTATGCCTTAAGACCAAATGCTTTTCCTTCATTCTTTCACAAATAACATGTCCAACAAAAATATGATAGATTATAGTTACTTAAGTTTAAGAAAAATGATAATTTAGAGTTTATGAATATTGTTATTCTGCTAAATGGATAAATTATTAAATTGATCTCTAAGGACTTGTCATTATGCCCATAGATAAGCACATCTCTCGACCCTCGTCAGAGAAGCTTCCTTCTGTAACAGGTTTTGTTCACCAATATATATTACATACACACACACACACACACACACACACACACATATATATGTATATATATATATATATTCACACTGTGCCCTAAAAATAGACCCAAGAGAGACACACACTCTCTCTCTCTCTGTCTCTCTGTCTCTGTCTCTGTCTCTCTCTCTCTCTCTCTCTCACACACACACACACATGCACACACGAGAGAGAGAGGGAGAGAGAGAGGGAGATAGGAGGAGAGAGTTCAAAGAAGAGTAACCTTAGATTCTTTTACAGCCAAGGCTTGACAGCATGCACACAGTTGCTCCAGATTAGATTCAAGCACAACTGTCACTATTCTGTGTATAATGCCATTCATTTATTCAGCTTGTTCTGAAATCTGGGACTTAGAGTGTGCTAAAGTCTGGTTCTCAGAGGACACGTTGTCTTGGAGGACCCAACCAGGAGCCTCTGACACTCTTTTGGTCGCTGTTGCTTCTTGTCTTGTTCCACTGAGTTCTCAGCTTGGATCCCTGGCCAAGGTAATCTACCAGGCACACTTATAATTGCCAGTACTTGGGATACAAGTGCAAGGTCAGCCTCAAGGACATCTTGAGTTCAAGATCTGCTGGGCCCTGCAGGGGAATCTGTCTCATAAAACCAAAGGAGATAAAACAAAGCAAAACCAAGACATAAAATTCAGAAACCATTAAAGACTTTCGAATAGTTACCTTGCACTGTTTTTGCAGAATCAAAGAGAGCAATTAAAATGCAAACAAAAAGTATTCAGTTGTCAAATATGCGTAGTTGAGGTCTCCCAAGAAATTGGGAAGTCTCTCCTGTCTTTCACCTTAGATACATAATAAAGTGGAGTCCTCGTGTCTTTGTGCCCACTGCAACAAAATGTTTAGAAAAAATGTGGTCTAGCTCTATAGTGATTTAAAACTATTTCTAGATATTTCAGTTTTCTTGCAGAGGAAACAGTTAACGACGCAACTCTGGTCATCAGTTTGTTGAGGTCTATTATGAGACAGTTTAAGTCTTGTAACGCAGTGAGGCTGTCTTTAGTACAATTACTCTCATGGTCCCATATGCAAAGATCAGTCAAATATGAGTTGAGGATAGTCAAGTAGTACCTCCCAAGATGTAGATTTCATAGCAATTACCAGTTCTGTTGCTAACAGCAGCAGTGTTTTCAGAGATCTGTCCCTCACAAAGGTCCTCAAGGACTGGAGGCAATTCACATCACAGATTCCTAAATACCTGTGTGGCTGAATTCAATCTTTCTTTCAAAGAAACATACAAAACAATTTGTTCTGATGCCCGGCACAATTGGGAACAAATAGGCGAGGTGTTTTTTTTTTTCGAGTCAGAAACGTGTACATCACTCATGCAGTACAAGGTGGGGGGTGATGTCTTTTATCACCATCATCACCTGTCATTGTGTACACCAAGTACATAAAAGAGAATCAAACCACAAAAATAGGAAAAACAAGGAATCAAAGGACATAAAGACAGATCAAAGAGAGTATAAGGGAGAAGAAGACATGAAGGAAAGGAAGAGAAGGAAGGGAGGGAAGGAGGAAGGGAGCAAAGAAGAAAGGAAGGAGGGAGGGAGGGAGGGAATGAGGTAGGGAAGGAGAAGAGTATAAAAATGGGGAGTAAATGAGAGAAAAGAAGGAGACAGGAGTAATTGCATGCCAACCCCCCCACATGCACTCATACATACACACATGCATGCACACACACACACACACATACATGCATACAGACACCCAACCACCACACACACACATCCACGCACGCACACATACACACACACACATGCACACATATATACACATAAGGCATGTTCATGTTCACAAACCAGTTGTATAGACAGAGATGTACAAACATATAAATATTTGTTTATGTGTTTATGTACAATTGTACCTGTGTATCTAAAGTTATTCTAATATGACTTCATTATATATAATAAAAGATGTTTAGCACGAGTACATATATTAATGTAATATTTTAAGCAAAATATAGTGTCCTATATCATACGAAGAGAAACGTATGATAGCTCGGTTTCCTCACAAACTAGAGCATTGCCCTGCTACCCTTTTGCCGAGTCAGGGCAGATTTCATGAGTCACCCAGGTAACCTGAAGGCCACATTGCTGCAAATGCTATTCACTTGATTCTGTGGTGTCTGATGGTGACTAGGCTGAGATGAGGAAGTATGACTCTTTGTTTTCATATGGTATCTGTCTCTTTTTCTGCCTCATACGTTAGGCCAGCTCCTACTCAGCACTGTCTGTGGGCCTGTTGGTTACTATGGAACCTTTTATCTGAAATATAATACAGAGCTACTTAACCTAGACTTGCCTGGCCTCTCTACTAAGCTAATGACACTTTCCATGCACCAATACTTAGGGAAGAGACATTTTATTTGTATATATACATAGATATCCATATCAGATAGTCTTTGGTTTGCCATAATTCAAGCTTACATTTTTTTTGCACCAGACATTTAAGCTAGGCTTGTACAGCTAGTGGTCTGCAGCCTTACTATTCATCCTCAGACTCTTGAGTCATAGGGTTTTGACCTTACTATGATACTCAGTAGAAATGGCACTTCAAATTTTGACATTGGTTTTTTTCTCGGACTAACAGAAGATAGTTGAAACTGTCTTGTGATGGTGTTCAGAAGATCAAGAGTAGGACCCAGCACTGTATAGTGTGTCCTGCTGCAAAATGGGAGTAGGAGTAGGTTAGGTCTATTAAATGAATTCTAATGGACTTTATTCTCAATAAATGGGTTTGTCAGGGTGGACCCCATTATATGTCCCTGTGATACAAATGTGTGTTCATGTGTACAGACAATGAGAGAGGTTATAAGAATGTGTTTATTATATTAACAGTAGAAGTTTAATACAGTAATATGCATATCCTGATTTCCATAGTTAATATTTGACATAGTCTTCAAGAAACATATATAGCTGCTATTATGCTTCTAAATGCCTGGTTTATATCATGACAGTAATGTGTGAATTCAAATGTGTGTATACATATCATTCCAAAAACATGGACAGAAGACTTCTAATAAGAAAGAATGCACTATGGAGGTGGAAACCCAAGGAGAACACGGTTTCCTTGGTCCATAGGAATCTCAATCCTCAGCAGGAACAGACATGTAAACAAGTAATTATATACAAACAAAAGGGCTACAAAGGAGGTTCATCGCCTAAAACCTAGGCATGGGGTGGGGGATCAACAGAGACAGGAAGTTCACTGGGGTTGATGGCTGCCAGCCTAGTAACGTTAGTGATAGAACAGGACACCTGACATTCCTGCTCTGATCTCTTGTGTGTGCAAGGATGGACTCACCTGCACCAGTGTGCATGTACATACACACAGACACACACATGCATGTACTGCACTTACACATGAACACAGACACGTGGCGTCACCGTGTGCTACTCTGATCGCTCCCCCATTTCAATCTTCTCTCACGGAGCTGCCTACTTTGAGGCAATCTTCCACGTGACTTTGGGCTTAAAGTTGGCTCTACTGCCCCCACTTGATATTCAGAATTCATCTTCATATTGTTTATACTCCTGGCTGTTTCCAGGAATCCTCAACCTTCGGATCCTAGAAGCCACCCCGTCATTAATAGCTTTGCTCCCTATTCCTTGGGACTCTTAAAGGTGAATAAACAAGGAAGGAACTTACGTGAGAAAAGACTTAGTTTAGGTTATGCTTTGGATGTTCAAAAGAAATGAGACCAATGATGGATTGTCTTCCAAGACAACTCAATCATTCAAAATGATTGTGCTTGTCACACAGTAGTCACTGCTCTCGGCATGTTGACATAAGTCAAAAAACAGACAGCCTATGTCCCTGTTCCCAGGCATAGGAGAAGCACATGTAATAGACAAGACACACGGTGAATGTGCAGAGTGGATGCTTTGTGCTGTGAGACGAGCAGAGCAGCTTACAGGAGGTCACCAGTGAAGAGTCACGTGATCTAAGTCAGAGTGGTACTCATTGGAAATGTGAGACATCACTGAAGACTTCTCAGAGGCAGGGGAATTATCTGTGTGAGTGGCGGTCTTTCAGGGAACAGTCCATGAAATAGTAACTAGCAGGAAGATTTTTTTTTGGCAAATCCAAAGCGAACAATGCCAGAGTGAGCGAGAGGTGCCATGATGGCCCCCAGAAGGTCACAGAAAACCTTCGATGAACCTAGCAGGATATTCTAGGTCATTGTCAACATGTTTGCTTTCAGTCTGAGGATTCGCCTTTCACAGCTATCTAAGTGGATGTGTCAAATCGGCAATTGAGTATCAGTTGTCTGCAGAGAGGTCAGGGGTAGAAATGGAATGCGGGGAGTAGTCAGTGTAGAAACCGTGGTCTAAGTCATGAAACGTGATGGTATTTCAGAGGGGCCAACTGAAGATGAAGTAGGCAAAGGAAGAGAGCTAAGGGCTTCACCCAGAGGCAGTCCACGTCAAGGGATGAACGGGGTGACCCACTGACGTTCCCAGGGAGTGGGAGCATCTGCTTGTGGGCAGAGACGGCTAGACCAATGAAAGACTTCTACTTCATACATGTTACATTAGAAGTGTATTTTCAAAATCTGGATGCCACTCAATCCCGTGCCATTAAATGTTTAGCCATCAGCTTTGTAAGGAAAAGAGTAAACCTTGGGTTTCACTGTTTGCCCGGTGTAAATATTCTATTGGGGCCAATTTTGAACTGAAATATGGAAGCTAAAGTCACTTAGTAGTAGCGAGAAATACAGCAGTCAATGGGAAATTTTTGAAATATATCTTGAGGATTCATTTCAAGGATGGCATGCTTGGAACTATAGGAGGGGATGACATCTTTAAGAGCTATACAATGACAAAGAGGGGGAAAGAAAAGTCAGGATTTGGATGAATGCCCTATTATAAGGCCAAGGCCATCCCCAAGTGAAAAAGGGAAAGTAGGACTGAAGATGTACTTCAGTGGTAGAGCCCTTACAGAGCCTGTTTGAGGCAATAGGTTTCATCCACACTACCAAAAAAAAAAGTTGAATATATGGGACAATAAAATTGAAAAACAAACAAAAAAAACTAAAAGTAAGATATTAAACGACAGAACAGTTTTCAAGCATTTCTAGGTGCATATTGTTACTG
Source organism: Mesocricetus auratus (assembly GCF_017639785.1). NCBI lineage: Eukaryota > Metazoa > Chordata > Mammalia > Rodentia > Cricetidae > Mesocricetus > Mesocricetus auratus. The sequence continues at coordinate 4,530,795 of NW_024429180.1, forward strand.
TGATCAAGTACTTCTTTCCTTCTTCCTGTGTTATCCCGTGACACGAGAGTAAGTCAGGAGCAAGCAAAGCTTTACTTTACATCCTTTTACAGAATGGGCTCAACAAGTTGTTCATAACCTACCGATTTGAGGATTTCAGTTTGAACTTGAACTTCATTAACGGTAATTTACTCCCTTCCAGCTTCCCTTAAAATAAAATATCATCTTGTCTAAATGGCCAACCTGTATTGTGATGATTAGTTTCGGTTGTCAGCTCGACAGAGTCAAGAATAACCTAGAAGACAGACCCGCAGTTGTGTCTGCAAAGGGTCGTCTGGGTTCTGTTGACTGTGGTTGGGGAGTCCATGTGAATGCGGACGGCACCATCCCATGGGCTGCGAGGTCCTATATTGATCCAAGTGGAGAAGTGGGCTGAGCACCGCCCTCATCTCTTTATCCTTCTACGCGGCTGGCACAGTGTGTCCCGTCAAGCTCTTGTTTCCGTGTCTTCTCTGTCTTGATGGGCTTGAGGTGTGAGCCAGAGCACAGACTACAGTTGCTCTTGTCAGGTACTTTGCTAATGTGTCGAGAAAAGAAATGGATACACGTGCTGTTTGACTCTACAGATGCTCACAGCGGCCTCTCAGACGTGTTTAAGGGTGCTTGTTTTTGATTCAGCTGTCACCTGGCAGAGGTCTGAAAGACAGTTGCACTGGTCAATACTGCTGAAAAGTCCATTTGTCACTGGTATACTTAGACGTGCTGGTTTTTCGATACAACTTCATTGATGAAGAGTAGAAGAAAGAAAATAATTTTGTTTGTTTTTCTTTAGTTTGATGTGAGATTTGCTGTTGTTCTTGTCAGTCTCAAGACAGATCTTAACCTGTAGCCCAAGGCGGCCTGACATCTGCTATATAGTCGAACCTGGCTTTGAACTTCTGGAAATCCTTTTGCATCTGCCTTCAGAGTGATCGACATTCAACACTACACCTGAAGAGTCTATTTTCAAGTGTTAATTCCTAATTCTCTACAAGTGATCATGTTACAATAACCAGACACAGGGCATAACATTCAGGAAGACATAGTTTTTTAATAAACCCCACTTAACTGTGCTACACATACATGGAAATAACGTACTTTTTTAATTTTATAGGACCGTATCATCATCTTCACAAATGTATTTTTTTTAATCAAACTAAGAATTCTGTGGTTGTTTTTAAATTTCACTTGAAGATATGTAAACACTGTTCGCAGATTTGCTTGGGGTAAAATTAAATTTGGATCCCACCCACAGTGTCTGCTGGATGGTGTGAAGAAGCCCATCTAAATATAAAAATTCTGAAAAAAACATCTCCACAAACCCTACCCACATGCTCTTTGGGTCTATGCTGATCGGATAGCTGGCTGCTTGCTCTCCTAGCCCTCAGCTTAGGACTAAGTGTTCTCCACAGCTGCCATTGAATCATGGGCTGCAAAATGAGTGCCCACTCTGAATATCAAGTGGGCTCCAAATCCAAGGGTGCTCTGCTCTCGGGGTGTCAACATTATGACTTGAAAAAAGCTATTGCATTTTTTTCCCCTGAGTAAAAATCATGTTGAAGCCAGTGAGCCTCTTCCAGGAAACATAGCTCCAGCCCCATGTTGGGGGACCTTGTGCAAGCTCCCCTGGGGCCCATATATGAAATAAGGACAATACGGAGACTTATGTGTCCCCATAATTGATCCGCTTTCATTCACATAAAGGGACGAGAAAGTCTCAGGTTATTAACAGTTTGGTGCTTTTATAGCTCCCGCCTACCACCCACTGACCGCTTTCAGACTTCCCCTAATTGAATTACGGAGAGCTCACCAGGTGACCTTAGTTGTCCAAGAGCTATTTATCACATTTGTCTTAAATGAATTACATTTTAAAAAAGAAAATATTCACTCCATCCATTCTCCCTCTTGTGGTAATTATGTCCTCCGTGCTCTAATGTTCTTGTGACTTTTATTTTTCAAGGAACAACTATTAACTTCCACACAGTCGGTTGGTGACCTTGTTTGGATGACTCTGCCCTATCTGATGACCTTGAAGCAAAAAAAACTGTGGAAGCTTCAACTGGCAAGTTCACCAGCATCCAGTAAAGTATGAAGAGGCTAAGAGCTCTTCATTTCTCAGCACTGGCATTCATCATGAAAAGACACATAAAAAAGAAAGGGCAAATCCCAATGACATGCATCCAGTAAATTGGAGACTCTTGTCACAGTGAACGCCAATTCAGCTCGTTTCTAATCACAATGCATAATGTGCCTACCTTACTTACATTTTAACCCCCTGGACGTGGGTGTTTATGTCAGATTTCTTTCATTCCTTGCTATGTATCTTTAGATGACCTCAGTTTTCTCTACTACAGGATTTTCTCTGCCTGTTGGATGACATCTTGGATATTAGTAGCACATTGTTTTTGCAATAGCCTCTGATGAATAATCAGAGATGGAAAAATTCAGAAAGGCCTCTTAATTCCAAGTAGACTGTTATACAACTCTCAGTTGTTTATGAACTGATTTCCATCCAGGGAGCCCAGCACTGAGCAATCTGTATGACATTTCTTCCCACTTTAGGATAATAGATGAGTTCAAAATTACCTTGCCTGGGACTAACTATGAATTTGTATTCAAGATCAAGCTCCATTGCCCATTTTATTTGAGAATGGAAATGGGGTGAATTAATATGGGCCACATCACTGCCAGCGGGGTTCATATCCTGTGGTCTTCTCTGTTAAGCAAGTCTGGATAAATTCTAAATGCCACAGCGTGTGTAATGAAGGTTAGCATCCACAGAGCTCTCAGCCTGTCCTAGTCCTCACACCTAAACATCACCTCTCCCTTGAGCACAATAGAAGAAGTTCCACAGTAACTTGGAGAGGGCGCAGGACAGTAGAAACCATGGGTGTGAGACTAAAGCCCATCACTCAGGTTCATCTTCTACCAGGCAACAGTTGCTCCCGGTCTCCGAGCCTCACTGATGACTCTCTGATGTCACATGATCCTCTGAGCCCATTAGGCTAAAAGTAGATGCCATGTTAACAGTAGGATTTTGCTCTTTCTTCTCTGAACACAAACCCAAATTTGTCAAAACCAGAAGAGATACCAAGGATGCTGGTGGCTTTATTAAGTGCCGGAGACGGTGCTGAGTTTCTCATCTTTGCAATACTAGTCCCCTAAACTCTGTGACAACATTTATTACACAAGCAATGAACCATGGGGTTAATCCATGTTTTGATGCCAGGAACTCTATTAAGTAGTACATTTTACACAACTTTATGTCTCTGAATTTTCACATTTTCTCTTCCACTACAGCACATGTATTAGAATTCGCAGTTAGTGTTCTGGATACAGAATTGATTGAGATTACACAGCAGAATATATTCTTTACCCCAAATACAATTTTCTTGAAGACCATCCATCCAATGATTGCCATATATGCAACATACTATCTCTGAAGAGAAATCCACGGAGGAAGACCCTCCCCAGGGGAGTCTTCTTTGAAACATGATTTGTCTATTTGCCATACCAGCAAGCAGATGGACTAGTCTGATGATGGCTTTGTAGAGTTCCATCTTTCTTTGCCATTTTTGATGCTAAGGCAGAGCCATGGGTTTTGACTATTCCCTACGCTGTTGCACCCTGAATTTTCTGGAGCATGTTACAAAGCTGGTCCTCATCGCATTTCCATTCCACCAAGAATAGTAGCCAGTTTCCTAGACTGTCTGCGTTTTCTGTACTTCCCACCCTGGGGCAATCTCCCAGTATATCTCAATGACGACAAGCAATAGTGGACTTTATACTCAGCCACTAAGAAAGGAAAGATATACTGTGTTAATACTATTTTATGGATCTTACCTTAATATCCTTAAAAATTATAATTCCATTTCTCTTACTGTTACTGTTAATTGGCTAAAGACATATTTTGACTTTCCTCTGGAAAGCACACACATGTCCTCTGGAAGAAACAACACATGTCTAAAATTCTCTACGAAACACTCCTACCAGTGACTTCCTAGGAATGGATTCTAGAGCCCCACTGGCATCTAAAATGGGAAAGTGTTGAAAAAAAGGAGGGAGAAGAGAGCTATTTTGTTTCATTTTTCTTTATTATATTTATAATATTTTAATGATAACTAATTAGGTTATCTTTCATAATTAATAACAAATAAACACCATAGACTGAGGTTTTTAATAATCAGGATGAGCATAAACAAAGCAAAACAAAATTATTTACTGAGCATCTATATCCAGGAAAACTGTCCTCCATAAGACAGGAGAAACACCAGCAAAAACCAAATCACCAGAATCACCATCTTATAATTAGCAAAATAGCAATACTTCTGCAACTCAAAGAGCATTTTAAGACCCAAATCTCATTTTTAAATATTCATGGTGTTTGTCTTTTTCTACAATATTTTCTTTGTCTTCATTAGCTCTTTAGTTGACCAGACTCAAGGCACATTGGGAAAGCAACAGCTTTTGTAAATGGGCACACATAAATAGAGGACTGTTGTCTAAATCTCTAAATCTCATTAGTTATAAATGGCAACAGAAAGAGGAAAAACTCATAAGCAAAATATGAATGGTGAGATATCAAAAGAAAAACATTGAACCCTCAACTATTCCTTGCATCTAGATGCTTATTTGCAGGGATATGAATATTCTTAGGGTAGTGTACATGTTCAAGAAGAACTAAGCCTAATCCTAAACTCTCAGTTTCTATACAAGGAGAAAATACTAGGTGGGCAGGGGATAGGTAAGTTCTGAAGTCTTTCTATAACATAGTCACACAGAGCTTTCAGCAAGACGAAGAGCTTTAACATGCCAGCACACATGAGGAAAATTCACCTAAGTATCTGTCATTAAATACATAGTGTGAGGTACAAAATACACACACACACACACACACACACACACACACACACACACACACACACACGGGCATGCACACGCACGCACGGGCACGCACGGGCACGCACGGGCACGCACGGGCACACACACACATACACACACACACACACACACACACGCACCAGGAGTTCATATAATTTCCTCAAAAAAGTCACTAAACAGTGAATATATAACATAAAACTCCAATGAGGGAGTAGATTTAATTTGCAGTGTTGTGATATTGTTAGTATATTATCTTAAGCATAGTAATTTAAATAATCAGTTTATAACAAAAATGTGAGAAACAGCAAACACGTGTTTGTCAGTTTGTTAGTTCAAACATAAGGGAAAATGTTTTTAAGAATTGACAACAAGCCACCCTCGAAGGCAAAGGGTTGGACTGAGCTGCGAGTGCTCTACCCCAACCGTCTGAGGTTAGTTCAAGGCATCACAGGACACTGCCCACGGAGCTATGGGAGCACGTGAGTGTGCCGTCTCATAAACTGCACAGCATCTTAAAACTGTTTTTAGCATAATAAAAGATAATTACTTTGGGAGAAAAGAGAGCTAATCCAATTCAAAGACTATTCCAATAGAAAAGGTGGTATTATTCAAAAACAGTATATACCTTGCCAGCTGCTAGTGTCCTGCTGCTGTCTCAGCCCCCAAATAACACATGAGATACTATATTAATTTTGAAGCTGTTGGCCGCTTGCTATGGTTTCTTAATGACTAGCTCTTACTTAGTTATTAACCCATAATTACTAATATGTGTTTTTATAAGGTCTTATCTTACCGAGGATGCCAGACATGCACCCTCTCATCTATAGATCACATGGCAACTCTCTACTCTTGACTACGTTTCCCAGAATCCTCCTTGACTCCTAGTCCCACCTATCTTGCTTCCTTATTGGCCAACAGTGCCTTATTTATCAACCAGTCAGGCAAACATATACACAGAAGGACGTCCCCCACCAGCAGTATCTTGTCAACTTTGAGCAACTGATAGTGCTTTGTTGTGGTGTCTGCTGGAAGTACCTCTTTAGGGATTCACATTCACCTCTAGAGAGTCCGGTAGTGGCAGGGAATTATGTAAAAGTGCCTAATCCGAGTCATTAACTTCCTGTAAGGAGAAAATTGGCCGGAACTCGGAAATGCCACTGAAGCAGGGTTCTCAGGGTCAAGGTTGGGTATCTGCCCTGATGCACAGGTGAGTTCTTAAAGTCTACATTTACATTTTAAAACATTTTAAATGTAAATATAATTGCACCTTTCATATTCCCAACCTCTCACATGCATCCCTTGATCTTTCTACAAACAAATAAAAAATAAAAACCGGTAGAGCAGAGACATTCTGGAGACGAAAAGTATGATAATTAAGTTAAAAATTGCCACATGACTCAACAAATGACTTGAGCAGTCAGAAGGGAAAATGGCAAGCATTGAGACATACCAATCAAAGTTCTTTAGCTGGAGGATTCACATAAAAAGAGACAAAGGAAAATCAACAAACCTCGATGGCCTATACATACCATCAAGTTAGCCAACACCTGTATAACTGGGAGTCCCAGGAAAAAAGAGGAAGCAGGAGCAAATGAATAGAAAGGATACTTGAAGGCATAATGACCAAAACTCCCAAAATTTGATGAAATACATTAATCCATATCGCCATAAGCTCAACAAACTTTGTTTTTTTGCAAAATAAATTCAAGAAGATCCATACATAGACAAAGGATAAACATTTACAATTTAAATACAAAGAAACGTCAAAACTAGCAAGAGATGCCAGTTTACAATCCAAAGACATGCATTACGTTAACAGTTGATGCAGCCACCAGAAACTGTGGAGCCAGTGGGCAGAGTGACAGACCTGAGTGGCTGAAAAGGTTGTCAATCAAGAATCCTACGCAACATAAGCAAATCACTCCACGGTGAAGTGGAATTTAAATATTTCCAGGTAAAAAAGAGAAAAATCTTTGTTTTCCTGACCTCTGGGAGATACCAAAAGAAGTTCTCCAAGTTGGAATAAAAGGGCAGTAGATTGAACTTAAAAAATATTCCCCAAGAAACTAGGAACATTGATAAGGCAACAGTACCATAATCTATACTGGTGGACATAATAAGTGAAGACACGTCTCTATGGCAGCAACAACCTAGAGGAAGCAGAATCAAAAGCCAGGCTGTATAGCAGTGAGTATCTGTGTAGTTCGGAGATCCTAGTGTTATAATTCCTAACCAGACTGTCCTACATTGAAATGATTGTAAACCTCCCAGCAACTACTAAGAAAGTAATTTGAAACATAGCAAAACAAGGACATTACAATTGCACAATGGAAAGTATTTATTTCCTTTAAAGCCCGTAGCAGGAAGGGCATCAATGGGACAAAATACATAAGAAACAAATAACAAAATGACATATGTGAACCTTACATCACTACTAATTGTGTTAAAGATACATATGTCAATGATACATGGAGATTGGAAGAAATTTCTTTTTAAAAAAAGGATACAAATACATGCTGCTCCAGAACACCTTTCAAAAACCACATATGTCAAGCACAGGGAAGTTCTCCAGTACAGGACATGGATTGGGTCATTTTAAGTCTCAATAATTTATTTTTATCTATGTGTTTTTTGCGTACCTGTGTTTGATGTTTTCCTTCTGTCTTCCTTTTAGATGCAGACCAGAAACCATATGTTTGTCTGGTACTTCAGGCTTCCCCACTGTTCTGCTCCCTTCCTTGTGGCTGGGACCTACCATGTGACTGACCTCCTTACCTAACTCAAATAGCATGACTCTTTTCTCTAAGTTACCATTAGAATATGTGATAACATTTTCTCTGGAACTGATATTCTGTGACCCATGGTTTTTATATTTTTGTTTCTATGCCTCAGAATCGTAACTATTAGTAATTACATTGATATGGAAATGTTGGCGTATCCTTTAGAACATTGGAGCTACGAAACATGATGACCAAAAAAAAGTCATCTCAACCCAGTGACTTTTAGGTATGCACATTTATAATTTTAAAGGTGTTTACTCAACTGGGATAAGTTAAAAATAAATTGCCAGGAACTCTTCAAACTTATTTCTGTAACATATTTTTTTAATTCTCAAAAGAGTAAGAAGAAACTTCAGTAGACAGGGTTGCACACCTTGCTTAAGGCTAAACAAGAAACAGATAACCTTTGTGTCATTATGTTGAATTCTCAGTTTAATGTTATTCCATCACAGAGGTATTTCCATCTAAGAAAACCGGATGAGTCCTTAGTGTAGTTGAAATTCATAGGATCTTATTCTCTATGAAAATTTTAACAGAATGGAGTTGTGTATATCTGATATATGTCTGATTGAAACGTATTAGATAAATGATAGCTAGATTGATAGATGATAGATAGATAAATAGATAGATAGATAGACAGGCAGATAGACAGACAGATAGATAGATATGCATATCTGGGTGACTAGGAGAAGTGGGTACCATGAGTTGGGTGAATAAGTCGCCAGTTTCACTGACTTCCCTAGGGTAGAAATAGAAAGCCCTCAGTATTAGGGATGCTATCAGCACTGAAAAAAACCAAGGTAATTAACATAGGCTCCAAGAGTCTCTTTACTGACTGCAAATACCTAGATTCTCTCTCTCTCTCTCTCTCTCTCTCTCTCTCTCTCTCTCTCTCTCTCCATATATACATATGAGAGAAAACTGTCACCCGGGTGTCAACAGTGCTGCAACCGACTGTCCTCCAACAATCCTAATTGACCAGCGTCTCAACCAGTGGAAGGTCTCAGTGTCAACACATTACAAGCTATTCTTCTCAGGCACCATGGAAACACCATGCAGAGACAGAACAAAACAGGATCTCAAATCAGGCTTAAACACACCTAGGGACTCTGCCACAAGGCCCTGCCATTTGTGGGTGGGGTGGGGTGGGGTGCGGGGGCGGAAGGAGGTTGTTTGCGTACATATTTATTCTGCTTTCTCTCAGAAGCTATCCCGTCCGCAAAAGCAGGGGCATTCTGTTTTTGTTCACCATGAGCATGCAACATATTGCCGGTGTCTGGTACCTGGAGGCTAGCCAATATATTTTTGATAAACTCGTGGCTATGTGACCTCTGGGGTTTTGATCCTAATCACTCTCTGTCCCCTGCCTTGCTCACCCCTTGTCTAACTCCTGATGTTAGTCAGTAACACACATCACTCGCTGTGACCAGGCATGACACTCTCCCATAGACCACACTTTTGAAATCAATATCCCCCTTTTCCCAAAAGAGGAAACTGAAGATAAGGCAGGTAAAAATAACTTCCCCATGTCTCCATGTCGATCTGTGTTCGGCACTCAAATGCTGTATTTCCATCAACTGTGTTACTTTGGCAGAAGGAAAGACGTCAGCATCCACACCGCGTGGGGTGCAAGCTACCAAGAGCTTCACAGATGCTGCATGTACCGGCCACTTGTCCGTGTTTGCCACAGTGCTGCTTGTCCTACCAATGTGATAAGGTAAATATTTTCTCTATCTGGCATATGAGCAGTCCCATCTGGGCCTCCATCCAACTGAAAGAGTTCAAATTAGCTCAGGGTTATGTGAGGCTGCAATAACTATAATAATAACCTTTGAATTCACCAAATACTAGCAAATTTCTTAGTCGACAAATATTATAACCTCCTGGAGATTTTCCTTCTTTTAATTTGTAGGGGGCAACCAAGAAAGGCATTTTCTTTAATTTTTAGTTTATTTGCCCATAACCGATAGAGTTGTTATAACCCTCATCACCCCCTCCCCCGTTTTTTAAATCCCTCAGGTGTCTGTACATGATATTTAAATTTAATTCCCCCAGGCAGAATATCTTTATCTTCAAACAGCAGAAGGTAAGAAGACTAGAGCAGACGTCTTCAAATACATATAAACTCATAGCTGGCTTCTCCTGAACTCCTGCCCTCCCGAGCTCATTTAGAACACAATTTTCCAAATGCCACTGCTTTCTGGGATTGGAGGGAGGGGAGGGGTGAAGTTTCATTTCATTAGATTTATGTCAGCTTCATTCTGCGTCTCTAGCATTAGGGACTCTTGGAAAAGCGTGCTGCTTCCCTCCCGAGCTGCCGCGCTGTGGCTCTGGCACCGGGGGAGCACCATAGGTAAATAAAATGATCCACGTTGTGCTATGGGCCAGAGGAAGAGAGGCAAGAGAGAGAGGATGCGGGGCCCAGCTGATATGTGCCCAAGCCCCAACCCCAATGGCACACTGCTTGCTTTTTCCGTAGTGAGAGCCGAGCTGTGCCAAATTGCACCCTTGCAGCCAAATTCCTCCCTCCCTCTGTACAGGCGACTTCGTCCAAAGTCAGTTGGCATGGTGGGCATGCTCGAGAGTGAGGTTTGGCAGCGGTGCCATCGGGGTCTCTTACCAACCGGATACCTACTAAGCGGTAAGAACCTTCCCTCCCCGGTTCCGACACAAACCGGAGCCCATTTGCTATTATCACACGGCAGCCTGTGTTGTGTGATTTCCTCACTCTCTGAAGCATTTTGTGTTTTTCCAATCAGGAGCACATTTTTTGCGAGTCCCTGGCAAGGCAAGTGTACTTTCTTCTTGGCTTAAACATTTTTCGGGAGCCAGATGAAAGAAACGGTGCCCAGGGAAAGCTTTAGATTTCATCAAATCATCAGGGAAGTAGTCTGTGCTCACGCAGTCAAGGTTTTAAGGGATTGTTTTTCCTTAATTAAAGAAGCTGAAACGCAGACGGAACGGAGTTCCTTTCCCGGTCCCTCCCTCTGCTCTTCTCTGTCTTACTGAGTTGTAGGTTCCACTTCTGTGTGAGCAAGACTCATGCTGTATTCATCTGGGGTGGGAGGGTTGAGACTGACCTGGTTTACTTGCCTCTTATTCAACCCTAGAGTATGACCAATGTCATAACATATTATATTTCTGACATAAAGCAATGAGTCTAGCAGTTGTGGGCAAGAAAGGTCCATTTGTCACCCCATCTCCATTTTGTACTCAGATTGGTATCATGAAGGAGGTGGGGCTGCATAAGTTCCCCCCTTTGAGAAACATAGATGCTAACCATGGGTCCATTTGTGTAAGGTGTTACTGAAAGTCCCGTGAACTGTGTTCAGAGTGCTATGGAGAGCCCAGCAGACAAGTACTCAACCCTGGTGGTATCCATGGGAAGGCTGATGGAGAACACCGTCAGAACTGCGTCCTGGCAAAGAAATGGATACTAACTGAAATGCTGGTGGAACACGGAGTCATTCCAGGCAGGGTAGTGGTCCAATTTAAGGCAGGAGAGCATGTAATTAGCAAGGACGAAAAGGACTTCCAAGCAGTTTGTTCTGCATATTTCAAGGGCCATTCTGAGAACAATAGGTCTTTAAACTGTAAAGGTGCACAATGTCTAAGCAAGGAAAAAAAATAATAATGATCTGTTTTCGGAAAGTGAGCACTGGAAAATTTTAGCCCCAGGGGAACCACATTCATCATTCCTTTTTAATTAGCTTAAATTGGGAAATTAATAAAAGCATTGGTTTTCTGTGTGCAAACCAATGACAGAATCCTTGAGAGAGAGGCTATACAGGCCCTTAGCAAGACATCGTTGCTAGCGCCAAGAGAAAAGTGTTCTGAGAAACACTGGTTAGGCTGCCACAGAAGGACATCCTGCATGGTCAGAGGAGGGAAATAAGCTCTCAATAGTCTCTGGGCTATGAGCTGTATGAGCCTGAAACTAAGTATGAATCAGAACTAAGGTTAAATTATATGAACCATGATTTTACAGATATGGAATAATCTTTGAAAGTGTTATGGGATTCCCACCTGGGTCCCATCACCGCTTAAGAGGCTCCAAATAACACAGTTACAATGCTGCTGGCCAATGCCTAGGGCTTCTTATTGGCCAGCTGTCTTAAATATCAACCTGTAACAGCTAATATGTGTATTTTTGCAAGGTCTTATCTTACAGAGAACGCCAGACTCATGCATTGTCCTCTCTTCCCAGGATCACATGGCGACTCCTCCTTACTACACTTCCCAGAATCCTCCTTATCTCCTAGTCCCACCTATCTCACTTCCCTATTGGCCAACAGTGTTTTACTCAGCAACCAATAAGACAAACGTATATACAGAAGGACTTTCCCCATCAGAAAGGCAATGAAATTTCCCACAAGAACTTGCTGCAGACAAGGAACGCAACCGCTGAGAAGCCTTTGAGAGGAAACACCATCTTGGGGCAATGCCTTTAAGGATGCAGAAGACACATCCCAGAGATGTTTGTCAGCTGTTTGTGAGCTACAGGACTGAAGGAGCTCAGGTCTTAGTAGGGACTTAGCATTTTCATAGAAAACAGAGCTCAAATCACACCACTGTAGAGTAAAACCAACACAATGTCTAAACGGTTTTGGTAACAGGAAAGTTTTAAAGACTTTCACTAAACAAGGGCCTAAGGTGATTAGTAAATACTCCAGGAGAGAGTAGATAAGTGAGATTCAAGTTCTCTGTATCTCTACGACTGTAAGGGTTCTGGCAGGTTCAACGCCATGCAGGAAGACACATTGGTCCTCCCTTTGAGTATCAGACCATCCAGGCACCAAAGAAAATCTAATTTTTCCCCAGAGTCTTCCACTAGGGAAGGAACAGCCTGGGTACCTGAGACATGTGACTTGCTTTGTGTAGAGGTCTCTCACAGTACAGGCCAGGCTGGCAAGTAGGAGCTGAGGTAAGGAAGACCATGGAAAGTTAGTGATGGGCATGACCCTGCCCTGCCCAGAACTGCTCACTGCTTACCCTCAGTTTAGTACTAAGCCTCCTTTCTGTGCCATGAAGAAAGACTTGGGTGTGTCTTTTATTTAATCTTTTCTAATATGGCTACATTAAATAAATCTCCTTTTTCTGCTTTACAAAAAAATCAATGTTTAGCCTAACCTAACAGAGCTCTAACCTGACATTTCCATAAATATTGCCTTTTGATATGATGAGACGAGGATCATTCTTGGACAGCAATTCAAACTTCAAAGGAGCCCAAACCTCTGGTTTATAAGTCCTTACTTAGCATTGGTGACATAAAGCAAGTGATTCTCTCCTTTGTTCTTACTGGTAGCCTTTCTCCATGTTTCTTTCCTTTGCATACCACCAGTGAATGATGGGCCAACTACTGAGATTCAAATGCAGAATGCAAAGGTATCTTCCCTTCATCACTCATCACAAACAGGACCTACTGAAGGCAGTAGGACGGATGACTGCAAGAAATTAGCATAGAGAAGAAGAAAAGGAAGAAAAGCTCACTTCTTATAGTTGTGGTCTTAGTTTTGTTTCTATTTTTGTGATAGAGATCATAACCCAAGGCAACTTGGGTAGGAAAAGGCTTATTTGGCTTTACAGCTTTAGTTTATTATTAGGGAATGCTGAAGTAGGAACTCAAAGCAGGGACCTAGAGGCAATAATCAAAACAGAGACTATAGAGGAATAATTCTTACTGGCTCACTCCATGGCGTGACAAATTTGCCTCCTTATATATCAGGACCACTGCCCAGGGGTGATACAACACTCGTGGCTGAACCCTTCCATGTCAATCATTAATAAAAAAAATGTTTCAAGAACTTGACAATAGGTTAATCTGATGGGCTAATTTTCCGGACTGGGGTACTCTCTTCTCCTATCACTGTAGCTTGTATCAAGTCAACAAAAAGCTAACCAACATATTACTAGGGGCTTGAAAACCAAAATCATGGACCAGTGCAATGGGACAGGTTCTCTAGAGTCTCAGCTTCTAAGGGCAGTAGTCCCTGCCATGAGGACCATATCTCTTTTACGCAGTCACCTCTCAAAAGCTCTGTGCTACTTACTGTTCTCATCACCATGATAAAACAAAATCAAGAAGTGAGTAAGAGAGAGAGAGAGATTTGTCCTGCCCAATGGCTTGAGGGATGCAGTTCACGGTGATGGGAAGGGCATGATGAGGTACAGCTTTGTGGCAGTGGCTTCTACACATCGCAGTGGAACAGTAGAGAGACCAGCAGGGATCAATACTCAGCAACTCATCCTCAGAGCCTGCACCTAGTGGCCCAATCCCTCCATTGGTCCTGTCTCCTAAGCCTTCCAGAACAGTGTCATCAGCTAGAGACAAAGTTTTCCAGCATCTGAACCTTTTGGGAACATTTTGAATCTAAACCAAAACAGATTCAAACTCTAAAAAAACTGTGCTAATGAGGAATAGACTCACACACTTTCTCCATACCACCCACTTCCATTATATGTGTTTCTGTGGCATACAAAACATCAATGGACATCAAGAAGCAGCTGCCAAAGCAACTCAAGGTCTTAGAAGCAACCCCTTTATACGCAGTGCCTACAGCTAAGTCCAGAGTATAGCCATGCCTCCGGGTCCTCATGCTTGTTGAAGTGACTAACTGTTCATCCACTTTAAAGTGTTCCTGGAGTTCCAACTTCCTAGTTCCTTTGGAGCGTGCATGTATTCTTCCAACAGACACACAACAAAAACCCCAGTGCCTAAACCAACCTTTTGCGACTAAGGATTGTATTCTTAAGCAGAGACAACCGTGTGCCGCTTGTTCCCAACCCAAGCTGAGGTTTGTTGTTGCTTTCTGAAGCTGTTCTTTTGTTTCTGCCTTCCTCTGTCGCGTTGGGCTGCATTGGGCGCATGTGCCTCCTCTCTATATTCCTGCCTTCCTGTGTGGGAAGTCTGCTGGTGAGCACAACCACCCTGGCCGATTCACGGGGTGGGCCTGGAATCTGCTCCCCCATAGTCTGGCTCACTGCAGGGGGTAGAGGGGGCATACCGCCAGCCCCTCTGCTTGCTTGCAGGGTTAGAAGAGAGACAGGGAAGCAGAGATGAAAGGGTAAGAAAGGGAATTAGGAGAGGTGCTGGTTATAAGAATGGCTCAAAGCCTGGAGAAGGGGATCTTTGCGGCCGTCGTTACGCGTTGCGTGCATGCTCTCAACTCATCCTCTCTCTCTGCTCTTGTCTTGCCTGATGCATTCAGGTGATGTGCCACAGGGATAGAGGCAGCTCTGTCCTTAATCTTTAGCATAGTGCACAGCCTGCACGGTCAACGTGCCACCATCAGCACCGAAGATATAAAGAAGCAGCACTCCCACTAGAAACAGTGACTTCATTTCCTTATGGAAGCTGCTGGGGGCCAGAACCCAGCTGATTACTATACACTGTTCTCAGAGCTCCGGGCAATAACTGAGCGGCCAAGCCAATGACCACCTTCCTTCACCCAAGCATAGATTTAAGCCTCAGGTGGGGGCCCGGATTCCTTTTGTTCTAAGGTAGTCCGTGCTTGCAACTGACTTGCAAAGGAATGTCGAAAGTCTGAACTGTAGACAACTAACTGGGCCTTGATATTCAGGAGTTATATTATACTATTACTCCAGGCCTCAGCAAACCACTTTCTATAAATCAGCCTTCTTTTAAAGTAGGGACACCCAGCTTGAGGTCACAAATTAGTCAGTTTCTGGAAGTGCAGTGAAGTAAGTTAGAAGAGGTAATTCATAAGGAACACACACCCACTTCTTAGGGTCTGCAGGCGGAGAAGCCTTGGCAGTATTTAGAGTGTGCTGAGACAGACGAGAGGGGCAGAGGAGACACGGAAGGGCCGAATTCACTTTCTCCATGTCGTTTGCCATGCACTGATCTCATGCAAACGGCACAGCTTTGATGACCAAATCATCTCCTCAAAGGTGCCCCCACCCTGGAATTTTGAAGATGACTCTTCATCAAGAGTCTCAAAGGGAGAACACGTGTTAAAAACCACAGTGGTTGTAGCCAACAGAGCAGCTCACTTACATGTTTACTCTGGACTCAGCAGAGCCGAGCTCTGCTATGCGTGGAGTTTTAAACACGTAAGTATTAAGTGGCAGAGCGTCGGCTCCCTTTCCTCCTTCTGTGACATCCTGCATCCTTACTCTTTAAGTGACAACTTCACAAACTTCTGGTGCCCTTTCATCTGCAAATGAATTGAAGTTAATTGTGGTCTGGGAAATTTTGTCACATTATCTGGAAAAGTCTTGCGTGACACTTAAGAAATAGAATGTGGTCCAGTTTTATTGGTGGTAATTTTATTGGGGGAAGTTTGCGACATGCCTCGAATAACTGCAGGTACCTATGAGATACTACAGGCAGAGGCTGAGTAATCTATAAGAATAGCACATTCGTCATGGGGGTTGGAAGAGAAAACAAGAAAAATGAAATAAGTATTTCTTCCTCCACGGGAATTGCATTATTCGGCGTTCCTTATTTTTCCCCCATTAAAACTTCAGACTATTGGACTTCTGTTCTTTCCAGGAAAACTACAGCATTTATGGGTGATCTTTCACAATAAAGCCTTCATTAATCCTCTACTCTTTGGCCTGAGTAGACTTCAGGGTACTGGTGCTAGATACAGGGAAGTGTTGATAGACCATTACCAGCTACAATGGGGAGGAAAAGTGCGCTAGCCACTCCAGAATAAAAGCACCCTGAGCACCTTGGCTTTAACTCTTTTTGTCTGTTTCCAGCGCTGCCATCGAGACTAAAGGAGCTTGCCTGAAACATCATCATTTACCCAGCTCATGTGATTGTCACTTGGAAGTACACAACGGTTTCTCACGGTGACAGTCCCTCTCATACGCACTGGTCCTTTCACATGTGACCATTCTGCCTTTAGTTTACTTTCAGAAGTTAAACACAACATTCATTTCTAATTATAATGCTAAATTGGATTGTATGTCTTAAACTCCACAATGACTTTCTTTCCTGTCTCTATTCTGACTGGCATTATAGAAACAACAAAGTCTCAGAGGAGATGTCTGTCTTCTGAAAGTCTCAATTTTCTCAATAATTTTCTTTTAATAATATGTAAAAGTAAAGAATATGATTAATTCTAAAATCATTATATTTCAAACTGGTAAGGAACTAAGGAATTTGAACTGAAATAAAACCCCAGAGGCGTGAGAGTCAAACCCCAGAGGAGGTAAGCCAATACCAAAGTCACAGGTGTCCCAAAGGTATTGGTCAACTTCTGTGGCATTGACTCTACTTGGATCACTTTTGAGGGTACATGAGATGGGAGACAAGAGGCACATTCTGGTCAAAGAGAGAAACTTACTTCATAGAGCCCTACATAAAGCTCACGCTCCAACATAGCATAGTTAAGTATAAACAATCTTTGACCTCAGAGTTGCTAGGCTAGGGAAGTTACCATGAGGTGTGAAAGAGAACTAAAAACCACAAATTAATCATTATGGGGAAAGGCCTTTGTGATCCCTCATTCATACTTGAAGTGGTAAATCCTACTTCCAGTACAAAATCTCAAGCATAGGAAATAAATATACATTCCATGTTCCTGGAAATCCTCTCTCTAGAGAGACAGGACACTAAGTTGTAAGACAAAGGGTTCTTGAGACAGTACTAAGTAAAAAAACAGAGAGGCTAAAACTTAGGTACAAAGCACAGACATATAGCACAAACACCATAAACGAGAGACCCCGGAATGTTCTAGAGTGCAAAAGGACAGGGCCTGTGACAAAGTCTGACTTTTCAAGGCAAACCAGACTTTAAAAGAATAATTCAGATACCCTTGCATTTTTAAGATTTAAAAGTACAGTAGGAAAAATGGACAGTGAACAACATAACTGGGGAGGGTCAATGAATTAGAACTCGGACCTGAGACTTGGAGATAAAAAAATAGTAAAAAAGATAAATAAGTAAAAAATAAAAGAAAAACAGGATAAAAATATACACAGGATAAAAAATACACAGATAAAATTTGAGTTCATAAACATGGCGTATCAGAGGGGATGGTGGAACTGGGGGAAAGGAGAGAATCGAAATGATTCTATGATAATCAAGATACCCAACAACGCATTGAAGGCACTGACCTCTGATGCAAAATGCTCAGCGCCCTCAAAGCTAAATGAATCTTTAAGAATCTGCAGTCAGCCATACTGAAAGTGAAAGTGTATTCCTGAAGAAACAGAAGAAAATGTTTACTGGAAACAGAGGGAAGAGTGACTACCACGTGCTTGCAAACCTACAGTCATGTCGATGAGTGACAACTCCTTGGGAGAGCCACAGACGTCGGGAGGCAGAGTCCAGAAAGCATCACCCCTAGAAACTGTCGGCACAAGGAAACCTCTGTTTCTGGAGCAGGGGCAAGAGCGAAGGGTGTTTGGAGAAAGGCAAGTCTGCAAGTGTCCATTACACGCAGGCCCTCCCCAAATGGAATTCTGGAGGACACGCTTCCGGAGGAAAGGAAATTAGACCATATGGAAGGGCCAAAACGCAAAACCGGGTTCTGCGAAGAACCTGGCAAATGGGGGGTACACACACATGTGTGTAAATGTGAAACACAGCCACACTGCAAGGGACTCGAGAAAACACAACGTAACCAGTTCAAAAACACAACGTAACCAGTTTGAAAACACAATGTAACCAGTTCTGGGAATAGTAGTGTGCAAGCTGGGAGGGGGAATCTAAAGAAAACATCATCGTATCTTTTATATCATTTGAGATGAGAACAAAATAATGAGAAGCTTTAAGCTGTGCTAAGTATGAATGTCAAAATAATCCACAGTCGCTATGAGAGAAAGAGTTAATGAACTTCAAATTTAATTACAAAGATATAACTGAAAAGGAAGCAAAAGTTGAGAAAAAATAAGAACAAACTAGGACTAGATACAAATTGAATAAGAGAAAGGGGAAATTAAAATTCTAATAATGTATTCTATCCAGTATTACAAAGATTGAATCAATACACATAAGTATAAATACACAAACATGTGAATATATATACATATATATGTATATGTGTGTGTGTTCATGTACACATTTTAAAGGGCTGAAAGTAGCTATGTCTACAAATATTAACTCCAAACATCATAAAAAGTAGAATATATGCTACTTGGAAACAAAACCTATGAACATAGACAAATACAAATTTTAGTTAATCAGTTACTTAAAGAATAAAGATTATAAGAAATGTAATGATAAAGTTGTACATTGACACTTTACTGCTACAGAATGAGAAAATGACAAATTCACCAAGATATTGGGAAGCTTGTATATACTTTCTCATAAATTCAAAGACTGGGCAAACAAATAGTCAATAAGGTAATAAAGATTTAGATAGCATAACCTTAATTAAAATGTACCAAATAGCTCAAGACTACACCTTAATTTTAGGAAGGTATGAATTATTTATGAAAATTGCTGTCATGAGAGTCCATAAAACATGCCCTCTAAATACATATGCAGATAAAAGGTATAAATTCCCCTCAGCATTTGTTAGCTGAATCTCACACAAGCCAAAAAAAAAAATTACAAGATTGATGCCATGTAAGCAATATTCTTTAAACATCAAATGGGGAAAAGGCTATCTTACCAAAATTCAATGCAATCTCCATCAAAACTCCAAAGATATTCTTCAAAACAAATTAGAAAAATTCCAAAATTCACATGAAATCATAAATCAGTCACAGAAGAGTTGAACACACAAAGCAAAACTGAAGTTGTCAACCTCAACTGATTCTGTAGAGACACACTAAGGAAAACAGCATAGCACACAAAGTCCCTCTACCTCAGCTAGTTCTGTAGAGCCACAGTCAGGAAGAGAGCGGACCCCATGAGTCATGTAGCTCAGTGGCAGAGAACAGCGACCCACATATCTACATCCGGCTACATCTACATTCAACTCCATTTTAACGGAGGCATCAAACGTGAACATTGGAGGATCCCGGTAGTTTCTTCAACAAATGGCGTTGAAAGATAAAACTCTATCCACTTCTGGAAGGCTGACTTTACAGCCGTCTCTTTCACTTGGCACAGAAATCAATTCAACCTGGAACAAAGACCCTTATAACACTCAGAACCTTGAAACTGCTAGAGGAAAATACAGGGAAAGATATTTCAAGACACAAGCATAGGCACAGACTTTCAAATAGGAGTTCAAAAGAAGTAGCAGCAAGAGCTGAAAAATGAGATTGGATGAAAAGCAAAAAGTTTCTTAAAGAGAGACAGATGGATCTGGGGAGTTTGCTGGGCAGTTATCTTAACCCAAACATGCTTCTGTACCATGAGAGACCCTGTCTAAAGGGGAAAAGACAGAGAACCTGAGGGGAAGACATAAGACTGCCCAGGTGAGGATTGTGTTTGTGTGCCTATACACCACACACACACACACACACACACACACACACACACACACACACATACACATACACTTCCCACATAGAACACATACATACACATCCTTTTTATTATTTTTCAATTTAAATTAGAAACAAGCTTCTTTTACATGTTAATCCCAGTTCCCTCTCCCTCTTCTCCTAGCCTGCCCCCTACTGACCCCCTATCCCATCACCTTTCTGCTCCCCAGGGAGGGTGAGGCCTTCCATGGTGGAATCTCCAAAGACTGTCATATCATTCGGAGCAGAGCCTAGATCCTCCCCCATACACAAACATATTTTTTTTCTTTTTTTAAATTTTATTTTCCAGTTTAAATTTAGATAAGAAACGAGGTTGCTTCACAAGTCAGTTCCAGGTCCCTCTCCCATTCCCTCCCCTCCTCCCGTGCCCTCCCCCCAACCCCCCCCCCGTTATCCCCTCATTCCCCCAGGGAGGTGAGGACCTCCATGGGGGTGTCCATAGTCTGTCATTTCATATAGGGCAGGGCCTAGACCCTTCCCCAAGAGTTCAGGGTGAGAGTGCACCTCACATTGTTCTATGGGAGTCCAAAGTCCATGTGTATACTTGGGGAAGCCTAGGGAATCTATTGAGCCTTGGGCAGCAGACCAGTACCCATCCCAAGTACACAAACATATTTTTTAACAGGAGAACAAAAGCAGTATCAGAAATCAGAGTAAGTCGATTATATATAATATAAAAGTCAGAAAGATTAACACAAAAATTGGCAAATGTCACAAGTAAATTTTTTTAAAAAATACTATGTAATTAAAAGTTTATAAATGATCAGAGCATAGTAGTGCATGCCTTTAATTCCAGCACTTGAAATAAAAAGGCAGGAAGATCTTTGAATTCAATGCCAGCCTGGTCTACAGAGCAAGTTCTAGTACAGTCAGGACTATACAGAGAAACCCTGCCTCAAAGAACTGAAAAAAAAAGTTTGTAAATGAAAGACACTGTTTTCAGTCTTATTTAGAAATTTACATTTTAATATGTTCAATCTTATTAAGATGTTTACATTTTGAAAACATGAGCTAAAT
The DNA here is from genome assembly GCF_017639785.1 of Mesocricetus auratus. Lineage (NCBI taxonomy): Eukaryota > Metazoa > Chordata > Mammalia > Rodentia > Cricetidae > Mesocricetus > Mesocricetus auratus. Next base: position 4,551,905 of record NW_024429180.1, read on the forward strand.
AATAACTACATAGTAACCATAAAAATATCCACAGTCCACAAAATAGCTGGAGATAGCTCAACTGGGACAGAGAATACTTGCTTAGGAATTAGTACATGCTGGGTTCAGTTCTCAGAAGCTCATAATCCACACCTCTCACAATAGAGCAGAATATAACCCAGACATGTTAGCATACACCTGTCACTGTAGAACAGAACATAACCCAGGCATGTTAGCACACACCTGTCACTGTAGAGCAGCACATAACCCAGGCATGTTAGCACACACATGTCACTGTAGAACAGCACATAACCCAGACATGTTAGCACACACGTGTCACTGTAGAGCAGCACATAACCCAGACATGTTAGTATACACATATCACTGTACAGCAGCACATAACCCAGGCATGTTAGCACACACCTGTCACTGTAGAGAAGTACATAACCCAGGCATGTTAGCACACACCTGTCACTGTAGAGAAGTACATAACCCAGGCATGTTAGCACACCCATGTCACTGTAGAGCAGCACATAACCCAGGCATGTTAGCACACACCTGTCACTGTAGAGAAGTACATAACCCAGGCATGTTAGCACACACCTGTCACTGTAGAGAAGTACATAACCCAGGCATGTTAGCACACCCATGTCACTGTAGAGCAGCACATAACCCAGGCATGTTAGCACACACCTGTCACTGTAGAGAAGTACATAGCCCAGGCATGTGAGCACACACACACCTGTCATGCTAGCACTGAGGAAGGAGAAGTAGAAGAAACAGAATCTAAGATAATCCTTGCCTATATAGCAAACCTCAGAATTGGGCTGCATGATAACCTCCCTCAAAAAAAAAAAAAAAAGAAAAAGAAAAAAAGAAAAGACAAATCTTGGAAAAAACATCTCTTTTAATTGAGTGTTGGAAAAACTGTGGAGGTCTGGAAACTCTCACACAACACCACTGGGGATTTAAGTTTATGTAATCACTTTTGGTAAACGCTTTGTTACACCTTGTAACATTGGACATGAACATGGCTTGCAGCCCAGCAATCTTATTTCTGGGTAGGGACCTAAAGAAACTTCTAGATGTGTGCACAAAATATTGCCTCAAAAAATCACAACAGACCTCGGTACTAGCTGGCCGAACTTGCAAGAAATCTGATGTAAGCTAGTAGCAGAATGAACCATAAGTGGTTTATATTCCATCAGTTCTATATTTCACAGTTGTGTGAACAATTAGAACCTGGGGGTGTGCAGCAGAGTGAGTCTAACGTAGTTCCGAGCAAAGGAAAGCAGGTAAGGGAAGAGTTACATTGTTCCATTACCTGGAATCAACAAAAGGGCAACACTAAAGTATGTGTCATTAATAGTTACGCTTGTGTTCAAGCACAGAGAAACTCATTCTAATGGTACAGGCACCTGAGGCGCTGCCTGTGAAGAATGTATAGGTTCTATGACCACAGAGATGTTTAAGGTTCCAGTGTGGCCCTAGCCCTCAACTAGATCACAGTGCATACATTTAAGCTTATTATTAAGCCTTCCAGCAGTACATACATTTTTCAAACACATAAAGCACATTCACATCGACACACATAGGTGTACATACTATGTTTACATAAAATAATTTTCACAATAAAAAATAAAGCTTACCAAAAATGGGCAAGCATAAAAATTACCCAACAATTCCATGCCATTCAAAACCTAGGAAGCATGATTTGGCCAAGAGTAAATAGATACCTAGCAGTGGTGACTTCTTAGAAAAACAAACTGCAATCCCCATAAACTCAGAGCATCTCCCCCTCACAGAAAAGAATATTTGTTGAATGAAAACATGTGTGACGCTATGACGAACGTCCATCTAAGCAATGCTAAATATTTTGGTTTTGCTTTAGTTTTTGTTCATTTGAGGAGGATCTCTCTATGAAGCCCGGCTCCAGCGCTCACATCTCAGGCTCCCAGATGTTGAGACTGCTGATATGCATAACCACATCTGGCTCACTACTCCACCCTTCACTTGGACTTCCTTTCCACCCTCAGGTGACCCAGATGTCACTGCCCCATACATAGTAAAACTTCAGGCATGAGTCACCGCAACCACGTACCTGTGAGTCATGCTCTCACAGGAGGACTGCCCACAGAGACCAATGCATGCACAGTGCTTGTAGACTAGGGACAGACATGTTCGCAGTCCAAGTTTGCCACTTGGGTGGACTTCAGAGTTTTCAGAGACCGGGTTACGTTAAGCAGATATAACATCTCACTCTCAGTTAGCAAGGGCAGGTTCTGACCCGACTCATGTTTCTCTATCCTTATCAATATTGTTAGGACCAAAGGGAAGGAGAAAGATGAGGGAGGTGACCGACATGAAGATAATGATAGATACAGACGGGTATGCATATGTGAGTGAAAAAGCAGTATCCGGGCAAGGAAAGAGGGTTGTTGTAACAACCCTCCTTGAACTGCTACTCCTATGCAGCCAAGGTTGACCTTGCACTCCAAACAATCTCCCTGCCTCAGTGCCTCCAGGGTTAGCATTATAGACATGCACCACCATATCTAAGAAAGAAAATATAGCTAATGATTAATATCTATGTGATCATAGATACCTGCCTGTCTATATGCCCACACATATGCACATATATACAACTAGACAATCTACCTAGATGTCTTCTTGGTACAAAATATTTGGAAATACCAAATCTAAGACAATACCCTTTTTATCCTTTATAGTGGACAGCTGAACCCACAAAAAATGAGAGATCTCTCAGAATTGTCAGGCCCTGAGAAGTACAATCACTTTCATGAAAGTAGGGAGGCTGATGGGTAAGCCATAGACACCCAAAGGGAATATCAAGAAAGAGCCAAAAGACAGCAGGATGGTAAACTTGGAGTGTGCACAGTGACAGTGAAGAGATGCTCTTGGCTGAGAAGCTTTGGTGGGTCAAGAAATGTTATGCCTGATCTGTGAAACACTAGAAAACTGTAACTTGCTCCACCTGAAATGTTTGAAGCCCACCTAGCTGACAAGTTTGGTCTACCAACGTGTCTATCCTGGTCCACAAAGCTAAGGCATACATTGGCCTATGTGAGTAAAACTTCCATTGGAATGACTTCTCACAAACACGTGGTTGCAGTGGCTTACACCTGACATTTTTATAGGAAGGAAATAGGATCCCACAGCCTGTGACCCAAATAAGCAACATCTTTGGCTGGGAATGATTCTGAGATTTCTGTCTCCATCCCCATCCCACATGAAGGCTCAACTCAGGTTGCATGGAACATTGTTGACTAAAGCTTCAAGTAAAAGAAGGCATATCATCTAAAATTACCAAACAAAGAATGAGGGAAGAAAAAAATATACCATTGGAGGGTCCACAGACAAGACAAAAATGATAGGTCTGTGGACTTCAGATGGTAGAAATTCAAGATGTAGAATAAAGATCAAGTTAATTAAATGATGAGGGACACAAAAGAATACAAGAAAATTACGCGAAATGCAGGAAGACTTGAAAAGCAGCGTTCTAGGATTGATAGAAACAAAATACTTGAACTAAAACCCCTCAAAGGTGGATTAAACAACTGAATAAGATCAGATGAGGAGAGAATGAGGGAGCTGGGAGGCAATGAGGAAACAATTGGTAAACAAGCAGGGCCGGGGAGAATGTGGAAAACTGAGTTCCGAATGATGCCTCATGAAAGCCAGCTTTCAATCATTGTGAGCCCTCACAATGTGGGTAAGAAGAGCCACAGGAAAGCCAGAAATCATTTATTTTTATTTTTTATTTACTTTTACTCAACAGTGAAAGGAGCAGAGATAATTCATGAATTTTACTCAACAGTCAACGGAGCAGAGATATTTCATGAATTTTAAACTTCCTTGATCAGTCGTTATCTGCAGTCCTTCAACTTGCCCATTTCAAAAAAAAAATTTAATCCTGTTCTTCTGAGAACTTGGCTCCTCCTAAACTTAAGCTTCCAAAAAAATGATAGTGGGGAATAGTGAAGTGAACACAGAAATGAAAAAACAAGATGGCCGTGAGGAGTGGACAGGCTGGAGGAGACACAGCTAGAGCTGAAAGGACAAGAGGAACCTGTCTCCCCAGGCAACACCCCTTCCTCGCACAGAAAGTGCCTAAAAGGAAAGAGAGAAACCTTCCTCATTGAGTTACTCTTGTTTGCTAAGACCACAGGGATTGCAGGGATGAAAACGAAACACCCTGCTCCTGCCTGTAGAATGTAAGTCATTTTGACACAGAAAGCCTCTATTTTCAGTCAAAGTACCAGGCTTCAAACAAGGGAGTTCCTGGACACACCACTTAACATCGATCTTAACTGTGTAGTTTCCAAGGAAACAGAACCTTAGATCCACTTCAAGGTCTAGACTTGATGTTAAGTCCTTTGCACACAGCTTTGTTTGTTTTGAGCCCATGCAAACACCTCCTAATTTAAATTTCACCTAAATTCTATTATCTCTCAGAAATCCCCTAAGAACCTCTATCTTTTCCTTTGTTTAGAAAGATGCCCATAATGCACATGGTTTGGCAAAATCTGCCTTGTTGGAGTGGTGCAGTGAACTAAACTCAACTTTGCTTAAAAAAAATTGGTATCTGGTGATCTTAGATGAGGGTATTGGTAGACGATCAGTTAAGGTTAACCAAGCATCAGACAAGAGCAAACAAAATTTGAAAATCTAGTTGGAGGAGTATGGTTGGTCTGATGCAGAACAGGGATTGTTCACATCGGTGATGGTCCATGGAGAAAGGCATTGTGGATAGAGGGAAGGTGTACTCCTTAAGTTCCAATAAGGATGTGGGAAGAGCATCAGGGATCTGCAAAGGTAAGAGACCTTGTTCTCCTGCTGCAGCTGCACACATACACACACTTACAGGCAAGGGTGATTTCTTTGTTCCATCCAGGAAGCTGAAGGACTCCCAGGAAATTGAGCACAGGTTAAAACAAGTGCCAGCTCACAGCCCACGATCCAGCTGCCTCCCAGGGCTAGGGCTGAGCTTCCTGGCTGTATTTCTAGCAGCCAACTGGCAGCCATAAATGTCAAGCCCTGACCAGTGTAATCCCTTCAGTTCATCCAGTTCAGTTCACGGCCAGGAAAGGCGGCATCATGAAGATTTCCAGCGTCAGGGAAAAATAATGGCTGGCCTCAGATGCACATGCTATCAATGGAGCTCCTGTCACAGGTGGCTTTTGGTCTGTCGAGTTGATGACCACTAAAGCATTTGAGGTAATGAGATCTCTCCAGCGCTGGAAACAAAGCGCAGCAGTCCAGCGTAGTCTCTGATGACTAAGTTGACTTGGGTTTTCAGTTGGGCTCCTAACTATTGACAGCACACCTCACATAATGAATTAGCTAACTCACGAGAGAAGGGTAAAGAGGCTGGGGCTCCTGATAGACTCTGCTCAAGAGACTTCCGTCATGGGCTGATCTCTGGATTACATGGCACTATGCCCAACGATTGAGAAGGAAGTTGGTTTGCAAAGCAAATTTCAAGGCACAGGGCAATGTAAGGAAATCCTAAAGAGATTGACATGCTATTCAAGAACAAACGGCTGGGCAAGCGTCTCGGCAACTGTTGGTTTTATCCGGCTCATGTATGCCTCCATTCTGATTTACTTTACTTTTTTGAGTTACAATCTCCTGGGTTGCCCTTGGCATAACAATGATGAGCCGGCCTCAGCATTATGATTACCAGGATCACAGGTATCTGTCACCCTGCCCAATCCATAACCAGTTCATTTTTAGGTTGCTCTAGTTCCCTGGCCCGTGTTGAAACATTCTGTCACCCATAAGAAAAATACCCGCATGTCAATTTTCTTGACTAAGCCATTTTAATAGAAAACCATCAAAACAGGAGACAGAGTGGAACAATTGTTCTAAGTCAAATACCGGGACACTGCTTAGAAGGCAGCCTTGTGTGGCAACAGTTAGGATGCTTTCAGTGACACAGATAAGCCATGCATGGCACCTCTTGTCACCCTCAACGTGAAGCTCCATCATCCTTCTTTGTGAACTTTGGAGAAGGTGCCAATCTCCACAGGTGTCAGTTAGGCACGAGGAACATGACAACCAGCCTCTCAGGGAGGGAAAGAACCTGTCAATCCAACTGCCTCGTCTATGTCACAGACGGGACATTTAAAAATGTTTGGCTTCCCAAAGTTTCGTTGTTTATACAGATACTGCCGATGATATGTTGCTAGGGTCTGCCACCTGCCAACCTTGTCCAAACTGCCTAAAGAGGAAACTGTGAGGGCGTATGTGCCATCCGTGTAGAATATAGGATATTAAAATAAAAAAATATTCCAGCTCTTTGATTTCCTCTGATTTTGTGGGTAATACAATAACCAGGATGAGATAGCTGAAACCAATAAAATCTGATTTATAGCATTAAAGGCAATCTTTATAGCACTTATTTATGGTACATTACATCTAAAATCCAATTTCACAGGCTGCTGTTTGAAACTTTCTGTTCAATCATAAATACACCACATATCCTGCGCCCCAGCACCATGGACTTGGATTATATAAATGCCTGTATCCCCAGAAGGTATTAAAATTCGGTCACTATGGTGGTGAGTGAGCTTGACAGTCATTTTCCTAACCAACTCTTCAACCAAAAAGATCCAGTCAGCACTTGACAAACACTGAAAGGGATACTGTTACTATCATTAAACCAAAAGAGACATAAGCTAGCTAACTCTGCATTATGCAATGAAATTAATTGAAAAGAAGTAATGGGAAAACGGGATAATTGATGATGTTCAAGGATCCTTGCATTAATGCCGCGAGGTATCTTTTCAACCCAGTGAACAAAAGTACTTCCTTGCATGACATCACTGTTATTAACGGGAGGCTCACGGCTAAGCCTACCCATGGCACTTTGGGACTATAACCTTAAGTGTCTACGTTTATACACTCGAGTGGAGAAGACTATGTTCTGTTCAATTACTATAATCATTGTCAAAGAGAGGGCAAAGAATACAATTGGACTTTCAGTGAAGAACTGTCATTTGAATCTTAAGCTCCTCCACTTGGGTTTAAAAAGAGTTTTGCCTAACAAAAAAAATCCCAGCTCTTCATATGCTTTGCTTGGCAGGTAAAGAGAGAGGCTGTAAGCCTCACCTGAACCAACAAGCAAGTCGAGCTCTCAGAGAGAGACTGTGCCCCTCAACACTTAAGTCTTGTTTCCTGCACGCGGTCATCCGCAAATGTGCACCACATGCCCATCACATGCGTGCGCCACTGGGTCCTTCTGGAACGGTGTTCGAGGTTCAGAGCAAATGATAAAAGGTGGCGGGAGTGGCAAATGGACGATAAATTCAAAGAGCTAATATTTACCACGCCTTTCTGATACGTCACATATGGTTCCATGCTGGCGCCACGGCCAGACTCAGCACAGCCTAAACCTAAGACAACCTGAGAGTCGTAACCTTAAAAGAAGACAGGAGTTTGAACTAGAGAGGGACACCCACATTCACCGCTATTCAGATAATAAGGCGCCAAATTAAGGGCCTCGGGTAAAAGGGAGAGCCCTACTTTGGGCTTAAATTGGCTTACGTGTCACTAGTGATGGGTAGAATCAGCTCTGGTTCTTGCTTTCCTTATGTAATTTTGAACGTTCTAGCCACGAATGGAGGGAAGTCACTCTCAAAACAAGGAAACTGAGCTGGGAATCGGTTCATTGGGACATGGATAAGCTTACCAGTCTCTGAAGGGACCCTGTGTACTCCTGAGCTTCGGTTGCAGTGAGTTGGGATTTGGGCTGTGGTACCTGGACCTTCCAGGAAGGCATGCTCTCCTCGGTTGTTTCAGTAAGTTCTAAACGGAGCTCTGCAAATGTGAACGTGACTCAGCATCTTTCAGATGAACTGTGAGACCGGATTCTGGACTCTACCTCAAGAGCTTTACATTCAGAAGATGAGGGCACATCCCTGAGAATTTTCCAAGGGGTGAAAAATCATCTAGGACCTTTCCATTCTCAATCTGTGACCAACAGAGAGAAGTGGAATTCGTTCTACATGAGGTTCATACCAGTTTTCCTCCAGTCCAGCCGCAAATATGGTTCAGACTAACTTTATCACCTCAGCTGACTCGGTACAGGACCCACCCCTGTTTGGAAGCTTCGGGCTGAATTAAGAGCAGCTGCAATCCCAAGCACGACAGGAAAGAGTAAGAGTTAATGAATGATTATCTCAGATATACTGCGTGATTCTCGAACTGCAATTCAGCTCCGATAAACTCGAAAAGTTTACATTAGCTTCACTAGTGCAGGATTTGAAACTGTTAAGCCGCCGTGGTTTGACATCAATACATACAAATACCCACATTTCCATCAACTGATAGAAAAGTAGAACCGATGAGCATGGTAAGAAGCCAAGAGAAGGAATTTACTACGTAGGGCAAGAAATGCTAACCACCAAGGGCATGAAATGTCATTGGAAATTGAGTTAGCCGGGCTTAATCAAGGTATTTAAATGCATTCTATGATAGTGTACAACTTACACTCCCTATTTAAGTCCAATTCAATATAATAATGATGGACTTTTATTACAGGATGTCTTTTCAGTGATGTCTGAGAAATGACTGTAGACAAATTATCCTCATGACAAGCTACAAAAGTCACATTTGTAAATTAGCTTAAGACGCCAGTGCTAAATATCTTAAGGTCCAGAAGGCTTCGGTTCACACTGAACTCTCACGCCTGGGAAACACATTTGCAGAAGGTCAGGCAGGCATCATGCATTACCATGTAATCAGCATCCCTTGTACTCACCCTTTGTTTGAAACTCTAGGATGCTCTGTCTATTCGATAACAATGTTTGACACCTTTTATGTGACAATCAAACACAAATTAGTGAGTTCCCAGTCCAATGTTACAAAATCTCACTATCTTCCACTTGTGGAATTAACTTGAAGAAAATAAATAGAATTAACATGCTCATCCAATGAATCGCTTCAGAAATATAAAATACTAACCTGATCTCGGGGTTCATTAAGTATTTCTGATAGAACTATGTCATCTACAGAAACACCGACCAGAGGTCCACAGCCCTCTCCTGCAATCTTGCTATTATAATGTGGGATTTCTAAGAGATTGGGAACTTGGTTCCAGAATAGCATGCTTTCTGCTTCCTTAGGTCAAGGACTCTCAGTTGGGTGGATGTGCACTGATATTTGTACGGGAATTGTGTAGAAATCAGCAACTGTTGGTGAGGCTGACAACGAGAGAAAATTAAGAGCTTTTCTAAGTAAGAACAAAAAAACTTTAGGTTCAGAAACTTCTGAGGAACTGGAATCAATTGCTGACTTTGGTGTCAGATGATGATAACAAAAGTTCTTAGCAGGTCAGTAGCAAGACTCAGTCTTACCTCTGGCCTCCACACAGTTTATCTAGTTTATGCCTCGGAACACAAGGACTCCCATCAGTGACCATGGGAAACAGGTCCTGTGACCTACTATATTAGAGATTGCTGAAGAAAATATGTGGAAATGCATGCTCTATATTTTCAACATTTGATTTTGCCATTTTCTAAAAATGAGTTCTATAAGTTTGTTTCTCACTCCACACTCCATAGGCAGATGGTTCAGAAAATATGATCTAACAAAACAAACAAATAAACAATAAGATTTCTGTTAGCTGGCGCCAATTTTGTTTTCATCAATCTAGAGTGCCTGAATAGAATATTTCTTTTTTTAAAATATAGTAGCATAAAATATAGCTATTATATGAAAGGGCTTTTTACAAGTCTTTTAAACAGAGCAACTGTCTTACCAAAGAAAATTTGGGTCATATGTCTGGGGAAGCATCAGGTATAGAAATGAAAACGATTCTTAACTAAATTCCGTATAAAGAGACCTGCCCATTAGCAGACTTCTGGGGGTAGTGAGTCCAGAGACCTTTGCATCAGAATTTCTTAAAACCATCATCATTCACCTAAATGAAGCCATGCTCCCAAGAATCTCCTAAGTGATTGTGTTTATTTGGCTTCAGTTACTTTTGTCTCTGAACTTTAGGGTAGAAGGAACCCTAGAGTTGAATTTGTCTCTTCTCGACCAACTCATTTTTAAGGTATGAGCTATGTAGGTCCAGAAAAGTCTAGTGACACATATGAGAAGTCTGTAGTCTGGTGATGAATGACCCACCACTGATTGAAGCTACTGTACTGGGAACCACTGTCCATCAACGTGGTTCTTATCAATGCTGTGTGAGTAATGATCCTGAACGGTGCTCTGCCTAGTTTCTGGAATGGCATGCTCTTGATGGCTATCTGAGTCCATTGTACCTGACTTTTTGGGTGTTCAGGGGCCTGTGCATGATATGGTGACCTAGCTCTCTTTGCTCTAGCTTTCTGAGCTGCACCAGAGATTTGCTGAAAGAAAGCAGACCAAATAAACTGAAAAAAAAATAAAACAGCTTCATGAACCATAAAGTGACACCCGAATTTAAGGAAATTTTCTGAATCACTCAGCTAAAATATGCTGTTGTGTTGTTTACTTCAAAGAAAAGTGTATGTGGCTTGTCAGGGATATATATGTAGAATACTATGCCACATTTTAGCAATTGGAAAACTGACTGAACAGGTTTTAAAGATGTATGATATGCAAGCATTAAGTATGATCATATTAAAAATGTTACTGTGAAGTAAGCTTGAAAGTCAACAAAAATTCAACCAATATTTACAGAATTTTTGTTGGTTTTTGATTCTAGGGGTTGGAACAAGGGTTTAGTTGCTAAGAGTGCTGCAGAATAATCCCTTTTCACACTGTGATGATGCGCCGCTGGGATTGGTTTAATAAGCAAGCTGACTGGCCAATAGCTGGACAGGATAAAGGCAGGCAGGCAGGAAAGCCAGATAAGGATAATGCCAGGAGGAAGAAGGACAGAGTCACCAGCCGGATGGGGATCGAATCAGACGCACAAAATGAGATAGAGGTAAGATCCAGGAGCCTCAGGGCAGTACATGGGTTAATAGAAATGGGTTAAGATGTAAGAGCTAGTTAGTAACAAACCTGAGCTATTGGCCAAGCATTTATAATTAATATAAACCTCAGAGTGTTTATTCAAGAGTGCCTGTAGGACAGAAAAGCACTGCCTATAAAGAGTATGTACTCATCATCCAAAGGACATAAGTTCGATTCCTAGAACCTACATATAGATATTCATAACCTCCAAATTTTCTAGCTCCTGGGGATCTGACACCCTTTTCTAGACTCCTCAGGCACCTGCACTGATGTATTAAGAGACACAGATATTTTACATTTAAAGTAGTAAAAATAAATCTTTAAAAAACAACTATATCAAAATGTCAATTATAAGAGGAAAGGGTTAAATAAAGCCTGGATTCTATGTTGACATAATTAAAGGAAATGCATTTTTAAATGCCCATAAAATGGGAACACATTAGTTCAATTCTTATCAGCAGTTTTTTACACATATGCACTTCTGAGTTTCCCACAAACCTATATCAATTTATGGAGCTAATAAGAAATTGGATTTTCAGAAATTAATATCCTTTCCCTCCATGAAGCCCCAACTTGTACAAAGATTCACAACATGGATCTTTTCCATTATTCACGCTTGTTCCTGTGTCAGGGGAGACTCTCACCTTGTGGCCACTGTTACCATCGATGCCGCCTGCTTCTACATCACTCCTGAACATTGAGATGATTTTGCAAATACTATTTATCCTCTTTATTTTTTTAATTTGTTTTAGGGACAGAACCTTGCTATGTAGCTCTGCCCGATCTGAACTAATGATGCATGCAGTTCTGCCTGGCTTCAAGCTCACTATAATCCTCTTGTCCCTACCTACAAAACATGAAGATGTCAGGTATAAGCAATGACCCCCAGATACCTAAGCTCTTCAATGCTAACACTCCCTCTCCTTGTACTCAGTTACCCAGTGGCCTATGTGCTCCTGTTACTCTCTAACTATAAAGCTTGTACGTGCTTTTCCGTCTTGTATCCCACAGACCTTGAACATCTTCGAGATATGCAAATAGCTTACGTGTCTACTCATGACTTCACACACAATGTGACAAATGCATGCTTGCTCAGTTTTAACACTCCTCTTCAAACACCATTTTATCAGCTGTCTCCCACAATGCAAATTAAAAGAAAGAGCATTCAGAGACGAACTTTCTTTTGATTAATTTGCTCCACTTAGCACGTGATGACAGAGAGGCCGTCAAGGACTTAATATTTAGTAGTTGCTGTTGAGTTTGCGATGCAATGCTCCAATAGAAAATGAAGCCACGCGGGCAGCTTTGTTTTTTTTACAAAAAATTCAGAAAACTTTCTCAAAAGGACTTGAGCAGAACTCTTGAAGGCAATAGTATATGATGCTTGAAGAAAGGGATAATTTATAGTTTTGTCTGTTTCTGATTCCTTTGCTTAATGAGCACAGGAACGAGGTAATTGTCTTATTACCTCACATCAGTATAATAACTTTTTTTTATCAGCCAAATGCAGAGGCAGAGAAGCAAACACAAGTGGCAATGCTCATAGTGGTGAAAAATCAGATTATTTAGGCTTCTGGTCTAGCTCTGCCGCAACTGAGCTGCAAGACATAAGTATTTTATCTAACCTCCCTCTGCTGAAATGTCCTGATATGCATGAATCATATCTGTGCTGTGATCTGCACAAATAGCATCTGTGTTTTTAGGAATATTGTAAGCAGCAAAATGGTAAAGGTCTTCAAGAAAAAAACCATGTAGCCTATGTGTGTGATGAATAAAATTTCATATTATCTGAGCTGTACCAAAACAGTTACTCATGAAATAATGTCTATGTAGTAAGTAGCAAGTCAATACATATTGAGATGGGTGGGAGGCTTGGGGGCTGGGGAGATAGTTTGATGTATGAGGCACTAGCTACACATGAATGAAGATCTGGATTCAGATCTCTACCACATGATGTAAAGTCTAGCACAGCAGTGTGGATCTGTAACCTTAGAGCCTGGAGGATGGAGATAGGACGGTCCAGGAGGCTTGCTGACTAATCAGTATAGTTCAATCAGTTTGTTTTGTTGAGTCTCTGTCTCAAATATGTAAGGTGGAAGACAATTGACCTCAGGTGTGTCATGTCTGCTGCGCGGCCTGTGTCCGAGAACGTGCGGAGGGTGTCGGGTATTGAAAACACAGAGACTCGTTCAATGATATAAAGAAAACTTTAAACAGGCTCCAAAAAGGTTCAAGAAAACCTCCTAAGAAAAGCTCCCACCAGAGAAGCTTCTGCTCTCTCCTCTACCCTGGCTGGTTCTGCTCTGACCCCAGAGGTGGATGTGTGTGGGTTTTTGAAGGTGCGGTTAGTCTTTGGACAAGGTCGAGGTCAGGGCGGTTTCCGTGGGAAGGCCTTTCCCAGGAACTTATTGTATCATTTTTAGTAAACATGTTTTTACTAAACATTGTCTTACAGCTGCCTACTCCCAGGCAGAAGGGGAAGTGGCCAGGAACTTATTATATCGTTTTTAGTAAACATGTTTTTACTAAACATTGTCTTACAGCTACCTACTCCCAGGCAGAAGGGGAAGTGGGTCTCTGCTCAAGGTCTGGTGTTCCCACACAGGTGTACACACACACACACACACACACACACACACACACACACGCACATGCACACGCACGCACGCATGCGCATACACACATTCCCACATGTACACAGATACATACAGTGGCAAGGGTGGAGAGGTATTGAGATGGAAAGCAGAGGCAGCTACTACTTTGATACGGAGACTCCTATGAAAAAGTGACCTTGGAGCAGAGGCCTGAGTACATGTCTCGACAGATTTTTAAAAAAAAGCACTATGGAAAGGGAACTGACGTGGTTGCAGGCTTACAGACAGAAGATGACACAGAATTAAAGTATCGAAAGAACCAAGCGCCCCGGGGTTCATTCTTATTGCTGTGATAAAGCACCACAAAGATAAAGCAACCTGGGACAGAAAGGCATGTATTTCAGCTCACAATTCCAGGTAATGGCCTGTCGTTTTAAGGAAGTCAAAAACTCAGAAGAACGAAGTCAAAAGCTCAAGCAGCTGGTTACATTCAGTCGTGAGCAGCAGCTAGAGAGTGAGCGTGAGCGTGCGTCCCCTCGATTGTCAGCGTGCGTCCCCTCGATTGTCAGCGTGCTTGCGCTCAACTCCACTTTCTACTCTCACACGGGTCAAGGTGGTCTACACAGGGCATGATGCCGCCCTTACTGGACTACGTCTTTCCACACCAAGACCTTAATTATAACAACCCCTCACAGGTACGCCCAACCTCATTCGGGCTCACTTCGCAGATCGGCAAAGCAAGGCGTCGCACTGAGGAAACTGGATAGAGCCCAGAACAGAAACAAGTGAGGGTTAGAGTAGCGCGAAGCCATGCTGGACTGAGGTGGAGGGGCTGATCCCACCAGGCTTCATAAGCACGAAGAAGAATTTTCCCCATTGCACTCCAAGTGCCACCCTTAGGGACAAACCAGGGGGCTTTGGAGAAAGGAGTTACATTATTAGATGTCTGCTTCGATCCCCAGTAGATTCTGCTTTATTTTTTGCTTTGTGGTGGCAGGGGGTCAAACCCAGGGCTTTGCACAAGCTAGGCAAGTGATATATCGCTAAAGTTACAGCTGCAGCTCTGCAGATGTCTGTTTGAGAAAACAGTCCACTCTAGCTGCTGTGAGAGAGGAGACCCGGGTGACCCCAAAGTTTGTGTCCAAACCTCTTTAAACCGCAGAGTCGCTACCAATTCAGCCATGTGAGTGGGAGGAGAACACATGGGAAGTGTTACTTTGTCTTAGTTGGGGGCACTTTTGAGTTTGAGATTCTCATGAGGCGCCTAGGAAGCCAGGGTATGGCTGAGGGCAGAGCCAGCTTGGAATTGCTTGGAGCCAAATCTAAATGTACCATAGCTGAGGAAAGCTTTATGGGATACAACATTGGTGATGAGTGGGGACACAGAGGTTGAGAGAAGCGATTACTGGGTCTCAGAGTACACTGCAGAGAGGGGGTAGATAGTTGTGCAAGGTATAAATAGGGACCTTAAAAAGGGGCACCTAGACTAAGGGAAAAAAGGGCTGGTCAAGCAGACGGAGCGCTGCCCTCAGAGCCACGTGTCCTCCCCTGCCAAGCCTTCTCTTGTCTTGCCCCCCAAGGGTGTTTGAAACACAATCCCCAGCTTCTCTCAGTTCTTAAGTCGGTTTCCCACATTGTTACTTCTGGAGTCCGTTTCACGGCCACTGACATAGTCGAACGGCTTACCTCCTTACAAATCCTCAGTTTCCCCCTGCCTGCGCATGAAAGCCCAGGGTTCTGCATTTACTCTTCAGGACCCCTACTTCTTAATTCCCAGAATTCCTTCTCTACCCTTGTGCCCATGATATTTGAACTTCAGTCGAGCTATAGCATCATGATCCCTGAAGCCCTCACGACCCTGATGTCTTCTCTACAGTACCCTTGGGATACGTTTCTTCCCTTTGTATGCCTAGGAAATGCTCACTTGGGTTCCTCACGTGATTCTTGGAGAGCCCTGGCTCTCTGATATACAGAGAAAACAAGGCTTTACAGGTGCAGGTGTTAATGTGAGGTATTTAATGGAATCTAGCACACTACTGACGTTCAATAGGCACTCCTATCTTGGTGGACATTCAGTAAGTATTTCTCTAAATACTGCTTAATATGGAAACAACCAGATGGACTCTCTCATATTCTTTTTAAATGTAACTCTTACTTTTATTTCACAGAATGGATAGATGGATGGGTGGATAGACAGACAGACAGATAGATTTAATCTCATCATTTAAAAATGTTTATAGGTAAGCTGGAGAGAAAGACAAAAGAAAAGGTCAAAAAGAAAAGAAAAAAGCAGATAAGCAAAAGTAATAATGAAAAGTGTAATTGTCACATCCCCACTTTTTACTTGTTTGTAAACCTGGTATATTTTTGGGCCTGATCATATAGGCAATGCCCTTGAGTTTTACTTGATAAGGTTAAATTTTTTCTATGATATTCCAGTGTACAGTCCAGACAATATGTCTTAAGTTAGTTTTTTGTTTCATTTCTTTTCCAGCACAGCTATAAGCTTCTCTGGGGAATGAGTTATAAAATAAAGATTTGGTACTATCTGTCTCTTCAGTTTCAGAGAACTACAAATTATGTGCCTTGAGACATGAGGAAGTGAAACACTGATTGTGTACAGCATTCAATAGCCAGGAAGGTGTTCTCATTAACACGATAATCAACACGGTCCTTTTATTGGAACATGTTTCAAAACCAAGCCTTTTTATGATTTGACAAATATAATTTATTCTCCAATGGATTTCAACCAACAGGCATAATTTGTGTTTTCTGAACATGAGAATATACAATTAACACAGAGGAACAAAGGAAATGTCAATAATAATTTAAACATTGGCTATCGATAGATTGATTGCAATGAGGGATAGCAAACACATTCCAGAACACTCCAGGGTATCGGTTGAGATAGATCAAGTTGGGAGCAATAGAGACAGCAATGTCCTACAACTCTCCCTAGCGTGTTTTAATACTTATACACGAGCTTCTCTCCTCATTCCACGCTTTTGGTTAAGAAGAAGCAAATAATTCTAACTTGGCATAGAATTACTATGTGAATGAGTAACTGGATTCCTTCTTTTTGCACAAACTCTGCCAGGCTTTAGGCACAAAAAGTTTAATTTTTCACAATGACATAATAAGGAGGTTTCTAATTTTGTACCCAGATGTACAAATGTAGCAATTTCCTCAACACTAGAAAGGTCTCTGAGAACAAGAGCTAAGAGTCACACCCAGGCTGTCCCATAGGAGAACCCCTGCTAACTCCCTGGTTATGAGGTAGCATCTGTTTTCTCAGTTTCTTCCGTGTATCTGGGTACCTTTGAGGATATGGTCATGAGACTACACTCACAACACATTTGAGTTGGTACCATAAGACAGGGAATTGACTCCCACTGCATACCTATGCTATCTTGAACATTTAACTATAGGCCATCTTGATCTGGAATATCATTTCCATTGTTCATTTTTTTTCTCAGAAACTTTAAAGCTTTGTATGTTTCAGACTATAATTCTGCAGGCAGATTCTCGTATAACACACTGATTTCCCACGTTACATGGCTTTCTTCATGCCTGATGGCTTTCTGTGGCCATCAGGGTATATAAAGGATGTATGGAGACCCCCAACTGGCACAAGCTGAGATACTGTACTAGTCTTGGCGATGCTTTTATTGATAGCCCTCTTTATAAGATGTCTTTCAAATGCATGCCTCAGCTTGTAACAACTTACCAAACTCTCATGGGTCCTGGCAGGATGTTACAGTGCCATCTCCCTGAGTACCAGGTCCTAAGAACACAGTCTCGGTTTGTTGCAAAACCAAAACTTCACAAATATATATATATATATTGAAGAAAAATTTCTCCAAGGTAAAACGAGAGGAGCTTTCTTGACCATTTGGTGCCTGACATTTTTATGTTTATAGCCATCAGAACTGGAGAGCTGAAATGTGTGACTCATTTAATTGATCTGAGTTGATCTTGTTTGTTTGTGTATTTGTTTTTGGGATTCTGGTTTAAGTGGATTTAATTTTGGGGGGTTTGTGTGCATGCTAGGGGAATTCTGGTTGGTTTGTGTGCTTGCGTGGGGAATCTGGCTTGTGTGTTTGGGGGAGTTATGTTTTGTGTGTTTGTTTCTGGTTTCTGGTTTCACTTGGTCTGTAAGTTATCATGGAGTCTTCTCTTAAAACACATTTATCATTTGTTGTACACATTGGAATGGAATCATTTTGACTTCACTAGATATTCTTGCTAATAATATGGGGGAAATTGGATATATAACACATGTGCAATGTGCAGGGACCAAGAAGCTTAAGAAAATATCAATATGTAATGCTTCATAGACAAATCCAAGGAATACACTGCTCTGGCTTCAATCCATCTACCCAACAGGCAAATTAAATGTGATGGGATTAACCTTCGGATCTCTGTGGTTGTTCACCTACTTTACACATAATTATTAGTAGATTAGCTCATAATTTTAGAATGTAATTATTCTTTCAACATAATATCAATGTATTTTAGCTTCTTCTAATCCATATATATTTTGTCACTAATTATCTACCATTCTTTCTTCACAAAATAACCCTTATCTTTATGCAAAATGAGAAATCTCAACTGATATGTCGGAACACCCTGCAGCCAGAGAACGGGGAAGTAGAGTGTATTTTTTTTAATCTGTTGATAAAATATTTAAGGCTGACTGAGCTGGAAAACCTCCCAGGGAGAAAATATTTAGTAAATGATATAGAAATCTTTAAAACTGTCAATACGGGGCTATTTTGAAGACCCTTCCCATTGTGCGTTCCTCACTACGGCCATCAGATTTCCAAATGCCAGTCTGAACCCTCTGGTCAAACCCTGTTTCAGGGAATCTACTTATGGAACTGGCACAGCAGGCCGTAAAAACACCATTAAACTGGCATCTGCTCCCAGACACAAGAACCTTAAAGAGCCTGAAGACATATAATGTTCCATCCCAGCAGAAGAGACATAAAGACAGGGTCAGTGAAACATGAAGTATAAATATACTTCGGTAAGGTTTAAATTTAAGCGTGTCCAGGTGTGTGGGTGCCTTCTCTCACGCGTGTGCACACATGTTTTTCTCTTCCCACCCTTTTGCTCTCTTTCCCTTTTATGTTCAGATCGGCTGTAGATTCAAAGCACTGAGTACAGAGTTGGAGCGCCACGAGCTCAGTTCGTTAGTGACACGCGTTTTACATTATTTATAAAAGGAGCTCTTCCTCCCACTCCTTCTGACAGTGTGTTACCATTGAGGCCACATTCGTCTTCAGCGATATAAACATCCTTGCCTTCCTAAAGACGCCAGAATGCGTTGCTTAAAAACTAGGGACAGACATCACGCGGTATGCGCCATCATCCTCAACGGAAACAGTTTCCTGGTACCTTGACTCAGAAGACACTCTCCGCATCTTCATCACCAAAACACACTTAAAATGAATGGAAAGCTGGATCGCACCCACTGTCTCTCTATTTTTTTAAAAGAATATTTTTACAGAGTAGCAAATTGTTTCCACTCAGTAAAAAAAAATGATGGATTATCGTATAGTGCAAAAAAATTAATGAGCAGATGGAATACCAACCCAGTGTTCATTAAAATATTGCACTGGGTTAATTCAGCAAATAAAAAAATGGAGAATACAGCAGATGGCCATTTATAGTTCTCTTGATTTCTTAAACTACATCTTTACAGCCAGAACTGCTCCTATATTTAACTTGAAATGCACAGCTCTTACCATATGCACAGTAAGCAAGCATCCATGTGACCTTGTAAACTTCTTGTGCAGAGCAGAGATGATTTTTTTATGATTTACTTAAAGGAGCACCATGCCCAAGTTGCTCCCTCAGTCCCAGTATTCCAGTGATGGCTTAAATTTCTAGACTAAGAAGATCTTTGCCGTTATTATCCATTCTGAAGTAGGCTTAAGTAGGCACAGGGGTAAAATCACACAAAAGGAAGTGATCAGCTTTGTTAGAACATCTGAAGTGTACCAAGCATACATAAAATTATTAGACTAGCTGACATGTCTCTTAAGGCAACACTTTCCTTTTTTATGAGACCTTAACTCTACAACTTAACACATTTCAAGAATCTCCCCCCTGGTGTAGAGCAATCAGAATGCTTATATGTGAAAATAGAATCAAGCACCAGGAAACTGCTTTTGAAGTATACATTACAGTTAAATACGCATGTAGCAGATTTTTTCCCTTTTCTTCTAAGTCTATACATACCTACAAAGAACAGGGATACATCTATTCATAGAAGTAGTACTTACCAAAAGTAAAAGCAGGAAGCAACCTAGGTAGAGTCACTGCATACATTGTGCTAGATTTATACAATGTATTATGCAGAGAATGATCTACTGTGACAGCAACCTATGACTTTTGGGGGCATGAAGCTGGGCAGGAGGAAAACAGGCATACAGATGCTATATAGTGTTCAAAGGCTTGCAATGCACTCCATGAGGATGGAAATCCGCATAGAGCTTGCTGGAGGGAAAGACAAGGACAACACAGACAGCAAAGGTGCTGCTCTCTTCCGTGTGGTTCATCCTTGAGCTGCTTCCTATGAAAACATGCAGAGCAGTATAGTTCTAAGTGGGCAGGTCACGAATAAATTATTTACAATCTTAGAAAGCACACAGACACCATAAAAAGTCCTTCGTATTTGACTTATATACAATCCTGAAATTTGGCGCTGATTAATAGCAAGAATTATGTCACACAATAATTAACAATGTGTAATACAAGATGTAGATGTCGGTCACATTTCCTCTAGAACATTCTCCAGCCTCAATTCAGATAAAGTCCTTGGGAGCTTCCCACTGATACAGTTTCCCCAGCATAGAAGCTGTATACACACGTGCTACTTGTCCTAAACATTATACCTTCTTCTTCCTGTGCTAACAGCACCCTAATTTCGTTTATGAAACACCCTCAGGTCTCTGTGTGGCTTATGTTGAAAGATAGTTCTCAGCTCTGTGGGTAGGTCTGGATACCCTAGGCAATGTTGTTCCCAGTAACGCATAATGAACCATGTGAGAGTGACTTCTGTAATCAGCATTTGTGTTCCTCTGAAACTTCTAAAAACAATGATGGTAAGCTTTGATGTTACAATTCTTATTACATGTCTTCTGGAGCTCATTATCGGTCTTTCCTATGTGACTGTGGAAACAGGGGGGTCATTTCTTGTTTGTTGTTATTTCCTACTGGCTATCAGTGCCAGCTAGGTAATTTCAATAAAGGCTCTTAAATATTTTCCCATGTAGTCAGTGGTCATCTATTGAATGTCTGTGTGTACCAAGCATAAATCTAGAAAACAAGGATATATCAGTAGTGAATAAAACAACTGACTTTCATGCATATGAAGTTATCTCTCCTACTGAGAGTGAAGGAACTGGTAGGTAGGTTAAAAATAAGAGTCATAAAGACAAAATATTCCAGGGTCTAAATGTCATTTCAGAGGCACATTAGAAGATGGGGGCGTTGTGACAATAGTTTCTTATGTTAGGTCATAGAGAAAGACATGAATACAAGCCAATGAAAATATTCACTGAACAGAGAAAATTATCAACTCTCATATAAGATAGCAACCCCTTGATCATCCCGGGAAGTTGACACTTTCCATCATGGAACTTAACTAATGCTAGATCATTCATACAGTCCTGTCATTTCACATGGACACTTGAAAGGGTTAAAAATTCAAACAGAGTAACTATAGATATTCAAAGGGACTGTGGGTCAAGTCAACAGAGTGATGTTGTGGAAATAATGTAGAGGGTGCCTGGTGCCTTCAGGGGTCTCCAAGGATGATGCTACCCTTTTGTGATACAGTTTGTAAAGTCTAGAGACATTTCTAACTGGCACATCTGGGGCCAGAGGGGCTGGTGAGCATCTTGCAGTGTCTAGGGCATCCCTTTCACAGGAAGCATCATCCGACCCAGGGCATCAGAGGTATTCAAGGAGTCACTCTAGGGTGACCAAGGGCGGCCTCTCCAGGGATGTCACACTGGACTCACAAAGTCTCATGCAAACAGATCTGAAAGCCTTCAGGTATGAACTAGTTTGGATTAAGAAAGTGAAGAGTAAATAAAGGGCCCGAACTTGCCCAGTATGAAGAAATACAATACACGATGATGGGGTTGGGCAAAATAGGTCATTACAGGTCATAATTAAGGGCCAGCATTTTATTCTAAGGACAAAGATTACCCACTAAAATGGTTTAAACGAATAAGTAGCAGATTCTATGCTCATCACCCATCCCGTTGACACAGAATGACTTATAGGAGGTCAGACACAGAGACAAGTTGGGTAGACGATGGTAGCAGTGGTTCCACAGAGACAAGGTACCTTGAATATGCCATCCCTTCAGAATTGCCAAATAAAATGCAACAACCCATTCTTGTGCAGATTTCAGACAAGGCAATGATATTTTCGACACAAATATGTCTTGAGCAACATTTGGGATACACTTTTTCACAAAAAAATTATCCATTGTTTTTCAAGAGTTCAAATTTAACTGGGCTTCCTATATTTTTATCTACAAAATTTGGCAACACTCTGCCTTCATGAATGGATGAATATGTACATATGCAAAACACAGAGTGGTGTATATTTAGAAAGTGAGCCAACCTGTTATGTTTCCCAAGTTCTGAAACAAAAGGATCTGCATAAATGCTTTCTATGTGTGTAAGAAGGTTATGTATAAATACACATATCTTCATTATTTTTAGGTAAGTGATTTGCTAAAGAAATTCATCTATTTTGATATTTATGCTTTCTTTTCATTATTCACATATCTCAAATTAGGTTTGAAGCATCCTTGTGGTGACCCATACAAACACATATAAATACATGTGTGTTATATTTTCTTATATTACACATATACTGTATTTTATATACAGTATGTTACTTTTCCTATAGTGTGCACACCTTCTCACTTTTGAACTCCATCAACCTGGAACCTAAGTGCAAAACCCTCAGGTAGGTTTCTTCTCCAGTTTCATTTTCATGAGCAAAATTAACATTTGCAAACCCTATCACTTCTTTCAAGATCTCCGTTTAAGAAGTGCTCATGTTGCCATAGTTTTTTTTTTATTTTTATCTGAATCTGATTCTAGCTAACGCCTTGCATGGTCACCAAGACCCGCTCTCTCATTCCCAACACACACCAGATTGCTCTCAGCCTTGGATCTCCCTGTCATGCTTCCCACTGTATGGGACTGTGGACTGCTGAGTCCGACCAGCAGGTATCTGTGTTTTAAAGACTGATTCAACACTCAACTTTCAGAGTATCTTCTTTACAAGCTGAGCAACAGATGATATTCCAAGACTGACAATGGCCAGGCTAATCCCTGCACGTTTCCTACTGACTGCAACAGTGGGAGGCGGAGGGAAAAAGCTTTTGTCTTGGGGCAGAGCACAGAGGTGTGATGACTTGGATGTCATTGCCCTTGTGACCTTAACCGACCACATTCAGGGCCTCCACGGGGCGGCTTCCCCCTCTCCATCTCATTTCCAACATTCACACCTGCAATCCAACCCTCTCATTTTGGCCTCTGCTATCCTCAGCTCAAGTTTTCTTGTTGCCTGCATTGCCTTCCTCAGTCTGGATATTTTCTTTCTTTTGAGTCTCACTCTAAAACACTACCACAGGTAGCTTATTAGGTGGTGTTGGATGGGCCCCCGCCCAGCTCCCTAAGGAAAGTAGCCTCCTTGTCACCTCTTCTAACATTTCTAGGCATACCAAACCCACTCAATACGGTCGTTGAAAGAAGTGAAGTGTGCCTGCACTTTTCATATTTGCTCTTTTATGGTCTAAAATTGGAAATTTTTCCTGAAATCAACTAATCAAAAAAGTTGCCTGGAAGAAATAGAGACCTAGCAAGACCCTTTAAAGAGTCCATTTAATGTCCTCTGATAAGCCATACCATCTTATTACATGGATAAATGTGATCTTATGACCAATAAAAACTGAAATTTCATTCATTTTGCTCTTATTCCTTGTGAGATTGTTAAAACACAGACCTTGCTAACATTGTAGAAAGAAATTACTCAAATATAAAATAAGAAGCTAGAAATGAAGAGACAAAGCACTGAGGTATCCAAATTTTAAAAACATAGTTATGTATACGAACACCTATATAAACTATTAACTATTACCTAAGAATTATTTACCTTAAATATTTAATAAAGAATAAGATTTGAAGAAGAGGAAGAAGGACCTCAATAAAATAATCACCTGTAATTTTTTTAAAGATTCAAAGTATAAAAAAAAAAAAAACGAGAAAGCCATTTGCAGTGAGGATTAGCAAAAAAAAAAAAAAAAAAAAGAAAAAAAGAAAAAAAAAACCTGTTTTCCTAGATCAGCCCCTCTTGATGTGTCTGAGTCATAAAATATTTTAAGTGGGCTTACTACTGAGAACTCACCCAGAAGGTACAGTCATTTCAGAAACAAATCCAAGTGTTGGATAAAGTAGCAAACATGCGTGACTCAACTATTTCATTTGGAGTGGGTTAGGGAAGATGACGGTGATAACATGGTGGGCAAATCTTTCAGAAAATGCTTTGTGAAACGGAATGCCACGTATGCCTTGCATTCTTCATGGATGCTTATACACATATGTAGATGCATGCATATATGTACATACATGTATGCATGCACATATGTACATACATGAATACACACATATATGTATATATCTGTATATATGAAGATTCTTAATAAATAAGAGTCATAAACTATTCCAGGATCTAAATGTCATTTCAGAGGCACATTAGAAGATGGGGGAGGTGTGACAATAGTTTCTTACGTTAGGTCATAGATAAAGACATGAATACAAGCCAATGAAAATATTCACTGAACAGAGGAAATTATCAACTCTCATGTAAGATAGCAGCCCCTTGATCATCCCGGGAAGTTGACACCTTCCATCACGGAACGTAACTAATGTTACATCATTCATACAGTCCTGTCATCTCATATGGACACTTGAAAGGGTTCCTAAGGGAACCCTCAACCAGGATTCCCTCAAGGTCACCTAACTTTTCAGCTGCAAATAAAAGGCTGCAGCTGGGGCCTCTTAGTTTAGTAAAAGCAGCAACTGATAGTTACAGATGTAGATGAATTCACTTTTTACCCTGGTGACTTCTTTTGTTGGTGCATCTTTTTTGTTATTGTTTAATGTTCATATCTTTCATTGCTTAAATCAAGGGCATTAATATGTCTTATGTGGTTATCCTGAAAAGTACAGAAAGTAAAAGACTATTTGCCTCATATAGATCTAGAGAACAAAGATCCAGGTGCCAGCTCTCCTCAGTTTGGAGAGAGTCACTGGCTGCAAAGAGATAGACAGGAAATAAGTCGGATAAGACCACATCGCTGTATTGGAAACATGAGAGGACTCCTGGACAGTGCATTGCAATAAGCCTTCTCCTGGGAAGTACCATAGCACAATGACTACCATTGATCTCTACAGGGCACAGAGCATCAAGAGTCCAACCATCTTCTACTAGGACCTACGTCTTATTGTTTCCACCATCCACTAACACAATGGGCACCCAACTTCAAGCAAATTCCACACTGAGGGCTACACACAGAACCTGCACAGACATACATATGAAAAGAAGGAAAAAATAAGTAAGGGATTGGATAAACTACTCCATTGAAGACTCGCTATTCAGGATACTTGAGAAAAATCACATACAAAATGAAGACAATTGGTTAGAAAGTCTAAATTGAAACATTTTTTGTACCTTCTCCATCAATTATTTTTGAAGTAAAATAACAAATGTAACTACTAAAATTTGTCAGGCATATTTCCTCTAGGGACTATTTTAATAACTGAATAACATCCATAATTAGCTGACAAATTGTTTATATGCAAATGACTTTGGAAGCATTTGGAAATATTTTAGCACATTAAAAATGTGCTATTGAGTCTTACTTAGTTCAAACTTCATGTGACACCCCTTTCTCTACAGAGAATAAAGGGGGGGATGAAATGTCATCCAGTATCAGTCAAATTATCAGAAAAGTCACAGTTGTGATATGTTACTACCACAAGCAATGATGACAGACAGTAACAATTACTTATTTTCATTTCCCCATAGGAAACGCACACATATTTTTTTCTTAATACATTTTTCAAAAATTTTGTTTCACGTGTATGGATGTTTGCCTGCATGTCTGATTATGTACCACATACTTGCCTGGTGCCTAAGGAGCCATGGAGCTAGAAGCCTCCCCGTGTGTCTGGGGATCAAAATCGGGTCCTTTAACCAGGTCCCTTTGGATGAGCAGACACTGCTGTTACCATTGAACTACCCCTCCATCCTCAGAAAGCATTCCTTAACTTGTGCCCAGTCGACTCTGTGCACGGAGGAGGGAAAAGGTCAGGGTACTTGCCTAGAGACCTTTTAATAGCCGAGCCTGAATTAGAACTCAGGCCTTCTGACCCTGAAGAGCATGCTTGCACGCCTCTGCATCCTCTCTGTGACAGACCACAGCGCTGTGGCCTATGGCTAAGATAATTCTGAGTACCAGTGTCTGTGTCTCTGTTTTCAATGCACTCCAGAGTCTGTGCACACTGGGTCTAAAATGGATAGCCATCACTTACCCCCTTAGCTCTGGAACTGCTCTTACTTGGGCAGCAAATGTGTTTGTAAGGATTTCCCAGGCCCTGCAGGGCCAACCCTCCTGCCCTGTGTATGGTGGAAGGCTAATTCTTTCTCAAATGCCATTTGTGCACATGCATAATGGTTCATGTGTAGGGAAACATCTACATGACCATGGCGTTGGCCATTTCCATGGTGCTGGCCATGCCCAACAAGTGCGTGGATCCTACCCGGGATGAAGGAGCTAGGGGGAAAAGACTCTCTTTCGGGTTCCAGTTGCATTCCAGTCACATCCTGGAGGGTAGCATGGAGACCTTTGGTTCTCGGTTTTCTTGGCTTCTCACGTAAGTGATTTCTCCCTTAATTAAATACCTTAGGACATCCCTATTTTGCATAGCATAATATTTTAGTAATGCTCATGTATCATGGATTAGGATGAATTAATCAATAAGTAGCTGACCAGTAGAGCAGTCAAACACATATAGCGAGGAACAGGGTGATGTCCTTCTGTATATACATGTCACTTACTGGTTGATGAATAGGATACGGTTTGGCCAATAGAGGCGGGAAGGTAGGTAGGACTAGGAGACAGAGGAGAGTTCTGGGAAAGGCAGGCGGAGAGAAAGACCTTGAAGAGACACCATGTAGATCACAAAGGAGTGACAGGTCCGGACTCTTCTCCAGTAAGCCAAGACCATGTGAAAATACATAGATTGGTAGCGTTAGGTTAATAGTTAAAAGAGAGCCAGCCAGTAAGAAGCCCTAGCCATCAGTCAACAGTTTAGTAATTAAAATAGTGCCCATGTGCGTACTTGGGGCTGGAGATAGGTGGGATCTTATGGGACAAGAACCTCCAGCAGCAGCAGGAAGCCTCCAGCACCGCTGATGTGAAAGGAGGGTGTGGGAACCCCTTATAGTGCACCACAAGCCTCCTGTCAGCTAGAATTGTTTTTTCATCCCAAGTTCTATGTGCAACCTCCACCCCAGGCCTCCCACGGCTCTGCCAGTCATTTTCCTGCCAGCATAAATATGTTTCTGGTCCCTTTCTCTTCCACGTATAAGATGTGACTCATCTTTAAAGCTCAAACTGACCTATCATCTCTTAAGCGAATCACCAAATGAGGGTCCCCTTATTCATGCTCAGTGAGATCTACAGCAAGGCATCCCTGGGGCACGACCACCTACTTCACCTGTGGTACACGGTCACTGTGTTATCCCTTATTGTATTTACTATCCTCTCATCAGTGCAAGCATCGGTTCCATCACCTCTCACACTGCTGGATACAATGTGGCAGGTGTTCTTTACACAATTATTGATGGAACCAGCGCTTGCAGACACCCAGGTCTGAAGGGTGGTTAGGTCTGTGTGTGATGCACCCTTCCCTAGCATGACGTCTCCAAGCCTCCACCCCCTGACCTGTGACCGAGGCTGCTAACTGGATTGCGTGAAGCTCTGCGTGTCCTCCTGATGTGCTCCACACTTCCATTTCCACATCACATTCACCTGGGGCGAGAACTCCACCGGCGTCGCTGATGGAAGCTGTAATTTATGCCGCTAAAAGCCTCTCTGAGACTTGATATTTAGAGGTGCGGGAGTACAAATGGCATTATGCGTTAAGTGGGTAAATAGATATGACTAAAGAATCTGTGTGGCATAAAAACTCACGGCTGCAATGAAGGCTAAAATGCTTCACAGTTAAATCGGGATGGAATGAATGAGTGCCATAGGTTGCACGTTAATCAGAAAGGATGTGCAAACCAAAAGCACGTTTATACTTTACAAACCCCCCCACTAAAGCACTCCCTAAAGCACCTATAATTGTTAGTTATTTATAAACAACACCGAAGGGGTTGACACTGTATATGCCTATAAAATGAAACAAAACAAAAATGCCTCGTTCTTGGAGATTTCCTTCAGGTTAACTATGTGGTTTTATAAAGGACCTTGTGAGGTTTCAGGTGGACAGACTTTGAAGACCACACAGAAATGATGTCTATAAAAACACCGAACACACACACACACACACACACACACTCCTTGTTTCTTGAGAGAAGCATGATTAATTATCTAAAGACAAGATGGAACCGTAGAGCTTCCAAGCTATTGGAAGATGGTGGAATGGGAGAAAAGGGACCCTGAGAGAGAAGCCTGAGTCTGAAAATCTGTGTGTTCTCTCTCCATGGGTAATTTAGGTAAACGAATTCAATGGCTCCAGAGCTAAGACTTCACAGTCCTAGCAGCTGTGGACATCACAAAGGATCATGACATGTTCGTGCAAAGCTAATCGGTCAGCAAGCCCCGCCAACCTACAGAGCAAACACTTTTGCTTTACCTCCAAGCTGTCTTAAGAATCGGGAGACTGGAATGTAAGATACTTGAGACAACCTCCTCTGCGCACTAGTAAAAACAAACTAAACATCCTTCTAGTAAAAATAGGAAAAGATTATTTACATGGGCATCACAGGCAAGGAAAGGGACCTACGGTTATCAGCTTTATCCTTTACCCTACTTTGTAGCCCGAAGATTCAAGGGGAAGAAATTTCAAGTCCATGATGCAAATGGTCACAACTCACTGATGCTTCCACTTGTTATTATGTGTGCTTATAACTCTGCTGCTATGCCACGCCTCTGGTTCAGGTCTTACAAAGTTTATGAAAATGCCTCAGCATCCATTGCCTCCTGTCTTGTTGCTGTTTCAAGTTAATGTCTGTCTAATTCCTTTACTTTCATTTTAGAGGAGCTGTAGGCTTGCATGGAAGATAAATGTATGCGGCCACTCTACGGTGTCGTGGAGTCCTGAGCTGAAGTCCCACTTCCTCTGTTTTATGTACTTATTTATGTTCTGTGAATGCAGCCATAATGTCACCATGGCCTCTGACCTTGTCTCTTAAATATACTACCCACCACAGGTAGAGTAGCTTCTTCTCCCCTCAAAGTTACAAGCAGGAGAGAAAAATGCCTTCTTAAAAATATATGTGGAAAACAGTTTTGTTTTGTGTTTTATTTTTTACCCATAGATTTAGTGGGACATTTAGTTAATGTTAAGTTCTTTAAACAATTTCAGGTTTGCGTTCATTACAGACTTCTAGCACAAGCACTACCCCCAAAGTTGACTGCAGGCTTATTTGCAACATGAAGAATAAGTTGCTTCTTTAAAACAAATTATAGTTGGAAAAAATTTGGTGTAGTAAACCCAGCTACCGTTTCTGCGAGCTGAATTAAAGGATCCCTATGTTCTATATTTACTCAGATCAGATCATCCCCACACTAGATCTCACAGCCATGCACTCTCTTCTCTGCTGTGTGTCCGTGTGTGTTTGTCGGGGTTTTAAAAGGCAAGTCCTAGGTAAATGGAGAGCGTTGTCTTCTGGCGTTGTGACTAAAGGATGCTTAAGCAGTATGACAATGAGGCATCCGTTACGCAAGGCACTAAGGTAAAGCAGCCACCGATCTGAGAAGGAAATAGAACCTCATCTTCGGTGTTTTAAAAGTGCTTTCCAAGAGGGATTGCAGCCGTCTACTAAACTAAAAGGGGAACAATAGACTCAAGTAATTTCGTAAGACAAAAGGATGGGAGGCGTGTACTCTCATCACTTGAAAACACATGAAGCGCACACAGCCTGGGTTCTTCCCAAGCAGAGAGCTCTTGACTAGGTGGAAGGAAAGTTCTTCAGAATGCATCAGCCAGAAGCACTGTGCTAAATTGCCCAATTACTTGTGCTCTGCAGAAACTTTGAAAGTGCAGTTCACAACACTTTGCTGGATCTGATAGTTTGTTTTCCATCACAAGGGACCACCCATTCTTACTCTTCCCCATTCTAGGGCTATGAAAAATGAGAGGGCAAGAGCTAGATATGTGTTATCACCGTTTACATAGGAAGGGACTGTAGCCAACTGTAGTGTTTCCTTTATTTGTAAACCAACATGTAGAGTCAGGGAGAAGAGCCCAGACAGAAGTCTCATAGAGGCCAGGCATAATCAACTAAGCCCAAGACCTTGGGTTGCCACTAACACCAGAGGATTGGAGTGGGGAGGTCGGGGAGGTCGCAGTGCATGATGTGGGTGGGGAGCTGGGGATGACGTTTGATGGGGGACGTCCTTCTGTATATATATTTCTCTTATTGGTTGATGAATAAAACACTGTTTGGCCAATAGAGAGAGGGACATAGGCAGGGCTAGGAGACAAGGAGAATTCTGGGAAAGGTAGGTAGAGAGAGACCACAAGGGGATACTATGTAGAGACCAGGAAGATGGGAAGCACCAGGCATTCTCTGGTAAGATAAGACCATGTAGAAATACATAGATTAATGTTATGGGTTAATAATTAAGACAGAGCTAGCCAATAAGGAGCCCTAGCCATCCACCAACAGTTTAATCATTAATATAAGTCTTTATGTGCTTATTTGGGGCAAAAGAGGGTATGGGACCTACTTGTTGGACAAGAAAGGGCAGTGACAGAAGTTCATAGCTCTTTCCCTATCCAAAGCCCAGAAACCCCAAATGAAGCTGTATCAGCCCAGGCAATGAGAAACTTTGGCGTCATGAATATCTTCCCTAAACATCATCATTTGTAAGTCACTGAATCTCAGTAGAGAGGAAAAGGGGCAGTGGTCCACGTTTTACCAGAAATTTATGGAACTGAGTGACATAATTCATGTTATGTGGGCTATCCAACGTGTTAAGCAAAATACGTTTAGTTAGGTTTGTTCAAATGCCTGCTCTCACACAACAGATCCTACACTCTAAGCAGAGTGTCATTATTATGCTAGGGTTCTCTGGACACATTCACCAGCCTAGAGTCACTATACAGAGGGCACAATGATTCTTAGGACTGCAATAGGCTCCTTACACCCACCCGCTCACTCTGTCCACCCATGACAGCTTCTCCACTCAGGCTTCACATTTACCCAGCCTCACCATTCCCTTTGTGTGCATTTAGGACTCTTCCTCATGAATGTAGACTGACATGGTCTCCAATGCCCCAAGACTTCTGCAAGCAGCAATGAAATGCTTAAACACAGGGCAGCCATCTCAAGACTTTAAAAGATAAAATACTCAATTTCTTCTTAAGCTGTCTTGAATCTCCTTTGTAATATACACAAGCATGGTGAATTCACCATTTAATCAGAAGTAGGATGGTAGTTTGAGCCTCTCTCTACTTCACAAGTGGGAGCTGGGACTGTAGGCATGCATCCTCATGTCCAACAACACAATGCTGTAGAACCCAATCTGCTTAAATTATAGCCAAGCCAAAGTTATAGTATCTTTTTTCATTAAAACATCTATATAAGATGATTTAAGGTTGACTTACTTAAAAAGCAAATTGAAATAAAGATAAAACACTTCATTGGGTACATGGATTAGCTTTCTGCCCTGAGGATTTTTAAATATTTATTGGTGCTGGATCTATAGCTCAGTGGGAATCTTCCTCCCAGGGAATGTTCCTTTGTCTTAGTCCCACCTTCCCCCAAACCCACAGGAGTCTTCCCTGAGTCCTTTTACCCACACTTGCTGCTTGTTCCCTCTGCACCTCTGACCTTTTGTGAAACAAAAGAAACAGTTCTCCCTTGCTTCTGGAGCTCTGATGTCCCAGACTCTTCCTCATCACTGCCTGCTCCGCCCCTCCCCCCAGAGTCTCCAGTTCCTCTATAAAGGAGCAGTGAGATACTTAGATCCTGGTCTAGTCCCCCACATGCATGCTGTGTGCACATGAAGAAACACAATTTGATTACTGGAACTCAGATAACAAAATAGTTTTCCTTATGCTGTTGTGCTACAAACTGAACGGATCAAGCTTTGCTTGTGAAAACCACATGCTCAAATTTTAAAAACCCAAGCAGCTAAGAATAGGGCGAAAAGGCCGGTACAGAAACGATACAGATGGAGACATATCCCCAGTGGATAAGGTCATTTTTCAAGAGCAGGAAGTACTGAGTTTAGATCCACGAGGCACACGTACAGAAGAGTCATGGCTACACCTGCCCGCACTCAAAGCTCTGTGTGAGGCAGAGACAGGTTCCCCATAGCCTGGTTCAGTGAAGAGTTCCTATCTCAAAATAATGAGATAGGGAAGCAAGTAAAGAAAGCACCCCAGTGTCAACCGCTGCAGAACCTGACACCCATATGCAGGGACATGCGTGCATACATCCCACGTAGACACCAAGGACTGAGACAGGATGTAAGCATCAGCCCACTGGTTAATCATTCTGTGCTTCCCAGCCCATTATTTTCAAAGAGTGAAAGACTGAAAAGCAATGGTTTTCCCTACGCTATCAAGTCACATGCTTGAGAGACGGCCACTGGTAAGCGCAAGGCACAGCATGCCCCTGAGCACTGACGGGCACATTTAGCAGTGTACACTCACATTCTACACCGGCACCTACCACGGGCGTACTGTACCTGTGTTCCGCTTACCCAAAACTCCAAGGTTGGTTGGTTATGCAAGCGGAGAGGCTGTTTCTGACTATAAGCCTGTGGAGGGCCTGTGATGAAACTCACACATCTCAATTTAGGGATATGCACAAAAGAATCGTGAAAGAATCATGGGCACATGTGGTTTGATTAGGGTGGCAATAATTAAAAATGGAATTACGTGAATGATCTTAGGGAATACTGATTAGAGCGATTTAATATAGACCTCCATCACTATCGCGCTAAAAATACATTCTAGCATGTTGATGATTTAATGGAAGATTGCTATATTGCAATTCCCAGCTGCACAAAACCCATTCTCAAGCATGATCATTATAATCTCGTGCTTTATTAAACATCCGAAAGGAATGGTATAATGGTCCTTCAAGGACAGCTCTATTAGGAAAAAAATAGAATAATCTACAGCATAATGTGCTCGGAAGGCTGTTTAAAACAGTGTGTCGTTAAGGTGATCAGCACCTGGCTAGTCCCGTTGAAAGAGCCTGAGATCTGTGTGGACTGAAGAAATAGCTACACACTCTTTTCCTGCCCCATGAAATGAGGCAAAGGAACATTCCTCAGTGTTGTGTGGCAGGTTGACTTCATTAGAACGGGAATCCTCAAAATCAGAAAGTGTGCTACCTGGAGTTCTCAAGAGGACAACCAATAGATTGTGTGTGTATTAAAGAGGATTCACCAGACGGGCTTGAACAGTCGGGACATGATAATCCAAAACCATCCCCATCGACACTGGGAAAGCAAAGGGACCTGGGGCATCTCAGTTCACAGAGATGAACTCCTCGAGAATGACTGTTAGACACTGACGTTCTAGAAGGGTCCACGGAGAGCCAGGGCTGTCGAGATCACACTGGAAAGTCAACAGAGCTGGAGTCTGGTGTCGGCAGACAGAGGCAGCAGAGCAGCGGCAGCGCATGCGCTTAGGCAGCAAGAGGAGCAACGGCAGGCAGGAGGCCCAGCTTTCGTCTGGGACGTCTTTCCATCCGGGCCGCTCTCCAGATGTCCATGTGGAAGGCAGATCGTCCCCTCTCACTGAGCCTTCTCAGGAAGCACCCTCACAGACACACCCAGAGGAGGTCTCCCAGGTGTCTTCAAATCCACTTATGTGGACAATGACGATCATGAGGAGGTGCCGGCATAAAACACACACACACACACACACACACACACACACACACACACACACACACCTACTTATAGTAAGAAGTACAAGAACAGGAATCACAGCTTCATTGGCTAATAATATTCAATTCATATATTATTATTAACTAATACCACTTAACGTGATTTCACAATTCAGGTTGATGCTGGAAGTTATGCCTTCTGAAGTTAAAAAAAGGGGGATTTAAAAAGCACAAGTCCACAATGTACTTTGACTTTTAAACAAATCTAATATTGAGTGTTCAAAGTAAGTCTTGCCTCAGAGTTCATTCATATTCTTCAACCAGGCTTGAGATCATAAGTGAAGCTTCAACAGTCCCCAAAATGAATAATTAGGTTAACAGCACTAACTAACCACCCTTTCAGTGATGACTGAGGATTTGCAAGTGCCTTTCCTGTCTGAGAGCTTTCACACTTCATGTTGACAATAATTCCTCCCTCCCCCATCTTTTGTTTTCAGACGAAGAAAAGGAAAACTGAAACGCTCAAGCAACTATCCAGAGAGGACACAGGACCCTACAGCTCTGAGATGATTGAAAACCAAATCTGAAACAGGCCCGGCCTCCCGTGCCTTACTGATGCTGGCTGGGTTCTCTGGACATTATTCCTTGCTTTGGAAATGAACCTGTAAGTGGATTGTGAAAGTGCATCATGCTGTTCAGCGGGGAGTTAGTACTGATGTCTGCTCTTCACCTGCTGTGAGACTTAAGGCAATTTAGCAAATCCCTGTGAACCTTAACTTTCACTCTTCATGTCAACACAACAGTATATTCCTACTTTGATGAGAATCAATGAGATACAGGCAAAAGGGAACATTCCAAAAGGAAGCCCCCAAGTTAAGTGCCGGAAGCCAACTATCAGACAGGCATCTCACCTGGAATGTTATTAGAAGTAGGTGATGCGTTGCACCGTGAATATGCGCATTTTCCTAAAAATGAACTCTTAAGAGGTTAAGATAAAAGGTTTGGATGTCATGCTTGCTTATAAGAAAAGGAAACAAAAATGGCATTGGGCAGAACACAGAGACAAAGAAACAAGAATTAAAAAGAAAGCCAAGGTCCAAGGAAAGGGGGGAAAGAATTTAAAGCAAAATAACACCTACATCTACATACACGGCTGGATTACAGAAATGTGCCAGAGCAAACAGAGCTTCCGGACGCTTACCCATTCATCCTGCTAATCATGAGGCACCATCAGTACCACCTTCACCTCCCTATGTTGTCAACTGAGCCCCCTAGAGGTTGAGGCCACACAGTGGAAGGTGAGAAACTGGGATCCCAGCTGCAGCAGCCTTACCCCCAGTACCACCGAGTATGTGCCGCTGTGTCCTGTCAACATCCAGTCTAAGTCAACAGTCAAGAGCCACCGGAGGTAGGATGGTGAACAAAGCCCTGGCTTCCAGAACTGAAGAAAGTCCTCTCCCACCGGGAGAAACCACCCAAGGATCCTGTGGCCTAGACTCGCTGACCCAGTGTGGTAAGGTCGCTGGGTCCCTGGGCGACCAAAGAGATCGCAGCATAGACATCATTATCTTTGCCCTTGCTAAGATCGTGGAGAGACGTCTCTGCTTGAGTGGTGTGGTCAAGCAATCCATTGCCAACTGTAAGGATGTGAGGATTTTGTCTTGAAAACTCAGTGGAGAAAGCTATCTTCAGCCCAGTTTAGTCTGGGTGTGTTCTTTGCTTTTCTGATCATAGACCATACTACTTTCTTGTCTTCAGTAACTATCTAGAAAAAAGTTATTAATTTTTGACCTCACCAACTCCCCCTCCCCAGATCTTCCCTGTTTCCCTACTTACCCAAATTTATGTTCTTTCTGAATTTTGTGCACCTGTTTGCACATGACTGCCCCTAACTGGTGAACCCTTCCGTGTTGGCTCTGGTGGGAAACGGTTCAGACTTGTCTGTCTCTACGGCCTTTGCCCCTCTTTTAGTACATCTTCATCTGTGGGAATTGGCACAGAGGATTTACCTGACAGGGTACTTTGTAAGGGTAAACGATTATGCCGGTCGGAATGTCTGGTTTTTCTGTGTTTGTTGAATCTACACTTCAGCCGCAGACAGTTCTTAAAAACAGCCCGACTGTTTCTGGAACATCACTGTTGGCAAATCCATCTCAGTGTTAAAGATGACCTATAAGTCACCGGGATTAAGTGGTTCTAAACATTGGATGTGACATTAGATACAGGGTCACACCTTTCCAACACACCCAACAACGGTACTTTGCTGTGGCCACGGCTGCCAAGAAAATTGAGCGCAGCAAAACTATCACAAGCCATTATTATATATCATTAATGTCACTTTTAGCAAAGGAAAGCTGCTTTTCTGCCATTTCTATGAGCAATGACCAGCCTATACCTGGGCCACAGTTACCATTGTTCACCGAAGTGAACAGTCAGGGACACACACAGAGAAGAGTTGGTGTCAGAGTCAAGATAAACAGCGCCTCACTCAGTGGCTGGGAAGAACAGCTCAGCAGTTACCAGCACTGGCTGCTTGCCTGAGTCAGGGTTTCCACAAAATCATCAGGATTACAAGCAACTTGGGAAAGAGAGGGTTAATTTTATCCTACAGCTTGTAGTCCATCATCCAGGGAAGTCAGGGCAGGAACCTGGAGACAGGGACTGGTGTCAGGGCATGGCAGCAAGAATGCTTATTAGGAGGCTCCTCAGGGTTGGCTCACTTAGCTTTCTTTTTTTTTTTTTTTTTTTTTTTTTTTTTGGTTTTTACGAGACAGGGCTTCTCTGTATTGTTTTCGAGGCTGTCGGTCCGGCCCGGCCTCGAACTCACAGAGATCCGCCTGCCTCTGCCTCCCAAGTGCTGGGATTAAAGGCGTATGCCACCACCGCCTGGCTCACTTAGCTTTCTTATGTAACGCAGAACCAACCACCAGCCCTAGGATGGCACTAACCCACATGGGCTATGCCCACCCCCACCAATCCTTAATTAAGAAAATGCCCACAGGCTTGCCTACAGACCTATCTTATGGAAGTATTTCCCAATTATGGTGCCCTCTTATCGGATAACTCTGCCTGGTGTCAACAGAAGCAACCATGACACTGCTCTCACAGAGGACCACAGTGACTGGTTCACGTGAGTGCTCATGACTGACGGCAACTGCTATTCCAGAGGACGCAACATTTTCTCTGCATCCTTGGGCACTGCATTCACAAGGTGCACTTACATACATGCAGGCAAAACATACGCACAAATAGACATAAGCGAAGTACTTTCAGACATGTTTCGCCTTTCCAGGAGAGTCCAATATAAACTCTTCCACAAGGACTAAAATAAAGCCATTCTTTCAGAGCAAATAATGTTCTAAAGGAGATCCAGAGGCAGTCAAAATTTTTATTAATTGTGTGTGTGCATGTGTGCGTGTGCACACGAGCGTGTGTGTGTGTGTGTGTGTGTGTGTGTGTGTGTGTGTGTGTATGTGTATACAAAGGCCTTGGGAGGCCAGAAGAAGGCATTAGATCTCTGGTGCTGAATTTTCTGTCCTGAGCCCCACAGCATGGGTTATGGGAACCAAACTTAGATCCTTTGCACAATGAGTAACAATGGGTATAAAACTGAAATAAAGTATTGCTTTTTATCAAGGGGAATTCTAAGCTGAGGAAACAGGTCCATGCATTTAAAGACCTATCTACACCTCTAACTAGTACCCAAGGCAGCATCTAAAACTTCTCAAGCAGTGTTGAAATTAGGGGGATGACGTCTGCACAGCAGAGAGGTATAGAAAAGGTGGGTCACCATTAGCAGTGATTAACTGCAGCTTCCTTAATAGAGAAGAGAGGATTTTGAGTCTTCTTACCACGAAGAAATGATAAATATTTAAGGTGACAGACATACTAGTCATCCCAATATGACCACTCTTCAGTTTACATATAAGCTAAAATAATATGTTTCCTGTAAGTTAATACAATTTTTATTATGGCACAGTCAAAATAAGAATTGACAAAGAAACAAATAGGCCCTTGAAGCTTCTTTGTTCTAAGCCCAGTGGTTTTTGACAGTGTACATGCAGACACATGGAAACTAGGGCTGTTCGGATATCTCATGAATAGTCAGACATGCTCTTTTCTCATATGAGGGAAAGCCCAGCTGAACCTCCCTCCAGATTTAAGTGTAGCCTTACATAAGACACGTGGCCATTAGTGGCTTGGTCAAAAATTTATTTTCCTTTGTCATCAGAATGGTCCAGGATCAAGGAGTTGAATTCTGGAGCCCCTGGCCATCCTATTCTCTCAGAACACGTCACTTCTCTAACTCACGCACACACCAATTGAGGCACTATGATCTATGATGGTAACTGGAAAGGCTAAGATTTGGAGAAAATAAATTGCATGAAGCACTTTCTTGCTTTAAATAACATCTCAGAATGTATTGTCTCTGTCTGGCGCTATTGTCAGTGACACCTGGGAAGATTCCAGAACAGGGGTTCTTGTCTTCCACCTTTCTTCCCAGTTGGGTATGCTGTGCTCTATTCAGGACTCGACTTTAATTTAAAAAAAATCTTTTTGAAGTGACTTTATTAATTTATTTCGCTGTACTTTTTGACATGTCCACAAATTACAGCTCAAATTTTTCTGATAGCAAATTGTTCACAGTGCTCTAGGCTCACATCTCTAATGTAATAGGGGAGTCTAAATATAGAAGCGGTGTTTACATCTGTACACAAGTAATTCATACATAATATAACCATGTTTTCCAACACCAAGAGCAAGCAGTAAACGAGCCCAGACAACACAAAAGCAATGCTGGAGATTTACCATCCTCACCCCAACAAGCCCTGCAGGAAGGCTACAACCTCACTGTCATTAAACATTTCTACATCATTTCGTGGTTTTCTTTAGAAATATTAAAATTGAATTTAAAGGAGACCTTCCCTGAGGGAGTCTGCACTAGGCCCCTACTCCTATAATAGCAAATAAATTTGGCTGCTGGTCCCGAGGTATTCAAGCTATATGCTGTGTGTTGTCATTGAGAAATAACAGGGCAGAATATGTAAGGCGTATGAGATGACTCAACTAAGGGATGCTGAGAGTGGGAGGAATGGTCTTCCAGCAAATGCACACCAACTGGTTATCCAGTAAACTGTCAGTCCTGAGAACATACATATAGGTAACATCATATAGACGTTAGAAGTTTGTATTTATGAATATGTGTATAGACATGTGTGCATGTCACAACTGCTGAAAAAAGAAGCTATGAATTTGAAAGAGATATAGAAGAGGTATATAAGACAGTTTGGAGGGAGGAAGGAGAATGGAGCAATGATGTAATTCTATTATGCTACCAAAAATTAATTATTAACCCATGATTACTAATACATATTTTTATAAGGTCTTATCTTTCCAAGAACCCCAGACTTGCGCCCTCTCCTCCCAGGATCACATGGTGACTCCTACTCTTGACTAAATTTCCCAGAATCCTCCTCCACTCCTAGTCCCACCTATCTTTCTTCCCTATTGGCCAACAGTGCTTTATTTATCAACCAATCAGACAAACACATACACAGGACTTCTAACATCACCCGTGCTCAGAGGTACCTCATGGATTCCTAGTGTCAGCTTTGTCCCTTTCCAAGCCCGCCATCTGACTCATTGAACCCTGATGCACTCCACAGTCATTCCAAGTTCTGCTTGGAATCCTTATTTCACCCATCATAGCTGAACCTCTCGTCCATCAGATGCTCCAACACCAGTGGTTGGATTCCTGGGCTTCATTCCGAGGTTCCAACTTACTAAACTCCTTCTCGCTCATCCCTGTGCTGTTTAGACTTGCTGTTTCTCAGTAGGGTCCCCATGCCTTCTCCTAAGGACATCTCTGCACTTGGACAGTATGTGTAACTGCTGGCATGACGCTTCCTAACCATGCCTGCCTCCTATAGAATCACGGCCAAGTTACAGCCACTCCTTCTAGTGTGCTGCTCTCCAGTGCAGAGTTTCCCCTTGCGTCCTCACTGTGGACGTGGAGTTTTGACAAGACACTGACTTGTTCCAACAGCGAACAGCTAGTGTTCACACACAAAAAAAATACCTATGTTCCTCAGGAGGGAAGGTCTGATTTCAACCCTGGTTTCTTTCGCTCTGGCCCTTAGTGTTTCCGTTACCCTAGCGCTGACCACAGATGCAGCGCTTAGTTAGGCTAGAGCAATCTGTGGGGAATCCAGAAGCACTAGACGGCCCTTTGAGAAGTTAGGTTTAGCTGTTGCCTGTGGACATTCCTATGCTGAAAATATAAATCAGGATCCAAAGCAAAAACAAAAAAAAAGTGCTCTGTCCTTGGTGACCCTGTGAGGCCATGGTTGGAAAATCAGCAAGGCGTTTCGGAGCAGCATCCTTTAAAGAGGGAAGACACTGAAATTTCATCTCACCCCTCTGCAGTTCGAGTAGGTGTGTAGAGTGCGTTTAAGCAATAAATACGCCCTGGATTGCTTCAAAACCATTGAAATAAACCAAATTTCACTTTTTAATGTAGGCAATAAACTTTTCCCTTAGGATATCCATTAAGACTGCTCTAACTTAAAAAAGAAAATAACAGCTGACTTACTCTGTATTCCTATAGCTCAGAATAAATAGATCAGCTAACTTTAAAGTTGGCAGGTTTACAGTTATCACAGAGAAGAGAAATTAAAGCCAAACTGGAGATAAAAAAGTAAGTATTTTTTTTTATATTTATGAAGTCTTAAAATTACGGGGCTGAACACACAAGGTCAATACAGTGCTGGCAGAGAGCTGGAGTTAAATATTTCCTACATTAGCTTTATTCCTCAAGTGAGAAACTGCTCAGAGGGGAGGGTGATGGGAGCCGAACAGCCGGGCAACAAGCATGAGGTGGCCTGCTGCTCTCTGCAAGCTCAGTGCTCCGGGAGAACGTTCCGTTTCTACGTTTCACATTCACGATTCACTTGCTTATTTATTCGGGTCTGGGTTTACACGTGCCGCCGGCGACAAAC
Source organism: Mesocricetus auratus (assembly GCF_017639785.1). Taxonomy (NCBI): domain Eukaryota; kingdom Metazoa; phylum Chordata; class Mammalia; order Rodentia; family Cricetidae; genus Mesocricetus; species Mesocricetus auratus. The sequence goes on from NW_024429180.1 coordinate 4,592,634, forward strand.
TCCTGGATTCAGCTATCCCCTTCCGTCCAGTAGGTTCCCAACACTGAGCTAAAGGAGTCTCCAGGCTTGGTGGCAAACGCTTCACCCCTTCCCTACGGGCACTCTCTTGTCAGTCTGGACATTTACATGTGAATCCTCAACTGCTGACTAGGGTTTTGCGCATCCCATAAAACGTACAGCTATTGCATGCCAATCAAAATGAAGCTTAAGAAACTGTCAAATTTTGCACCATGGAATGCAATGTTCTCCATAACCATATTTTATGAGTATGGATAATCTATTCTTTTTCTTAAAATTTTATGTTCTCATATATTGTACCCTGGCTGTGGTTTCCCCTTTCTCCTCTCACCCCAGCCCCTTCCCTCACCACATCCCCCTCTCCTCCAGATCCACCGCCAGATCCCTTCAGAAAAGTACAAGCCTTGCAAGGATACCAACGTAGCTTGGCATGTCAAGTTACGATAAAACTAGGAACGTTCCTTCATACTAAAGCCGAATGAAGAAACCCATGAGGAAGAAAAGGGTCCCCAAAGCAGGTAAAAGAGTCAGAGACAGTGTTTGTATTCAGCCATCTGTAGTACTGGCCTACTTTTGGGGTTCTGACAGGATCTGCCCTAGGCAGCTGCCACTGAGAGCACCACCTGTGCACCCATTCACTATGCTCCCTTTTAAAGGGGCCCTGCCCGCCTCCCATCCCCCTCTCTCTCTTCCCCACTCTCTCTCCCTGCCTCTCTTTTCTCTCTCCTGCTGCTCCTTTACCCAGAGGCCCCTGTCTCCCTGCCTGCCCCCTTCCCCCCTTTCATGATCCCTTTCCCCTAACAAAAACCCCTCCCAGTGAAAACTCTGTCACATCCTGTCTCTCTAGTGCCCCCTTTTCAAATTACAACAGACAGCCCTGCTCTCACTTTTAGTTGTCCCACAGGAACACCAAGCTTGGTACACCTGTGATTCCTATCCCCTCAGTTCTTCGGGGGGCCAAAGTCTTGGCTTCTCCCAACTACCATCTCAGTGAGGATCACATCTCCCACAAGAACTTTATCAGTAAAGCCTTCTTTTGTGGAGGAGCATTTCATTCTTCCCCTGATCTGTTCAAGGGTCACCTGACCCTCGCACCTATTTCAGGACTGGAAGGAAAACATCAACGACTTTGCTTGTTCACTAAATAGATAAGGACATCCGAGCACCGCAATTTAAGGTGTCACTTTCAAACGAAACATTCCATCATGTCGAGAGCGTGCCTCTAAAGCATGGCTAAGAATATTAATCTTCGTGATACTTGTCTCTCTGATCACCAGAAATTTATTAACATTTAATTGTCTTGAATTTGAATTTGGTTTCCAGGAAGACTCGATGAATTAGCATACTCTAAGCAAATCCTTGTAAGATATTAGTTCTTGATCTCAAAGGGTAGTTAATTTAGGTTGTTTACTTGACAGATTTGGACAGAGTTAAAGGTTAACTTCTGACTTTGAAGTATAAATATGTTTGACAGCTGATATTCATAATTTTATAATTACCAAAACTATGATTAGAATTGTCTAAATATTTTATGTGCCATGTGATTTCTGCTCTCCCTCCCTGGGAGATGACCTGACTTTTGAATTTTCATTACCCCTAAAATTATCAGCTTCAAAACAGCATTTATGAAAAGAAATTAACATAAACATTTAAATGAGGTTTTTCTGAAAAGTTACTTGCTCATATAAAATTGAAAGTCAACAATGAAATTACTTACATTAATCATCCCTTCATTCACTCAACACATAATTATGCTAAGTTTGGGTAACGCAAGAAATAAACTAAAGTCCTGTCTCTATCATTAAGGAATCATGGGGGTGGGGGAGCCAATTTGTGTTTGTTGATTTCAGAACCCAGTATGCACTGCTGCGTACAAAGACGAAAAGACCGAATTCTGCATTCAGTTAGAAGCTCCACGAGTCGGGAGCCAGCCTGTGCAGCTCACAATGTCTGCTATTAATATCATAATAGTAAACAGTACATATTAATGTCTGGTGTTTTCGAAGGCAGTTGAATGAAGGCAATGCTGGAAAAAAGAAGAACAGCACGCAATGGCGGTGAGTGAGACAGAGAAAGAACACACATGCTTCGCAGCCTAGGAAGAATGCTCATGTCAGCTCGGGGAAGTAGACTAGACAGCACCGGGCTGAAGCATGGATGAAGAGGGTCTGGGCAGGCAGGAATGACAGGGTGTCCCAGTCACACGGGGAGGGTGGTGTCGAGGCTGCCTGAGCAATACAGTGTGGTGTGTCAGACCCATAAATATCTTGGTGTAGCTGGCAAGGGAATGTAAGAGTCCTGTCGATGCGAGGAGGGCTTTCCTCATAAATTGTCAGCAAGGAAAATACAAAGCTTCTGAACTAATCAAAGTGAGAATTTATCAACTGAACTGAAGTTAAAAATTTTTATCATTGTTTGTCAAAGGGCAGAGGACTATTGACTTCATAGCTTAAAGTTAATTAAGAGTTCTTGATTACTGTTACATTTGTTACATCCAAGAAAAGTTTCATAATTTCGTTGCAAGCCTGGAATCACACAGGAACCCCAGCTGCTCTGGAACATATCGAGGCTGAATACGCTGGTCCTCTGTACTGATGGTGCTTGTTTCAAAAACTCTGAGCCTGCTTTTATGATACCATTCTTCTCATCTGAGCAACTACACCAACTGGGCATTGACTAAAACAGCCTAACACATGCATCTAGCTCACACACAGATGATACATTGGGCAATGTGAGGTTACTGAAGGCTGTGTAAGCACTCGGGAATGATCTGTGCTCAGTGCCTTGGGAGAATATTGCCACAGGGAGAGGATGAGCAGGTCCCTGTGTGGGACAAGACTGGGAGAAACTCGGGGTGTGGACACGTGGATTCACTGAAGAGTCAGTACTGACAGGAGAAAATATAATATTGTTTGTAAGGGATAGTCATGGCTGGTTTCAGAGGTTTATAGGAAAAGTGTGAAGGTTAATTTCACGTGCCAATGTGAATGGGCCATGAAAAGTCCAGAGAGCTGATTAGTGTGGAAGTTTCATATTAGAATAAAATTTTAGTTTATTAACAAATTTTTTTATTTATACTTTATGTATGAGTGCTCAGCATGTATACCTGCAGGCCAGAAGAGAGCATCACATCCTATTACAGACGGTTGTGAGCCACGGTATGGTTGCTGGGAATTGAACTCAGGACCTCTGGAAGAGCATCCAGTGCTCTTAACCTCTGAGCCATCTCTTCAACCACTAAAATAATTTTTTTAATTAATAGCCTGATTAAAATAAAGGATACAGACACGTGTGTGAAAATGCTGTACCAAAACACACTACCATGGATGCTCATTTAAAAATTAGTTAGCATTATAAGTCAGTACAGCAAGTTAGACAGATTGCCCTTTCTGTAGGCCTCATCCCAACACTTGCAGGTCAGGTTGACCGCATGAACCTTCCCCAAATAAGAATGCATGCACCTGGCCGGGCGGTGGCGGCGCACGCCTTTAATCCCAGCACTCGGGAGGCAGAGGCAGGCGGATCTCTGTGAGTTCGAGGCCAGGCTGGATCGATAGCCTCCAAAACAATACAGAGATCTGATGGCTGTCTTCAAACTGCACTGCTCGCTCTCCCTGTCCTAGAACAGTTTGCTGTTCCCAGTCTCCAACTAGATACTGGCTTGAGTTTCATTGGACCAAGGCAACTGCTTACATGACACATAAATGTATTAGAGATATGACAGAAAATCTAGAGATAGGTAATAGATACATATATTTACCTTATGCAAAGACATACATCACACACACACACACACAAAACCACAATTTCATTCAGTTCTGTTTCTCTAGAGAACCATGATAAAGAATACAATTATGGGCAGATTTGGAGAATACTATGAGAAAAATCCACAAAGTTGACAAAGTTCACTTTTCCCTTGGACAAGGGAAATGCCGGTTTACGTGACAAGAGTCCTTGTGTAAGCACGCCAAACAAGAAAGGGGAAAGGTGAAGGCAGGGACACAGGTGACTCCTGCCAGCGCCAGCAGCTCTGGGTGTCTCTGAGATCGTCCAGACAGTGGCCTGAGCTGTGTTTTATTCAGCTAATAAACTATTGGAGGAGAAAGAATCGGGGGCTTTGGTTCCAGGCATCATGCTGAGACAGGATGAGCTCCACTGTATGAACCCAATTCTGAACTAAAAAGCATTGGAAAATACTTCCAATTAAACATTAGCTCGCTAGGGTGTAGGCGAAGGGGTTGCAGGAGTCGATATTTGAAAAGCAAAGCAATTAGAAACAGTCTGACAAGACCGAGCTTGCCCTCCTGTAAACACCCTGTCACGTGACTTTTGTACTTTTCCACCCCCTAAATCCAACCTCACGGTGAACAAGACCCCACATGACTCCCTTGGGTGCCTCTGTGACAGCTTCATCCTTCAAGCAAATCTCTGGGATAAAAAGGAGGATTTGTGGGCCTTAAAACACTCCTCGCTCCTGTAAGGCATCTAAGCTGAGAACAAACTGCAGGCCAGGCAGCGCTAAGGCCTCAGACTAGAACCTTCCCCACGGTTGCAAGTAAACACATTACTCATGCTCTGGCTGAACTCCAGGCAGCTTGCACTGCAAAGAGGGATGAGGCCCAAACCATCATGAAGACAGAAAAGCGCGAAGGCTGTATAACGAGCAGAATTAATTAAACCGTTCTTCGGTGGATTCCCTTTCCTCTCCCTCCTTCCCTCCCACCACCCCTTGGCCATTTACTGTTGGTGACAACAAGAATGCCACCAAGGTCAAACTTAAGAAATGTGATTTTTGTCTTGTCTGCTTAAAAGGCAGGACTTAGAAAGTCATAAATATCAAATTAATGTTTTGCCTCTAATGTCAACTCCTGTGAAAAATACCATGCTGATGTTAAAAGGATTCCTAATCCTTTAAAGAAATAAATAAATGAGTGCCAGATAGAGGGTATACTTGAGCCTAAACAGGAGGAAGGGAATGCCAGATTTGCTGATGGACTTGACGTGGGCTGGTCTGAGCTCTGCGCTGTCCAGCTGGGATGTCCAGCTAGCCCAGCCGGTGTCCCTTAACCTTCACACATGTCCTGTACCACTCAGAATTTCCTTAGCTTCATTTCTTTTACAAAGTTGCATTCTACTGAGAGGAAGTCTGCGATGTCACCACAGGACTCTTTCCACCTCCACACCCCTTGGCAACAGCAAGCTCTCCCTACTTGCTCCCACGAGGGCCAGGTTTTTCTAAGGACGTGATGCTCCTAGACACTGAGTCATGAAACTCGGACTTTTCTATCTTTTTCTCCAAAAAAGAGCTGGGCTCTCCAAACGCTATTCTCTTCCTGGCATTTGGAAAAAGGGGACACAAGAGCCCAGGAGCTTGAGCAAATGTGAACATTGCCTCCCCTCCAGGAATTTTCCTTTCCATGGTCCCAGGCTTGGAACTGAAGTACACATTGCATGGTAAACGCCTATTGTGACTTGAGAGATTATTTTAAATTGAATCTTTAATATGCAAATGTGCGATTCACCTGGGGCACCATAAGAATGAAATCTATCCTGCATCCTGACTCGCAATCTTACATTAAAAGGAAGAAGAGTAATTTTTAACACACCCCTACGATAGTTTTATGCAAATTCTTCAAGCTAGGCAAATTATTTTTGTGTTAAAAAATTTCAACCCCATAAAAACAGGAGTGAATTTATGTGGCATTTTAAAACGATGTTGGGCACATTGTAAAGCTATTTCATCTCATTTATAAAGAAGAGTGAACATAAAAACAGGCCACAGCATAATTAATAGTGAAGTGATTTATGGTACCACATCCTTGCCCGTGCATATTTATTCATTTTCTGTGGTCTGGTGCAAGTCATCCCCGCCCATACCCTCCATCTCTCCCTTTGCCACGGGAAAGGAATGGAGGCAGGCAAAACTCACAATAGGGCACCTAGGTGCTCCCTGACACACATGTATACACACACACACGTTCAAACGTACACCTTCCCGTGACAGTTATTGATTCTCACTCTAGAATTCCCTGAAGGATCCTGAAGGTTCCGCGGTACCTGCATCATATTTCAACAGGTTCTGCTCCACTCCATCTAGGGCAGAGAATTTTACAAGTCCCGACCAAAGTTGACACAGGGATAGATTGAGACCTACAGTACAAAAAGTATGATAATATGATTATGCAAAGCTATTGTGTGCAATGTAATTGCTGCTATTATTAAACTCTGTAACTACATGGTAAGGCTCTTCTGCTTCTAGTTCCTAAAAGTTATGACTGGTAACAATTTAGTAAATATTGCTTGAGCCCCTACTATCTGTGTTCCAAACATAATACCAAGGCCCTGGGATTTCAAAGATTAAACCAGGCAAATATTCTCTGACTTTAAGGTGTTCTCTCTCTCTCTCTCTCTCTCTCTCTCTCTCTCTCTCTCTCTCTCTCTCTCTCTCTCTCGCTCACTCACACACACACACACACACACACATATATATATATGTGTGTGTATGTATGTATGTATGTATGGGGTACCTTTTCTGTTTCTGTATCACAGATTTCAACTTGTTCCTAATGTGTGCAAATTATATCCTGATTTCTTAAAGAGGTATTAGAACCTCCTTTACCAATTGAACTATGGGTATGGATGAGGACTAATGGTCTCATCCATATATCTTCATAACGGCAGTAAGAATACTAGCAACAATTTGGTTAACATTGGTTTCAAATGAAGGTAAGTAAGGCCCTCTCTCCTTGTGATGATACAGTGTACCGGTGCTTACCAGGGTTAAGGCAGTGATAGTCTGGCAGCCACCAGCACTGTGACACTCCATCCTTTCCTGCGTGGAATCAGTGATGTGTGTTCCAGGTCTGAAATATTTCCAAAGCTTTTCAAAAGAGGCATGTTGGCTGCAGAGTTAGAACAGTAAATATGCCCGTGTCGTTCTGGAAGGATGCCATTTAATTTCTCCTGGTTGTGATGAGCTGAAAAGTCTGCTCACAATGGTTTGATGAGGTAAATTGAAATAATTGTTGCATTCTTACATGGGAGAACACAAGCACAATGAGCTGACTTATCAAGCTCGCAATCCAAACAAGTAGCTGAAATCTGAGCAAAGCTTGACTCAAAATACGAAACGCAATCCTGCGTGGCACTCAGCACAGCTGTTGCGCAGGCTTTGCGCTCTGTACACGGCCACATTCAGATCGCGTCAGGGAGACGCGTCCCGTGCACTTCTGTTACATATTTCATGCTAACAGTGCACGGCTCCACATTTTAGTTAACAAAGAGGCATTCGATTGTCCCTAGGATACCAATTGTCAAGGAGTTCCATTGTTTTTATGTTTCACAGATTCTTATAATAGGAGATTTCTTTCAAAGAAGTATACTTATGACTCTCTAACATGGCATATTTTAAAATAGCATTGCCCTAAAGGAAAACTTCCTACTATTATACTGCTAAATACTAATGGCATTGAACCAACTTTTAATGTGTTATCATTATATGCACAGAATAATGAACCTCTTACCAAGGACGCCTCTATGTGAAGTAGATGGTAGTCAACCCTGAGACCCACAACTTGTCAAGATGAGAGAAAGGAGACCACCGAGTGTTCAGCCTGAAATAGAACATCTAAATCACAGAACCTTTGCCCACGGCTCATAGACCAGTGTGGAAGAGAGCTGGAAAGAGTGTAAGCCAGAGGTGGTTGATGACTACAAGAAACCTTGTCTTCTGGGCACAGCAGGCGGCTGCCCCTATGGACACACAGCAGTTATGAAAACATGTACGCAACCTGTGTGAGACCAGGCCAGACCAAATCCCATCGTGAAGAGGGACCATGAGCATGAAGTCCCTTCTCTAGCTGATGAGTTCTTGGTAATTGATAGCTACTCACAGAGAGAGAGAGAGAGAGAGAGAGAGAGAGAGAGAGAGAGAGGGAGGGAGGGAGGGAGGGAGGGAGGGAGGGAGGGAGGGAGGGAGGGAGGGAGGGAGGGAGGGAGCGAGAGAAAGAGCTTTCTTTAAGTCTCTGGTAAGTTGACTCTACAGTGGAGAGTCACATACTCAAATATATATATATATATATATACATACATACATACATACATATATATGTAAAAAACACAAACTGAACTTAGCAGACTTTATTAAAAAGTAAGAAGGGATGAAAATGTGAGCCAGATGTTGGAAGAGTAGTGGTAGAGATGTGTATGATCAAAACTCACTATATGAATCCCTTAAAGAACTGATGTTTTAAAAAAGTTTTAAGCCAGGCTTACTTCCGTGATGGTCAACATTTTCTAAGCCTTCCAGGACAATAGGAGATAATAGCATGCCCTCACATACCTTCTAGAATAATAATAACATTGATTAGCTGACAACATGGTTGTGCACAGGCAGGAGGGGGAGAAGACGAGAAACTGAGTGATAAACAAAAATATCCACACTCAGATTTCTTTCCGTGTTACAGGCCACAAAGGAAGAATAATAAGGGATTGTGGTTATAATCATAGCAGGACCCAAAATAAAATAAGAATACTTCACAGTGATTTACATCTTACAGTCTGCTTAAGCCTTGACTTAGCCATTTCCAGGGACCTTTGCTGTACAATCTGTTTTATTATATGAGTGTTCTGGTTAAAATTCCCTGTCTATCTGCCATCAGTTCCCTGGTCGAGCTCACGTCCCCCGCAGTCTTCCATGATGACACTTTCTCCTGTTGTACATAAAGTGCTATGCTGACTCTAAGTCTTCCCTTTCTGGGTTAAGTTCCTCAGTTTGAGACATCCTGGATCATGATACTCGGGTTTCATGCGGTCACGCATGGTAGCCTGTCTGCTTTGGCCATCCTCTGATTCATATAGGTTCAGCACAAAATCCCAGAATTGAGTTCAACATTGTAGGTAGAGTAGGGGCAGACCTTCCCTTTCTCTTAGCACTTAGACTTTTGTTTCTATGACAAGTTATGGGTAGAGTATGGATTCATGGTCTACAGAGGCCCTCAGGGACTTTATTTATTTTTTTTTGCATCAATCAGTATCAAGTCATGCTTGGCCTACCTAAACCTGAGCTTATAGACAGGGTTCATGGCTCAGTACTTTACACTTAATCCCTATCGTGTTTCCTATCCATAGTGAAATACATCATTCCATCTTATTGAGAAAAAAAATTGATGCTGTCAGCTATTCTTGGTATGGACTGTTCAGTAACTTTTTAAAACAATGCATATGAAGACACTTTTTAAAATGTATTTTCTATCCTTCATTCCTTGTGTCATACATATAAAACTGTTAAGCGTGTTTTTATGTGACTGCTTCATAGTTACTCATACTTCCCTAGAAAGGGAGAAAATGGGACTCAGACAGGCCAGATCCTGAAGAAGACCACCCTCATTAAAAAAAAAAGGTGAAGAAAAAATGTGAAGCTAAGTATCCTGACCAAGAACCTGGAGTGACCACAGGTTGAAGAGAGAAAAAAAAAAAAGAAGTGGCTTGCAGAGCTCCTGCGTGATGTTTATACAGCTAAGACGTGATCTGTGCAGAGGAGCAGAACTGCTGATGGCTGTCTTTCATCCCTCTAATGGATTCCCTAGAGAAGAATCAACACTTGCAAACCCATGTGCTCTGTGAGGTTGCACGTGAATTCCTCGCCAACAAGATGAGCTTCTTCAACCTCGGTGAAGAAGAAGATGCTTCTGATTCTCCCCATCTTTTAATGGCTCTGTTTCTCTATGAAAGATTTTCCCTGGGGTTGTGTGAATATCTGAATTTGGGAATGACCCAGGGGGTGAGACTAAGATGAGAAGACACATAACACCAGAGGCCTCGTCCTAATCAGACCTGGCAGAAGAGGTTAACTCATGCCTTTTGGCGGTTCATTCTTAACTGGGTCAATGGGGTATTGATGAGTGAGATATTGGAGAATAGCGTTCAAGTCATCTGTAATGGGGATGTTACAAGGTAGGGGGCCACCATGAATGGTCCTGCCAAGAGTGGTTCTACCATGAATGGTCATGCCATGAGTGGCTCTACCATGAATGGCCATGCTATGAGTGGCTCTACCATGAATGGCCCTGCCATGAGTGGCTCTACCATGAATGGCCCTGCCATGAGTGGTTCTACCATGAATGGCCCTGTCCACACAGCTTTCCACCAAGGGAGACAAATTATGGAGAAGTAGGCAATAAAAAGGCACAGTATTTTTTTTCTTCCTGCAGGTTTTACATTTTTAATTCTTTTCTATCCTAAGACCAAAGAGATTCACCATGATGATTTTGCCTCTGACCTTTCCTCTCTCACTCTGCAGAGAGAGGTCATCTGATACCATCACTGGCTACACGAACTTGAAGAACATGTATTAGGGGGAAAAGTCTAGAATATTTTCCTCAAGGAAATGTTCTGAAACCTTGGAGCTTGGTGGTCCTTTGCCTTCTATCACATTCTTTACTAACTTGAATAGAGGTCTTACAAGCCACTGAAGAATCAGGGAGGGAGAACTGAGTGGGGTTGTTTCCACACTGGCCTCTCTGTTGATGTTCATGAATAAGAAAATACAACAAGTGCAGAGTATTGTGGCTGGAGAGTGTCACAAGCGGACTGGGGGACCAAATGCTCCAGACTACAGAAGCCAAGCTGCTCTTTCAATACACCAGAAGACGCCTTTTGCCCCGAAAAGGGAAGGGGTGTTGTTTTTTTTCAAATTGTGTATTTATGTAACCATTAATAGAAATGTAAATGAGGCTGAAGATAACCTTTTGGGATGACATGATCTTAAGCTTTTCCTACAAACATTTAATCAAAAGACTCCACCAGCACATTGTCCAATATTTCCCTACACACGTATCTCCATGTCCCTGGAAAGCGGTTGGACATTTTAATGAAACGAAGACACACTACATCCACAAGTTATGATTCCTTTCTCTCTAAATTTGCAAGTCTAGCAATCCTACCCACAAATGTGAGGAAATAACGTTGTCATGTCTTATTCTTTTTTATATCATTTTTTATTTTAATTTTAAATAGCTTGTTTTACATGTCAATCCCAGTTCCCTCTCCCTCCCTCCTCCCGCACTCCCCTTCCCCCCCCAGCCTCCCACCCTATTGCCAATTCCTTCCACATAGGGGATATCTAGAGTCTGTCATTTCACTCCGGGTAGGGTCTAGGCATTCCCCTAAGAGTCCAGGCTGAGAGAGCATCCCTCTTTGTGCTATGGGCACACAATGACTGTTTGTATTCCAGGGATAGACACTGATCCACTGCTCAAGGCCCCTTAGGTTGCCCAGGCCTTCTCACTGACACTCACATTTGGGGGGGAGTCCAGATCAGTCCCATGTTAGCCTCCCCGCTGTCAGTCTGGGGTCCAAGAGCTCTCCCCTGTTCAGATCAGCTGTCTCTGCTGGTTTTGCCAGCCCATTCTTTGCCAATTTGCTCATCACTCCTCTCTCTCTGCCACTGGGTTCCTTGGGTTCAGTTCAGTGTTTAACTGTGTGTTTGCCTCTGCTTCCATCAGCCACTGGATGAAGGCTCCCGGATGGTTATAGACATCTAGTTCACTATCAGGAATGGGCATTCGAGGTGGTCTCTCCACTATTACTTAGCTTGTCAATTGGTGTTATCCCTTTAGATCACTGGAGGTCACTCTGGTGCCTGATCCGTCTTCTAACCTATGATTCCCTCTTCCCCTATTCTACCCCCACCCACTCAACTTCCTGTTCCCCCATGACCTACTCTGTCTTTCTCTTCTCCCCCTCTCTTCTTCCCAGCTCCCACTCCCCCTTACCCCTCACCGTGTTCCCCATCCATTCAGAGGATCTTGTCTCAATCCTCTTCTCTTGGGTACTATGCATATATTTTAGGTTCTTTCCTGTTTCCCAGACTCTCTAGAAACCATATATGAGTGAGTACATACCATGTTTGTCTTTTTGTGACTGGGTTACCTCACTCAGGATGGCTTCCTCCAGTGCCATCCATTTACCTGCGAATTTTAAGATTCCATCATGTCTTATTCTTAATGAGTCAGTCACCATGGCTTTTTTTATGTAACTGTTCAAACATAATTTTGTTAAATATTTGAGTCAGAAGTTTTCATGTCTATGAAAGCATATATAATACAGAGGTGGTAAAAAAAAGAAGTCTACTATACTGAGAAAGGGAACAAGAAGAAAACACGCAGAATATGTACACACTGCGTCAATCTTTACTCCTGTTGTGTTGTACTTCAAGTGGCATCAGTGAAGTCATGGGTAAATTTCAGAAGGGCTTCTAAATCAGCTGATACACGATGAGCGAGAGTCTAAGAAGACAATTGTGGCCGAATGGTTTAGCACAGAGGACAACTGTTGTATGTGTTGGTCTCCTGGGTGACCACTGGGGGCACTACACACATAGCTATCATTTTCATCACAGCTCTCAGTTTTATAACTTCTGTTCGTAGCTGCCAGGCGTCATGCGTTGTTCACGACCACCATTTTAATTTTACTGCTGAACCTCTGTTCTCCTTCTATGTGAAGCCCTATCATCTTCAAGAAGAGAGGATTCTCTTAAACTCTCAAAGTACCTTATGTTTTCAGACCTAGGTTCTATTGCCAATAAATTCTACCCATTGGTTATGTGCTTACAATACATTATATCTTATTTGAGAATCTTTTAGTCATGTTGTGCCTAAAATGTCAACCTTGTACTAAACAGCCTCTAAGATCCATCCCATCGCCATGGGTTTGGTTGGAAATATCCAAGATTTAAGGAAAATATCTGACAGACATCTGTGTGTAGACAGAGATTAATCTGTTCCCGGGGTCACTCTAACTCTATACTCAGTCATCACATCATCCATTCTGCTGCTGCCAGCTGTCAGCTTCCTTTATGGGACACCATGTCAGCTCTAATACCATACGGTCCTCAGAACAAGAAATAAATAGGAATGCCTTCGGCTAATGTAATGGTCCCAAGCAAAGAAAAAAGAAGCAAAGCAAACTCTTCATGAGATTTATTAAAACACAACTGATTTTGTGTTTTGTACACAATGAAATGAGGGGAATAGCAATGAGGGTTAGGGGCACGTTAGTAATTAAGGGCACATCTTAAAATGTCAATTTAGAAAACTATGTCCAACTGGCCATTCAATGACAAATGTAAACAGAACTGGTCAGTCAAGTCTCCCATAACTGGAAAGGCAGTGTGAATACCCACGTAGGTGAGGATCAGGCTAGGAGGACATTTCTTTCTTCCTTTTTTAATAGAAAATATATTTATATATTTTATACGATATACTCTGACTAGGGTTTCCTATCCCCAGATTCACCCACCATGATGCTCCCCACCTCCCCGCCCCCCCCCACACAAATCCCCACACTTACTCACTCTCTCATGAGAAACCAACAGGCATCTGGAAAAAAGAATAAGATAGAAGAAAAACAAACAAACCAGGATATGAAAACAACAAACAAGGGGGAAAAAAAAAAGACTCAGAGACATACACCTTCGTGCACTCAAAAAATCCCATAAAAACATAAAACTGTAAATAGATAAGCAAATGCAAGGTAAAAAAAAACATGAAAATGCCAAGACAAAACATTTTGAGTCAAAAGTACTTCTAAAAATATCATTGAGTTAATTTTGTGTTGACCTCTCACTGCTGGACTTGGAGCCTGCCTGTTAGTATGGTTTGTACCCCAGTGTGCTCTTGGAGAAACTAATTTGTAAGTGGTTAACATTTGGAGCTAGCTCTAGGTTAGGTATGGAGGCTTGTGCCCAGTATGGAAGACATTTCTGAATGTTGCCTGCTCTTCACATGCTTAGAATTTAGCAAATGCTCCAATATAAATACACACAGGGACAAATTTTAAAAGAAGAAAACGTATGGATTCACTGGGATATGATAAATACTTGACACTTTGAGTAAGTTTTATACCTAAGTTCATAAAGATCTTAAAGTGGATATTCAGGGGGAAAGTAGAATTTATTTCACAAAAGTGCTTATAAGAAACAAATACAAAATATATACTAGAAAATCCTTGGCAAGAACGGCAATCAGATTGAACTTGCCGGAGTCAGTTATCCATTAAGGCTTATATCCAGACCGATGCAACAAAACCCAACATGCTGGAAAATGTAAAACTTCTCCTGACAATCCAAGGGTGAATTTTCAAACCATGTATTACAAAAAGAATGCTCTGTAGAGATGTCGTAGAGCTTTACTGTCCCTTTAATGGCTCTCTCCATGACCCATCGCCAATGCTCCATCTTGTTATACATTAGAGAGACCGGGAGAATGAAGAAACAAAGTGTATTCTTCAAAGGAGAACGTACAGGCCCAGAGCTACAGGAATCATTTAGGCCACAAGAAAAGGTGTAGGCAGTGTGTGCAGGTTGGAATATGAGATGAGAGCAGCTGTAAAGGCTCCTTCCAGGGGTGTGGAGACACAATAGTCAATCACTGTGGTTGCACGATGTCGGAAGAGTCACACTGGGCACTTAGCATCAATTGATGAGCATCCAGTCATCTCAGAGTTCCTTTTTCATCGTGTAAACACATGAAGATGGCTGAAAAGCAAAGATCAACCTGCTCTGAAAAGCCTAGCACAAGCACATTTCCTAACATGTGTGCACACCTCAACAGCATTGGGCTGGGAATTGGCAGTTAAGAGAGACACGAGTTTGAGCTGAGATTGAACTTTACAGAGAAAAGCTGCAAATCCAAGAACAGCAGAAACTCACCCCAAATTCACAGGTTTCCTCTTCTTTTTATTTTCCTATTGCCCAACCACTCTACCCAAAGAATAGAGCACCTACTATGTCATCTAGGCTTATTTGAGTATGGGGGAGACTTAATTCTCTGTGGAAAGACTCTTTGTTGATAATCAATTTACAAGAACACTGTCCTTCTCATGCCTGGGTAACATAGCCTATAGAAAATAAATGATGCAAGGAAAAACACAGAAGGAAGGATAACATGTCTAAATGAAAACAACAGTGAGCTAGAGATACACCATTGTCACACACACACAAAAAAATATGGAACTGTTAAAAATTCCAATGAGGAACAAGATGCAAATGTCTAACATTTCAAGCAACCAGATTCCTCTTAATTTTAAGTCTTGAATTTTCTATGTGATCTTAATATTGCTAAAATCAATTTCATGTTCTCAAATATTTCACCAGGATATTTCCTAATATTTTAAAACAAAGCTATTTTGCTCTCTCAAGTTGCTAATAAATTTATAATGCAGCAAATCTCTATAATTAATATATAAGGCAAGAGAAAGTCACGCCATCATCTTTTTTTCTCCAACAAGTATGATTAGAATTGCTTCATAAATTATTCACATACTCTGTTAGAATAATAAAACGGCAACTCTTTCTACAAGAATGGCATTATTTATTGGGAACATGTTGTAAAATTCCTTCAAAGTGTTGTTTTGATAACAGGTAGGACAAGCCACTTCCAGCAGTCATTGGTGTTTGGCCCACCCTGTTTTGAAATCGGTGGCATAAGCATCCCAATTTCATTTGCATTTGTCTCAGTTGCACTTATTGTAAGTGACACAGAACCTTTATGGCACGCCAACTTTTCAGCTGAAGGAAAGAGAGTCTTTATCTACCAGCTTCCTCTTCCTCTTCCCTTTCCTCCTATACAAAACATCACCCCACATCACCACATGCACCATAATGAACCAACTGGTCTCCCAAACATATGCTTCTTCACACTGGGGCACACTTCCTCACTCTCTCAATTATAAATCAGACTTCTGGCATCCAGCCTACCCCTACCAATTCATCAGTCACAACATTGATTTATTTATCAGTGTTCCTTGCATTTTCAAACACATTAATTAAATTAACTGATCTTGGCTAAGAAAACTTTCCCCCCATCATGTTATTGTTAACATTTAATGATGTTAGTAAAACCTGACCGTTAAGTATCTTAGTGATAAAATGAAGTATGGAACATATTCTTTGTCATCAGGGGTATTTGCAGTCATAAACTACAGGGAAAGAAGTCAATTATGTAAGTAACACAATGAGTGTTTCAAAATTGAGGCACTGAACCAGGAAAAGAAGAAAGGTGTCTAATAGAACAAATCTGAAAATGACCGCCAGTGGGTAAGGGAATCACTTTTTTACTCTAACCTCTGGTGCTCAGTGTTCTTGAGGTCTTGGAAGTGAGAAAGAAGAGTTTTCATGTAAATACCAGCCCATGAGCTGCAAAATGGATTCTCACATCTTAACACACAGAGCAAATTGTTTAAACACAAAAAGGCTAAAATAAGCAAGTGGTGATCAACAGGTACAGAGAGGTGAAAATTCCCACCCAATTTCAGCTACTCTGTTAGCATCTTTCTGAAGACATGAAGCTTTGCGGACTTCTATAAAACGCAGCCTGGATGTTTTCTCTTCTTCTTGTTCTCCTCTCTCTCTCTCTCTCTCTCTCTCTCTCTCTCTCTCTCTCTCTCTCTCTCTCTCTCCCTCTCTCATTTGCTAAATAAAGAAAGTATTCACCATTGGTTTGAGACACTTCAGGACCACCCTTTACCTAGCTGGTTCAGATCTTTCTCAAAAGACATGGGAAGCAGCCAGCACCAACTTGTTTCATGTAAAACCTAGCTTTTGACTTGGAATGGTCAAGAAGTTGAGTATCTGTGCATTTGGGAGGGGGAAGCTCCTGAAACACGCCGAAGGGGACCACCAATCTCCATCTATCTACAAAGAATCCAAATGCCCATGGCGAGCGAGCATGTTCTTTGTACTTGATCACTCAGACCTATGCAGGGGTTTCTTCAAAGGAGGCTGGTGTGTGTTATGCATGCAGAGAGAGCATCTTGTTTTCATGTTGTCTGTAATAAATTATAAGTGTAACAGCAGGAGCTTTTTCAATACTATTTGTAAATGCAGCCAGAGGCTATTAAGTGATTGGTGTATCAAATAAATATAATTAGTAAATAGTGAAATAACATGTTTGTAAACTGCCTTTGGAAATATGTGATTAGACCAAAGACAACAATTTCTGCCAAGGCTTCTAAGTGTTTCTCAGAGATACCAGAAAAATAATTTAACAATTTTCTTAACGACTCCAAGAAAATTTTATGTAAATCTGCTAAGAAGGTAGATATTTACTTAGTCCAAACTCTTTTTGAATGCTTCACATGAAATATTTAAGTATGAGGGGGGATTCTCAAGTGTACATCATAATTTTTTGAGGGGAGCTAAAATGTGCTTGATTATTGACTACAAGTTTTTAAATTGGTGTTTGATGAGGTTCAAAAGGAGCTATAAATACACCTCCACAAGCAGAGTGCTCTCAGGCTATGCAGTTATTCTCAATTAGTGACACTTGAAATTATTGCACCAAGTCAATCAGCTTGGAAAGAAGGAAGGCACCCTGGCCTTCTCCCCTCCGGCGTTGGGAGCATTTGCTCTGGAATGGTGCTAGGCTCCTTCCCGTAGAGTAGTGAGAACCAAAGGCTCATCCAAGTCCACTCCTCACCAATCAGTGAATCACATTCTCCCTTCCCACCCCAGTCCTCAACCCCCAACCTACTTGCCCACTTAGATGTGACTCCCAGTTCTCACATACATAAATAAAGCCACGTTGAACTTTCAAACTGTCCAGCAGTTACCTTGGCCAATGTAAATTTAAATTTCTGATACTATGCCTAGGCCTTGTGTCCATTCTACCCCTAAACACACTTTCATTCTCCATACTGGTCAGGAATTTCCGCCCACAATGATTTGTAGCTCATAGCTTAGGTATATCCCCAATGTGTCAAGTTCCTCCTTATACAACTGAGCAGGTCCTATGCTGAAATACTCTGCCTTTGTGATCTATTCTGCATTCTTCCCATGTACTTGTTTTCTTTATGTATAGATTTTTCCATATCTTCCCAGACAATGCCGAGGTATGGTAAGCAGAGAATACATAAATAATGACAAATGATAAAGGAGCTAATGGTCACTAGAACCTGTTCTTTATTTATTGATATTAGTGAAATTTTGTGCATAAGCCTGATAAATCCACATGAAATAGAAGATTAAATACATCTTTAAAATGTAAGAAAGCAGTGGTGTCTAAATGTCAACTTAATCAACTACTCAAAAAAACAGAGTTCAAAGAAGGTAGGTATACATAATTACCTTTAAAATATTTAACTATGCATTCAGGCTACGTACTTAGACTATATTAAATATATGTGGCTCTAATTCCTGTGACTGGATGCTTGGTTGACTAAGATTCATTGCCACTCACTGTCTTCATTTGATTTACTCAATGTGCACAGACTGAGTCCTGACTACAGGTCATATGATAATTCCCCAATCCTAAAGGTAAAGAAACAAATCAATAAAATATGGTCCCTGCCCTCAAACAGCTTCTAGTCTTGGCATTTCACAAGATTACACCTATATTATTATTTCTCATAAAATGGAGCCTAGGGGAGAATTATATGTAAGGAAGGAGAAAAAAATAGCTTAAGAAAACCAATGAGATCTCAATAGTCATTTGATGGGTTGGTTAAGCAATGCCTGATGTAGGGGGAAAAATGATGAGAAAGGGGTGATGTATGTAAGAAAAATGAAGACAGGTTGGATAAGTGACTATTCGAGCACTTATGGAAATGTCTAGAAAATCCAAGACCAAATAAAGATTGCTATTTTAAAAAAAATCTCTGTCCCCCGGGGCAGTATGCTAAAGCCCATATTTATCTGTCCACCGCAGAGGTGTGAGGACCTGCAAAGTCCTCAAGGCCAGATAAAATGAGACTGCTTCTTTCCAGTTTGGGGGGCCTCTGGGGACGACTTTAATACTGAGCACTTAGTCATCCCGTTTGATGGCTTCTGCGGCCTCATTTATCGGGGATCTATAGTTAAATTTAATTTTCGTGTGAGAGGAGGACAGCCATGGGAGCCAGGCTCCTTGGTGCTGATCTGGCCCTGTTGATGTCTTCTGAAGTGGAAATGATGGATGCCACATGTTCTGGCTGTGATTAAATTTGCTTTGACAAAGCAGCATGGAAATCTGATTTTCAATAGACTTCTGCGTTTCACCCAGTGCTGAGTAAACAGATACAGAACATAATGCCCGCATGGCTGTCAGGCGAGCTGCTAATTCATTGTACCCATCTAATCAGGGTGTCCATTAAATTATTATTTGCCAATAATGCACAGAACCATTTTTTTTGAGACTCTGACGAATGGGGAGTTTGTGTTTAAGTAAACAGACGTAACGGGTCTGACAACGTCTGGGGATTTTCCTAGGAAGGGTCAGATAACTCATCAGCCTGGGTGTCTCCATCTTCCTCAAGAATCAAAGCAACATTTAAGGAGATTTTAGTTTCACCTCAATTGGCTCCCATTTCCACTGCAAGCAACATCACCCAATTACAACAGAGAATGAAACTACAAACGTTGACACTTTAGCTCCCCAGTTTATCTCTAAAGGAGAGTGAAGCAGAAAAATCACATTAAGCATGCGTCTTATGTTAAGGCTTCTAACCTCCTGCCTAGATGCGCCGCCTGCAGATGACCGACCTCCTGGAAAGGCTTCTGCTGGGGGCAGAGGCCACAGAGATGTCCACAGTAGGCGAGAGACACAGAACACAATTAAAGATGCTTTTTTCCCCCACTCCCTGATATCTTTCACCAATCGGTAACAACTTTTGCTTTCTTGTGTCACTCAGACAGACATCCTGGTGATCTTGGCACAGGGTATCTCTTGAATACCACTACCCTAATTCCAAATGTTCCGAGTCCTTCAAAAACAATGAGCGCTTCTCACAACATTTTCCTTTTGGGACCTCTTGGTTACCAGGCAAGTCAGTAGTCACCAAAACTATTTACCAGCAGAGCTCACAGGCCTTAATTACTTCTTCATTGTTAAGTAGCCAGGCTTCTGCAATGTACTTGCATAATAACCACACCAGCAGAAAAAGCTAAAACCTTTGATTTCTCAATGAGAAAAAAAGTGGACTATGTCCAAAGGTAGTTCTAAGTGTTAAATGAAACAATGTCCGTGTGGGTACAACCCTGTTATCTCTCCCTAGACACCCCTGTGCCTTATTTCTATGAACCCGTCTCAAAAAGTATGGGAGAGTCTGCTACTGATCTTCTTGCTTCGGTAATTCCCACCTTTCCACGGGGGGGGACACGGACAGGACTTTCTGGTATTCTTTAGATCTAACCTAATCTAATCGGGATGGTCTAGACCTCTCCTGGGTATACATTCATGAGCCAATAGATTTAGGCCAACCTGAGGCCAACCTGTTGTAATTTCTATAGTTTTGGATCAGACATTGGCCTCAAGTTCAACTCGTGTTTCTGGTCTAGCTTTACCTATAACAAAACCAACCACCTCCACTGCACATGTGAGAAAGTCCAGTTTCATTGATGCCTGGTGATTTGTTGTAATTCACAAAACTAGTAGTGTATGTAGGGAGTGGTTTTATGTATCAGTAAGCACTGACCACGCCCCCGGTACGTAGAATGTAAATAGAGCTAGGTGGAGGGGCCGCTCCTCTTTTGGGTTTCTGTTTCGACCTGGAGAGCAGCGTGACCTTTGGATTTCTCAGGTTTCTTGGTTTTCAAGTAAGTGATTTCTCTGGATATCCCCTTTTGTGTAGTTTAATATTTCTGCTTCAAGTGTGTGTACCACAAGAAGATCCAGACTCAGTCGACAGCGTCTTCCAAACACAACCCTACATTGTCTTCTCCGTGCACATGGAAGAGGGGTGAGACACTTCAAGCTATTCTCCCCCCCCCCATGCTGAGTGTCCTTCTGGGTTCTCACAAGTTTCATTTTCAGTTCCCATGACCTTGGGTCACTGTGCTACTTTACTTACTCAAATGCTTTTTGTGGCCAAAACACGTGTGTCCTGGAGGAAGCTGGCATTTCCATACTGCTTGCTGGAACTTGGTGGCCAGTGTGTTGGCCGGTGACCTGGTCTGCAGCAAAAGGATGATACTGCCTGTAACAGTATCCATGAAATGGATGACCGTCAACCCTGTGCCCTGCCAGCCAGCACTACAAGAGCAATGAATAGAAGCAACAGTTCAAAGATGAATACCATTAGCACGGGTTGAAACACACGTTAGCTGCATCCAAAACAAAGGAGAGAGTCTCCCTATCGGTCGGTCTTCCCAAGTTCCGGGTCATAATGATATTACAGTTTAGGGGAGAACGCAAAGTTGTTCAGCTTGCTAAAAAGGCAGTCAGTAGGTACGAATGAAATATGGTTTCACCCAAGGAAAACCTGATGTTTGCAAATGTCAAATTACCATCCGGGCAGGGGAATTTGAATCTCTCAAAATCTAACTGTGGAGACAACACGTAGTAAGAAGGATTTGCCAAGATTTACTTTTTGGCAATAAACTCGATGCTTGATAGAATAACTAACAGAACTATGAGGCTGCTGAGAATGATGAGCAGAGGGAGAAAATACAGAGGTATCACTAACACCCAGATACAAGGCAGCGTTGTCCTGAAGACATTTGTGACCAACGAGGATGTCTAAATGCATGGTGCCTGGAAGTATCATCAGTGACCATTGGCACATAATCATGTAAAGCTTGTCTGAAATGCAGACTCATTGCATCTATAAGATAAGCAGTTTGACAAGACCTGGATGACTTAGTGGATCTGATTGAAGGTGATGACTCTTAGGTGGAGATTGGTTGTATCAGATGTGCTTGAAGAGGGAGACAGGGAGCAGAGAACCGCCTAAGGGGAATTGGCAACAAGAAGAGACCACAGCCCGGGCAGCTAATCAGGATTTGGTTCTAGATGTGTAGGTGTGTGACTATCACAAGCAGGATGCGGTGGGAAACGGGATGGTGGAAATAACATTTGAAAGACATGGGAATGGAAGGAACAGATCCAGAGCCCGAGCAACCAAAGAATGTCTTTGTAAACACAGGATGAAGCTGGAGTTCTGAGGCTCCTGTCTTGGGGTGTCTGTAAAATGAGGGACCACGCTTCCTGTGATCCCTGAGCTATTCCATATCTGGAAACGTGAACCTGTGGGTTGAACTCCTGCTATTGTAGACATGGGTTTCAACTACTCTCTATGAACTCTAGGGATCTTCAGAGAAGCCATCATGACCGAGAAGAAGAACAGAGCTGGGCAGTGCTCCAAGGCCTTAGTCACAAACTTTGTTTCCAAAACGAACAAAAGCAAGGCCAGCATACTTTGTCAATTATAATCGTCAAGTGATTTGATTTGTTCAGTCTTTGGTTTATGTAGAATGTACTACCCGTACCCCCTATATTTGGAAATAAAATTTGGCTATTGTTAAATATCTTACTAACTCAATTACAAATAGAAAAAGTCAATGTAATGTTAAACTGATAATTACATAATAAGAAGCCACACGAGTGTCTCCAAAGAAAACCACTTTAAAATGGCCTGATTTATGTTTTGAAAATCTCCTTAACAGCTAGTTTAGCAGAGGACAGCTAAATTACCACATGCATTTCTGCAGTAAATTTAAAATGCTATTTTGGTCGAAGGAAAACAAGAAAATGTATGATAGAGAGGGAAAACTAATAGTGTTTTCAGATAATTGTTGATAATTTCCTTTAATTCTACACAAATGCTGACAAGAATCAGATTGTTTTCAGGGTGAGTTATGATAAAATGCAGTCCTTTGTCTCTGTTGTATGTGTAGATGCTTGCACACGTGGAGGTCAGAGGTCAACCTTCCTTCTACCATGATTGAAGCCAGCTCACCACGCTTGCTGGAAATGCTTTTACTCTTACAGATATATCTCCAGTCCCATGTTCCTTTAGTTTTAAAGTTGATGAATATGTAATTACACAGTGATGATTTTTGGCACTATCAGTCAGTCATTTGGAACAATGGTTCGCTGAGTTATAAAGAAATTCCAATGTTTTCATAGCTTATGATATATCATAAAACTGTATGTCAGTAACACTACCAATCAGATGAGTGAATTCAAAATATTCAGTATCTCTCAAGCTTTAGAAGATAAGGCCAGTTTTACTAAAAGTCAAATTTTCTCTCGAATTTAATTTCACCATTCACAACAAATACTATCACGTTTTTCCCCAAAAGCGGTAAGACTGAGTTTGAGAAGATAGGTTAGACTCTGAGAAGTGGTGATAATTTATGAGGCATGGTTTTGAGGGAAAACTATGTACTGTTGTAACTCATCGAAGTCCGTTACCCTGGCCCTGTCTTGGGTCTAGCTTTCTATCTGGAGAGCGGGAGAGTATTTTACAGGTACCGCCCCCCCCCTTCGTTACAAGAAATGCTAAAGAGACAGACAAACACAGCTCAAAATGTAATGCAATTAGCAACCTCACTACTCTATCAAACCATCCTTCAGTGAGGCTGGCACTGAGGGCACTGGTCCCGCGTCACAATGGAGAGCAAAAATGAGGAGCAGAGGTCAGCGCTCCACCCTGACGGACACTCGCGCTCCTCCACTGCCTTCTGTCCTCGATGCAAATATGAGCACAGTGAGACTTTGACCTTGCAGACAACTGAAACTTCTTGAGCTCCCCTGGGCATCTGTGAATTACTCCTTGATGGCAAGCCTGTCCGCTTCACCAAGATACTTCCTAGTATGTCTTTGCCGCTCTTGTACTGTGATCTGCTGGCTGGCGGTGAGCACCCACTTTCTCCTCATCAGGCCGCCCGTGTTATCTGGGCCTTGATAAGTCTTCTGTCTACCCTTAAAGTCCCCTGTATTTCCCACAAGTGCCTTGGAGAATTCTCTACCCTTCATCCTGTGTCAGTTTCTGCCCTGTGATAATCAAGGCTAGAGTGATGTCGCATGCTTACTTGCTTACTCTCTGTGTTCTTCTCTCACTGAAATATAACCCTCGTGGAGCTAAGATATTGTTTGCCATGAGAGGGCAAGTGTGTTGAACAAATGCACATTATCTTACTAAGTTAATTAGGGCTTTAAAGTTTATTGAAATACTGTTTTATGTTAATTCACGAATGAGTCTTCTGACTCAGTACTATTCAATGAAAATATAATAACGTGAGCCACGTGTCACTTCAAATTTGCTAGTATCCATGTTAGAAAATTTTGAATATAAAATGATTTCAATATCTTTTTATTTAGCATGTATGCATACTTACATAGCATGTGTGTGTGGGTGTGTGTGTGTGTTTATTCATGTACATAATGATTTTGACATGTGGCCAACTCAGAATTTCCCCAGATATTCTATTTTCCGACTTGTGTTATTAAACCTTTTAACCCCCGTGCACATTTGACATTTACAGAGACGCTCAACCCAGATTAGTCACATCTCAGGGGTGCAGACAAAAGCAGTAGCTACAATCCCAGAGAGTGCGACCTGAGGAATTGTGGGGGAAAGTGACTACGGCATTTGCGATGAACTGATGTAACGTGAATGCAGACTGTGACGATGACCTTCACTACCAGAGGCAACCAAATGAGGGGCAGAACCCAGCTTCCCGCCGTGGAACTCGGAAGTGGCAGCCAGGATCAGGCAAACATCTTTGAAACAGCTCCACACCTCCCTGGTCACCCCCACCCCTAGCCTCTGGAAAACGGTAGACGCGAAGACAGTGAATGACTGATTTCTCTTGACAATCGTCTTTGACGCCACCTGATTTGGGGAGGAGGATGGGAACACGCGGATATAAGCCGGCCCGCAGCCCTCACCTATCACCGCTGGATCTCAGCAGAAATGAAAGAGACATTCCACAGCACCGTTTGCCGCCACCGCTGGTGGGGCGGGCATGATTCTAAGTCTCCACTTGACACCCAGAGTGACCTTTCTAAATGCAGTTCTGACCTTCCCACTTCCTGTTTTCAATCCTTCTCCGGTGTGCCCCATCTTGTGCTAGATCCCGTCCCGATTTTTGCTCATTGTCCCCGAGATGCTGGTGGCTTGTGCATCCACGGTGTTGTAGCTGTAGGTTTACTTGTGAATCCTGCAAGCTGAAAGCACAAAATCCCCTGATCGGGATCCCTGACCCTGCTTTGTCACCAGAGCTGAACACAATGCCTGTCCCAAGGCTAATGTAATCAGAAGCTACAGAACAAGTGAATTAACATACTTAGACATGCTGTCACTTTCTGCTGCTTATCATACCCAACCGCTAACAGTACATTATGCAGGCATGTTGATAATAATAAAAACAAAAGCGTCCTAACTAGGCAGATAATCACTTCACCGAAGTCCTTTAAAAGTCGCAGATTACCGAAACAAATGGCAGCAAGCAGATCAAACAGATACAAAGCATGCATGTCTGTTTGGTATTGCAACATTAGTAACTTATCCAAGACTTTGTCTCACATACCAGTTGCTGGTGTACCCTAGTATATGTTAAGGTGAAAGTCAATGTTCCCGGAGAAGACCCAAGGTATCCACAAAGTCCAGGGTCCTCTACCAATTGTGAAACAAATAGGATGGGCGATTACAAAAACAAAATGTATCAATCCCTAACCTCAAGCATCCATCCTAGCATGTAACAGCAGTAACATCTTAGAAACAGGTGAAACAAACTAAATATGACTGTTTCTTTTTCTTTTTTTAAAGAAATTAAACCATTTGTCTGTGGAAAATCGCTGTGGGTAGAAAGTGGCATTGATAGTACCATTGGCAGATTCTTTCACACCCAAGCACATTAAGTTTAATTAATGCTAAAGGAAATATAACTCAAACAAAAAAAATGAGAACGTAAAAATCGAAAACTATCCCAGCAAAAGTTCAAAAAGATACTGCCATCACCAAGTAAGAATGGGTTTCTATGAGAAGAAAAATAATATAAATATTAATAAAATATGACTAGTATGAAAACTGAAACTATATCATTTTAAAATAAAAAATCAAATAGGATAAGTCTTCACATTTTTTAATATTCAGAAATATAGAGAAAAAGGAAACATAAAATGTGAAAGTGGAGAATATGCTCAACTAAGGACAGCCAATATCTAACAAATGATCAAGAAAGAAAAAGAAAATAAAACAAAAATACACAAAACAACAACAAAAATAATGAAGAGTATAGTTGAAGCTAGGCTAGCAATAAAAAATGCAATGTCTGGGCAAAGCCTTGTGAGATTTCAGAACAATCTACATTAACAGAAAATCTTGAGTGTCCAGAGCAAAATTAAAGAAAATTACCTACAAAGTAATGAGTGTTAGAATTCTCACTATTGACACTAAATGCTGACAGGTAATGGGATGATGCCTCCAAAGCACTGAGGGGACACAGCATTGTTCCAGAATGCTATGCCAGCCTAAATTGTCTGTTAAGTGTGAAGATAAAACATTAACATTTTCAGGGATTCCGGGACTCAGAAAATGTCCCTCCCAGGCATCCTTTCAGAAGTTATGAGAGATGAACTCCACAGCTGGGATAACCATTGCTCACCTTATTAAAAACCGTAACACTCAAGTAAAATGATAGGAGGTATCAAGCCACAAAGAGGCATGGAGGAGTCTTAAACCCAATTAATAGAGTTAAGCCAATATGGGAACCCTGCATACTATGTAATTCCAGCTGCGTGACATTCTAGGGAGGAAGAAACTGTAGAGACAATGTAAAGTTCAGAGGGCACTAGGCGTTCTGGGCAAGGGTGGGAGTGTGGAGAGGTGGACATGGGACTTTGTAGGCAGCAAAATGCTTCTGTCCGATACTGTAATAGCGAGGAGACATAATATGCTTCCAAATCCACAGAAGGTAGAACACAGAGGTTGAGTCCTAATGTAAGTAATGAGTTTTCACTAAGGATGATGTACCATCGGCTGCCTCCACCGAACCACGGGAATGCAAAAGAACAGTGAAGAGAGAAATGGTGTGTGGGAAGGCTGCCCACTCTGTGAACGTTTTCCAATAATTACTATAATAATAATAATTTAATTATTCTAAATTAATCTGTGATCTTCCGTTCTCAAGTCATAACTTTGCCCCAGCTGTCTTTAAGTGTTCTTACTCTGGCTTGATTATTGATTGATTGAATCATTGGATGATTTAGATAGCCAGCTGTTTTCTCTTTTGTAAGAGTCAACACCATCTAACACATCTCTGAAATTCACCTGCTGCTTTTTATTGCCTTTCTGGTTGCAATGCAAGTTCTACAAGGATAAATGCTTGGTCTATTTTATGTGCAAGTGCTACATTAAGTACCTAGGTCAGTGTCTCTTCTTGAATAAGGAGCAAAACAAATAACTGCCCCCCCAAAAAGTAAAAAACTATACGATCAAGGATTCCTGGAACAGGAACCATTTCTTAGGATATTTGTGAAAACTGCTCCCGTACCGGCAAAGGGTCACACACACAATCATACTAGAATAGAAACCAGGTATACTTAGGAAGACACACACACACACACACACACACACACATATACACACACACACACATGCAATTATAATTGTGTCTAAAATGTTCGATAAATACTTTATAATTAATCAAAGGAGTTATCAGAAATTAAATTAAATGTGACATGCTAGCTGAGTGGATGGTGGTGCATGACTTGGGACAAAGAGGCAGGCAGATCTCTGGGAGTTTGAAGCCAACCTGATCTACAGAGTGAGTTCCAGGACAGTCAGGGTTACACAGAGAAACCCTGTCTTGGACAACTAAAAACAAACAAACAAATAAATAAATACTTGCTTTTTTAAAACATTTAATGACATCCGTAAGATGAGTATAGACTTGGTATTGAAGCCTTCAATATTCCTAAGCACTATAAAATAACAGACACTAATGTCCTAATTTCTGTAGGATCAGTTCCTATGTGATCCTCCAAAAAAATCCCATCTGTATAATAGTATAGATACTGAAAGTATTTTAAGGTAGTTTAGAGTTGTCTTATACTCAAACAAAATATTTACAATTTGTTTCCGGAAGACAAGTTAGAATTGTAAGTCCTGATGGTCTGAATATAAAGATAAAGCTACACAGTTGAGATAGTAGAGGAAAATATGCAGAAAACTCTAAAAATTCCTATTTCCTTCCCGTTTTGTCAGAAATAATGAGAGATGGCCCAAATTTCAAAAAACACAGAGTAGATGTTCAGTTGGAATAGTAAAAAGTAATCAATATAATTACCAAATGCAATGATTTTAGATATATTGAGGGGAAGTTGGGGGAAAATCAACTAATTTTTTACTTCCCACACAACTAAAGGCTGAAAATGTAGCATCAGAAATTTCCAGATCAGGATCTAAGAGCATAACATCTGTAGATCAGGATTACTCAGGCATTACAATCAGGATTTTCATTTTGAGAACAATTTTACAGTGCTATTTTTTTTCATGCTTTGTAACTGAGGAAATTGAGACAATGAAATTAAGCAATTCATTTAAAGTTGCACAACTAATGACTCACACAGGTGGGATATAAGCTCATTTGGCCTGACTCCAGACTTCACACTGTAGCCATTATACCTCAAAGTCTCCTAAGCTATTTAAGGACAAACAAACACCATGCCACCATCCAAGTTTAAATTTCCCAAGGGCAGAACTATTTTCACATGTTATAAGGCTACAGTAGTAGCTCACTCCCAGCCACATCCTTAGAAACTTGAAGTATCCTTTCTTAGGACCCTCAAGTGCCCACTTCCCCCTCTCCCCCTCAGTGTGGATGGCCATATGAAGGCTCAGTTATATGCAGCTGTTCAAGCGCAGAAATAAGACCAAGCCCCTAAAGCCAATCTTAAACCGAATCTGTGAAAACATCTCCTTGAGTGACACTCTCCAGGAGACACCATGAAACACTATATCCCTTTTCTTTTATTAAAAATAGATTTCTCATACATGTTCTGATTATAGATTACCCTCCCCAACTCCTATGAGGTTCTCTCCATCTCCCTTCCCAGCCAAATTCACAACCCTTCTTATTCCTTTTCTCCTTAGAAAACAAACATGTATCTAAAGACTAATAATGAAATAACATAAAACAAATTTTAAAAAGCTGATATAGAAACAAACAGCAGAAAAATACCCAAAGGAACATCAGGAGAGACACATGTAGACACAGAGACACACATGTTCCTACACACAGGAATTCCATAAAAATACAAAAACCAGAAGCCATAAGGAGCTGTATGGTTAAAAATTGTCCTGCCAAAATCTTATGAGATGAAGATCCTTCAAAGATTCCACTGAGTTTTTCTTTGGCCATCTGCTGCTGCTAGACATGGGACCTGCTCTTAAGAATAATTTGTACCTGTGTGACTCTGTTTAAGAGAACTAATTTTCCAGTTGAGAGTGGCTATCAATTGGAGATTTAATCTGTGTTATAGATGGAAATGCCATCAGCAAGATACTTGCATGTAGAAGATGGGAACAAATAGAGACCTATGGCTAGATAATGAATACAGAGTGAGAGACCTTGGAATACTCAGCCCTAAATAGGATGTCTCCATCAAATCCATCCCCCAAGGGCTCAGGGAACACTGTAGAAGAAGAGGTGGAAATATTGTAAGAGCCATAAAGATTGGAGGGCACCAAAGAAACAAGGCCCGTGAAATACAGCAGTACCGGTGCATATATAAACTCAAAGATCTTGGCAGCACAAACAGGGTCTCCACGGATTTGTGCCAGATGGGGTCCCAGTCGTGAGTGGAGAAATGAACAGAAATTTCCATTTACAACGCAGGTCCTTATGTCATTAGAAGTCGTTTTATGACTATGTTCTTTTATAGGACGGTAGTATTTGGTTTCTATTCATTAACCTGGCATATCTGATCTCAGAATCTTGACCACTGGAGCAGTGCCAGGGATGGATTTTATCTCATGGAGTGGGCCTCAAGTCCAGTCAGATAGTGGTTGGTTACTCCCACAAGTTTTATGCCTCGACTGTACTAGTACATCTTGCAGGTAACTCATCAATGAGGCTCAGGCTGTAGCTGGTTTTTGGGGATAACCTTTGTCCTTCGGTAATCTGCACAGTATCTTCTGGTACCCATAACACTAGGTGTAGAGATAAAGAAAGGTAGGCACCAGCTTGACTTCTCCATGTTCAATGAGTTGTGTAGGTGTCGTCTTCAACAACAGGGCTTTAGTTAAAGCGGAATATTGCTCTACATTGTGTGAATACATGCCACTGTGATCGGTTTGGCAGAGAAGCTGACGGGCCGATAGCTGGCCAGCATGAGGTTAGGCCAAAGAGCCAAATGAAGAATGTTGGGAAGAAGAGGGGTGGAGTCAGGAGTCACAAGCAGATGCAGAGAGAAGCAAGATGGGCGTGAGTACTGAGAAAAGGTACCAAGTCACGTGGCAAAGCATAGATAAGAAATATGGGTTAATTTAGATGCAAGAGTTAGCTAGGACCAAGCCTAAGCTATTGGCCTATCATTTATAGTTAATATTAAGCTTCTGGATGGTTGCTTGTGAGCTACTTATGGGACAGAAACTTCTACCTACAACTGTCAGTTTTTGGAGAGCAATCCTAACAGTAGCCTGGGTTATTCGGGGGGTTCCCCCAGGGTCCCCTGGGTCAAAAATTTAATTAGATGTAATACATGCCAGGAACAGGAATCCTCATTTGGTGACAAGAGATATCCAGTTGGGGTTCCATCTGCCTCATTATTTGGTGATTCCGTTTTTATCTCCTGTATATATTTTCGGAACCTTCTACTGTATTCCTTGTTTCATTCCCCCATACATGCCCCTCTGCCTCCCCCCTTGCAGTGTGATCCTCCCATTCCTGTCCCCTCCCCCATTTTCCAGCCATAGCTCTCTATTCTATCCCTCCTTCCTAGGGAGATCCATCTTTCCCCTTATCCCTTACTCCATACCTAACCTCTGTGAATTATTCCCTTACATTCTATCTAACCCCCGTGGTTGCATGGATTGTAGCTTTCACAACAAATGCTGAATTGCCAACATTCAAATGCATACCACATTTGTCTTTCTGAGTCTGGGTTACTTCACTCAGGATGATTTCTTTTTTCCTTCTAGTTGCATACATTTACCTACGAATTCTGTGATTTTGCTTTTTGTTTTAATGGCTGATTAATAATGTGTTGTGTAAATGTGCCATAAATTCTTTCCCTGTTAATCCACTGATGGGTGTGTAAGTTGTTCCCAATTCCTGGCTCCTATGAGTAGAGCATCAGCAAATTGCTAGTGTCTCTGTAAGAGGATGAAGGGAGCTTTGGGTATATGCTCAAGAGGGGCATAGCCCGATCATGAGATAGATCAATTTCCATCTTCCTGAGGAACTGCCAACTGATTTCCATAGTAGCTGCACAAGTTTGCACCCCCACCAACAATGGCTACATGTATCTCTTACTCTGCATCCCTGTTTTATTGATCTTGGCCATTTTTGACTTGTATAAGATGAAGTCTCAAAACTGTTTTGATTGGCATTTCCCTGATGAATAAGGATGTTAAAAAATCTCTTTAAGTGCTTCTCATCTTTTTGTATTTCATCTTTTTGAAAATTCTCTGTCTATATCTGTACCCCAATTCTTAATTGGCTTGATTATTTTCTTAATATACCCACTTTCTAACAAGTCACTAGAAACACTTTAACATCAAAGTACTTTAAGATCACCATTCAGTAACGAAGTGATTCAACTGCAATATTCACATTGTAATGCCAAGAATTCTCCGTCCTTCCCCCAAGAACACATAGAATGAACTCTACTACCTTGGGCTAAGTAAATAGCTTTTAAACAAGTGTTTTATCATTTTAGACAACTTACCGATAAAATGGGTAAAATAGAAAGCACATATTTGGATCATAAACTCCTTTTCTATTCTAAAGTCATCTCAGCCAAAAATAAATGTTTCTAAGGGCTTTTGGGGGTGGGAGTGGAGACAATGTTCCAAAACAGAAACCTGTTCTTTTTTGAAGTAAGAGAAAAGATTTTTTGGATGTTTTCACAAAACAGAAAAATTATAAGATAGTTTAAAGTTCTAAAACCTGGGAATTTAAAGTGGACTTGATAGACAAGGTATTCAAATGCTTTTGGAAATGATGGCAAGATTCTTAAAAAAAACACAATATGGAGTAGTAATTAATGTACTTTCGTCTTGATGCAGACTTTCTAACACTTAAAAAGTACATATATAGTTAATATTCAGTTAAGCTAAATGGCTACTTAAATCAAAAAATTAATAAAAAACTAATGTGCTTGACAAGTTGATTTTTACCACCTGGAAGTAGGAAGAAAAGGTAGATCTGCATATGTGAAACTACAGTTTTTATGATCTGTAATTTCAAAGGTCACATACAATATACCACATCACCTACAAAAACTAAAAGTAATTCTGTGAACATAGTCTCAGAGCAATTTCATTTACTGCCATTATTTGTCTGTTTCCCATAAATAAGGAATAAGAATTAATTTGTCATCATGCTTACTACTTCAAGCAAGATGTACTTAATGTTTGACTGGCCTTGATCTGGAAGACGTTAGGAATGTTCTTGATCTTATTACTTTTACTTTGTGACTGAATCTGCCTTATTTTAATAAAAACCTACTTAGGAAATTGTGTCTCTCCCAGGAGAAATGAAGCTTTTCAAGGAAGCCCGAAATAATGAGGAAAACTGTAGCTTTGCATCAGATATACAACAGATAAGATAATAGAGGGAAGCTACAAGTAAGCTTGTGCCAAGGAAAACTAGAAGCTCATTGTGTTAAGTCGTATCATTGTCCTTTTATTCTGGAGTCTACACCCAGAAAATAACTTTACTCCATTGGCGGTTTTATTTCTACTGTCCTGCTGTTGTAGGGACGATCCTGTGACTTCCTGTGGCCAATAGACGTCAGTTCTAAGATTTCCAATCACTGCTATGAAAGAACCTTCCTTCCCTCTCTGCCTTAGAATGAGAAACACATGGAGCAGACCTGAGTCAAGAACACAATAACCCAGATATTGTCACAGAGCCCAAACCCCACACAAAGAGAGCAATGCATATTGCATCTCTTCTTTGGATATCGTCATTTCATAGGAAGCTGGCAACATAAAGGAAATCTTTATTCAAAACTGCAGATTTAGGAACATTCCTATCTAAATGGAATATATTAAGAATAGGAATGCTTTCCTATTTGTTCTCATCCAGGATATGATACAATATAGCAGACTATTACTGAGTGCCTATTAAATGTTCAATAGATGCTGGGATTATAGAGATGAGAAAATATAGGTTAAGTTATGTCTGTCAACCCAGTATATATTAATGTTGATGCCAGTATTATCTTCTCCATCACCCTCTGTGGTGATATATTATTTATGATTTATTAAAGCTTGCCTGAGGATTCAGAAAGCAAAGTCAGCCTCAAGAGATAGAGATCAGGCAGGGCGGCACACACCTTTAATCCCAGCAGCCAGAAGCTTGGAGGTAGAAGTATCCACCTTTAATCCTAGGACTCAGGATTCAGAGGTAGACGGATCTCCGTGAGTCCAAGGCCACCCAGATCTACACAAGAGTGATTCAGTCCTAAAAACGAAGACAATCTTAGCACCTGGGATCACACACCTTTAATCCCAACACTAGAGGGGTATAAAAGATAGGAGCAGGGTCTTTAGTAGTCAGTATCAGGCATTCATTCTCCAGCCACACTGAGGATAGGAAGACACTGAAGTCTCAGGATTCTCTAGCCACACTAAGGAGAGATTATAGTCTGGGGTTTGGTGAAGCTAGTACCACTTTTCATTCTAAGATAGACTCAGAGCTAGTGAACTGCGGCTTTGCTTTTATGATCTTCAGCTTGAAGCTTGAATCCCAACATCTGTCTCTGGGACTTTTATTTTTCATTATATAACCCTTTATACAATTAATAGTATAATATGGGCATAATAAAATAACTACTAAAATAGAACTCTGCAGACTATTGTAATAGTAATTTATGGCACAGAGTACCCATTCCTTTTAGGGAGTCTGACCATTGTCTTAGAACAAGTAGCATGTAGGGTGGAAAGAAAAGAATTTTGAGACAGAGGATCAGTGGTAATCCACTCCAGCACACATGAAAGCACAAAGCCTAGGTATACTCTGCATATGTTGGAAAGACCTGCATGCAATCCTCTCCCTTCTCCTGTTGCCAAGAACAGTGCTTGCTTAGTAACTGCCCAGAACTATTCTCCAGTGCCCTTACTGAGGCTAAAGGAAACCTCTCTCTAAGATGCACTGCTCTTCCCTAAGTATATTTATCTCTTCCACCATTACAAAGGAATGACAGAGAAACCCAGGAACCTTTCATTTTCCTTAGTTACACATAAGCCATTCACCCAGGTCATCAAACACTTGGTATTCTCAGACTAATTGTGCAGTCTTCCTAAAGTTCACACAGATGTGGGAAAACTAGCACGAGGAGATGCCAATTTCCAGACCTGAATTCCAAGCAGAGGTGTCTGTCAAGATAGATAGAATCCATGACAATTTCAGGAAGGCAACTGCTTTTAGTGTATGATCATTTTTGCCTTGAGGAAGTGCAGAATTTCAGTGGCTGTTCTAGGGTTGTCTCACTTTTGCTGTTGTTATTGTTTTTTTTAATTTTAATAAATTAGTACTGGTTTGGTTTCATTTTACCCTGAACTGCTTGTTATTAGGAAAACATCATTTGCATGCTTAATAGAATGTAAAATTTAACTTGTCCAAAGTCAAACTATTTGATTAAAAACACCTCTTCAAAATAACTAATTGTATTGCTATTCTAGCCTACTTGGGGCTTTCTATGTCAAGCACTGCAGCCCGGTTGCCTCAACAAAAATAGTCTTAGATTCCATAGTCTGGAAGCTGGAAATCCCAGGTCAACAAACCAGAGAGATGAGTTTTGTTCCAGAGCACTCTCCTTCCTTTAGGTGGTCAGCAGCTGCCTTCTCCTGGTGCACACATAACCCCTTTTGAGTGGACACAGAGAGGTGGGTGAGAGGCAGAGAGAGCATGAGGGAGAGAATAAGAATGAGAGAGAAAATGAGAAGGACAGAGAGACCTGTTCTTATAAGGCTATGAATCCAATCAGATAAAGATAAGTCTTCACAGCCTAAGGTAACCATACCTGTGCCCTAGAGGCCCTATGCTAAGAATGGTTACATTGGAGATTGGGGATTTACCATATTGAGGTTTAGTCACAGCAACCCCCTATGGCAAGTACATGGCATCACCATTCGCACCAGGAATTAAACTAAGAAACCTCTTGAAATCAGACTTCTTTCAAACTTGTATAACTTACCAAGCATATCACAAAAGCCTGCTGGCTCTACATTTAATAAAAACCCAAGTCCAGTAAATTCTACCCTGCTCTATTCTGTGAACCTAGTTCAGACAGTTGCCAAGATTGTCTCAATGTAAGGCAAAGAGCTAACCTTCTCCTACCTTCTCCTCTTGTTTTTTTCTCTTGCTCTAATTACTCCTTATGCTTCTTTTCCTTCTCAGTGTATTCTTGCTATCTAAAAGTTACCCAGGCAATATTCTCTGCTAATTAGTTAATTAATATGTATTAGATATACAAATGGATCTAAATTATCAGAGTTTATTGGTTAGTCTTAGCAATATATACTGAAGCCTACTGTATTATGATTTTAATACTAGAGTTTCCCAATGACTGGATTCTGAGATATCTATGGGTTATGTTTCAAGTGCAAATCATCTGATGTCTTTCGATAAAACTTATGGTACCGTAATAAAAAGATCCTCAGTAGTCAACTTATAAGGATGGTTTATTTTGGCTCACTGTTTTCAAGGCTCCAGACTGTGACTGATTGGCCTCATGGCTTTGTCCCGTGGCAAGACAGCACAACACTGCAGAAACACACCACCTATGAAAAGCGTTTGCCTCATAACCATGAGGAAACACAACGAGTAGGAGAGTACACAGAGTTTCCCAATCCAACTGAAGGCATGACTGTAAAAGCCTCCTGATTGGCTCTATCTCTTTAGCTTCCAGAACCTCCTCAGAGCAGTACATTGGAAACAATGGGCTTGGGAGGATCTTCAAGGTCCAAACTAAAACAAAAAATCTTAAATGTAGTTTAAAGTAGCGAACATTTGACTGCTAAGCTAAAATTGCAATTCTAACACTAACACTCTATCACTGTTCTATGACTGCCCAGTTACCTTTCCACTGGCAAAAGGACACATGAGCATGGACCAAAGATAAAGCATGAGCCTCTTTGGATGATAAGCAGGGCACAAGCACCCTCCAGTCTCCCTACACAGTAGTAGGATGGACAGAAACAAGGATACTTAGATTTGAGAAGTTAGCTCTAAAGTCAAGCACACTCATGAAATATTCTGTAAGTCACATGTGAGAGCATGGCCACCAGGAAAAAAAAAACACACCAGACATCTGGGTCTGCTGTTTGCCTTCAGGCTCAACCTCAGAGAGACCAACACAGGAGTAGAAGAGAACGAAGAAGATGCTCACACAAGATCCCTGTAGCCCTACCAAGTTGTTATGACACAGAGAATGTCTGTAGCACACAGACGTTTCCACAGTTCTCAGTGTGAGAGAGGAGCAGTCACAGAGGGGGCAAAGTGGGAAGGCTCTGAGATGTTCAAGCTCCCATCACATGAATATGTTCCCCTTAAGTGCAGAGTTGGCCTCTCTTCACACGATCAGTCACCTGAACGGATACAGTAGAGCACTTAAGCAAAGCGTATTTGGAGAGAGGGAAACGGAAGATGGATAGGCAGAAGCTTGCATCATGCATTAGGACAGGCAGTACCTCAGCAACAAAGGCAGAGAACAAACAGCCACAAAGAGGTGATAATCTAACGGCTCCAAGGAAAAGAGCCAAGAAGGAGACACAGGAGTTCAAAGAGTGTGTAAGGGTGACATAAAGAAATAGAAAGTCAGTAGGGGCTCTGACAAGAAGTAAAAGGGAAAGATTCATAAATATCCACAAAATTTGGATTGGTGCCCATGTAAGAATGACACAAAGCAAAAGGAATTAGCAGAGATCTTTAAGGGCTCTAGTATTGAGAATAGATATGGGAAATAAAACAGAACCCCCCAGTGACTTTGTTGGTATTCAGAATGAACAGTGAAAAAAAAAGCGTTCAAAGATACAATAAGGGAAAAAAATGCCTAAAATAAAGACATGATTCTTTAGATCTTTCCGCAGGGGGAAAAAAAAGCACAGAAAGATCAAGGCCAAACTACATTGTGGAAAGCCATTGAACTTCAAGAAGAAGGAGAGACACTATAGATATCCAATAAGGAGGGGGAAGACGGGCCCGTAGAGGGGAATGAAAGAATGTGCCCTCAGATTCGTCTGTAGGAGCACAAGCAGCTATGCAATACGTGACGGCCTTTCAGGGGAAAGTAAACGTTTTTTACAACCGTTGTTGGATCATGCAATTAGAGGAACAGACAGATATTCAATATTTTCAAGTTCATAAGAACTGAAAGGAAGGTAACTTCCGTGAAGGTTTCCTTAAAATCTTAAGCCAACAATATCCCTGCCTTTCTACCCAAAGATCTGTCCATACAATAAGAACTACCTTATATTCATGCAAGCGCGCGCGCACACACACACACACACACACACACACACACACACACACACACACACACACGCAGGCACGCACAGAGAGAGAGAGAGAAAGAGAGAGAGAATAGTACACATTATTTACAGAAGTTATAATTGCAAAAGCCACTGCAATCAACAAACCATAAACTGATGAGATTTATAATAAGGCTCTATAAAGTTGAGAGAGATAAAGCAACCCAAAAGAATATTTTTCAAAAATGAACTACTACAAGCCTAGGAGTACAAGGTGCATTCCCTATCAGGAAACTCAAGAAATGTAAGGAGTTGGGAGAGAACACCTAAGTACCATGTGGTGGAAGAAATTACAGCTCCCAAAAGGCCTAAAAAGCAATAAATTCATGGTGTATACTCTTATATGGGAACTTTGGATATTAAGAGGCAATTAAGCCTTCTGTGAACAATTTAAAATTCACTGAAACCACAATGAGAATTCCAGTTGGTTTTGTAAGGGATATTGGTGAGCTTATTCTAGAACCTGATTTGAAGGTTTGATTAAATTATAAGAATTGCAATGTCAACACCGGAAAAAATAGAAGTCATGCAGATTATCGACATAGAGAGAACATACCAAAATTGTAGTAGTGAATGCAATATATTACTGGGGTGAGAAGATGAAACAAACATATCATTGTGTCTTTTCCTGTAATATATTTGGTACCTTAAAAGCCCTGAGGAAGTGTCCAGTACTTTTGGTAAAATTAGCTTACTACACATTAGCATGAACTCTACTCCTATATAACAATAGACATAGATGTGGGTTTCTAACAAAAGTATAGGAACCATAATAAAATTAATAACAAAATGATACGCAAGCAGACTTCCATAACTTTGGGACTAGGGACTTCTTTAACATAAGCTGAAAGACACTTGACAGTGTGCATTGATTGATTAGATTAAATAAAATAATGATCTCCATCCAAGTAAGGAAACCATGGCCAAAGTTAAACAAAACAAAACAAAAAACATGATGAATTAAGAGATATCTGAGATTTAACACCGACAAGGGACTGATGTTTAACATGCTCACAAATGAAAATATAGCCAATATAACTAAGAAATCAATAAAAGAGAATAGGCTGGGGCCATGTCCCGAAAACTCAATGAAGGAAATAGTTCGGCCGATAGAAAGCTCAAATAATAACAAAAATAACAGGACAATGCGGGTTTTTTTCTTTTAATCTAGATGTGATGATGTCATCCATGTTCATACTCAGGAGCAGGAAAATCTGAAAATGAAAACATGCACTAAAAAGACTTGCCCTGGGCCCTCTCTTGATTTAAATACCTGACCAACAATGGGAGCATGGAGGTTAGTATTGCTCAGAGGAACACAAGTGTCATAAGCCTTGATAACGGACACAATTGTTCATGGGACCGTAGCGGGTAGTGTGCATCAACGGATGGTGGTGTCAGTTCCTCCGTGTCCACAGCCAGGAGCTTGCAGACAGAGTTTAAAGATCAAGCGTGGTGGCGTGGCTCTACATCATCTCACCCTTGACTTTGGGCGTGACCAGGTCTCTTATTTTTTGGTCGAGACTAACCCGAATTTCAGTTCTTTTAGAAGTAGGGATCTTTTTTTTTTCCTCTTCCTTTTTTTTTTTTTAAATTTAAGTTAGAAACAAGCTTGTTTCCCATGTCAATCCCAGCTCCCTCTAACTCTCCCTCTCCTCCTCCTCTGCCCTCCCCACCAGGTCCCCCAGTCCCCCACCCAGTCTCTACTCTGATCCCCAGGGAGGCTGAGGCCCTCCATGGTGGAGCTCCAGAGTCTTATTTTACTAAAGTCAAGTGAAAGCCAAGTGAATGGGCAATCTTAGAATCACATGATACCTTTCATCTTAAAGTTACCTCAACATTATCATGATATTTTTCTAATGTCTCTGCTGAGAGCAGCTCACCCCATGATGGCGGCGATACATGAATGCTTCCACCATTCTCAAACTGATCAAATTTTTTTTAAAGATGCTTGTAGCTCCATTAAGAAAAATGATGCTATTATTATTAACAAAGTAAGTGGAGAGGCATGGAAGAAGAGTTGTCTGTGGCAGCGTTTCCTAGGGTTGAATGCCACGTCTGGGAAATGGAAAGCAAGGCCATTATTATTCCTTGTGAAATGTAACTTTCTCTTCAAGGGAGCAGAGCTCCAGTCTTACGGATTCGGAGGGGTGCGGATCCACCAGGGTCTGGCCTCCCTCCGAGGTCCATCACTGTAAACATCAAACCATAAGGGACACGGCGAAAGGAAATTTTGTCCTATGTGCCGCTGACAACTAGCCACCCCTATTTGACTCAGGACACGCATCATTACCTTTTACATTAAAAGGAAAAGCACACCAAAACATTGTCCGTGGTGCACCAAAGTGTGGTGCCCATTCTCAGACACAGGCCGGAGCCGGGCAGTCCTCTATGTCTGCAGCTATTTGAGTTAAATGAAGTCTGACATATTCCCGCATGGAAATAGTAAGGAGAAGCCTAATTTTTTCTTTTCACTCTATTAAATTTAATTCATTGTGTATGTTTTCCTTCCTTATCAGCCGTTCAAATTAATTTTTCCTATTGTCAACAGACTGACGGTTTCACACATGTTTGAATCTGAGCTGCTCGGTATTTGTGAGAACTATCCATACCCATGGGTGTGGAAAACACCATGTGCATTCCATTAGGCCTTTGCAAGGCTCTAACAATTACACAAAATGATTTATCCCTGGGCGGTCGGGTACAACTGGAGCGAAGTCCTCCTGTCAATTTCTGTTTCTGCAGCAGGACTCAGAGAGGAGTGATTGGTTTTCATTTACATGTTCTTTATACTACAGGTGGAAATGATCTGGAGGCCAGGATATGAACATATGAATAACCTCTACGGCAGAGGGATGACCCTGGGACACACTGCAGAATTTTATTTTCCCCCCAGTACATGTCATAGAGGCAGTAAAGGCATGTCTGTCTGGTCCCTAACTGCACTGTGCTACAAGTCCATAATCACCATCTAAATGGCAAGATGGTATTCTGTAGAAAAATAAGTGATCATTGCAAAGACTGAGTTGTTATTCCATTTAAGAGATGAATGAGTGGGAGATACAACTTGTGGAGGGGCCTCCCTGGGAACCCCCCCATACACAGCAGTTGGACACTGCTTCCCTGGGAACCCCCCTACATAGTATATGGGAGGTGGCCTCCCTTTCCAGCCCCACCCCATACACATATATATAGCAAACGAAGGTGTGATTCTCACAAATACCTCTCCAGTGAGTAACATGGTGGTGGTGGTCTCCTTGGGAACCTCCCCATAAGCAGCAGGTGTTGGTGGCCTCCTTAGGAAGTCCCCCCCCCACCATGCACATATACAGGTGTCCTCCTCAGAAGTATCCCCAATGCACAGCAAGGGAAACCAGTCTCCTCTGGAAGGCTGTCCCCACACACACAGCCCGTGGAGGCAACTCGGTGGGAAGTTACTCCCTCATACACAGCATGCAATTTCTGTTCCTGACATTTTGAAGCCAGCAAACATTCCTGGAGTCAGAAATACTGCTTTTGGAAATTAGAACTCACCCCAACATCCCTTTGTTTCATCTTTTATATCTGCAGAATGAGGGAGGGAGCTAATACTTTCTCATTCTTGAGGGTGAAGGGTTTTTTAAGGACAGAAGGAAGAAAGATGTAAAAGTTGCTAAAGATCCGGGAGAAGCTCTGTTAATCCAAGCTATTACTATTATTATCACCGCCAACTCTGCAGCGGCTTCGAATCCTAAACCTAAAAGCCTTTTCAGACATCTATTATTCACGCCTTACAGGGGAAAAAAAAATTCTGCGCTATTTAGCTCCGTATGAGAGGTAGGTAAACTGAGACCCAGATGAGAACAAGCAACTTCTTCTAGGTCACACAGAGGCAGAGCAGGTTAAGAAACAGAGATATCGATTCCCTCACAACAGCTCACAGACACAGAGCCAAAAGGGCACTCAGAACTATTAATATCAGTGAGAGCCTGAACCAGCAGCTTTTACACTTAAAAAAATCCAATTAAAAGCACCAGTACAGCAAAAGAAAGAAAAAAACCCTTGAAAAGATGTCCTTTGCTGAAAAAACAGATATGCATAAAACCACTTCGCACTTTCCCAAGTCATATTTCCTGATGTGACTGTGACTGGTACTTTTGTTAGGAGTAAACCAGAGATGCCTGCCAGTTCTCAATGTGCTTATGCAGAACTTTTCAAAGAGCCTCGGAATTCCTCCACTAAATAAGTCTACGTTTAGCCACAGGAAATTCTCTTCCCAGTGCAGTTTTAGAATAAACAGAGGCAGATATAGCTCCTTCCTATATATCTTCCTCAATTTCTTTAAACATAAGTGCTTTCTGGTGTTTTGCACAGGTCAGTATTTCTTTAGGTGACACAGAGACGCAAGGTGATGTGAGTCCTATAGGGTGAACTAGGCAGCACCTGATCCAGGGGGACACCCCCTCTCAGCCTGAGTTAGAGTCACATATCTGGGACCCGGGGAAGATGCCAGGCTCCAATGCCAGGCTCCAGCTAGAAAGTTCCGCACACACCACTGGTATGGGGGTGGGGCAGTGAGGGCGGCCTCTTACCTGGCTCACCTCCCTTCTTGTTCTCAACAGTGCATGTGAACAGGAGTGTAACATTCTCTTGCACGTTGTAGATGGATGTAAATGACAGCCTATAGCAGTCTTTGGGGGAGTTGTCCCGTGTGACTGCATAGAATGTAAAATAACAATTACAAAGGAATAAATCCGTTCCGTATCAAAGCTGTTTCCAGCTGCTCTGGGGAGATCGTTCTGACAATTTCAGAAACATTTTCATCACGCTGAGTCAGTGCTTACACTACGATACAGAAGGCCCATTATACATTTGCACACGAGTGTGCAGCATGGGACCTTGGTCAAAATTGTACCACGGGCGCAATTTCTCAACAAGAATTGAACTTAACTCATTTACTATCACAATTTCAAATCTCAGCTTTAATAGTTTCGTCGGACTATCCTAGTACCGCTACTGTTGTTGATGATTTAGAAAACAGAGAGGGACCTGGTGGCAGGGCTCTGTTGACTGATGGCTAAAGTTCAAGGCAAGCCTAGGCTACATTGTAAAATCAAAACCACCCTATGCTATCTAGTGAGACCCTATCTCAAGAGTGAAATGGGGGGTGGGAGGTCACCTCATTTTGAACACATGTCTAGTATGTGTAGGTGTGTGACTCCTAATGTCACCAGTGTCAGACTTGTCAACTGTCATATATACAAGGAGAAATGAACCTCCTTTGTAAGAGGGAGGGAGGGTCTGAGCTAATTGTGTTGGGAATTTTGGGCTGGTGCAGTGCCAGGGTCACATCTGAGATGCTATTGCAGACTCCGTGGGTACCATCACCACTTTCCTCTGCTGAGATATATTCCTTTTGTGCCTCTTGATTCCTGCCTCTAGTTCCCTTTCTGTGTTTGTGTCCCAAGGTTCACTCAACTCACTGGCAACGGTCAGCTGCCTGCAGCTTCTAATACGTCCCATGGTGCAGTAGTGACCACAGCTGACCGGCCAAGAAAGAGGAAAAAATTAGAAAAGTGGCTCTGAGTGTTTGGAACAATACTACCTAGGTTCAAATCCCACCTCTTTTAACTGCCAACTAGGTGACTACTGAGCAAGTTGTGTAACTCTGGCACACCTTACTCTCTTCTGCTATAACGTAAGAACAGCAGTGGTCACTGCTTTGTGAATGCCGTCAATTGAGGATTTGTAACCCCACAAAGTTCTTACATTAAAGCTCAGTCTAAATCCTCCACAGGATCTGGAGACACAGTGCTTGTAAAGGGATTACAAACAGAAGAGTAGAGTTCACCGCATAGGATTAGTGGCCTTATAAGAAGAGGTAAGGGAGCATTTTCACCCTCTCTGTGTGTGCTGCCTTGGGAACGTACAACAAGAAGGCCGTCATCTACATGACAGGGAAAGTGTGATGATCTGACACCTGGCCTTCTAAATCTTCTAGTATCTACTGCTCTTTCCAGCCTCCAACACGGAGGAGGAATGATAATCATGTTTCTTTGCACCGTCTACCCTATGGTGTTCTGTTATCATAACTCAACAAGCAAAGACAATGTACTTTTAGGAGGAATTGGATATGTTTGTAGATTGGCAGGATTAGCACCTGGCATTGCTCATCGCAAGAGCTCAATAAACGTGCCCTGTTAACACTAACCGAAGCGTCTTCTGCTTTGCTCCCACTGCTTTCCGTTTGCTTGCATGTTCTAGAAAATACTCCACTCACCCTTCCCTTGCTCCCCATGAT
Organism: Mesocricetus auratus; assembly: GCF_017639785.1. NCBI lineage: Eukaryota > Metazoa > Chordata > Mammalia > Rodentia > Cricetidae > Mesocricetus > Mesocricetus auratus. Next base: position 4,636,396 of record NW_024429180.1, read on the forward strand.
GACTACTGAACCCACAAACTCGGAACGCCTCCCACGACCCTTCTGTTATTCATCCTGCCATTCCTATCAGATCCATTTCCTCTGTTCATAGAGGAGACCGTGGTGCCTGGTCCTTTATTGCTTCCTCATAATTGACACCTCTCTCCTTGGCTTCTTGCTGATAATTAAGCAGTCCAGCACTCTGTTCTCCCAGTGGTTATTGCTTATTCAGGATTCTTCACAACTAAATACTATACAGACATACAGATGTTGCCTCGACTTCACCCTCCTACAAAAGATGCAGAGAGGGGGGGTTATCTCTAAACAGGTGCTGAGGTAATGTGATGTATGTGTTGTGCAACTGGCAGAAAAGAAACAAGGAAGTTTCTGGTTCTCTCATCATGTATATTCATTCAGAATCAACAGCATACATGAGGAACTCAGATCTTTACCCCCAACCACACCCATAAAGCTACTGAGACCACCTATATGAAGAGAAGAGAGAAGGGTTTTTTTTATGCTCCAAGACAGGATTTCTCTGTGTAGGCTTTGCTATCTTGGAACTCACTCTGTACTGTGTAGACCAGGCTGGCCTCAAACTCACAGAGTGCTGGTATTATAAAGGCATGCATCACCACTTTTTTAAAAAGATAGTCTTGGATTATGGCCCAGCTGGCACTAAAGTCAACATTGTCCTGACATGATGCTGGGTTTTAGGCATGTGCTACCATACTAGACAAAAGAAAGACATTTTACCACCAAGTAGATTCCAGATGAAGCTCTGCCCTGGTCGGGAATCACCACACAATAGGTGGAAACTCATTCTAGTCTTGGTATTTTGGAGAGAAGATTCTGTAATCTGGACCCGTTAACAGTTGGGACTTTGTGTTAATTTATGTCATGACTGTCACAAGTGATAAAAGTCATGGTTATTACCACCCACATTGATGATGCTAGTATGGGTTCTCATTTGTGTTGAAAGCCTTTGGTTTGACAAAATATTTTCAATAGGCTACTCCTTCTCTTACACTAGAGGATTGTCAGTTGTTCTTGTTTCAGGCATGGACACAAGAAGACACAGAGTAGCATAAAGCCATCTGTAGTGTCCATGAAGTCCACTTTTGAAATGTATGTCTGATTTCTTTAGTCTCTTTCTTGTAATGAAGTCACCTAAAAACAACAGAAGTCTGGAGCTTTTCCAGGCTACAGCAGTCTGTGTGTCTGTTCAGCTCTTGCTCCATAATAAATACGCTCTTTAAAAGACAGCGGTAGAAGAGCTCATTTGTGAGAAAATGCCAGGGGAGGGTCATGCTTTGAACTACTGCTTCTGCTGTGTCTAGGTGGATGATCTGTTCCCATTTAGAGTACCCCAAACTGCCAAGAAAATGGAAAGAATGCACAATAGCTTTGTGTGTATAGACACAGGTGGGACTAACCAGTGAGCAGGAGACATCAAATTAGTCTGTCAACTAATATTTACCATGTGGAGTCTAGTTTATCAGAACCATGAAAATATTAGACATCATAAATTGACATTTAATGTGTTACCTAAAACAAGTATTCAGTTTGGAGAAGAACAGTAAACTAAATCTAGCCATGAAGTCACTGAGGCTAGAGTTCCCAAGGCCCTAATGAGCAAACATAATTTATAGTCCCTATATTTGGTTGTCCATCTACATAGAGAAAATGGCAGAAGAGTAGCAAGGGTATAAGAAGCAACATGAATAAAGATTATTTCTTTTTTATCCAACATTAAAATTATATTTTATATAAGAGAAGTTTCACAATACATATGTGCACAGGTCAAGTTCATACATTGCCTAAAGCCCAAAGCAATCACAGCATTCCAATTCAGGCACCAATACCAAGCTGTTTTCACTACTATAGCTCTCTCTATATTAGAGCTTGAAGTAGGGGATGGTGATGCCCCCAGAAGTTCCTTTATTGTACAGGGTTGTTTTGCCTCTCCTGAGTTTTTGTTTTTCCAAATAAAGCTGAGCATTGTTCTTTCAATATCTGTGAAGAATTGTGCCGGAATTTTGGTGGGGGATTGCAATGAATCCGTAAATTGCTTTGGGTAAGATTGCCATTTTTACTATGTTGACCCTATCTATCCAAGAGCATGGGAAATCTTTGCATTTTCTCGTATCTTCTTTAATTTCTTTCTTTTAAGACTGAAAGTTGTTGTCATACAGGTCTTTTACTTGTTTGGTTAGAATTACCCCAAGATATTTTATGTTATTTGTGGCTAATGTGAAGGGTGATGTTTCCCTCATTTCTTTCTCAGTCCATTTATCTTATATACATATAGGAGGGCTACTGATTTTTTTTTTAGTTAATCTTGTATCCTGCCACTTTACTGAAGTTATTTATCAGCTATATGAGTTCCCCGGTAGAATTTTTCTGATTACTTATTAAACTATCATATCATCTGCAAATAGGGAAAGTTTGACTTCTTTTTTCAATTTGTATTCCCTTGATCTCCTTTTCTTGTCTTGCTGCTCTATCTAGAACTTCAAGTACAAGTTGGTGTCAGCTGGGGGGCTTGGGCAGTCTATGGGGCCTCTGGCAACAGAACCAGTATTTATCCCTAGTGCACTGAATCAGCTTTGGGAGCCCATTCCTTATGGAGGGATACTCTCTCAGCCTCGATACAAGGGGAAGGTCCTAGGCCCTGCCTCAAATGATGTGACAGACTTTGCTAATCCTACATGAGAGGTCTCATCCTTCTTGAGGAGTGAATGGGGAAGGGGGATTGGATGATGGTGGGAGGATATGGGAGGACAGGAGGGAGAGGGAACTGGAATTGGTATGTGAAATAAGATTTTTTTATTTAAATAAAAATTAATTAAAAAAAACAAATTCAGACACCACGCAATTAGGGTGTCTCACAATACTAAGCATGTACTAGATAAGCAATGAAAAATAATGCACACAAAAAATAAAAAAATAAAAACAAACACAAAAATAACACATACACGTACACACACATTATATATATATATGTATATATATATATAAAATGTTTGTCTTTATTTGTGGTCAATAAGCAAGCAAGAGAATGGGAACATAAGCTCTGTAGCAGGATTTGGTTCAAATATTATCACATGAAGCCCTTGCTAAGGGCTAGGCTCTGCCTTAATGCTTTGAATCATTAATCTTCACAAATATTCTTTGAGAAAGGTTATGAGCACGCCCACATTCATAGACAAAGACAGCACGGCACAGTTGCTTAACCTGCCCAGGACAGCACCTAATGAGCAGAAACAGACAGAATTTGAACCCCGGGGCTTTGGCTCCAGAATCTGACCCCATGAGTGGAGCATCTACTCAGAGAAAGAAGTGATGGCCAATGTGGACAAGCGTGTGTGACAGGGGACACTAAACACACTCTGCTCCACTTCCACTTCCTCGGAAACCAATTTTACGTAATAATGGGCGTTCAAAGAATAGGCGCCCTTCTGCCAAGCAAACAGACCATTAGCTTCCAAACATCAGCATAGGCACAATTTGCTAATGACCTCATCAGGGAAAGGCATCAGCAATTTGACATATGTAAGTTTTCCCCTCTCCCTCTTCCTCTCTCTGTCTCCCTCCTCTCCCTCTTGGCATTTTACAGACAAAAGTTGTAAAATTTCACTGCAGCAAACTAAGAGGCTGTCAAGACATATCATGAGTTGTAACGCATTTCATTTACTGATGTCTACAATTGGGTAAATTATTGAATAATAGGCCGCAAGTAACTCCTTCCTAACTAGCTACAGTTGCATTATAGGGTTCTACTATTTATTAGAGTTTTGCCTCGATTGGCTCCACGTTGATCAGATATAAGTGTCTTTACATCTATGAATAGACATTGTTTCCTCACAGAAATATATGACAGAGTGGTCAGTAGTTACAACAGTCCTAGAAAACGCATGGCAATGTGTTAATATAGTATGATACACTCCTTCTAAGTAGAAGGAAGAGGTCCAAGACTTGATGTTATTTAAAATAGTTTATACTGTACTCACCACCCTTCTTCACCTAGATTACTTCAATAACCAGCATACTCACCATATTTCTAACTAACTCTGACACCTCTCAGTCTAGTCTCTCCACTGCAGACAATGAGCTCATTGTGTCCTCAAATGCACACACAAGAATACCGAACACATATTCATTACAAAATCTGCAAGGACACCTGTGAGCTACTGTGGTTAGACATGCTAATTCCTTGCTCTTAAAACGGTATAAAAAGGTATATGTAGCAGGAACCACACTTTAGGTTTTGAATTTTGATTTTTTTTCTAAGGTCAGTCATATGCAGTGTGATTTTGAGCAAGAGCAGCAAGCCAGAACTACCACGCAGCTGGTTAGTCTCAAGGGAAATCTTTGACACTCCACAGCAGACCCCCATACCACAACTATTAGGATGTTTAGTATGCTGAATACTGACTGCCAACACACTTTCAGCTTCATGGGAGCTGCATCAGACATAACCCCACTGGAAGCCATGGAACAGGTAAATATTCAGATCAGCACCGTTCATTCTAGTCAAAAAAGAGAAAGTGACACCGTTTACTATTGACTGACAGATGGGCAAATTACAATTCAGTTGGATGATAGAAAATCATTCAGCAATAAAAAGGAATGAAATGCTAACCTATGCTGCAACCTGGATGAAATGCCCACAAAGGGGAAAATCCACAGAGGGACTCAAACATGTCAGTGTTTTCCAGGGACAAGGGAGAAGGGGTGTGGAAACTGATGGCTACCCATGAGAAATGTGTCATGCATAGAGTGAGGGGTTCCTTCTTGGAGTGATGAAAATCTTCTGACATTCAGTAGAGATGCAACACGACTGTAACTATATTAGAAACCACTGAACCGTCTACTTTGAAGGCGTGAGTTTTGTGATATCTGGATCGTATCCAAATAAAGCTATAACTTAAAAATACAACAAATTTACCACTGAGATGGCTCAGTGACTAAGGGTATTTGCTGTTAGTATTCAGGCATCTGTACTGGCCTACTCTCGGGGTCCTGATGGGATATGTCCTCAGCAACAGTCTCTAAGAGCACCCCCTGTGCACATTGGATATGTTCCCTTAAACAAAACGGCCCTTGCCCACCTCCCGTCTCCCTGACTCTCTTTCTCTTCCACCACCCTCTCCTCCCCCGCCCTTCCCCTTCTCTGTCCCTTCTCCCTCCTCTTCCTATAAATCTCCCGTGTGAGCCCTGTTGTAAGGTGTGATTCCATCCATAGTTTTAAATAAATTATAACATTGTTGCTGTGAGACTCTGCTGGAGCTCCTAGCGCTTCCTCCTGCCCGCCTGCAGCCCAAGGCACCCGGGGACCCCGGAACCCAGTCCGCGTACAACAGCCTCGCTTGTCCAAATAATGAGTGGATCGCTGGGTCCCTCCATACAACAACAGCATGGTTGGTGAGCCCTCCCTCGTCTCCACCTCTGCCCATTTCCCACCAACGAGGACTCATCTCTCCAGGGTGGTTTCTCCCGCTTTGTCCTTGTCAAGTCCTGGTACTAGGCAACCACGGCTCTTGGGCTCGGAACCCTTGGTCCCCGTTCTTTGCATGAAGATGGACAGGACAGCTTGTGCTCACTTATCTGATCCTCTCTGAATTATTAGGGCGCTAGGAATTGCACACCCTTGGTTGTTAACTGCTCTGCCTCACTCATGGGAACTGCATCCACCTTGGCAGTCAAATACCCCATATACCAATCCAAGAAGCTGCTCCCCGGCACTCTTTTTCTTGGTATTTTAGGGGACCTTTGCAACATTCTGCCAGCAATCTGATAGACGGAGGAAGGTACCACCCTTTTACTCTCCGGCACTTCCGATTTCAGCCTCCTCTAATACACCTCTTAACACTAACTCTGTGGCTTGCTTGCGGCATGTTTCTTAGTGGCAGGGCTCACTCAAAGGAGCTCATTTCACACCGGGACCCAGCCCATCTGCTCCATCCTCAGTAGATCTGCTCTCTTCCACCACAGCAAATCTGCTTTCTCGTTCGCCGAAGGCTTTGTCTTCTTTACAATACCAACAGCTGGGTCTCTGGTGGGGTTTCCCACCTCTGACCGTTCCCTTCTTCAATACCAACAGTTGAGTCTCTGGTGGGGTTTCCCACCTCTGACCGTTCCCTTGTTCAATACCAACAGCTGGGACTCTGTAGGTTTTACCCACCTCTGACTGTTCCCTTGGACGTGAGGCTTCCTTTCTCAGCACAGCTCTCTCCTCAGCTGGCTTTCCTCGGGATCCTAACACCAGGCATCTGTGTCTCTCTCAGGCTCAGAGCCCGTGGCTCCTGTTCCTGGGTGAGGACGTACTGAAGCAGCTGTGACCACTCAGTCTGATCCTCCCTGGTCCCTGGGATGCTAGCGTATTCAGGCTTTTGGGTCTTCTTTTTCTACCTCACTCGAGGTGCCCCCTCAAGTGTCCTCTGCTTCACCCCTGGGAACTGTTTCATGCACCTCCTCGCTCTCACTGGGATGTCTTTTGGAGACTCACTGACACTTGTTTTAAATCAAATCTGGTCTCAGTATTCCTTGGACCAGACAGTTGGGGAACCAAGAAAGCATCATCCATTTTCTTTCTTTTGTGTTGCTCCAAAACCTGCTTGTGTCTGCTGTCCGTCTCTAAATGCCTGTCTAGTTCTGCAGCCCTGCCACGTGTGGGTCAGAGGTGGAGACAGTCCTCAGGAGAGAGAGTAGGAACTAACCACCCCTTGAAAAAAACTCTTGTTATTTGTCACAGGAACTTCAGACTGGAGCCCTGTTCCCTTAAGCTTTAGAGGACACTGACATCAACTACTTTGTCATCAATTCCAGAAGAATGTAGTTTTACCACACAGCTGTGCTCAACTCTACTGGTTTGGGAACCCTTATGGAGGCAGATGCCTTCCTTCCTGACCCTTCTCCTTCTTCTCTCTCCTACCTTTAACAACCACACCCTGCTTAATCAATTTCTTCTCTATGTTTCTTCAACAATACATTCAAAGACCTCTGATCAAATAATTAATCAACTACTGTTACAGGACTACCAACTATTCCCCACAGAGATGGTGGCACAAGACTAGCCAACACGTCCAGGTGGGGAGGACCAACAACACCCCAGAGGTATCCACATTCCCCAGATTTAGTAAAGAGACTCACAGAACAAGTTTTAATGGAACTCTTCACTATCCTCTTACTAAAAGGCACTAACTCTACAATGTAATCAACAACCTGTATTCCCTGGGAAATTGGATAGAAAGAGGGTGTCCTGGGTGATGTTGCGGTGATGGGAAAGGATCAGGTTCTTTAAATTTTATTTATATAAAGTTTAGAAAGCTTAATTTGTAATAGCCATAACCTGGAAGCAACCTAGATGCCCCTCAATGGAAGAAACTCAAAAAAATCAGTAGCCCTACTGTACGTAGACAATAAGAAGGCTGAGAAAGAATTCAGAGAAACATCACCCTTGACAATTGCCACAAACAACATAAAATACCTTAGGGCAATGCTAACCAAACAAGTGAAAGACCTACATCACAAGAACTTTGAGTCTTTAAAGAAATTAAAGAAGATACAAGAAAAATGGAAAGATTTCTCATGCTCTTGGATAAGTAGGATCAACCTAGTAAAAATGGAAATCTTGCCAAAAAGCAATCTACAGATTCAATCCCATCAAAATCCCAGCACAATTCTTCACAGACCTTGAAAGAACAAGTCTCAACTTTATATGGAAAAACAAAAGACCCAGGATAGTCAAAACAACACTGTTCAACAAAGCAACGTCTGGAGGCTTCACCATCACCATCCCTGACTTCAAGCTCTATTAAGGAGCTATAGTCCTGAAAACAGCTTGGTATTGGCACAAAATTGACAGGAGGACCAATGGAATCCAATTGAACACCCTGATATTAACCCCCACACATACAAACACCTGATTTTTGACAAAGAAGCTAAAATTATACAATGGAAAAAAGAAAGCATCTTCAACAAATGATGCTGGCATAACTGGATGCTGGCATGTAGAAGACTGCAGAGAGATCCATGTCTGTCGCCATGCACAAAAAGTCCAAGTGGATCAAAGATCTCAACATAAACCCGGACACACTGAACCTCTTAGAAGAGAAAGTGGGAGGTACCCTTGAACGATTTGGTACAGGAGACTGCTTCCTGAACATAACACCAGTAGCACAGACACTGAAATCGACAATTAATAAATGGGACCTCCTGAAATTGAGAAGTTTTTGTAAGGCAAAGGACACAGTCAGCAAGACAAAAAGGCACCACACAGATTGGGAAAAGATATTCACTAACCCCACATCTGACAGAGGGCTGATCTCCAAAATATACAGTGAACTCAAGAAGCAAGTCTCCAAAACACTAACGGATTCCATTGAAAAGTGGGCTACAGAGCTAAATAGAGAATTCTCAATAGAAGAGTCTAAAACTGCTGAGAGACACTTAAGAAAGTGCTCAAAATCCTTAGCCATTAGGGAAATGCAAATCAAAAGAACTCTGAGGTACCATCTTACTCCTGTCAGAATGACTAAAACCAAAAATACCAATGACAGTTTATGCTGGAGAGGATGTGGAGAGAGGGGAACACTCCTTCACTGCTGGTGGGGGTGCCAACTCATACAGCAACTTTAGAAATCAGTATGGAGATTCCTCAGGAAAATGGGAATCAGTCTACCGCAAGACCCAGCAATCCCACTCTTAGGCTTATACTGAAAATATGCATATTCGTACAACAAGGACATCTGTTCCACCATATTCATAGCATTATTTGTAATAGCCAAAATCTAGAAGCAACCTAAATGCCCATCAACTGAAGAGTGGATAGAGAAAATGTTGTATATTTATTTACACAATGGAATACTACTCAACTGGGGAAAAAAACAATGGAATCTTGAAATTTGTAGGCAAATTGATGGCACTAGATGAAACCATCCTGAGTGAGGTAACCTAGTCACAGAAAGACAAACATGGTATGTACTCACTCATATAATGATATTTAGACAAAGAGCAAAGAATTAACCAGACTACAATCCACATCTCCAGAGTAGCTAGGAAACAAGGAGGACCATAAGAAAGATGTACATGTTCCCATGGTGAAGGGGAAAGGGACAAGAGCTCCTGAACAAATTGGGAGCATAGGAGGAGGGGGGAGGGAGGTAGGAGGAAGAGGAGGGGAGAAGAAGAGGGGAGAGGAGAACATGAGGGGTCAGGAAGAGTCAGGAGAGGAATAGAGGAGAGCAAGAAAAGAGACACATCGATAGAATGAGCCATTACAGGTTTAAAAAGAAATCTGACACTAGGGAAATGTCCAGAGATCTACAAGGATGACCCCAACTAGGATTCTAAGCAATAGTGGAGAGGCTGCCTTAAATGCCTGTCCCCTATAATGAGATTGATGACTACCTTGAATTCCACCCTAGAGCCTTCATCCAGTAGCTGATGGAAGCAGAAGCAGAGATCCATAGTTAAGCACTGAGCTGAACTCCTGGAATCCATGGGAAAACCCACAGAAACAGCTGGCCTGAGTAAGTAGGAACTTATGGAACTCAGTCTGACAGCTGGGAAACCAACACAGGACCAAACCAGACCTCCTGAACATGGGTGTTAGCTCAGTCTGTGGGCCTCTGGCAGTGGAACCAGGATGTATCCCTAGTGCATGAAAGGACTTCTTAGCTTAGATACATGGGGGCGGGCCTAGGCTCTGCCCCAAATGACTTGACACATTTTGATGATCCATCCTGGAAGGCCTCACTCTCCCTGGGGAGTGGATAGGGGATGGGGTGGGGGGTCGTTGTGGGGCATGGGAGGATGGGAGAGAGGGGGAACTGGTATTGATATGTAAAATAAGATTGTTTCTAATTTAAATAAAATTTATTAAAAGAAGATTTTTAAAAAAGCTTAATTGGTGACTTCAGAAGTTTAAAGGAATGAAACATGTTCCAGATTTCTCTCTCACTGTGCTACTTGATGGAATTCTGATAAGCTATCAATCTGGCAGAGTACTACCGCTATGCTACCTTTTCTGTAATGTGGATTTCAGTACAGATTACAAAGAGTGGGAATGCTAATGTGTCTAAAACCTCTTTTCACAAACTCTAAAAATTCTGGCAAGATCCAGGGAGTCGACTTACATCTACCTTGAACAACATCTTGCCAGGTCAAAGAGGCACATCAATAGAATGAGCCATTACAGGTTTAAAGAGAAATCTGGCATACGTGCAGTTTTTTAAAAAATACATGCTTTAAAAAGAAGAAAGATGTTCAAGGTTATCCTCGGCTACATAGTAAGGTCAAAGTCAGCTTGGGCTACAAGAGATTTGTATAAGTTTAATACGTCTGAGGGAGTGGTTTAAAGATGGTGACAATCTAGAACACCTCACTATGTGTATGCCACATTTCTCAGGGGTGGTCATGAGGCCCATAGGATTCCCCTACTTTGTCTGTAGTGGCTCAGAACTCACTAAGGCTGGTGGCAACATTAGCAGCCCTGAATGTGTCAGCTACCCTGCCATGTGAAATCCTTCTGTGGCTATGTTGGGAGCACAGGTCTTCATGAGCTGTGCCTCCCCTCAGTCCTCAAGAGCATTGCCCTGTGCGGAAGTCTGAACGTAGTTGGCATCCCCATAATTATCACAGGCAGCTGCACCATTATGAGGTGTGGCTTTGTTGGAGTGGGCATAGCCTTGTTGGAGGAAGCGTGTCACTGTAGGGCGTGGGCTCTGAGGTCCCCTATGCTCAGAAAGCCAACTGAATGAGTCAGTTGACTTCCTGTTGCCTGTAAGATGGAGCACTCTCAGCTCCAGCACCGTGTCTGCGCGCACGCCGCCATGCCCCGCATCATGATAATGGCCTGAACTTCTAAAACCATAAGCGAGTCACGCCTTCCTTTATAGAAGTGACCATGATCATGGCGTCTCTTCCCAGAAATAAAATACTGTGACTAAGACACCTTGATTCCGTGTCTGTGCGGAGCTCTGTGCCTGGTGCTACAAGGAATTCCGGCTGCCCGTTCCATTGTCTTAGCCTGCTTATGGCTAACCCTTGCTGTTTTCTCCCCACTACCAGGTCTGACCAGCTTGGGTATTGCCACCTGGAGGGTGTAAACCCACACTACTCTGGATCTCATTTTTTCCATTTTAATGAAAGTCGATTTTTTTTCTTTTTTTATGTAACATACCCTGATTATGGTCTCCCATCCCTCAGCTCCTCCCAGCTCCTCCGACCTCCTCTTCCATTTGCATTAATCTCCTTCCTGTCTCTCATTGTAGAACAAACAGGAATCTAGGGGATAAGAAAACGAGGTAAAACAAAGAAACTAATACACTGAAACAGGACAAAACAAAGAGGAAGAAAAAGAGCCCAAGAAAAGGAACGTGAAAGGGACGTAGACTCAGAGACACTCTGATTCTCACACAGGAATCCCAAAAGACACTAAATTGAAAGCCATAAGACCTGTAGAGTAAAAAGACAAAAGAAAAAAAAACACAACATGTAGGTACACATCTAAAAGGTAAGAATAAGAAAGCCCTGATACAACAATATGAGTCAAGGAACCTCAAACAAGGCTGTTGAGTTGGTTTTCTGTTAGCCATCCACTGCTGGGCAGTGGACATCTTGGAGACTGCGGGTGACTTCCTTTGCAGTAGTACTGACTTCCTGTTAGCTCCAAATGATATTTATGTCTTGTCCCAGGTTTTTTCTTCCCCAATGGCCAGGACCTCTCCGAGTCTAACTATATTAAAACTATCAGTCATATCAACCTGTTTCCCTTTTCTGCTGTTACATGGTAAAAACAAAAATTACTACAAAGTAACCGAAAGTTGCTTAAGAGCCATCATTGGGCCAGGCAGTGGTGGCGCACGCCTTTAATCCCAGCACTCGGGAGACAGAGGCAGGAGGCTCTCTGTGAGTTCGAGGCCAGACTAGACCGACAGCCTCCAAAACAATACAGAGAAACCCTGTCTCATAAAAACCAAAAAAAAAATCCATCATTGGTCATGGTCTGAACATTGAACAAAGAAGAAATGAGCTATGTACTTCCTATGTGTGCAGTACCATGGACTTGGGATAGCTAAAACGGCTTACAAGTCTGACATCCTACTTGGAGCAACTAGGAAAGTTAGGTACAGCATGGGTTCTTCCCACACAGTGTCTTCTATGTGGATTTGGGCATGGTGGTCTCAAGGAGTCAAGGATCTCATCAAGAGAGAAGGAGAACCCAGGCTGTCCTTTCTGACACTAGTCCAAGTCACTCAGCAGGAAAGCCCGATCAAGTCGAGGAAAGAGACTCAAGCTCTGTGTGTTAGTCAGCATAGCAGGGAGAGGGGAGGAGTTGACGGTAGCCATCTTTGCAAACATGTCTTCCATAGAGCAGTTTCTATGAGTATCAGGAACCACGAAGGGAGCTATTTGGCTCCTTGCCCTGGCTTTGCATTCTTGTTCCCCTGAAGCGACCACAGTCCCAGAAAAGCCTGAGGACGCCTCCCATGCATGTAAGTTCTTCTGCTTCTCCCCAGTGCCTTTGCAAAGCACGGTTAAGCAGGGAGAGTAAAAGGCCAGGAAGATGCAGATTTCACTCTCTTCTCGCCTTGCTTTAGGGGCTCATATTGAACAGCAAGAGCAGCCTCTGCATCACAAACAGTGACTTCAGTTACATCCACGTTTGCTCTTGGTATACGTACATGTGATTAAACACACACACACACACACACACACACACACATACATATATGTGTTTTATTTAGATGTTTTTTGATAATGAAAGGATATATTAGAAAACACAGGCACAGAGACATTCAGATCTTGGCCAAACATTTACACAACTAACAATTTGTGGCCCTATGAAATCACATCAGTTACACTCCCCCTGCCCCAGGCAGGAATGATATTAGAGTATTCATTAAATGTCTCTTTAAATAAAGAGGCAGTATGCTCTTTCCATTAAGCTCTTAATAATCTTAGCTTGAATGGGACTGAAGAAATCACTAAGAGAAGCCATCAAGCAAACAAGAGCATCTCTGTGCTCCATCTGTGGCTATTTTCCCCTCAGCTTTCTTTCCCACCTAACTGAAAAACACCAGCCCTTGGTGCTTAAGGCATTGTTAAAATTCCAGAGAGGTAACAGCAGAGCAAAGGCGTTCTTTCTTAATGAAGCCTACCATGTCATATTGGCAATAAGGAGATGGCTAACTGGTCCAAGCAACGAATAAATCAAAATAAAACAAAAGGTTTGCAATAATTCTTACAAGTGGCAACCATACTAGAAATAAAAATATCCTTGACACAGCATCTTTTGCGCTACTATTGAAAGAGACAGACTTCCTATTTTCAAAGAAAAAGACATTCTCTTTCCACTCTTTCCATTAACAAATTCTGCACCAATAAATCCTTGGACCCATTTAAAAAGAAATAGGTGTTGTTGATGGGCCATTTTTTTAAGGGCATAAACCTCCCTCAGGGTTCTCTTGGCAAAGGGAAGACTATAATATCAGTCAAGAAAAGTGAAAGGGATGTCATAAAGAATAAGAGAAGAGAAACAACAGAAGAGGTAGCAAAGGGAGCAACAGGAAAACTGAAAGAAAGAAGTCCTGAGTCACTAGGGCCATCACTCTATGCAAGCAGTCTAGAGTAGATCCATCTCAAGTACACAGACATGTTTTGAGGTTACATTTTTACTTGTGTGTGTGTGTGTATGTATGTATGTTTTACTGTGGTTTTCATGACTTCAAGATCCATAGTTTCACAGTTTCTACTGGAACTTTGTAACATGAACATTACTAGACTGTGATAGCCTACTGTAACACATGCCTAGCATAAATCACATTAGGAATAGAAAAGTTTTAATTTAGGTCAAAGTTGTGAAGGTTGCAGGTCATGGTCAATGGACTGACTATATAAGACAGGGCCTGCGGCAAGGCAGCACATCAGACTAGAAGAATACAATAATTCAATGGAGGGAACTACTCACATCAAAGAGTCCAAGAATAGAAAAATATTTTTAAAAAGGAAGATGCAATATCTCAGATCTCCTTTAAAATCGTGTTCCTAAAGACTTAAACTTTCCCAGAAGCCTCAGCATCTAAAGTTCCACCACCTTAAATTGATGCCAAGCTTAGGATAAAGCCTCAATAATGGAGCCTTTGGGAAAACGCTAAAAACTAAGCCACAGAAAGAATGTTACCTTTAAGAACATGATTTGGTGTATAGCTATGGCACCAGAATCTCTAATTATAATGAGCTCTGAGTTTTTAATGGTATACTACAAAAACTGGGCACCGTTGACATCCTAGCAAGACTCACACAGAAATTGAAGACATCATGTCTAAGTTGTGACTTTGAACTAAATGGCTTTTAGTAACAATCATAGAATATTAGAAATATTAGATAATTCACTTAATCACTCACTAGAAACAAAATAAAACTTCATACTTAAATATACTGTTTTTGTTTCTTAGTTAGTTGATAATTGGTTTGAAGACAGGATACTATGTATCTCAGGATATCCTTGAATTCATTACGTAACTGAAGATGACCTTGAACTCCTGATCTTCCTGTTTCTACTTTCCTAAAGATGATGTGACAGATATGTGCCACCATATATTGCTGGGGATAGGACTCAGGGATCAAACCCAGACTGAAAGCACGCTAATCAAGCATTCTAACTTAACTATCTCCCCAACACGTATGTGTTTTAATATTTGAGCTATGTATATTTTCTTTAATAAATCACAACATTTCTCTGAATTTCCCTTGCTTGTCTCTGTTTATCATTCTACTACTCTGATCTCCAGCATGTGTCGTTTGAAGTTAAAAAGACATACTAAAAGAAAAATAAAACACACACAAGAAAGAGCAAGCATCCTCTTTTAGAACTCTTTGAGCAAAGCAGTGTCCTCTCATTTTAATATTTTATTACAGAGGACACAGTACAATTATTAGTATATCTTATCTTCTTTATCATAACTAAGGTTTAAGAGGGTAACACTAACTTATGTGAACAAGTGAATCCCAACAGAACTCTGAAGAAAAGGTGCCCCATATCATAGTATATATTGTCACAAAGACAATATCAGTGACCTTGAGCTCCAGTCCCAAGAGACTCTGTATCAAAAATCAAAGTATCCAATGGATAACACACAGGGTTATACACACACACACACACACACACACACACACACGCATACACACACACACATACTCAGACACAGCATGCACACATGCACTGTACATACATGAACATGTACATACATATGCATATATAAATACAAAATCTTTCATTGAAATTCTTGAAAAAAATCAGAGAATGTGGGATATTTATGTAGTCATTTATGTAACTTTCCTCCGAATGGTCAATTTTTGTCTGGAAAATGGGTGTGGTTAGATTTTCCTATTAATAAACATAGAAAGGAAGGAAGGAAGGGAAGGAAGGAAAAAAGAAAGAAGGAAGGAAAAGAAGGAAGAAATAAAGAGGAAAGAAAGAAAAGAAAGACAATTTGGCCAGCTGGTGGGCATGTCTCCATGAACAAGAAAGGATACAGTGGATCCAATCTCAAAAAGAGACTTCCTGGAGGAGTCTGACCAGGAACCATGACCTTGAGGAACCAGGGGAAGGGAAAGTTTTTCAGAGTGAGGAAGACTCTGAGAAACCCAAGTTGTCCTAACTCAAAAGTCAACGCTGGCAGCACAGAGACGTCACTTAGCAGCATCTGTCAAAGTGGAGTGCATGCTTTGGTCAACAGCCACCCGGCTTGGCAGCCACAAGCAAGCCACAGCGTCAGCAAACTAGAGGGCAGGCAGCTGTTGTTGCTCTTCTCTGAGGGACGGAACTGACCTCTCAGATGCCATTTGGAGCCCGGAAACTCCTCCAGCTCTCTGACATTTTCAGAGAGAAGGGTTTCCAGAAGGAAGATGCTGTACTTCCTGTCAGCATAGAAGGAGGCTCAAACCAGTTTATTTTTATTTCTGTTTAAAAAGTCACTGAGAAGCTCAAACTCAAAGACCCTTATAAATGTACTAGTGTCTCAGTAAGTGCCATTCTTCAAAATAAAATAAAATAAAATAAAATGCCCATGTTCAAAACGGTAGCCACACATTGAGACAGACTATGTTTGTGAGGATGCCGCATATAACTAACCCTCTAAAGGAAGGAAGATATGTGGAATTCCCAGAAAGGCAGAGCACTAAACAGACTGAGGAGGAGTTTAAGGATATGCACGTTCACACAGGACCAGGTCAGGCAGGGAGGAAGATATGTCTGCAGCACAGTAGGACTGCACAATGCTAAAAACCAAAAACTGGACCATTTTTCCATCATAGAACATGGTTGAAGTCAAGTGCCCATGCCGGGCTCTCCAGTGTTGACTAGAAGATCTGAAAGTCTTCCCAGATGCTGAAGAAAAAGTATCACAGCAAACACAGGAAGCAGGATCCTCAAACCTGGACACTAGTGTTGCAACTAGAACAACTGCGATCTGAGAGCTTACACATAGTAGGAGTTTCCAGCAGAGCAACAGTCAAAGCAACCTTGTCTACCTACAGTCCACAGGAGAGGAATAAGCAAGAAGTTGGGTTTTCTCCTCTAAAATATAAACAACCACTGTGCTTTAAATATAAAGTGTCTCTCATAGGCTCCTGAGTTTAAGACCCCAGTAAACGATGCTTTTTGGGGGAAATTATAAAAGCAGGTAGCCCTTTAGGTTTAATAGACCTGTCTCACCTCCCACCTGCTCTTAGTTTCCTACCATGGACCTCATAGTCCTGCTGGTATGTCTTCCCCAACATGATAAACTATGTCTTCTTGAACTATAAGCCAAATAAAACCATCCCATCTTGAATTGTTTCTTGTTGGGTCACAGCAACAAGGAAAAATAATACTACACCCTTGAAAAAGATAAACAGAGGAGCCCCCAGACTCATTAAGCCCTCTTTTATAGGTTGAAGAAATAATTCCTACAGTGTGGATAAATTGATTTGGGGAGGATCTACCCAACAAAATTTGGGTTCAAACAGATCTACCCACTTCATCTTAGCAACAACTATTAGTTTTCCTAACTTATATAGGCTTCAAAAAATTCAGAACTGAGTGGATCACTGGTGACAATGTTGCCTGGTAACTGACAGGAAGAGGTACACAAAGAGTCAATTAGACAGTGGCTACATTGCTAACAAGAGATATCTCAGTCATTAATAGCACCAGCTGCTTCTCCAGGGAACCCAGGTTAGATTCCTACCACTGATACTGTGCCTCATAACCCTCACAACCACTTCCAAATCCAGAAGACCCTGTGTCCTCTTCCAACCTCCAGAGGTGCTTCTCATATGCATAGTGCGTGATGACAAAATGTCCATAAACATAACCGTGGGAGGAGACAGTAGCCATCCTTTGCAATAGCAGATAGTCAAGCATGAAGAAATGCTTGTCAAGTCTGCATATTGACTATGAACAGGACATGAGCACCGGTGGATCCCATACTACTAGCATGGGAAACAGAAAACAAAATAAAACAACAACAACAACAAAAACCCATAGGATTCATTAGACAGTGGTGAGTTTTCAGCACTGGGAAAGAAAATAAATAAGGGGGATCAAGTATGGTTTAACTCAATTAGTTTTCACATGCCAGGCAGAGTCAGCTGTGCACCAAACCCTTCTGAAAGAAGTAGAGACGCAGAAGAAAGACAAAAGGAACCTACAGCTTGGGTAAACCCTGACTTGTTGAGAAGAAGTTCTGAGGACGCCCATCCCCCATGAAACGCTAGCTGCTCCCACAGGAAATGCTATCTGCATGCTTTCTTACGCTGTATACCTGGAAACAATTATTAACAGACATTGTGTCGACAGTGAACTGCCTCTTTGTGTAGAAGATCAAGAGCAAATGATGAGGTGGCCCGAGCGGTTCCTTGTGCTGTTTTGAATGAGAATGGCCTCTGTAAGCTAGAGTGTGTGAAGACTGAGTTCCCAGTTGGATTGGTAGGAAGGATTAGGAGGTGTGGTCTGTCGGAAGAGGTGTGTCACTCAGCACAGTCTTTGAGGTTTCGAAGGCTCACACTAGTCTCAGTGTCTCTCTCTTCCCAGACCCCACTCCTGTCACGCCTGTTGATCAAGAGGTAAGCTCTCACCCACTATTCCTGACTGTTTACTGCCGTGCTCCCCACCATTCTAGTCGTAAGCTTCAACCCTTGAAACCGGAAGCCCCAAATACACTTTGCTTCTGTAAGCAGTCCTGGTCATGTGTCTCTTCACAGCAACAGAACAATCACCAAGACACAGGCCTATGACAAAGGTGGCAGAAATTTAGAGATCTAGCAATGAAAGAAAAATGAGCATGGGTGTTTATTATCTTCCTGTCTGTGTGACCAAACACCCAAGAAAAGCAACTACAAAAGGAAGAATTATTTAAAATACAGTTTCAGTGGTCTTTATCACTTTCTTGATTCTGAGTCCATGCTGGGACAGGGTCTCATAGTGATAGGAGCATGTGGTAAATGTCTGACCCGAAGCACAGAGTGAGAACATAGGGAAGGCTCTGTGGCAAGATACAACTCAAGGACACTCGGGTGACCTGCTGTCTTTACTAGGTTCCACCACCTAAAATTTCCAGAACTTCCCAAAATCACAGAGCCAGCTGGGAACCCAGCTGTCAATAGGTGAGTTTTTCGGGAGGATATCTCATCTTCAAACCACAACCCATATGCCTGACCATGCATAACTGAGTCTAAAAGAGATTTTTTCTAGACATGCTGCCTGGTGGGAAATTAGCTAATAGGATATAGTTTATCACCAGAATTCAACCCTGGGGATCCATTTGCAACCATAAGACATGAGTTTCAGGGGATAGCCTATTTACTGACACTGTCATACTTGAGGTGCAGACACGTGGGAAACCCTTGGCATCGTGTTCCTCTGAAACCCCATGAGCATGTATGGTTCTAGATGCTTTAGTCCCCTGCAGGCTATCCTAATAACATTTTATCACAATCCTTTAGGCACTTTGGAGACAATGTCTCTCTGCCTTCCTTGGTCTTTTATAGATGGTCATGTGAGATGTGTCCCAGAGTCCCAGTGACGTGCCATGGATCACTGAAACATTGACAATGGGAAGAAAGACCAGACAGTATGCATATGGCTCTAGGAAGAAAACAAAAAATTTCAAAAATAGCCACTTTTTTTTGAGTTTGCAAAATATGTCAGCAAAAATTGTAACAGGCAATGTCTTCAACTAAATGTAGTCTCCACGGAACTGAATTGAAGCTTCATATGGAGATGAATGTGGGGCTTCTTTGGAACTTGCCCAAGAAGGCAATTTGTGTTAAACACCAGCTTAACACCCTGTGGTCCCCAGCCTGCTTTTCAAGGAAGTCATCATTGTAGGCATCCAAGATGGCTTGTAAGCAACTGCAAACCCCTAAATACAGGGTAGCACGAAGGGTCCTTGTGTGGTTCAGCACGAGCTCACCCAGGCTACCCAGATGCAGTTCAATACTGACTGCAAGAATAGCCAATGACACAATATACTCAAAGACATGAAGCTTTATAGCTTACTGTGTTCATGCAATAATAGAAACAGGATGTGAGGTTAATCAACTGAGTCTGCTTACTGCCCTGCAAATGCTGTGAAAAGACCTATATTTAATGCATTGCCACTTTGAGAATATTCTGGGACACTCTATCTTTGGACCAGATGATGCAGACGTTCTGATAAAACATTCCTCTTGAGTGACATCATGACCATGAAATGCAATTGTTTGCTATTTGGGAAGATGGAGTCTGTACCCATGTCATTTAAATATACTAACCATTAGCAACACCATAACATCCATATTAATATTTTAAACACATTTTCATTTTAGTCAATGCAAAGCAGTCATCTCATAAATCTTTCAGGATTATAACACTGTTTTCATTTTAATAATCCTGATGCCACTAACGTTCAGCTCTGCACATTTATTTTTATTTATGACCCTTAAAAGGATATTGAAAATAACTTGTTTATGGTTGAATACCTTGCTCCTTATGACCATTCAGACATTGTTCATTCTCTGAGGTTTATGCGAGTGTTCTTATGCTTTACTTCTTGGGTATTCTACCATAAAACATCTATGAACCACAAAAACCAGCATAGCACAATAATCCTAAAGGTGCAGCAATGATATGCACACCGTAGGGGTAGCCACCAGCTCTCATATTGGACTTAAAACCCTCTTAGAGGGTAATCATCCCCGATGCTGGAAACCTAGCAAAATACTCAGGGGTAGTGAAGCTAGGCACTACACGTTGTAGTTGTGTAGTTTGGTCTTCTTGTGGTATTCTTAACAGTGGGAGCGGGGGCTGTCTCTGACTCTGTTACCTGCTTTTGGGACCCTTTTCCTTCCACAGTGTTGCCTTGGCCATTCTTAATGTGAAGGGAGGCGTCTAGTCTGACTGCAACACGCTCATCTGGAGAGAAACAGTAGAGGAGTGGATGTGGTGGGGGGCTGAGGGGAGGTGGGGTGGGGGACTGAGACAAAAATATTATTACTGTTTACAAGCTTGCCTAGGGAAAGAGACACAAAATCTTAGTACATGTGAGGCATGCTACTGAAAATGTTGGGGGGGGGGGGTTGTTGGTTTGTTTTTTAGAAGAGAAGAAGTGTTAGGAGAAAAAAAAGACTTTCTGCAGAAATTAGGGTGAGAATTCTTATAGTTATGCACAAGATTTAGTTCATTTTAGTAGCCAAAAATAGAAACAGTGTTTTGTTTTATTTTCTACTAATTTGAGAAAAAAAATGTATGTTTGCATATTTAGAAAAATAGTTCAAGAACAGCATACTATGACTTTACTGTGTGTCTTGATAAATTAAGAGCTACCAATTAGCATGAAGAACAATATACTAACTGTAGTTCATTCTTAAAGCATTAATTTTGCTACAAAAAGTCTGGGTAACAGCTGAAGATAAAAAATCAAATCATTACTTCAAAGACTGTTCTTTGGGAACAAAAACTAATAGAGGTTACAACTACATCATCTCTTGTGTCAATAATATAAAGCTATCTCTTGGAGATTCTCTAAGAATCCTCTGGTTAACATGTCCATTGTACTATCATTTCTTTTTCCTCACATATATCGCTGAGAATTCTCTTCTATGCTGACTTGGTACAGTGTGCCTATTAATACAAAACCTTAGGAGGCCACTGCAGGAAGATCCAGAGTTCAAAGTCATCCTTGGCTACATAGGGAAGCTGAGTCATTCTTGAGTCTCAGAAAGCCAAGGTAAAAATATAAACAAATATTTCTAAATATGATGTACACTGCTCATCTTCATCCTCAGTCAATAAGACATAAAAGACTATTATATATACACAGTCCCAAGCAATCTGACAACATTTTGGAAAGTTACACGGTTACTATGCTACATTGCTTGAGTACTAGAATCCATGATGTTTGTGCTATGGTGAAATTCTTTAAGAGTGCATTTCTCAGAATGTATCTCCATCATTAAATTACACACGACTGCAGTACTATTGTGCACCCGTTCTTGGAAAAAGAATATATTTCCCCCAAAATTTGGGAATGGCCCCCATAAAACATGCTTAGATGCGAGAAACATAAGATGGGGTGAATGGAAGAATGAAACAGAAGCTTTTAAAGGAACCAAAAAAGTCATTTTACATGCGTGTCCTACTTCAAGAAGAAAAAGTGCCATACAAGCACTCCTGATCTTCCATCACAAAAATGATTATTTGATTGGCAAAAGTTTTCATGGCCCAGCTATACCCACCACATTCATTTTTCTAATCTTTATAAATAATCAACCACTTGACAGAGAAAAAGCTAGAATTCATCATTTGAAAGCATGAGGCAGACTTGCCATTCCATCAGAAGTTAGACATTAGTCAATGGGGAACGATGGATCAATTTACAGACTAAGTTTTGGGAACTCATTTCTCTTACTGAAGTGCCTTAGTATACAAATATCAACAAACACATTATTTAAATAACTGTCAAGTGCATGTCATCCATATTTTAAAACCTTCATTCTAGAGATATACTAAGAGGTATCAGTTTTCAAGCTGAGTGGCGAATTCTCAGCTACACATAATTAATGTTTATAGCCAGATGTCACTCCATCACAGGACAAAGTGTAAATAGCAAAATCACCATTACTTACCTGAGATATGGGGCAGAAGTCAAGTTCACCAAGTCCGCACACAGCCAAGGAGAGGAAGCCAAAAGAAAGGGGAAAAAAAGAAACAAAAAAAATCATTCTAAGCACAATAAAGATTAGCCATTTATAATGAAAACCATTCTCTTCCTGTCGAGAAAGCTTACAGACTTGTTCAGGTAAATCATCTTTTCTTTTCTGCCAAACCAACGTGAGTTAATTTTCCTGTGATGTGGCTGACCACTGGCACTTGACACTTCAGGGCAGAACACAGCTGTTTCTGTTCATAGTGATGGATGGACACAACCGGCCTCGCATTTTGAACATAATTCAACAAAAATGGAAAACACTGGTCATGGCTGCATCTCCAGCGTGCACACAGCCAGCTGGAGGGCTCCTGCAATCATGTGCAAACTCAAGTGGGAAAGGGATCATGGGGCAAGCCTACGCGGCATGGGTAGAGCCAGGACTTCTTTCTCTCAGCCCTCCTTCTTCAGGTATTTGTCACAATCAGGAAACATATAGCAGGCTGTGGCACAGAAACGCCAAACACGTCCTTTGCAATTTGACGTCCGACACTCTGCGTGAGTGTGACGCACAGAGCATGTAAGTGGGCGTCTCCGTGAGTCATGCGTCCTGCGTCTCCCGAAGGTTCTCTTGACGCTAGGGCACGAGGGAACATCAGTCCTTGTTAGAATTCAGGACTGTTTGCTTTGAAAGGGTAGCAGAGCAGAGGAGACTCTACCAGCGGTGAGAGCAGGTGGGTTGGGAATTCAAGGTCATCCCTAGCCTCAAGTAACTTCTGATCCACTTGGGCAACAGATGACACCATCTCTTTAGCGTATCAGCATTAATCTCATCAGCTAGTAACCTGGATACTGTAATTGCTAAATAAGAATTGCTTATCATCCAATCAGTTGGTGAACTGAAAGGGTATTTAAATATGTAACATGTTGAAATGGCCATTTGTTGAGAAACAACAACGCCATAAAAAGTTATTAATAATATCATAAGAGCAATTTAGTTCCCACTTAACCTTTCCTCCAGTCTCCTTTGTGTATAATATCTGTAGGAACTGGAACGTATCTATGCAGATTAAGCTCTCTCATTTTACACTTTCCTACAGATTTTTCTTTTACTTACTTAACTGTACCTAATGTTTGACTGGAGATGTAGCAGAGAAAGGAGATGCTGTGTGGAACGGATGGAAAGTCGTTGTGAAAGCCAGCCAGGATCTGGACAGATTAAGCTGTCTCCAGCAGGGAATTACCTTAATCAAGTCATTTGACCAATATGGGTTTTCTAAAAACTACCCAAGGAGGCTGAATAAATAGCTAATCCTAGAGAGCAGAACATACTAAATCCAAACAGAGTTTTCTAAAAAAATGTTTTAAAAAATGTCACTCAAAAGAGATTGCAAATTACTATCACATGAATGGGCAATAGATTCTGTTTGGCTTCAAGGAGGCAGATTTAAAAGCTAATGATCTCGGTATCATAACCACTTTCCCAAACAGTCTCCTCTGGGAGACATGACAAAGAAAGTAGATTGACGGACCAAAATAATGAGCCTTTGCCTGCCCCAGGGAAAGGACCCTGAACAGCAATGTCATAGGTAACTAGTAAATATCACCACTGCGGTGGAAATAGGCAAGCCCCCAGGTAGCATTAATAAGAATATTTATAAAGTGTCTACCGCACATGAAGCTGTGACTGATACGCTTGAGGACACAAGTGTAGAGGGAAGAGAGCGCTTTGCCTAGGCTTTCAGAGACTTTTGATCCCGGCCCCTTACAGCCTCTTATTTTTGGAGTCGATGGAGCACAGAGGGCGGCGAGCTAAGAGCAAGGAAGTGAGCTTGCGGTGAAGCGCATAGAGGCAAGCAGGACCCGGAGAGAACAAAGGATGGAAAAAAACAAGAAGCAACATGGAGGGTGGAGAGAGCTGAGCCTGAGCACAGAGAAAGAGGACTGGGGAAGGTAATTACTTCCCCTTCAGAGATCGTCACCTAGTGCCCGCTAGTTTCCACAGCACTTCCCACGCAGAATTTTACCCCGACTCACGTCAAGTCTGTGACACAGGCAGACAGGGATCATGCTTGGTTCTTCTTTTTCCTAGTGACCACCTCAGGTTTTGCAAACTGTCTGAAGTCCCAGAACTGGTCCGTAGAGTAGCAGGATGGGCCTGCGTGTGATTTTGGAGGGCAGATGGACTCGCACGGGAAAGCGACAAAGACGTTCCACGTGCCGAGGTTGATTGACGTGGCATGAGCCCCTGTAACTACTGTTGCTACTACTCTTGACGGGGAGCAGAGGTGTTCTGGAAAAGGAGAGAACTGCTGTTTCTCTTCACTCGCTCCGCCCATGTTTACCGCCAGCCAACTAACTGTAGGCTGGCACAAGAGGAAAATGGATGCCGGTCTCCTCTTAGAAAGAAATAAACCATTTCCTTCTCCTCTTACATGAGAGGGAAAGGTAGATGAAAGCCTTACAGATGATTGCTTTGCTTAAATCAATAAATACAGTTTTAAAACTCCTTACTTACTGTCATAAACTTCTCTCACTATCTGTGATAAGGATTCTAGGGTGCAGTGATTTCCAAGCCTTCTTTGATTTCAGATAGTTTATCTTTGTTATTTAATTGGTGTCTAAGACAGAATACCCTGATGTCTTTGCTGGTCCCCTAAGATCCTGAATATATTACACAGAGGAATTCAAAAAAATTTCCATTCCTTATCCTGAATCCTTTGTTATAAAACAAAACCACAAACAAACAAAAACCCTGAATATTTAGATGGATAAGATCTTTTTGGCATAAATTAGTATTTTCATTTCCAGTAAATCTGAACAAAGACTATCCCAACCACTTCAGTGATGGCGGATGTCCTCCTCTATATATGTAATCTTTATTGGTTGATGAATAAAACACTGTTTGGTCAATAGAGGCAGGAAAATAGGCGGGCCTGGGAGACGAGGAGAATTCTGGGAAAGGTAGAAGTGAGGTGCCAAAGGGAGATGCTATGTAGACCACAGAGGAGTAACAGATATGGGTATTCTCTGGTAAACCAAGACCACATGGAAATACATAGACTTATAGAAATGTGTCAACAATTAAGACAGAGTTAGTCAATATTAAGCCCATCCATCGGCCAAAAGGTTTATAATTAATGTGATTCTCTGGGTGCTTATTTGGGGCTGATGGGTGGTGGGGCCTGTCGGGACAAGAAATTCCAGTAGCACTTCAGCTCTCTATTAAACATTTTTAATGTTTATTTATTTATTTATTTATTTATTTATTTATTTATTTATTGTGAGCAGGTGAACAAGTTCCAAGCACACATGTGGGGGCCAGAGGACAACCTTCAAGAGCAGTCCTCTCCTCCCAACAAGCAGGCTCCAGAGACTGAACTCCCATCCCCAGGATTGGTGGTAAGCCCCGCGATACACCCAACTATCTCATCTGCCCCTTCATTTCTCTATAAACACGTCGTCATTTTCAAATAAACCTAACTTTTTTTTTCATCACACCGGGGCCGTTGTCACGTGCAGTTGCCACCTGAGGTCGTTCCTACGTTGACTAAAGATTACGAGCTGGTCGCTTCCCAAAACCACACTGAAATTCCACAAAAAAATACTTCCTGACGAGAGACTGCTGTTAAGTGACATAAGATAGAAAGACATCAGGGCCAATGGGTGCTATGTGGAGAGAAGCTAGGCGGTACCAGAGGCATGTGGGCTCCAGAAGAGACTAATGATATTGTCTTCAGGATTAATTAATGAAATTAACTAAATTAATGAAAGTCACTAGACACAGATGTATTCCTTGTCTCATGAGTCATCAGTCTCAGTCTGAAACATGGTCATTGGGTCCACCACACACACACACACACACACACACACACACACACACACACACACACACAACTTTGTGAATGAGAGCTTGTAAGTCCTATGGTAGTCAACATTAGTATTATGGGGGAGGTTTCCCATATTTCAACACACCGAGGGCAGAAGTCATCATTTCTGTAACTGGGTACACCCACATGACTAGTTCTAGCCAATGATGTTGGAGAAGAACACAGTGGGTCATTTGTAGAGCATGACATGAAGATGCTCATAAGGATTTCCATAGATCCCTTTTCTTAGTGTATGGTGATCATAGAGGGCCACTCCCAGTTGGGAAGAATGCAGCATAAGGCTGAAATGACTGCATTATTTGAGCGTGTGTAATGATTGTCCAAAAGATTTGCCTAGACCAGAAGTATGAAAGAAACATAGTTCTTCTTAAGCTATGGATACTTGAGTCCTACTTTTTAAAACAAAATAGCTTAGCTTAGACTAACTAACAGAGTCCACTGTTTCTCTCATCAATCACCAAGATCTCCACCCAATATCTCACCTATTTTTTAAGTCTATCCAATGCTAACCACTGTCACTGTCTTAGATCATGTTACCAATCATGTGGAACTGGGCTGCCTGCCGCTGATCTTAATCCCTTCCGTTCATTTCCTATACAGTAAGAATTAGAATTTCCAAGTTTAAAACCAAGCTTTTCATTTACCTAAATTTACTCAGTGGTTATCCATGACACTAAACATCAATTGCGAAAACCTGTCTGGGCACAAAGCTTCTTTCTGGACTTATGCTGAATTGCATCCTCCTTGTGATGGGGGAAGTCCTTCTGTGTACATGTTTCTCTTATTGGTTGATGAATAAAACACTGATTTGCCAATAGCCAGACAGGAATAATAGGTAGGGTTACCAGACCAGAAGACATCTGGGGAGAGGAAGGCAGGGAGAGAAGCTTCGGGGAGAGACACCATGTAGAGACATGGAAGATAGGACTCATCAGGCATTCTCTGGTAAGATAAGACTATGTAGAAATACATAGATTAGTAATTATGGGATAATAATTAAGAGAGAGTTAGCTAGTAAGAAGCCCTAGCCATCTGCCAACAGTTTATAAATTGATGTAAGTCTTTGTGTGTTTATTTGGGGCAAATCAGGCTGGAAAGAAACTCCAGCAGCATCTTGGTCAAACTCTAAACATTCCCGTTATTGGACACTGATTTGGAATATATACTCGCCCAACTAGATAGACATCCTTGCCACAGTGACTAATTTCTATCCCTAGCTCCATATTCTGGCCTCACACACAGTGGACTTCTGATAACTGGAATAAATGAGAGGGTTGGTGGGTGAGTAAGTTGATGGATAGATGGACAGGTGAATGGATGAATGGACAGATAGTTGAGTGGGTGAGTGGGATGGATGAATGGTGAAATATTACACACCTTATCCCTGGATTTCCTTTCTTGTTATTCCAAAGGTCTAACACAAGAGGAAAAAGAAAGAGCTCACAAGTCTAATCAATCTGCATGAGCTTTCCCACCACACCTGGAAATCTCGTGTGACCACAAGCAAGTAATCTAATCAAATCCCATGGGAAGAAGCTCTACTTCATGGGGTTGTGGTAAACACTGGAGTTGTGAATGTGAAATAGGCTCAGAGTGAGAGACACAAAGTGTGTGGTTTCCACGGTAGTATAATACCATGTTTATTATTAACAGTCACATGAGAACTAGACCTGTCGTCATGATGGAAGCTCACTGAGGTCAAGTTTCAATCAGACGGGGACTGAGTCAACCATCAGAATGGGGGCAAGTCTAGGAACCCTGTGGTTGGTGGAATGCTGCTCAGCACCTGTCAGGTTCCTGTGCCCTCCTCGTCCTTCATATGTCTCTGAGCACATTTTAAAGCTGCTCCAGCATACCATTCTTCTCCAAGTTCTCAACACCCTGAAATCCATTCTCTTCATATTTCCCTTTTTATACCTACAGGCAGTTAATGAGCACAAGTCAATCCAAGCGATCTATCCTCATTTAAAACACGAAGTCTTAATTCTAGGTCTTCAAATGGTCACATCAGTTATGAATTCAACACGTATCGACCGAGCACCCACTGTTCTGTGCCTGGGGCACTGAGCTAGGTACCTTTTCTCCTCTCCAAGGAAACACTAATTAGTTACAAACAACTGGCCATACCTAATTAGGATAAAATTATTTATAGGAAAAGCTAGTCTCCTTCTTTTGATTCTTTGGCCTTCTCGAACTTAGAAAGAAACTTTTTGTCTTTTGGTTTTGGTTTTGGTTTTCCTGTCTTTCATGAAGTAGGCAATGAAAGGATTATACAGTATTTTGTTTTGGGCATGCGTAAGCTTTTTAACCAGGGGAATTAGTCACTCCTTGATTCAAAGAGGTAAGGCCATGCATGGTTGCCAGCTCTTGAACTGAGAGAACCTTATCCTACAAACACACAAATGGACTATTCTCTTTAGCCACCAAGTCTCACGGTTGTCAGCTCACCACGGATCACTTGGAGACTATACTTGAATTTTTAACTTTCGTTACCTGCTAGACTGCAGCTGTCATTCTGTTTTTTTCTCTTTCTTTACTTGATTTTTTCCCGTATAATATACCGTGATCATGTTTCCCCCCTCTCAATGCCTACCAAATCCTTCCCACCTCCTTATGTAATTCTCATCCTTCAATGTGTCCAGATAGGAGAAAAGAAGTGCTATGTGAGGAGTGTTATGGTAAAACGCAAAAGCTTCTGAAAAGCAGAAGACACGGGGTGCTGAAGAATGACCACCCTTCTCCAGGAACACCCACCCAACATTAAACATCTCTGACTTGCATGACATTCCTCCTAATTTTCTCTGATCCCCGCTCTGTGTGAAATGCTCTGAATTATTTACAGGAACCCAAGGACACTGTCTAATCAAGGCTTGTTACCTTCAGTGCCACTGCACCAACTTTTGATGTGGGCTCTTCCCGGGGGATTGGTTTTCTATCATTATCAGCAGCAAATACATCTCTCCCTCTACAATTCAAGCCAGTATATCTCAAGCATACCCCACCCATGCTTGGCAACACTCGCAAGATGTAATGTGACCACGGGTACCAAACCGTCTCAAGGAACCATTCCAGACTCAGTTCTTAGTCTCCTTCTGCAGCCTACCCACTGGCTATGTCTAGGGACTGCAAAGGGCTGTTAGGAGAAATAATTCTAATTATCTATGGTCCTAGGGGGCCTCAAGGCCCCAGCAAAAATAAAGATTGACTCTCCCTACCATGCCAGTTTCTAATTAATTCCTTACATTTAGCAGCTTTCCATGAGCTATGATGATGTACATTTGTTCCTTTCAGCAATACCTGAAGCTCACTGTTATGGTCAGCTGGTTACTCGCTTCAAGCGTGAAGTCTATACCACTTGGGAAAATATCTGCAGAAGTCCCCAGGAGGGTACATGTTCCAAACAACTGGAGTCGGGGAACTGAGAAAAATACTGTTTTTGTGACTCTTCCTGCCTTTCTTCCCCGCACCCACCCGCACCCCGCCCACTTCCTCACTTGAGGACTTTTCAAGGAGTAGTGGTACTTAGTGGCACCATGCTTAGAGAAGCATCGTGAGTTTCATTTCACACTGCGGAATTGTTTCAGCACGTGACCCCAGTGTTTGCTTGGTTTATGGTGCTGAGCCACCTGGCTTTCCACAGGACAATATGGAAATGATTTCATTTGGGTTTTTTTTCCCCTGCAATGATTAAATGATGAAGTCAGTCTGTAAGTAGTAAATACCACTAACAAAGGAGAGGGAAAAAAACAATAAACATTTGGGAAGGCTTTTCCTTTGTTATATGCTAGTTGCTGGGAAATGGGCATTAGGATTACATTTTGTCCAAATAGTTTCTCCAGACAGCAACCTTAACAGACTGTGGACGGTTGAGGAGAGAGCAGAGGTTTCCAGGGAAATAAAAAGAAAATGTGCAGAAAGTGCCTTAAGATCAGGCATCTTTACTCCCCAGCAACTAAACTACTTTGCTAGTATTAACGCACCAAGGCCCTTACGGAACGCACACATTTGTGGGGGGGCATCCTAAATAGCTCTCGTCAGCCACCACCCATTGCTGATTAGCATGCCCAGGAATCCAGCAGCACGGACTGCACTGTTCCAAGGCATTGCATACACCATGAAGCATGCTTGTAAGTCATTGCTCATCTGCCGATCCCAAGCCAAAACAGTGGAAGACTGAAGAATATAAATCTCTCAAAGAACTGAATCTATTTAGAATCCAAAACCATTCAGGGTTCTGCAGTAGGTTTTGGAACAGAAGTTTTTCAAATGAAGAAAGGAAGGGAGGGAGGGAGGAAGGAAGGAAGGAAGGACGGACGGAAGGAAGAAGATTTGGAAATCCAATTTAGAAATAGCAGAAAGAATTAGCATCAATCATCTAAGGCAGAGTTGCACTTGAAGCTTGAACTTCTCCTCCTCCTGGGGAAACTCTGGGGACCCTCAACTCCCTTTCCATGCAGCAATGAGCTCAAGGATGACCAGGGCACACAGCAGTGTTCTCATTTCTCCTTTGAGCACCTTGCTCAAGACTCATAGCTGAAAGAAGTCTGAGAAATGATCATTTTCTGTAGGGAGATTCCTATTTGAACAAGCCTCTCTCGGGCAACCATTGCAGGGCGGCCATCTTCTCTGGGTTTCTAACTTCCCTCCATGGCAGTCAAGCTAGTCTTCCACTTGGTCTGATGGTTAAAGATGGCAAATAGCTCCAAATTACTCACGGATGGTTGCTAAACTTGTATTTCTGGGTTCTGGGTGGTTTTCTTATTCGTTCTCATACAAATACTAACATAGGAACTTTACATACCACAAAGAACCCATCTCAAACCCATCATTTGAGTCCTGTAGATTCTCCAGTGCTCCCTTGGGAGGATTTCATACCCCCCGATTCATCTGTGGAATATGTCACCATGCTTTCTTCAATGCTCCCAACACTATTTGAACACAATCTCTAAGCTAACTTACTCATTGCTCATACTATCTTTCTCATCCATCCTTCCCAAACGACCCTCTGTGGGTCTAGAAGCAAGAGTCTTTTATTTTTCCCCAGGCCTTGTTCTAGTCTCAAAGCTCCTTTCCAAACTTATCACACCATCGTCACTAACGACTAACAGCTAACAACTCCACACACCTGACTAGAGGAACTGTCAGTCTCTGTTCAATGCTGAATGCAGAACGCTAACATATTAGGATGCGTCCAACAGAAAAACATAAAGGAGGCTGTACATAAAATGAAGAGAATTCATTAACCAGCAAAAAAAAAAAAAAAAAAGAAATCAATGAAGCAAAAATGGGCCATTTTCCTCCCATTGATTTTCACTGTGCCTTGTATATTGACAGTTACTTCTGCAACATACTACACCTTTTTATGGTTTACATGGAAGCCGTGAGAACACACAAGCTCACAGCACATTGTCATGTTCTTCCTATTCTGTCGGGCTACAACCACACCATGGAAAGAGATTCCCACTGGGAAATTAAAAGATGAAAACTTCAGTTTCTCCCTCAGGTGAATTCCAGCCAGTGAATTCCTGAGTCACACCAGCTATACTTGTTTATTTTTTATTTTTGGCTGAAATCTTATAGCTCTCACTCTATGACCTCATGACTCCCAGCAGTCAGCCTGTGGGAACCAACCTCTACCCTTTTCTGGATTCAAACTCCCTATGCCAGAGGAATCACATTTTTGCAGAAAATGCCATCCATCATCTGCAGAGGCCGGGAAGCCGAAGTCCCTGCCAAGAGCAGGGCGTACATTTTGAGTAATTGTTCACGACCTCTGTAGAGCAAACTGCTGCCTACCGCTGGAGACAGAGGTGACATGAGGAGACACCCTTCCCCAGAAAAGGTTGCGATGCCAGACACTGCAGATTCCGTCTTGGAGGCAATCAGGTGTGTGTCAAACTCTGCACCTATTTTTAGCACGTGCATTTTAAAAGAAACCCGCGTCTACATTTGAAGGAATTATTTACTGTGATGTGTCATGCAGTCACCTAGGTTCCAGAGTATGTTGTCGCAAGGACTCAGATAAAGATAGACTTCTTCCATACATGTCTGGAATACGAAAGGACTCAGCTCTGGTGACATACATCACCCTCTTTTTTTTTTTTTTTTTTAAGAAAATGTACTAATGATACCTGATGCCCCATTTCCTTGTTATTGGTCCTCTGTGGGTATCTAAAGCCAAACCTACGATGCAACCATCGATGATAGCAAAAGAGTGTCCGTTGTGTAATTAAACCCACCCACCCACATTCAAGAAGACACTCCTTGAAAGGTAGTATTCACGAAGTTCTTACCAGGAGGAAGGACAGGGCACGGTTGTCTTTGGAAAGGGGAGGGCAGTCTGAGAACGCGCACTTGCCTTGCTAAATATCTGAATGGTCTCTATAAGTGGAAAACAGTTGCGAAGCTGAGCAGTTGGGGGTGTGCTGGTTGAGAGTTAACTGCAAGGCATTCCAGGTGGGAGCTTGATGGTCAAAGCAGAGAGCGGGCTATCCCCACAGATCACA
The DNA here is from genome assembly GCF_017639785.1 of Mesocricetus auratus. Classification (NCBI taxonomy): domain Eukaryota; kingdom Metazoa; phylum Chordata; class Mammalia; order Rodentia; family Cricetidae; genus Mesocricetus; species Mesocricetus auratus. The sequence goes on from NW_024429180.1 coordinate 4,668,949, forward strand.
CACGGCTATCCTTTGCCACCATCTTTATTCCTTCTCTTCCACCCTGGCATCTTTTCACCTTCATAGTCTTCTGCTCATGGCCCCTGAGTGCGTGCTGGGCCAGGAACCCAGAACTGTGGTTCTTGCCCACTAGGACAGAACGGTAACTAGACATGACTGTAGCCCTTTAGAAACGACCAGTTCTGCTCGGAGGGTGCGTTAACAGCGGCCTCACAGCGCATACTCACAAGTGCGATGCTGGCTGAAGCGCAGGGGTCTCGCAAGCAGGGAGAATGGGGAAAACACGGTGGGTTCCAGGAGGAAACTCCCTATTGGGCTTCATATATATGTATTTTATTAATTTTAGAAACACTCTTATTTACATATCCATCCCACCCTCCAATCCTCGCCCTCCCGTCCTCCCATGCTTCCCACCCACCTCCTAACCCACCCAACACTCACTTCCCAGGGATAGTGAAGTCCTCTACCATCGATCATCAAAGTCCATCACATCATTTGGGGGAGGGTCCGGGCGCTCCTTTCTGTATCTGAGTTGCCATAGTATCCCTCCATGGAGAATGGGCTCCCAAAGTCCATTTGTGACTTAGGAATAAACCCTGGCTCCACTGTTAGAATAGAGGAGGCCAAGAAAAGAGATGCCTTGATAGAGGGAGCCAGTACAGGTTTGCAGAGAGGCCTGGCACAGATGGGAAGGTAGGGGGTCCACAGGGATAAACCCAACTAAGAATCTGGGCTTCATTTTTAAGAGCCAAATAACATAGAGAAAATGATGAGAAGCACATCAGAGGATATGATATGAAGCAACATGCTATTTTAAACTGAGACTTAGTCTAGCCGAGGATGAACTGTGCACTTATGAGGGGAAAACTGGAAAGAAATGAGGCTGGAGAGGTCCACCAGAGACAGCTGCATTCTTAGCCTGCCTAGATTAAGAATTTGAACTTGACCCCGAAAGCTGAAAGTGCATGGAAACAGTGTAATTGTTGCTCCCAGTAAGTACCCCTTCCCATATGAACCTACAATGAAGTCAGTGGAGGTGATGTGTGCTGCCCCACCCCCTGATGCTAAGCTTGGTCTGGGCTTCTCCTTAAACAGTAAGAGGCAAGTAGAAGTAGGACCAGACACATCTGAGCCTACCGTATTCAAGGCTCTGTTCTGTAAGACTCCCAAGAGGAGCAAGCCCCAAGCAATCTCTGTACCTCCATCCCTGGCTCTACCAGGAGCAGACCCCTGCCTGACTGTGCCAAAACCCGACCAAGCTGCAGCTTGGTTCCTGTATGGCCATGGGCCAGATGAATAAATGCATGCTGCTGTTAAGCCCCTGACATCTGGTGTGCTGTTTATTTTGTTGCTTTATTATATTAAGAGCTGAGTATCGTAACACCTACGTCTTACTCCAAACCCCACTAGGGATTCTTGAACCAAAACAGTAAGAAGATGATCAATTCAGACTCCATTAGGAAAACAATTCAGAAAAAATTAGCTCTTTGGGTAGGGGTAGTATATCCCATTGTGTTAATGAGGTAAGCATAGAATAAGGCCCCGGATAAATCACTTTCTAGAAAATGTCTTTGAGTGTTTAAGATTGTGTGAGAAAACAGAAGACGGGACAATTTTCCAATCAGACCTGCAATTTTAAATGGAATGAAAACCAGGACTCTCTCCCTCCCTCATAACCCCCTCCCTGTCTGAGCAGCCTGTGGCTCCCTGGAAAAAAACAAAACAAAACAAAACAAAAACCACCAAAGAAGGAAAGCTAGTCTGCAGAGGGCGAAACATGGATAACAAATGGAAAGAAACAGAAGTTAGTAGTTATTTGACCCCTGAAGGCAGAGTACATCCTAAATAAATTGTCCTGGTTTCTGCAGCTGTCTATTCCAATTCTCAGTCCTCCAACGCCTGGCAGGCCTGGCTGCCTTTTGCCCCAAAGATCTGATTTTGAATCATAACAACACATTCTCTTTTTGCTTACACTTGAGAAAGTTTTCATTACTTGAAACATAAGAAATTAGGAAAATTCATGTCTACTATGAGTCACACTTGTGCTAGGCAACAGGGAGGCAAAAGAAATGGATAGATATATAAATGGATAAAAATTTGAAAACAATTCCCAAGGTGCATGCACATGTACACACACACACACACACACACACACACACACACACACACACACACACAGATGCTATGTGGAATAAAAATCAGATAGTAATGGGGGATGGCCAGATGAGTCGTTTCTCCAGGACAGTATAATCAGTAAGGGGAAATTTCACCTAAGTGGTCAATCAGAAGTCTGATGATCCGGGCATTGGCGGGGCACGCCTTTAATCCTAGCACTCGGGAGGCAGAGGCAGGTGGATCTCTGTGTGTTCGAAGCCAGCCTGATCTACAGAGTGAGTTCCAGGACAGCCTCCAAAACAATACAAAGAAACCCTGTCTCGAAAAACCAAAAAAAAAAAAAACCAACAACAACAACAACAAAAAACTAACAACAATAAAAAAGAAGTCTGATGAATGACTTGGACTTGATAAATCAAAGCAGAGCTGATATGGAGAGAAACTGTAGTGGAATGGTTAGGATGAGAACGAGACTACAGTTGGTTAGAGACTCGAGTGAGGGGCTAGGAACGGGCCCTTCATTCAGCGTTGTCAAAACATGGCTGACAGAGAAGGCGAGTGAGGCTGAAAGTGAACAGAGTGAGTGGGATGCAATTGGGGACTTTAGTTTGTTTTCGTTTGCTTGAGTGAGAAAGGCTTCATATTCTAGACATGAGGAATAGATGTCACGGGCTGACATATCTTAGAGAGGATATCTTTTCCTGGGAATGAATGAGCATAAGGAGAAGTACAATGAAATTGGGAAATAATGTGTCAAGAAGATAAAGACAGTCCATTCAGAATGTGCAAATTTAGTCAAACTAAACTGTTCTTATTATAAACCAACTGATCGGGAGGAAATTATTTTGAGGGGAAATGCATTGCCATTCTCAAAAGGAACGTCTGCAAACTAATTACTATTCCTAGCTTTTTCATCCCCACTGTCTCACCAACATGATCCCTCATAATAGATTCATATTTCAAAGTGCGGAATAAAAAATATGTGTCAACTACCAATGACACGGAGCCTATTTCCGCAGGTGTAACGGTGTGGTGGGAAGTAAACGTGGAAAGATTTACTACTATTAAATTACAGGGCTGGTCTACCTCTGCAACCTTCATTTCCATGGTGTGTTGAATGTGTACCAAGCAAATAACCTAAAATTTAATTTTATTAGCTTTAACATGTCCTCTGTATGTCTATGGAGTTATTTGATCAAGATAAGGGGTTTCTAATTTTAAAGAACAGAATATGTTAGCAATGGGAAGAGAGTTTACTGTCTGTTGTGAAGTAGATAGAGCATTGGAAGTAAAGTGTGTCTCCAGCCACACCTCATCAAGCTTTCTTGGGATGCTTTCTGCCATTGTTATGTCTCTGCTACAGTTATCATTGCTACTGTGGCGTCACCACAATCACTACAATTCCATTCATCTCTATGGCCATCACCACAACCAGCTTTAACATCTCTAGTACCAAGACCATAGTAACTACCTCTAGCTCCATCACAATGACCAAAGTCACCAGTTAGTTCCACCACCACCACCACAACCACCATCACCACCACCACCATCATCACCACCACCATCACCATCACCATCATCACCATCATCACCACCATCACCATCACCACCACCACCATCACCATCATCACCACCACCATCACCATCACCACCACCATTACCACCACCACCATCACCATCATCACCACCACCATCACCATCACCACCACCACCATCACCATCATCACCACCACCATCACCATCACCACCACCATTACCACCACCACCATCACCATCATCAACACCACCATCACCATCACCACCACCACCATCACCATCATCACCACCACCATCACCATCACCACCACCACCATCACCATCATCACCACCACCATCACCATCATCACCACCACCACCACCATTACCATCATCACCATCATCACCACCACCACCACCATCATCACCACCACCACCACCATTACCATCATCACCATCATCACCACCACCACCATCATCATTATCACCATCATCACCATCACCACCACCATCATCATTATCACCATCATCACCATCACCACCACCATCACCATCACCACCATCATCATCATTATCACCATCATCACCATCGTCACCACCACCACCATCATCACCATCACCACCATCATCACCATCACCACCATCATCACCATCATCACCACCACCATCACCATCACCACCATCATCATCATTATCACCATCATCACCATCATCACCACCACCACCATCACCACCATCATCACCATCACCACCATCATCACCATCACCACCATCATCACCATCATCACCACCACCATCACCATCACCACCATCATCATCATTATCACCATCATCACCATCATCACCACCACCACCATCATCACCATCTCCACCATCATCACCATCATCACCATCTCCACCATCATCACCATCATCACCACCACCATCACCATCACCATCATCACCACCACCCTCTCTCATTCACTACCCTCATAAAATAGCCTCCACAGACATCTTCAATAACAAACACTTTCTCAGTCTGATTTTAGAATGGTGAATTATTTGACTCAGACAATTTAAACATGGATTGTTGCCTCGCCACAAATTCTGGGATACTTTTGCCACTATTGTTCCCCCTTTCATTCTTTGAAATAGTTAATCATTACATAAATATGAGCCATTGGCAGGACGCTAAGCAGCCACACTGCTGTGCTGGTGAGGACCTGCTTTTCCAAGCACATTGGCTGGCTGCAGGATGGATTTTTAGATATGAACTCCCCAAAATAGCTTGTTCAGTCCGGGCTTTATCTTTAATGCCCCAGCATTGATCAAAAAGGGGGAGGGGATTCAACTAAGCCAATGACGGAGAAAACTAATTTCATGGTAAAATAATTCTAAAATGTGTTTAAGGTGCACAAGCAAGACCATTTTCAAAGAAATCTGCATTATAAAACATGCATGGGAATCGCAGGCTCCATTCAGACAACCTCCAGCTGCTAAAGAAAAACTGTTTGCTGTTCTTCATCTCCCTCCTACTGCCTCATGTAAACAATTTTATGGGCCAGGAGGGAAAAAAACCCCTAAAACTTCCTAACCACATAGACCATTGCCAAAAGGAAAGAAAGGAAGGAAGGAAGGAATGAAGGGAGGGAGGGAGGGAGGGAGGAAGGAAGGAAGGAAGGAAGAGAGTAAGAGAGTATATTGTACTATAAATATTTTGCTTTGATTCTTCCATTAGCAAGCATTTCTTTTCCTTAGAAAAAGTCATGAATAAACAACAAGAAAACAGTGGTGTTGGAATTATTCACTAGCTCTCTAGGAGGAGATCAATACAAAAACACTCATCTAGAATGAGTCTCTTTTTAGCTCACTGAAGTCACATCTTCCCATGAGCTGTTGTATTTTATGTTTAATGCCAAAAGATCCAAAGCAAAGATTTTGCTTCTTAAAAACGTCCCAGGTTCTAAATTATGTCTTCCTCAGCCTCTGCAAACAGGGCGCCATTGTACACGTATGGTAGATTTTTCTTATTTATGATGACAACGGCCGGCCCCGGCTGGTGACTGCTGGAGAGAACTGGACTTGCAGGGGAGGCCGTCACTCAAAGGAGCTTTGTTCACTCTGTCTGCCTTCCGCTTTCAGTTCTCTTTTCCCCTGCAGGAAAAGGAAGCTATATGGATACTATCACAGTGTGAAGTGTGTGTGTGTGTGTGTGTGTGTGTGTGTACGTGTGTGCATGTGTATATGAGTCCTGTTAAATATTGAATTAATTCAAATGGGCTGAACAACAAAAGAAACTCAGTTAAGTGATTGCATAGCCAAATAAACGTTCTGTAAGTTCAATTTTTTTTCCTTCACAATTATTTCCAAATGAAGAAAGACATTTCTTCTCTTCTGGAACTGAAAAATCTGTGAGAAAAAAAAAACAACTGATGCCTATTCTACATCTACGGTAGTGTACCACAAATCTTTTAAACCCTTGTTCCTAAGTAAGAGTTGCCTTTTCCTTGAATTTAAGGCATAATGTTCTCATGTTGGATTAAATACAGCAATTCCTGATATTTTAAAATGCAAACAGCTGCTTAGGAAAGGCAACAATACGGTATATTTAACTACAATAGAAGTTATGGTCATTTAGACAAACAGCGCCCTTGGGTGTTAACATAAAGATACGCAGGGCTGCATAACACTGACTCCGTTAGTCCACCATTGGGGGTGTGATGACATGATCTTTGGATTCCTGGTTTCCACTACAGTGTTGACAGTGACAAGGCTGTCCGTCCCTAGTTCATCCTCAGCCCCTGCGGGATCTCACCCCAGCTTTATTTCACAATGAATCAGAACACCACGTGTGCGGCAGGAACAAACATGGGCTCAAGATTCATGCTTCCTGACTCTCTTCATTCTGACTGTACCGTGTGGTGATCTTGTGGCTTAGGATGCAGGATGTGATTTCTTTGCCTCAATATCCTGACCATTTTCAAATGGTCCCAAGCAATAGCTATCTGATTCATGTGCAAGCATTAGGTGTGTTAATATGTGGAAAGGGGTCGTAGATGGAATACAAAGCTAATGCCATGGCTGTTGTTACAATAATTTAGTATGACGATTAATTGTTATCATTGACATCAGCTACCTGTCACTTAGATTATGGGCTCCTCCAGGTCAGGACCTGCACATTCATAGAGTGTGGACACCGCCCGTACTTGGCGTAAGCTGGATGAATTAAACAGGGCTGGCTTCTAGTTTTTATTAGAACTACCAAGGTAAAGATAAAAAATGACCAGAGGCACAATTATAAAAGAATAATGAGAATTCTAAAAATAGCCCATTTCTCAACATGATCTTGCTTGCCTGTTCCTGTGAGACTAATTAAATAGAAACAGGACTCAGGACAGATTTAAGCAGAAAGGTACCAACTGCTAATGCGGCATTCCCACGAGTTGTCCTGCCATCTTGTCGGCCCCCCTGGTGTTCAATGGCGATACGTGAGAGGCACGTGATGGTCAAAAGAAGCCATGAAATATGATCGAAACCTGATGCTTAAGGATGGGGAGATGGCCCACGAGTGAAGAAAGCTTGCTGTGCACTCATGAGGACGTGAGGTCAAAACGCCAGAATCCACGTCAACAATCCAGGCGTCGTCCCACACACACCAGCAATTCCAGCACTAGGGGCGAGGGAAGGGGCAGAGACAGATGAGGGACTCACTAGGATTTGCTTCCCCATAGACTAGCTCCTGGTTTAGGGAGAGACCTGGTAAAGTTGAGAGGGACAAATATCCTTGCTTGGCCTCTGTGTGCATGTGAGTATGCACACACACACACACACACACACACACACCACATGTGTGCACATACATGCATGCACTTTGTGCATATGTGTGCTTCTCTGTCCCGTGTCTGTCTCTGCCTTGCGCCTGTCTCTGTCTCTCTGTGTCTCTCTCTTGCTCACTCTCTCTCTCAACATACACAAAAATCCTCTCAACTTGTGAGCATCAAGAAGAACAGACCTGTATGTGTGCTAGGCTGAACTCACACACGCATAGTAGTCATGGTAAGGGCTGGCTACAGGGCTCTGAGTGTTAGGAAGAACATACAGAGAACGGATTTGTGAAGGTAAGATGACTTGGAGCAATGGAAACTAATCTCCAGTGTTGCTGCTGCCTAAGTAAGGATTCATCTTTTTCTACCTGTTTTATCCTAATTGCTTTTTTTTTACTGCTTAGTAGTATAGAAATATAGAATTCTACTCAAAGGCTGCACCCCTCCCCTTATATTGTGACATGAGACACCTGCCTACTTCCTATAACGCAGAGATGCAGCTTAATAACATTAATGCAGTGTATGTCTCTTTTCAGTGATCTTGATATCACTGAAAAGACGGAATCCCATACATTTACAGCATAACAATTGATATGTGGGTGCAATATGAAATGATCGTCAAACTCAAATTAACACCTCAGTTCTCCTTCCTGTCCTCCCCTTTCTTCATCCCTTCTCTCGTCTCCTTCCTCTTTCCCCTGTCCTTCTTCCTACTCCCTCTTCCTTCTGTCTTCCCGCCCCTCCTCCTCTCCTCCTCCCCCCTCCCTGCTTACTCCTCTATTCCCCTTTTTAACTGTTTGATGTGTTTGCTTGTTTTTTTTTTGCCTTAAAATTGAAAGAAACCTGGCATTAGTGACATGAACAAAACTGAACGCTATTAAACTTAGCGAATACAGCCAAATGTGGGAAAACACCAGTGCAATCCCGCTTGTGCGTAGGACTTAACGGGCCAGACTCGTGGAAGCCAAAGTACAATGTTGGTCACCAGGTTCAGAGCAGAGGGAAAATGGGATGCTGCTCAGGTGGTTCCGTCTAGGGGAGATAGTCGGGAGCCCTCACCTGCAGCAGCAGTGACTATGACCAATTCTACTGCCCGCCTAAAATTTGTGGAGATAGAGGACATTAAACGTCCTCAGAACAAGCAAGAACAAGGAAAGAGTGCGTGAATTTCTTCCATTTAAAACCTTTACGAAACTGAATATTTCAAAGAGAAAAATTCTATTTTGTCTGTAATTTCGTGACTCCAAGAGATCATCCCTAACCTTTCAGTTTACTGCCTCATCTTGCGGGCAGTGTTAAAACTGCGCACAATGTGTAGGTCACAGTATGTTCAGAGCATGTGAATAATGAAGAATGGAACGGAGTCGATAGGCTTCTCAACACCGTGTCCAAGGGTCCTGCGTCTGATCTCAGACCACCTTCGGCACTATGTGTGCACTGGCTTCCTTACCTAGACCTGATATCTGCTTTGACACCTGTGAGCTGCATCCCTAAACAAGACAGTTCAGGTTCTGTTCTGAACTTTACATAAAGTTGCATTCTTCCCGGTCTGTGTGTGACCCATCCGAGTTAACGTTCAACCTGGCTAGAATGATTTGCGTTGTTGTGACTATCCCATCGTGTTAGTAAGCTCCTTATGTTTCTTGATTATGTTGTTGGGGGAACAGTTTCAGTGTTCTCAGGATTTTAGGTTAATATTTTACCGGGCATTTCACTGCAGAGATTCACCTGCTAATGGAACTGCTGGGTTCACGGCGAACAAGGTATAAGCAATCTTCACACGTTTTCTTAGTGATCAAGACTTCCCATGGAGCCAAGTAGATGACAGTACACTCTTGTAAATGTAATGCCTGATGTTACTCACTTTCTAACATTTACTTTCTGTATGTTTTATTATTTTTTTTATTTTGCCATCTACTGCTGGGCATGCGGCATAAACTTAAGACCAGGTTTCCCACCCCTGCTGCTCAGTCCGTGAGATTCCCTTAAAGGAAACTAACATTATCCATTAGAGATTGCTTCTGTGTTAGGGGTGGAGGTATGTGTCCACTTGTACTTTAGATGTAGGACCCGATCTGGTACAGACCCACGGGTGCCTGCTGCCTCAGTCTCTGTGACTTCATAGGTGTACCCGTCATGTTGATTTAGACGGCCTTGTTTTCTTGGTGTCCTCTGTCTCCTCTGGCTCTTCTGCTCTTCTGCGTCCTCTTCTGCAGGATCCCCTAAGCCCTCCCAGGAGGAGCACAACTTGATGGACACATCAGCTGAGTGTTCCAAGGTCTCTCACTCTCTGCATGATGTCTGGCTGTGGGTTCAGAGGAAGCTTCTCTGGTGATGGCTGAGCAAGGCACCGCTTTGAGACCCTGGACAGACTGCCACTTCCTCATTTTTGCCCACTTGCCGAGTGTGCTTATTGACATGTGATGCCTTTTCTCATTCCTTTCCTTCCCCTCTTTCTCCCCCACCCCCAACAACTCTGCGTTATCAAGTGCCTCACCAATGTGTTATACTTAGTGTAGGTACTCTCTTGAAAGCTATGAGCTGCTTTCTAGTGACTTGAGGGCTGTAAGAACCTCTCTGGACATCTATCTGTTCTTTGTCGTTTACAGTATCATTGCAACGGCTAGAGAAACGGTCATGGCCAATGGCATCACTGCTCACATAACCGCCCATACCAGAACCTGCAAATCCTACTGCATCTCTTATGCTCCATTAGACTTCCTACCAAGAGGTGATGAAATTCCACCGAGAACACCCTTGAATGGAAAATTGGTTCTCTCTCCCCTACACTCTGCCCTTAGAGCTTCTGCCTCGTTTCTGCGCTTAGCTCAGACGAACTGCGAGACCATGGACATTTCCCTACAACAATGCATAAAAGTTTTCTTGGTGTGTTCACTGAAAAGTCCTATTTTGAATCTTAGGGTTGTGAGTGCTTAGGTTTCCCAGGAGATTCCGTGAGGGTTCTCTATTGCCATCTGAAAGTAACACGGTTCCTTCAGAGTAGTTGTTTTGGCGTGAATGTAAGGGCATTTTGCTCATAGCTCTTCATTTCTCACCACAGTCTAAGCTAGAATATTAATTTGAAAAAGTCTGAGTATTTGAAAAAGTTGGGCTACTTTGTCACTCCATGGGGTTCATGATATTTCTTTGGAAAAAAATCTTACACAGTATATCCACATGCACAAATTCATACAACCCTGTGGAGGGTTTTCTTAGTATTGAGTGTGTAAAGCAACTTATGAAAGTTGATCCCTTCCAAAGGAGGAATATGATACAGGTTGCCATTTATTTAGATTGTCTTTAGAATTATTTGTATAATAAATTTAATCTGTGCATGTTTTTTATCTGTCTGACCTCACACATTGTCTACCTGGGAATATACTATAACAGAACCCTGGTCGCCTGTATTCTTACCACTTTGCATATGATGACTTGCAAAAACTCTTAGTGTTGCTCAAAGAAAGGCTTTCACATACAGCTGATCCTAACCTGTCTGGTCTGCTCAGCTCATCCATTTACAGGCACTTGGGGGTTTTCTTTGGCAATGACTTTTAAACAATGAAAGGTTTGTGTCTACCCCTGTTATATTTTTTCTTTTGTCTTAAGGCAACTGATTAAATCCCCCCAGAAAATGGTGAATATGGGCTGACAGTGTGCATTTACAACATGCTCTTGGTCTCCAGGAGTCCTTGGTGCCTCCAGAGATTCCTCCATCATGATCTTGACCCCACCCCTTGCTCATATATCCCCTCCTCCCTCTCGTCGACTGGATTCCCTGAGCTGGGCCTGGTTCTCTCTGTGTCTGGTTCCATCGATTACTGGATGAAGGCTCTGTGATGACAAATCTGATTATGGGGGAGGGGGGATGGCAGGAGAGGTGGAAGGGAAAATTGGTCAGAACATAAATTGAAATTTGAAAGAATAAATAAATTTAAAAAAGAAAGAAACAGTTCTTTACACTAATAAAATAGTCTGAGAAAAAAAGATGTCCTTTGTGCATTTTAACTTTGGGTGTGGGTTTTCCACATTTTCTAATACACGTTTCCTGCACAGTTATTCATCTAGTTTGCTCAGAATCACTCTTTGGAATTTCTGAGTAGCTGTCTACATTAATCAAATTCTTTTTAATTAACCTATTAAGAGTCTTTTTAAAGTCCTTGGTGTGTTCTGCAATACACTGTGTTAATCTACTTCCCAATATTAAATTGGCTTTGTTTTCCTTAACTAATACAACCTGATCATTTCACTTTACTTTTTTGTGCTATGGATATCTTAGCTGTTTGCACCCACATTCATAAATTAACCTATATATACATAAAATATGTGTTATATACAAGAATAGATTTAGCTTGTATATATATATGTATTATATACATGTTATGCATTCTACACACACATATATAGTATTATAGTATATACTATATAATATATATAGTATTATAATCTTGCCTTGACAGATTTCAATATTAAGGTTATTTTTGCTTAATATTATGTGTTGGGGTCAGTTACTCTTCTTTGATAGAGCTTGTATAACATTGGTATTACAGCTCCCCAACTACTTTGTAGTGTCATTTGGTCCTAATCTGAAGGTTCAGGGTTGCCTAAATTTGACAGGAACCCTCTGGGAAAAACCCAGATCCTTGTATACTTTTGGCTTCTTCAGATTCATTCCTTTTCTTTTAGTGCAGCAATACATTTAAGGAAATTTTTCTAAAGTATGCTTTTGGCAGCCTGTGGGTTATTTAAATCAGCGAGTCTTCTATATTGCCAGAAATGGATACCCGAGTAACTGTGTTCACCTGATATTGTCTGACCTGTTTGTTCTGTGCAAGGGCACATCTACATAAGTCTATCAGTTTTGGGGGGCATAGAGTAGAGGCTAAGGCAGTATTTATTGAACTAATGAGCGGCTATAACTAAACACATTGTTGTTGTCTTTTTATGTAATTCCACTTACACGCTCATCACCCCCTGAAGAAGTATCAGCTCTGACAGATATGAGGTTCTTCATATCTGTTGATGTGTCTTGTCGTCCCCAGGGTCTAGCATGCAAGCACACTGCATGAATGAGTGGATAAGAGCATGGATAAATCTATCTTTATTGTTAATATGAATATACGTAGGTTAAATTCTACCCAGATGCCTTTTCATCAGCTACCAAATCAGTAATTAATGCAATGCAGGGGGACTGGGATGTAAATTATTCAATGCTGCAGCAGAGTAAATTTACTGTCCTTTAATTGGGTGACTGTCCCATTTCATAGAGTTGCTTATGTAAATCTCAGATAATTAAAAGCCCCCCCTGTCGGTCACCCCATTAGACCTATCATGCTCCTTTTGTGTCTGACACCAAGCAGCAAACACGTGGCAACAGATGTGGAACTCACACACCCTCTCTGAACAGGCATGCTCCTCAACATGTTCTCGACTTCACCCATTGGATTGCAAAACAGGGGACCAGGTCTGTGCTGGATCACCCAGCCACATCTATGACCTTAACCAAAAGCTATCTGCAAATAGTAACCAGAGACAGGTGAGCTGTTTGATTCACCATTGTTTGAAGTAATGGCTTCCTCGGTTCTTCACTAAGAATAAAGATGTCAAGTCTTAATGCCAATGCATAAGCATCTCTCTGAAGGGAAGAGCATTTATGAGTAACAGTTGCCGGAGTCAAGTCTTCAGGAGTATGTAGACCAGGCCAGTGACTAAACTGACAGAGCTCAACCTGTGACTTGCACACAGGCACATGGTGCTGGGGAGGGAAACCAGGGTCTCTTGAATGTGAAGCACATGTTCTACCATTAAGCTAATACATCTTCATCCCCTTAAAGGCTCTTTTAAAGTTTGAAAACACCAAATTGTTTCCCAACCAAACACACAAAGAATAATCAAGACTTAGAGGAAATCCTAAACCCTAAGAAGGAAAGAGTTGAAGGATGAAGAATTCAAGAATCATTTTCCTCTACATAACAACACCACCAGCTCAACAACTGTTGCAGGTGGGTTTCTTGTCCCACCAGAGTCCAACTGACCTTGAGCCCCAAATAAACACGCAGACACTATTATAATTATAAAACTGCTGCCCAATAGCTAGGGCTTCTTATTGGCTGTCTCTGTCTTAATTATTAACCCATTTCTACCAATCTATGTATTGCCACAAAGCCATGGCTTACCCAGTAATGCCCCAGCATGTTGTTAGTCCAGCAGCATGGTGACTCTTTGGCGGGCTCTCTCTGCCTACCTTTCCCAGAATTCTCCACACCCTAGTCCCACCTATCTTCCTGCCTTATTGGCCAGACAGTGTTTTATTAATCAACCTATAAGAGAAACAAGTATACAGAAGGACATTCAGCCATCGACAAACAACTCCAGTGGGGCGTGGTGGCATGTCCCTGTAATCGCAGCATTTGAGTGGTAGGGGCGGGACTATCAGGAGTCCAAGGACAACTTTGATTGATTACATAGTAAGTTCAAAACTAGTCTGGGTTACACGAGCCAACACTCTCCTGTGTGTGTGTGTGTGTGTGTGTGTGTGTGTGTGTGTGTGTGTGTTACAAGAGAGAGATACAAATTGGTAAATTATTTCCTGTATGAAGTTGTTTAATTCATGGTGAATGTGTGTGTGTGAAGTCAGATGCCTCTATCTGTTGTTAGGTTTGCTACATACTCTGTCACTGGGCTGGGTTGAAAACCCACAGAAGAGTTCAGTTCTGGGGAAAACAACATGGCTTCACAGAAATTAATTTTTTTATCTCTTACATCATGTGCAATATTCATTCTACGATGCAAATAAAAGATCCTACTCCAAAGTAACACACACCTTTAATAACTGCAATGCAGTGAATTTAGCCACTCAAAACTATTTAAAGTAAACCGAATTTGCTCATTAATCATCATTACACTTTCAAGGAGAACAAGCAAACAACCTTCCAGACGTTTCTCAGGTCAAACTTCAAATCATCCCTACAGCTTTCAAACACTGAATTTTAAAAGGTGGCTTACAAATGTATGCACACACTGTAGCCAGTTAATTAAAGCATACTTTAATTACACCCTTATTCATTTATCATGTTAGCATTACCAAAGTAAATGTGACTACTCATCTACTCCTATACAGCTCGGAGGGAATCCATCTCAGGAAGGAGCCGTAGCCATTTATACGACAGGAGCTAGAAAAAGGCAAGCAGAGTGTAACCCTAGCAGGAACCTTTGTAAGAAGAAGGGAGGAAGAGGAGGAGGAGGAGGAGGAGGAGGAGGAGGAGGAGGAGGAAGGGGAGGAGGAGGAGGAAGGGGAAGAGGAGGAAGGGGAGGAGGAGGAGAAAGGGGAGGGGAGGAGGAGGACCTTTTTCCCCAGTGAATATGCAGGGATGAGGACCCTGTGACAGGCTAACAGCAGAAGTGGCAGAGTTCAGTCTACACTGCAAGCTTGGTCCTTGCATCACACATACCTACTGATGCACTTAGTCCTTGCAATCACACATATCTACTGATGCACTTAGGACTGGATTTCTGTCTTTGGATCTCGACAGTATCCCTGAGTGTGGCTTCCTACGGCCCCCCTGAAAACGGTGTGACTTTCCACAGGGGTCTTGACGTTTTCCAGTTCAGATGATCTTTACCGTAGGCAACCCAAGAGTGGCCTTCGTAGACCCTCTTTCAGCATGCTTAATGTGTTCTGAATTCAGAATAAAAGAAACGTTTCTTTGGCAGCCGTTATGCAGACAATCTGACCTGTTCTTCCATACTTGTCTTAAAATGGGTAAAAAAAAAATGCAAGTTGCAATCTTGGAGGATCACTGGCTGCCAGATCCAATGTCGCTCTTCCAGGACCCATTATTAATGGCAAATACTTTCTCTTTTCTCATCATCTGACTCTTGCAAACCTCTCCACTTTTATCAGTGTCTACGGCAGTCCCCATTTCCCTGATGTGCCCCAGCTCTCTTGGAACTCATATGTCAGGAGATAGAGATATGATCCAGGAATTTTAAATCTCAGACTGCAATTCAAAACTCATTCTTTTCCTTTTTTTTTTTTTTTCTTTTTCCTGTCTTGTCTCAAGAACAGGACAAGGTAACCGATTAGGGAGGACAGGGCTCTTAGAACCCATTCCAACTACTCAAAAATCATCAGGCCAGCCAGAGGGCCTTGGCTGCAAACCTCTGACCCTCACCAAGCTTTGTGCCCTCCTCTGTGCCCCCTGCGTGTAAACTTTATCTCAGTATACAGAGAGACGGACCCACTCGGAAACCTGAGCAGAAAAATGGTGCTTTCAAATACAGCTTTTGTTTTGTTTTGTTTTGTTTTGTTTTGTTTTGCTTTTGCCATGTGTATCTAGCATGCGTGCCACGTGAATGTGCATGTAGGTTCCTTTCCTAGTCTAGGAGAGGCTCCCAGACCTCATGGAGCTGGCATTGTGGATGGTTGCGAGCCACCTGCTGTGGGTGCTGGGAACCAGGAACCAAACTCAGGTCTTCTGAAAGAGCAGCAAGGATTCTTAGCCACCGAGTCATCGCTCCAGCCTTATACGCTCAGGGCTTCACTGCAAGATGAAAGCATCGGACGCGAAGGTGATGCCGTCAACCCTCACGTTCGGAATCACTTTTCTTTACCCTAAACATGATTACACGGATACATGGTCAAATCAGAAAGACGCAGTTAGGCTTCCCCGATGGCTAGCACTTTCGTGAGCGTCTGTAGCCAACCAGGTACTCTTGAGCACAGTTTTAACTCAGTAAACATTTTAGGAATTAGTCAAAGTGAGACCACATCCAGTACATAGAGTGCTAAGCAGGGGTTCTGCTCACAAGGTAAAGGCCTGTGAGAACTTGATTCCTGCTAGGATGCAAGACTGTTTTCTTTTAAACCTTATTTTTCTCGTGTTTCCAAAGTTTTGTGCAGTGCCACCCCCACCCCAAACCCCCAGCCCGCCAAAACAAATGTAATCTAGAAGAATTTGGCAAAGCAGGAGTTTTGACTACCAACTACTGATGCCAGTAGGAGAAAAAAAGTTAAAATTAAAACTAAAACCTCTAAAAAAATAAAACCTCACTGCGGAAAAACAAGTAACCCTATGAAACACCTGACATCTTTAAAAAGAAAAAGGAGATGAAGAAAAACAAATTTTACTACAAAATAAAAATGCCTACATGCAATTTGTAGCTCAAGTAAAATATTTTAAGTCTTCTTCCTGGAGACTATCTAATGATGAGATTTCCAGGCCTAAATTAACAGAACCGGTTCTCCTTGATACAGAAACAGGCTCCTATTGATCAAAATCTGTAGAGGGCAAACTAAGCAGTCTTGTCTGCCCATCTGTATGTGTTTTGCCAGCTCAGAATATCCCTAAAGAGGAACAGAACCGCTGGGAATCAATACTGTCCAATCCAATTCCCTTTCACGGCTATCAAGGAGAGCTTGGTAATTAAGAAGCAATTCCATTAAAATGTCTGGCACCTATACTACAATCAACAGGGACTCGAATGATTCCCATTCATGAAATACTATTTGTGGGTTCGGCTTATACACCACATTTATGCAAATGCCACATTGTCACCAAGCAAACAGCAACTTCCTCTTTCTGCCCCGTGAGCAACAAACGGTGTATGTTGAGAGAAACAGCAGATAGTGTGTGAGGCTTGACGGCTTTGTTTTTGGTTTGTGTTTGTTTGTTTGTTTATTTTTTATTAGATGACCACCCTAGGATTGGAAGCTTGGGACATTATGCACTTTTTGCGATTTAAACTGTTGCCGTCAAATAATTTAAAGATAATATCAGTTGGGTCATATTCCTACGAGAGATTTCTGCATAGAAGGGGTAAGTAATGTGTAGATACCTGAAATATGTTGAAACAAGGTAAATAGTAGCACAGTTATAACAATTCAGTCCAAATACTGAGTATGCGATCCTTTTATACCTGGTATTTCGTCTGCCTCACCCAAACAAAAACACAGGAAATTAACTTGTTCTTTCAAAACTGTCCCAAAGCACTGAGATTCTTTTGACATCTCCAAGTACAACTAAACACACACAATAAAGACAAAGGACAATATTAACAGAACAGCATAACTTTGCTACAACACCAAGATCAACACATGTATCATAAGTTTAAATCTTGAGCCCCTATTTAACCATCAATTCTTAAAAATACATTTAGTGATTTTCCTGTAGTAATTCCACTGACTTGGTTGTATCTGTCCCACAATGCACTGGCTTCCAGTTTATTTTTTTATTTTTCTGAATTAGAAACAATTTGGCTTTACATATAAATCTCAGGGAGGGTGAGGCCCTTCATGGGAGATCTCCAAAATTTGTCATATCATCTAGGGAAGGGCCTAGGCCATCCCCAATGTGTCCAGGCTGAGAGAGAATCCCTCCATGTGGAATGGGCTCCAAAGTCCATTCAGATGCCAGGGATAAATACTGACCTAGTACCCAAGGCCGCAAAGATTGCAGAGGCCTCCTCACTGTCACCCACATTCAGGGGGTCTGGATCAGTCCCATGCTGGCCTCTCAGCCATCAGTCTGGGGTCCAAGATCTCTCCCTTGTTCAGGTCAGCTGTTTCTGTGGGTTTCACCAGTCTGGTCATGACCCCTTTGCTCATCACTCCTCCCTCTCTGTAACTGGTTTCCAGTAGTTCAGTTCAGTGTTTAGCTGTGTGTGTCTGCCTCTGCTTCCATCAGCTACTGGATGAAGGCTCGAGGATGGCTACAAGGTAATCGTCAATCTCATTATCGGGGAGGATATTTAAGGCAGCCTCTCCACTATTGCTTAGATTGCCAGTTGATGTCATCCTTGTAGATCTCTGGAAATCTCATTAGTGCCAGATCTCTCCTCAAACCTATAATGGCTCCCTCCATTATGGTATCTTTCATCCTGCTCCCCTCTATCCTTCCCCTGACTCAACTATCCTCCTCCCCCATGTCCTCCTCTCCCCTCCTCTTCTCCCCCTCACTTTACTCCAGTTCCCTGTCCCCTCCCTCCATGCTCCCAGTCCACTCAGAAGATCCTGTTCCATTCCCCTTCTCTGGTGTACTGTGCATATCTCTCTTAGGGTCCTCCCTGTTTCCCAGACTCTCTGGTGATGATATTGTAAGCTGGTACTCCCCTGCCTCATGTCTAAAATCCATATATGAGTAAGTACATACCATACTACTCACAAGGGAATCTTGAAATTTGCAGGCAAATTGATGGCACTAGAAGAAACCATCCTGAGTGCGGTAATGCAGTCACAAAAAGACTTCCTGTTTCCAATATAAAGGCAATGAATGAAAAGCGCTGTTATCTAACCATGAACCATTCCTTTAAAATCTGAACTGAGGGCTGGAGAGATATCTCAGTGAGTAAAAAACGCTTGCGCACAAGTGTGGGGAACTGAGTTCAAATCCCCAGAACCCACTTGACTTGTACCATTAGCTATGAGCTAGGGTGACCCCAGTGCTTTGGCAGAGAGGTGGGTGGTGGAAGAAAGAGAATCCCTGAAGATCCCAAACCTGGTGAACCAATATACACCGTGTAGAAGGCGAGGTTCAATACCCAAGATTGTCCTCCGGCCTCCCAGCATGACCTGTGACATCTGCATCTCCATACACAAAAACACAAATTCATGCGCTCAAAGACATACACGCTAAAATAAAGAAAACCCTAAACTAACAGTTAAAATAGTCAGTTGTTATAATCACATCTTTACAAGCTCCAATTTTTAATGAACTTTTATTTAAATTAAGTGGGAGGAAAAAAGGGAGGGGACCTGGGATTGGAATGAAAAAAAATAATTAAAAAATATCTTATCTTACATACCAACCCCAATTCTCTCTCCCTCTAATCCTGTCATTCCCCTTACCTTCCCCCAATCCCACCCCTCAGCCCCTCCTGTGGGAGGATGAGGCCTTTCACGGGGGTTCATCAAAGTCTGTCACATCATGTGGAGCAGGACCTAGGCCATCCCCTCTGTATCTAGGCTGAAAGAGTATCACTCCATGGGGAATGGGCTCCCAAAGTCCATTCATGCACTAGGGACAAATACTGATCCACTACCAGAGGCCCCACAGATTAGCCAGACCTCCAAAATAACATCCTCATTCAGGTGGTCTGGAACAATCCTATGCTGGTTTCCCAACTATCAGTCTGGGGTCCATGAGTTCCTCCTTGTTCAGGTCAGCTGTTTCTGTGGGTTTCCCCAGCCTGGTCTTGACCCCTTTGCTCATCACTCCTCCCTCTCTGAAACTGGATTCCAGGAGTTCATCTCAGTGCTTAGCTGTGGGTGTCTGCTTCTGCTTCCATCAGCTACTAGATGAAGGCTCTATGATGGCATTTAAGGTAGTCATCAATCTCATTATAGGGGAAGGGCATTTAAGGGCCTCTCCACTGTCACTTAGATTCTTAGTTGGGGTCAACCCTTCGGATGCCTGGAGATTTCCCTAGTGACAGATTTCTCGTTAAGCCCACAATGGCTCCCTCCATCAAGGTATCTCTTTCCTTGCTCTCCTCTGTTTTTCCCCCAACTCAACCTTCCTGACATCCTCATGTCCCCCCCCCCCCGCCCCGTACCCTTCTCCCCTCCTCTTTCTCCTACCTCTTTCACACATCTGTTAATTGATGGAAAAGTCAAATACATGGCCCACACAGTGGACAGTCCATCAGAGTTTAGTAGCTGCTTCGGACCTTACCAGCCTGAAAATACTAGTTTATGGTTCTCACAAATAGTGGAGACACCCATTTCCCCAAGATTCTTTGTTGTCTTGGGCTTATGTTGTAACTTCGTGCCAAATCACTGTACTTTAAAGGGAAATGACTCTGCCTAGTAAATATAACCAAAACCAGTCCTCTTGGAAGACCAAAGGAGAGAAGAGAAGGACCAGTTCTAATCTGGGAAACAGGAAGGCTTCCATCATTCTCCCTGCACAGCTATTTTCTTCAAGATCATTCTGTGTCATTCAGCCCTTTGCTTTGCTAGCATAGAGGTTGATAGAGTATTGGGGGTGTTCAAGAGTATTCCCTGATGATAACAAAATGCCAGAAATAAAAACAAATGCAAACTAGATAACTAGTTATTGAAACCCAAGTGTTAATATATGACTGCACCTAATATTCACAAGGCCAGAGCTCCCGGTGAGAACATTACACACCGCATACCTACTCATAGTCAGGATAACTGCAAACCTGATGCAAACAAGTCTCTCTGTCCATTAAAAATAAACAGAAATAAGTAACGATTTAGATTGCGAACAGAAAATGAAAACTCCGCTAAGTCAGCAGATGTCCAGCCACATGGAGACAGAGCATCACACATGATCAGGCTTTAGTGTTGTAATCGATGCAATATAAAAACATTGACCTAACACATATCCAACATTATGACTAATCAGTATGTGGTGTGGTAATTAGAGTTAAATGCAAAGCCATTCACATAAATGACTACAATTAATGTTACCTTTACACAGCAAAAATCAAATTTTCACATTACTACATTTTTTTTCATTGAATGACTCCCAAATCAATGTCTGTTCTCTCACATTACAACTCTGATATTCAGACCCCACAATGGTTCGTTGGTGACTCGGAGTGAGGCAAGTTCTATGCATACTACATGCTCTACCTCCAGACCCTCATTGACAGACGCCAAGGAAGGAACAAATATAACACATTAGATCCTCATAAGGTCTGCTGGCCAGAGAGCCAGAGCCAGAAGAAACCTTGGACAAGCTGTCCAGGGTCTCAGTTGTACAGTGGGAAGGCAAACCCCCGCCTCCTTTTCTGTAGGCTTCTCTAAATAATCTGATAAAATTACCTTTAACAATTCCTTCCAAATAGGTCAAAAAAGGAGACTCCAAAAGGGGGAAGAATGGCTAAAAAGGAAAGTGTGATTATCTGTAAGACATGCTTTTCTATATCAATTTTAAAAGTTTCATTGTTAACAACATAGGTTAACTACAAACTGCCTTAGACAAAAACAAGCAAACAACAACAACAACAACAACAAAACCAAATTGTTGTCCTCCAGGGGAATGTTTGATCCGGTTTACACATATTCAATCGGAAAATATTGAGGAGACTGCTCACTGAGAACCAAATGTTAAAGCATCCCTGCTCCTCTTGTCCCTAAGGTCAGAGCTCCCGGTAAGAATGGCCCACACTCCATGGTGATTCATATTTAAGGTGACTGTAAACCTGATTTTTCTGATTCAAATGAATGTCTCTGTTCATCAGAAATAAACAAAAATAAGTCATGTTTTATGTTGCAAACAGAAAACATGGGGTCTGGGGGACCGCCGCATATTCTGGTTCACATATCTACACGTGGGATTTGGGGAAGGAGGAATCAGGACCAAGGTGCTCACACCACCTGTCATGGTTTGGATGAAGAGGTCTTTCTCACTCTGGGGTCTCTAAACTTCTACTAGCATCTATACTAGTGAGACTGAGACTAGATTAGCCCCTCATCTTCACTCTCCCTCCCAGGCAGCAGAGCATGAAGTTGCCGTGCCTTCTCTGGTCTCTTGGGGAAGAAACCAGTCTGAGCAGCTCTGGCTCTGAAGGGAGCTCAAGCAGCAGGCAGTAGAGACATTCCCCAAGCCTTTGGACAGACAGCAGGCTCACCATATAGACTGTACTGATGGCTAGGCTCTCCCTGGCTAATTAACACTCGGCAACATTTAATTCTGTGTAAATACCAGCAGAGACAATGAAGAATAAAGCTAGATGTAAATTATATGCTCATTGAAATGTGAAAATTAGGCCATAAGGAAAAAAAAATCTTGGCTGAATTCGAAGTCTCCTGTGCCGGCAAGAGACAGCACCACAAGTCCACAGATCATCTAAAAGCCTTTTCATTGTCTCGAGAAAAAGAATATCCCTATGGCACATGGTTTGTTTCTGACTTCTGGTAGAATTAGAACAGTTGGAAATGAAATAAGTCAAATGAAATAAATAAAACAAAGACACTCAGAAAACCAAGGCAGTCTCCTAAATATTCACATTTAAAAAAAAAAAGAAAACGTCAGAGACTTTGGAAGTCAGATTTGCTATTGGCCATGCTAATTTACAAGCTGTCCATAAAAACATGAACGTTAAGCTCAATTACTTTCATGTGGCTGGATTTTTGCCAATTCAGGGGGGTTGTAGCTCCTTTGCAGCAGGAGAAAGTGTCTCTGGTCGCACTTGGGTTACTACTGCTCAGCTGGGCCGTGGGTCTGCAGCACACATTCGATGATGTTGTTCCAAACCATGGCGTTTTTCCTTCAGGTTCTGCACCTCTATGAATTCAGCAGGCTCACTGTATAGGCTGTACCGATGGCTATGCTCTCCCTGGCTAATTAACACTCCACAACATTTAATTCTGCGTAAATACCAGTAGGGAGAATGAAGAATAAAACTAGATGTAAATTTTATGCTCATTGCAATGTGAAAATCAGGCCATAAAGGAAAAAAAAATCTTGGCTGAATTCGAAGTCTCCTGTGCCGGCAAGAGGCTTGAAAAAAAATGTTAAATTATTTTTTCACCAATTCAACAGAGGTTAAAAAAGAATCTATATTAAACCAGACTAAACAAAAAACAAGTCAATGAGGCTGCTGCACGTGAGGCTCTGTACAGATGAAGGACCTGTCAAAACATTTCAGGATGTCACGAATTCTGTTAGAAATCCACAGAATCTTAGACAAAAGCAAAACCTTCCTGGTATGAACTCGTTTTTCTGTAAAATTGAGTCCTAAGCTCTCATTATCATAAGAACATTGGTCTTCTCAATTTCCAGAACCATATCTAGGATGTTAATTTGTAGAGAACAGGCATCTGCTAGTGCCTCATCCCAAGGTGCCTACTTGATTACAGTGTTTGAACAAGATGCCCTAGAAGGATGAAATTGTACACAAAAACAATCAACCCTGTACAAGATGGCTTTTCAGAATCATTTTTAGACATGCATAAATCAGAAATGCATTTGTGTTAGCTAATCACTACTAATGAGACTTGAGCAGTGAATTCAAACTTCAATATTTAGCTAAAATTTTGGAGAAGGGCATCTGAATTCAATTAATAGCACTGCTTAGAATGTTACGCTATTTTACATTTTGAGTACAAACGCCCAGGGCTGATAGAGTATTATGGCATATTAACCTTAAACTAGAACAAAACTAAAATACAAAGTCACACAAATACCATCTTTTCTGATGCCAAAAAAATGCAAAAGAGAAATGCATTTTGCCATTTGAAGATAAGATAGTTATCAGTTTCAACATTACTAGGTTGGTTTTTTTTTAAATAGCAGAAAAATAGGAACTGCAACTACCTCCTATCAATCTTTACTATTCTTTATTCATTCTGTTTAATTAATTATTGACAATGTCGTATGTATATAGTAAACTCTGGTCATACTTTCCTTGTCCTTTTCCTATCAGGAGGGTCCAACCTCCCTCCCTCCACCAGGTCCCCACTCCCTCCAACAGCAGGTGAGTTTGAATGTTATGCTAGGAAAAATAAATAACCATGAGAAACAGTCAGAAATAAAATAGCTTAAGCGTAGCTTCTGCACTGAAAGTCTAAATCTGTTCCCACGAGTGTTTGGCCTTTGGGTAGGCAAGAAGGAAGATGGTTTCCGCTGAGGCCTTCCCGTGGAGGCTGGCAGAGCCCACCACTGTGACCTCACAGGCCATGGTCAGGTGTTCGTCAAGCACGGTGACATTTGATAATTTGACAGTTTGAATGCTTTAAGATTGACATGCCTCCTTATTCTGAAACTGGTACATATTTGTCCTAAAGAATGAAAGAAAGTAGCTAGGATCCTGGAATGCAGTTGGTAAAAAAAAATACTCTCTACTCATTCAAATCCTAGCCCATAAAAATGAGAATCGCAGGGGTCTCTATGCAACACAAAACATATAAAGACGCTTTATCTAAAAATAATCAGGTCTCACAATAATTCTTTTTTTTGTTTTGTTTTGGTGTTTCGAGACAGGGTTTCTCTGTGGCTTTGGAGGCTGTCCTGGAACTGGCTCTTAAGACCAGGCTGGTCTCAAACTTACAGAGATCCACCTGCCTCTGCCTCCCGAGTGCTGGGATTAAAGGCGTGCGCCACCAACACCCGGCCCACAATAATTTTTTAAAAAGTCAACCACTGTGAGTTTTTCCCACAAACATCAGCATTCTACCGAGATGAATAGACAAGATTTTTAAATAAGTCTCAAATCAAATCATAGAAGCTCCCATGCCATACTCCACTGGGGAGAGAACAAAGTAGCAGTCCATCAGAAACGACCATAAAAGCTGACTAAAGGGGTGATTGTCCACCCATCCAAAAAGGCTCTTGAATCTCAGCTCCAACCAAGTCCCGCCTGTGTCTTAGGGAGCAAGTATGCAGACCCACCACTCTGCTGCCGAACACACCATCTGACTGATGGAAACCAGGAAGCTTCCAGAGATGGTGAGTAGCCACATTTGGGGAACAAAAGGTATGGCTATGGGGAGCAGGAGCAAAACTTACTCACTAAGCTGGGGCTCCCCTTGGGTGTTTCGTAAACCCAGGGTTTGTACTTCATCTGTACTTTCTATAAGTCAATAAAATATAATGTGTAATACCTTTCCTCAAAGAGAAATCTCAAAGTTTAATAATCCATTTTTTTAGTGGAAGCCACATAATAATGAACAATGTCATTTAGGCATTAGGAACACACACACACACACACACACACACACACACACAAAGCGCATTGTCTCTGGAACATGAATCTATTTGAACTTTCACATGGGTCCAGCCTATAGAGAGATGTTTACAGTGTAAACGCTGCATCAATGGAGTCATGGTCCACAGAGTGGACAGAGTAAAAAAAATGCGGAAAAATGTGATTAAGGTGTCCACACTTAGGAGGTTCCACGAGGACAGGAATCATGTATGCAGGCTTTGTCATGGAAGCCTGACGTCCATTTCTCACAGACTTGCATGGTGGCCCACAAAGAATTAACAGTGTCTTTTTAGGGGAGAGAGAGAGAGAGAGAGAGAGAGAGAGAGAGAGAGAGAGAGAGAGAGAGAGAGAGAGAGAGAGAGAGAGAGAGAGGAAAAAACACCTTTATTTTAAGACATCATTTTGTACTTAAAACATTCACCTGAAAATCTTCTAGACTGCATTCCCTCAACCTAACAGCGAGAAGCAAGGCAAGTAAACATTATGCCCCATCTAAAACTACACACACATATCCTGCAACTTTTAAAGCGCCAGGCGTGACACGTAAAGACGAAACATGTACTTTCCTAGTCTTATAAGAAGAAATTCAGCTTCAGCATAGCTTACATGCTACTGAAGATCTGTGAGAGTAAGGAGGAAGAGTGGCCAGGTGGAAATTGAATTAGGGGAAGGGACCCTCACGGCACTGATTGTAAGACAGCCAGGTGGATGAGGAGAAATAAAATTGCAGCAGTGCTAGGTGAGGCCAAAAGACACAGAAAGAAAACGACTTGCTGGAAGACCGGAACATAACGGTTGCTAAAGCCTTTGCTGTATCCATGGGGTGTCCTTTACTCAGGGGGGCCATCTGTGAGCCTGGTGGTGACGGAATTGGGGACTGAGAGCCAGACCAGGAGACTCACATGGATTTGGGTGTCATGCTGAATGTGTTGGTCATGTGTTGGTCTTTGACTGTAGGCAATTTTTAAAAAATGCCACAGCATTTGGGATGGTCACTCTGGATAAAGGACTTGTCACACAAGCTTATCGTGCAGAATTCAAATTCCCAAACCCACATAAAAGCCACAAAGGAATGGTGGGCACCCACGATCACAGCATTTGGCCGGTAGACACACAGATTGTGCACTGGGAAGCTGGCCATGCTACATTGATGAGCTCCAGGTTCAGCAAGAGACCTCATTCCATAAAACTCAGTGTAGAGCAATGTATGTTAACACGGGACATGGAATTTGGTCCTGCATCCAAACATAGACACACACATACATAAGCATGAACTCATAGGTAAACATACATGCGTACATGCATGCCTATCACACACACACAAGAATTAAAAAATATATAGCAATGGAAGAATTACAAGCATAGGGAAAGCATGCTTATGTGAGTGTTAGAGAGATACTTCAGCATTGTGAAAAAGGATGAGGTTGATGAGCCGTGTAAGGAACAAATACAGTAATACAGTTCCATGTGTGTAAGGAACAAATACAGTAATACAGTTCCATGTGTGTAAGGAACAAATGCAGTTACATGTGTCCACACATGTCCATGTCAGAAGCACATGGTTCCACACAGTAATGTGTGTGTTTGTGTCATCGCTGATTTTTATATTCAACCCATCACCTGTGTGCTAACAAGACAAAACACACAGCATACCTCTTCAAGATTTAAGTCACAACCAAGGACAAGAAGTCACAGCTCCGGCTTCAACGGCTGCATTTACTGTGTCATGGACAATTAAGAGTCTCTATAATGATGATGGTTGCTAGCATCTTACGGGAGACATGTACCAACCTCACAGATTAGAATACGATGGACATGAAAATAAAAATAAGAAGTACTCTGGAGACAGGGCTACACAAAGGCCAGTGGTCTGGGATGTGAGATGATGTCATAAGAGGAGGAAGGGTGAAGGATGGGGTTTGAGGATGGGCTGACTACAGTTATCATGGGGAGGAATGCACAAAAGCTAATGATCTCCCTATGTCATTAGCCTCCAGAAATCACTCTGCTGGCAGACATGGGAGATGGGCTTAGGTGGAAGCTGGTGTTTTGCTGGGATATGGAAGGTTGCTCCAGGAACACTTGATGAGTGACTACTGAGATACTTGAGTGAACACTTGAGATACTGAGGGTTACATGCAGTAGCATCTCGCCTTGCCAGTGAATTTGTGTTGGTGGCCACACCCCCTTTGGGCGTGGCTTCAGGTGCATACATGACCACGAAGGTGGAGAAGTGTGGGGTGGGCTCTCTCTCTATCTCTCTTGGGTTGAAGATCATGTTGGGAGGACAGAAACCGCTTCTTCTGGAGCAGGGACACTGCTGCGGTTCTTTACTCTCATCTGTGTAAGCTGTTCCCCAATAAAACACCCATTTATCATTTATCTTCGGCCTAGTGATCTCATTACTAACCCCACCTTCAGCTACAGGTAAGAAATGGTCCAGATGGAGTTATGGAATGAAAGATAGTTTGGGGGAAAGGCCTAGAGGAATTAGAATTTTGAAAATGAAAGTATTTTCAAGTTCTAGTCAAAACATGATGTGTATAGTATTGTCACTAAGAAAAGCAGGGGACGGATCTCATCTAAAATAACCGATCTTTTTAACCTTCGGATCTCCCCCAACTCTGTAGATACTATTGTCTTTGAGGACCCCAGTCTACTGTAGAATTAGCCGGCTTAGTGTATTTGAATTCAATAAGAACTTCCCACTTTTCAACCAACGGAGCTCACCTACAGAACTTTCCCAGATACACCACCAGACAGAACTTTTCCACTGCCCAAACTGCACATGAATTGGATAAGAAGGAACTGGCCAGAATGAGAACAATGGAGCTGAGATTAAGGGTGTTAGGAACACCAAACAGTCTCTTTAAGAGAGTCACAACCCAAACCTCTTTTTCTTGCACAAATAAAGCCTGTCTGGGGGTCAAAGAATGGAGCTTGCCACTAGCTAACCAATAGAGGTCTGGATGTCTGGGCAGACAAGAGAGGAAGTGACATAGCTGGGTAGTACCAGGATATAAGCGGGGACAAATAGGAAATGGTTCTCTTCTCTGCTGAGACTCTTTGGAGGTGAGGTGTGCTTTGGTCTGCTCCTTCCCTCTGGTCTCTCAGCATTCCACTCTATTGTCTGACTCTGGCCTTTTATTTCCTAGACCAATGAAGAACCGCCTTTACACCTCTCCGTTCCTTTGCTACATCACGAGATGGAAACATGCTCTCCCCAGTATAATGGTGACTCTTCCTATCCGGGGAGTGTTTTTATTGTTATTATTATTATTATTATTATTAAATGTGGACTGTGGAAAGGCATACATATTTGAAGGCATCTGTTGGATAGGTCAATATGCATGATAAGATACATGGAGTTTAGACTCAGTTCATCTGTATAAAATACGTAATAGGCCTAAAGTGTACCGTTCAGTTAAGATTTCCATTTTATAATTGTTAATGAGCATTAATATTGATACCCTACCTACATAAACTCAGTATATTAAAAGTATTTAAAACCTAACATTTTAATCTAAAATTATTATTTTTTAACCAGGATAATGTGAAAGAAAATATAAAAATAGTACACTCTCATGGGACTTAAGACTTTAGTAAATTTTTATTGCAGTTGATTTTTAAGGGGGAGCTTTTGGGCTTTGCCAAAAAAATCCATATCTTCTAGACTTCATTATTTTCTCCAAGCATTTCATAAGTATACGTGCAAAAAAAAACATTTAGTTGTCGTATAACTTTGTTGCCCATTCTAATGTCAAGCACTCGTGACACATTTTTTATTTGCCCAGCTGATTGTGTTATTTTGTAGAAGATGGAAACATTATAGCTTCAGTGATTTCTTCTTCAGTAAACACTGGGTGATATCCGTCTCAGTGCTTTTCAGCACAAAATTACACCGAAGAAAAGCCAGTGTAATAGGTTTGACCTATTATTTTTACCTATTTCTTTCCAATTTCCACAACCGATTGTAGCTCTGAGCTTCCCTAATATGGGGTAATTCATTTCTGACCCTCTACAGTCGACCCTTAAATATGCTGAGGTCATGTACCACATTTGATACCCCCATTTTTTTTAACAGCTTCTCCTTACATGTAGATTATGGTTGTACTTACAGAGTGGTGTGCTCTACATCATAAGATCTGCCAAGAATATGTTTACAAGATTCAAGGGCAATTTGAAATGGAAGGAGAAAAAGAAATAAACTTCAAAGGTGCTGTTTCAGCAGACGCCATTCATTTCGTCTGTTTATTAGCAACAGCCAGATCAAACCTTTGGTCTCATATCACCATCCTGAGGGACGTCACAGACATACATAGTGCAGTAACAATATCTGTCTTATACAGCATGTAATTGTGTACTTTGTCACACCCAGCTCTTCCTATTGCTCATTAAAAAGGTGAACGGCGCTGAACATATTCCAACATAAGAAACCCTATCATTGAGGTTTCATGCTGAACTCAGAAACTGCCATTTACATACAAATCCATTTGTGTTCTATTAAAACCAATAACAACTTAAAGATTTTTGCCATTCTGAAATTAATATCAAATAACCCAACTAGTACAAAAGGAAAACTAGTAAAGAAATGTTAGCACAATTCCCAATGGAAATTAAGGGTAACTCCTCCCCCCATATTCTATGATTTTTGAAGGAAAAGTTTGTGAGAATTACTACGTTTAATATCTCATGATTACTCAAAATTAGCCTATATTTCATTTGCATCCTAAGAGGCTTTCTTGTTTATTTTTCCTTCCTTTGTTTTTGTTGAGAGATTTAAAATGTTTTATTGTTTATCCTTAAATTATCATCCTTTTTTTCCCTAACTGAAAGTATTTTCATTAAATTCAAAGTTAACCAATCTCCTAATCTAATTGAGTGTTGGGATTCATATTTGGGCTTTGTTTTTCTTACAAAACCATTGATTTTACCTAGGGTTTCATATTTTGCCTATTTTTTATTGCTTATAGTACTCTCAAAATTAGTTACTCCTGCTTGTACCCCTTGTTATATCAGCCCTTTTGTGCCCCTTTCCAAAGACCTTACTTACACGTGATGCCAGAGAAATGTCTTCATGGGATTCTCCTTGTCCTCCAACTGTAGTGGGTAATGAAATGCAATATTTGCTTGAGGTTTTTGTACCCTTTTGCTGTTGTGTGTGTTCAAGTAATTTCCTAAATATAGGCACATTTGCAAAAACAAATTCACGCTGACCTCTGGGCTGATAATTCATAGAAAATAACAAATGTTGGATGCAAATCATTTTCTTTTTCAGGTCTAGAAGTTCATTTTCTATGACATTCTAGACTACACTGGGATGAAAATCACCTGGGGGTAAGGTGTATCTCTTTTATATAGAATATAAATAATTGCATAATATATAAATAAATAATAATTTATACTATACTATATAAAATATTATATATTATATAAATAAAATATATATTTTATTTCTTTTAAGTAATGCTTTAACTTCCATTTAATCTTGCTGCCCACAAATTTTAAGTCAACATCAGTACCTTGATCAGCCCTCTGCATTTTCAATGAAATGTATGGTATGTTAGCACTACAAATACACTTTTATTGTATATTTGTTTTCATCATTTTTCTCATTTATTAATCCTAGAATTCCAAGTTGAACCTGGAACATTATGGATAGAGCTCTCTTGTACTCCACTGGTGTTTCTAGTCTTTTGTGATAGTGTGCTAAGTACTTGCAGATAGGCATTTTAACGTTTTGCTTCCAAATATGCTGTTATAATTCACATATCAAAATGTTTTTATAAACTTGGATCCTCGTCTTCATTATCTAAATTATCACCTTTGCGGGTGTGTTCCTGTTTATGGGCATGTTATATTTCTCTAAAGGTATCAGTTATGGAATTTTTAGTTTCCGAACTGTGAATCACTTGCTTCCTTTACAGTTAAGAGTTTCAATAATTATACATGTCTTTCTAAGACCTTTCCTTAGCTACCTCACACTTCTTCACTTAAAACAAAGGCAGGCGCTGAGAGCCTGCCCCTCTGCAGCAGGAGAAGTCTGCATGATGCCAAAGGCTCCACACCGCCAATGCACGATAAGTGCTAACCTGCGCCGCAAACTCTGCCATTGAGTTCCGAAGCTCTCCCCTCTAGTTCCCCCAAAACGTATTTAACATTTTAAGTCTTGTTTGAGATTTGGCTGTTGGTTGGGTGGCTTTTTAACAACCAACATTTATTTTTTTTAACTTATGTTTTTTCTTATGCTGGAGGCTAGATGTCTGAGGTCAGAGCCAGAATGACAGAACTCTTGGAGAAGGCCCGGGAGGGAAGGCTGTTTTCTTGGTTTGTCTAGAGGGAGCAGGGGAAAAGAAAGCTGGTCTTCGGGATGCTGCTTGTAGGGGATCCCTAATCCAGTTCTTGAGGGGAACCATCCTCACGACCACATTGCACGACAAATTACCCACCTCTGCACACCGTTGTGATGGGATTAGAGTTCCAATAGATGGATTTGGAGGCAGCAAACACAGTGGCCATGTCAGCCCTCTGCCTATATTCTTAATTTGACAGGTAACACGAGACAGACAAAGGCGCGGGAAGTCACTCTACTTTACATCCTGCTTTGTGAGCCCAAATATTTCATCTCGGAGAATCTTGCAGGTAGTAATCTCTAGAACCCTTTGAGTCAGATCATTGCCAACCCTGCTGTTCCAATTAGAGAACCTACCCTATCTCAGTCAGGTTGCTTAGAAATCTACCATCTTCTCCTCACTGGATGTGAAGCCATCAGTCAGGTTGCTTGGCAACCCTCCATCCTTTCACCTCACGTGATGCTACTTTCTTTCGGACCTCCACTGTTAATGTTAGGAAACTCAGTGGCGTAAGAGTTTGAAGAGCATGTGCTTGTTCCGTCACTCTCCAGGACCGCACGCTTTGGTTCTACACGAGGGATAATGCTAATGCTACGGTCAGAACAAACCCTTTGTACACTGCGATGTTTTTCCCCCCTTGTGACCTGCAGTGGTACCTCACAGTACCAGAGTTAATCTGACCTCTCACCTCCAGTTTTCACATTTTGATGCTTTCTTCACAGCTTTCTCCTTGTCCTTTGAAGTCGTTATTAAGTGAAATGGGGGTCACTTGGACACAGGCTTTGTATACCTGGAAACTATCTGGTAGCCAAAATGACTGCTGACCAACGCAATCCAGCGTGGATATCCTGGGCAAAGGGATGATTCATGTGCCGGGTTGAATGAACACAGTGTGGCATTTCACCACACCACCTATTGCTAGAACAACCAGAAAGGTATTAATTGTTTACCTCTGGAGTTTTTCCATTGAGTATTTTCAAAACTGCTGCTGGTTGCAGTAACTGAAAACTTTAGAGCATGAAATGGTGGATAACAGAGTTGCATCTGTCTATCAGCAAATCAGCTCTTGGTTCCCTGTATTTGACGTAGCTTGCCACGCTCTTCACTTTCTCCTGGTTCTTTTCCACCCATCGGATTCTAAAGCGAACTGGCTACCCAGCATTATGCAGACTGCTGGCATGAATTCGCCAAACAACTAGAATCCTCCTAATCCAACCACACAGCTCTGTGGCATCTACATACATGCATGCCTCATGGAGGGCTAGAAGTCTAGCCAGGCCTGTTCTGAGCCAGAACATCCGTTCCGTACATACAACGTAGCATAGCTTAGTAGCCATCACAAAAGCTAGCAGGGCAGGGCTCGTCTTCACAGTTTGTGGGAAACTGAGGAGCAGGGCAGACAACTGAGTTTCCTTTATAGTAGAGGCAGGAAGTAAACACACACAATCTGGTTACGGAATCTGCACCCTTACTCCCCGTTTCCTTGCTGTGACTTACAATGGGTATTTTTGAATTGTTTCACAAACTACTAAACATATGTCCCTTTGTAATTATACTGAGCTTTTCCCCACATGTGACAAACAAAATCATCTTGCTATAATTAAAGGTATTGCCACATCCAGTTTAGAATTAATACCTTATATTTTCATGCTTGCAAATGCACAGATTCTTATCATCTGAATGGAACCAGTTAATGACTTTCCTTTTAAATGTTGTAACCTTGTTTTTTTAAATCTTAGTGTATGGGTTTTTATCTGCCTGTTTGTGGACCTGCAAAGGCAAGAAGAGGGCACTGAAACCTTAGAAACGGGGCTTACAGATGGCATGTGGGTGCTGGGAATCAAACCCAGGTCTTCTGGTGTAGCGGCATCTTGCCTTGCCAGGGAACTTGTAGTGGTGGCCACACCGTTTGGGCGTGGTTTCAGGTGCAGACATGACCCATTATAAGGACTGAGGAGATGGCTAAGAGGTTAAGAGTACCGGCTGCTCTTCCAGAGGACCTGAGTTCAATTCCCAGCAACCACAGGGTGGCTCACAGCCATCTGTAATGGGATCTGGTGCCCTCTCTGAAGTTGAAATCTTCCTTTTTATTTAGACAGAAAAGAGGAAATGATGTTTCTCTTATTGGTTAATGAATAAAACCCTGGCCAGTAGCCAGTCAGGAAGGATAGGTGGGGCTATCAGACCAGGAGAAGGCTAGGGAGAGGACACAGGGAGAAGCAGCCAAGAGGCACCATGAAGAAGCAGAAGGCTTGGAAAAGCCAAGAGCATGTGGAAATACTTAGATTAATAGAAACGGGTTAATAATTAAGAGAGAGCTAGCCGATAAGAAGCCCTAGTCATTGGCCAAACAGTTTAATACTTAATATAGCGTCTGTGTGCTTATTTGGGGCTAATTGGTTGCAGGAATGGACTGGACAGAAATAGTGTCTACATTCTGGGAGAACAGCCAGTGTTCTTTTCTACTGAGCCCCCTCTCCCTCTCTAACAGCTTTCTGTGCATGCTATTACATACAATGAGTGAAGAAAGCCATGCTACTATACACAATGGGTGAAGAAAGCCATGCTACTACACACAATGGGTGAAGAAGAGAGACACGCTATTACACACAATTGTGAAGAAAGCCATGCTACTATACACAGTGGGTGAAGAAAGCCATGCTACTATACACAATGGGTGAAGAAATTCATGCTACTACACACAGTGGGTGAAGAAAGACACGCTGCTATATACAATGAACGAAGAAGAAAGCCAAAGCTGTAGTATGATGGCTACAGAACTGGGCTATGCTGGTTCTTATTCCGAAATACTTTTTCCTGATACTGAAGGCTCTTATAGGTCATGGGTGACAAAATCGTTTCCGAAGAATGATTGTGAATTTCCTTGTACAAGTTTATGGAGCACAATATGCAAACTAAGAACATGGGTAAAGTGTATAATGATCAAAGCAGGGTAGGGTTAAAATTTCCACATCTTAGACATTTTTTAAAATCTTTGATTAACATAATAATCATGCATATTTATAAAGTGCAGTGTCCTGTTCAATACATGTTTACAATAATGCACTGAGCTAATCAAGATCATGCTTCCATCTTTTTTCAAAAAATTATATTTCTCCCAATTTTGAGAGTACTCTATAGGCATATAATGCGTTTTGATCACATTTACCCCTTACGGGTCACTGTCACTCCTCTCAGACCCATCCACTACCCACCACGCCCCCCAAACTTCATGGCCCCTCATTATTTCAGATTACCCATTGAGTCTTACTTTCATTGCTCTTAATCTCACTGGTGTGGAGCTGTCCACCGGGATAAGGTCAACACCCAGGTCCCACAACCTTAAATAAGACTGCCTCTTCCATCCCTGGGAAGCCATAAAATGCCCACAGCTCCTCAGTCTAGTGTGGGGGCTGGACATGAGACCCTTCCTCCTCCATGCTACACAGTTTACTGGTGTGATGTTGGGCAGGCACCATAGCTGCTGTGAATACATGGGTGTGATGGTAACATACTATTTCCTGCAGGTGTCCCTACCCCAGCATCTTACAGTCATGCCACCCTCTCCCACAACGGTCCCTGAGCCTTGGGCGAGTGGGTTGGTACGAATGCCCAATTTGTAGCTGAGCATTACACAGATGTTCTTTATTTTTTCTTTAAAAAATTAGATTTTGTTTTACATACTAAGTCCAGTTTCCTCCTCCCTCCCCTCTCCAACTCCCCTCCTCTCTCCTTCCCACTCCCCATCAGTCCTCAGAAATGGTAAGGACTTGCTTGGGGAGTCAACAAAGTCTGGAATACCACTTTGAGGCAGAGACAAGCTCCTCCCCACTGTGTCAAGGCTGAGCAAGGTATCCCACCATAGAGGAAATTCCCAGAAATCCATAAGGATAACCCAGATAAGAATGCTGGCAATAGTGGAGTTTCTGAACTGGCCTTCCCCTGTAATCAGATTAGTAACCACCCTAACTGTCATCATAGACTCTACATTCAGTAACTGATGGAAGCAGATGTAGTGACCCACAGGCAAGCACTGGCCTGAGCTCCTGGAGTTCAGTTGAAGAGAGGGAGCAGGGATCATATGAACAAGGGAGGTCAAGAGCCTGATGGGGAAAACCACAGAGACAGCTGACCCGAGCTAGTGGGAGCTCACAGACTGACATCTGGGGAAGCTGCATGGAACACGGGAGAAGCCCTCTGAATGTGGATGACAGTTATAGAACTTGATCTATTTGGGGGGAGGGGGCTGCCAGCAGGACCAGGGCTTACCCTGGGTACATGAACTGGCTTTTTGGAGCTGTGGGCTGTGGATCACATCGTTTAAAACACTTAAATCGAATAAGGCATCAGAAATAGAACTACCTCAACGTAGCAAGTGATTTTTCAAGATACTTGGAGTATAACAATTGTGAAGTCATTGCATGCAGTCAGGATGTTTTACTACAACAGTGGCCACTGAGAGCCAATTCCTCTGAAAAGTAACTGTGAGTAATATTAGGACTTCTAAGCAGTTATTCTATGATGAGCTACAAATGAAAACAGGTGAGAGAAGTTTAAAAAATTATAAGTCTGTATATCCAATATAGTTTCTGGTTCTTGGTTCTACCCCTAACTAGCTGTGTGAGCTCCGGTAAGTCACTTCACCTTCCCAGACTGCTTCATCCATAGGATAAGGACTTCACACGGGAGGGTGCAACAGAGCCAAACAACGAGCCAGAATCTAAGAGTTTCACTGGAATATGGTAAAAACCTCTCAGCGCAATAAATAATCAAAAGGCTTCCACTCCACGTGCCAAAGATCGGTGCAAAAGGAATTCAAAACCATTATTGCACAATGGAGTTTATTAAGAAACCAGGATGAGCTTGAGATGAAAACACATATCCGCTCCTGGACACGGTGGGGTGCATATTGAGTGAACAAATGAGGAGCAAGAAATATACGTTTAGAGCAGTGAAAGTTTTCAAAGATGAATGCTGTTGACATTTGTAAAGAGTAAAAAGACGTGGCATCATAACTGAGTGTCCCCCAGTGAGCTTACTGCCGAGAGCCACTCCTCACTGAGACAGGTTGGAGGTTTCAAACAACATTCATCTGTACTTGTGAGTGTCAAAGGGATTTACTGTGCATTTACACAAGCAGGAAAGAAAAATTAGAAAGGAGACTGATCCTCACACTTTTTAACATGAGGAGTATCCCCTGTAGGGCTTCTAGGCAAACAAAAGTTCCCCTAAAATAATTTAAGCACCTTTGCATCAGATATATTGAACCATCAATAACAGTATCCTTTTTTTTCCCTGCCAGGTTATGAACCGACTGCAGCAAGAAAGATAATGAAGGTGAAAAGTCAAAGGTTTAATCCATAATAATAAATCTATCTTTGTATTCAAATGTACCTTCCTTTATCGAAAGGGGTATGGATAGTTTTTGTAAATCTTATTTGTGATCATAAATTTTCATACCAAACAGTCATGAAGAATCACAGTTGTCAAACCGTCTGAATTTCATTTTAAAAATTTCAAGCATCCCTGTGTTCAATGGTGCAGTAGCCCTTCTGGCATGAAGACACGGCAGAAATGGAAGGAAAGAGACCAGGAACGAGAAAGTAGTAACGGAACTACTTTTTATGTGTTTTCAGAAAATGTTAAATCATCCAAGCCAGACAAGTGAGAGGGAACACTGAAGAGGGGGGACAGTGAGCAGAGCAGACGGTAATGAAACTTGGTGGTTAGTAAGCAGCCGGTGAATACCATGGTGCAGTGTGGAGGAGGAGGAAAAGGAGGAGGAGGAGGAGGAGGAGGAGGAGGAGGAGATGGACACAGGTGCAGTGTGGAGGGAGGAGGAGAAGGAGGACACTGGTGCAGTGAGGAGGAGGGGAAGGACACAGGTGCAGTGAGGAGGAGGAGGAGGACACAGGTGCAGTGTGGAGGAGGAGGAGGAGGACACTGGTGCAGTGTGGAGGAGGAGGAGGACACTGGTACATTGTGGAGGAGGAGGAGGACACTGGTGCAGTGTGGAGGAGGAGGAGGAGGACACAGGTGCAGTGTGGAGGAGGAGGAGGAGGGGGGACACTGGTGCAGTGTGGAGGAGGAGGAGGACACTGGTGCAGTGTGGAGGGGGAGGAGGAGGAGGACACTGGTGCAGTGTGGAGGAGGAGGAGGAGGACACAGGTGCAGTGTGGGGGAGGAGGAGGAGGAGGAGGACACAGGTGCAGTGTAGGGGAGGAGGAGGAGGACACAGGTGCAGTGTGGAGGAGGAGGACACAGGTGCAGTGTGGAGGAGGAGGGGGAGGACATTGGTGCAGTGTGGAGGAGGAGGAGGAGGACACTGGTGCAGTGTGGAGGAGGACGGGGAGGACATTGGTGCAGTGTGGAGGAGGAGGAGGAGGAAGACACAGGTGCAGTGTGGAGGAGGAGGAGGAGGAGGACACTGGTGCATTGTGGAGAAGGAGGAGGACACTGGTGCAGTGTGTAGGGGGAGGAGGAGGACACAGGTGCAGTGTGGGGTGGAGGAGGAGGACACAGGTGCAGTGTGGAGGAGGAGGAGGACACAGGTGCAGTGTGGAGGAGGAGGACACTGGTGCAGTGTGGAGGAGGAGGAGGAGGACACTGGTGCAGTGTGGAGGAGGAGGGGGAGGACACTGGTGCAGTTTGGAGGAGGAGGAGGAGGAGGACACTGGTGCAGTGTGGAGGGGGAGGAGGAGGAGGACACAGGTGCAGTGTGGAGGAGGAGGAGGAGGAGGACACAGGTGCAGTGTGGAGGAGGAGGAGGAGGACACTGGTGCAGTGTGGAGGAGGAGGAGGACACTGGTGCAGTGTGGAGGAGGAGGAGGACACTGGTGCAGTGTGGAGGAGGAGGACACTGGTGCAGTGTGGAGGAGGAAGAGGAGGACACTGGTGCAGTGTGGAGGAGGAGGAGGAGGACACTGGTGCAGTGTGGAGGAGGAGGAGGAGGACACTGGTCCAGTGTGGAGGAGGAGGACACTGGTGCAGTGTGGAGGAGGAGGAGGAGGACACAGGTGCAGTGTGGAGGAGGAGGGGGAGGACACTGGTGCAGTGTGGAGGAGGAGGAGGAGGACACTGGTGCAGTGTAGAGGAGGAGGAGGAGGACACTGGTGCAGTGTGGAGGAGGAGGAGGAGGACACTGGTGCAGTGTAGAGGAGGAGGAGGAGGACACTGGTGCAGTGTGGAGGAGGAGGAGGAGGACACAGGTGCAGTGTGGAAGAGGAGGACACAGGTGCAGTGTGGAGGAGGAGGGGGAGGACACTGGTGCAGTGTGGGGGAGGAGGAGGACACAGGTGCAGTGTGGGGGAGGAGGAGGAGGACACAGGTGCAGTGTGGAAGAGGAGGACACAGGTGCAGTGTGGAGGAGGAGGGGGAGGACATTGGTGCAGTGTGGAGGAGGAGGAGGAGGACACAGGTGCAGTGTGGAGGAGGAGGAGGAGGAGGACACAGGTGCAGTGTGGAGGAGGAGGAGGAGGGCACAGGTGCAGTATGGGGGAGGAGGAGGAGGAGGACACAGGTGCAGTGTGGGGGAGGAGGAGGAGGACACAGGTGCAGTGTGGAGGAGGAGGAGGACACTGGTGCAGTGTGGAGGAGGAGGAGGACACTGGTGCAGTGTGGAGGAGGAGGAGGAGGACACGGGTGCAGTGTGGGGGAGGAGGAGGAGGAGGAGGACACAGGTGCAGTGTGGAGGAGGAGGAGGAGGAGGAGGAGGACACTGGGACTCTGACCACTGTTGATGGTCAGGCAGAATCACGAGGAGAGGAATGAACAAGGTCAAGCTGGAGAATAGAGTTGGGATGACGTGCCGAAGAAGGGGAGGCTTCTTGGCAGAGTAGGCAAGGCACTTGCAGATCAAAGCTAAGAAGAGTTGGCTAAAGAAACCACAATGGTGTGGACCACAGTGTGTCTTTGTCTGTTTGGGGATTCTTGATGACATATGTGGGAACTACTTTATCTCCCCCCCAAACAACCCCCAAAGGACTGTTTACAATGCATTTAAGAGGAGCAAGATTTGTTATGAAAATAGATTTTTTTTGGTTCTGCATCCAGTATTCTACTTATATCTTCAGCAGTAAATGCATCTAAATGATGAAAGCAGTTACACAGTTCTATTAGCTTTGACTTCCTCAAACTACTACTACCATAAAGGAGGAGGAGGAGAACAAGGAGAAGAAGGAGAAAGGAATAACAACAAGGAATAATACAGGCTTAGAGACTTAAGAAGTAGGATTTGTTCTTCGAAGTATTCCAGAGTAAAAGTCTAGGCCTACCTAAGGTTCCAGACAACAGGGTTCTGTTGAGAATTCTCCTGACTGCAGTTAGCCATCCTCTTTCTATATAGCCTGGGCTGTCCTTTTCTCTGTGTGAATGTTTATCCCCTTTTTTGTTCTTATGTGGACCCAAGTCTCATATACTTACGACTCACATCAATAACATTATTTCAACTTATCTTCATTTCTTCAAAGACATGATATCCAAATAAGGTAAATTCTTAATTAATCCATGTGAGGGCTTCAACAAGCAAAGTTGAAAAGAAATGATGTTGCTCATATATACATATATATTGAGTCGTAACAAACACTCATGATATTACAACACTGAGACAAACATGTAAGCAACAGGTATATCAATAAACTTATCTTTTAAAATATGAATTGGCACATATAAGCACATTTCAATATGAAAAGTTAAGCTCCAAAGTTTTTGCAAAACAGGGGAGTCACAGATTCACATCAGGAAATGAACACTGACCTTTCAACTCTCTCCATATGGGGCTGATGAAATAGCTCGTAATTAAAGTTGGTGGCCAAGCATTTTGCTAAAATGTTTTAACAATGTGCACAATCTAAGGCAGAGAGTTATAGCCAAAGAGATTGGGGATTGGAGTTTGGACAATAATGTCTAGCTCTTAAAGGTGTCAAATCCAAAGAGAATGAGAGAGAGGGGAAAGAAAAATAATCAGGAAAGACCAAGGATGAGGCTACCACAGGGATAAGTTCCAAGGATCAGAGAGCCAAGAGTTCACACTTGTGAGCAGGTAAGGTCTAAGAAGAGTCTTTGTGGCATTATGTTTCAGAGTTCACCCAGGACCTTCATGGGAACAATGCTAATCTCCATGAGATCATTAAATATAGATTTGGTGGCTTGAGAAGTGAATGGGAAATCACAGATCAGGAATTCCTATTTTAAAATCTAACAAAGAGATAGGTGGGGTGGGGAGGAGTAAAACAAAGTTTGATTTTGCCCATATGGTTGTTGTTATGCAGAAATGTAACCTTCCTTGGATCGCCAAGAGCATTCTTGGCGGGTCTGTAACCCACAAGTTACCCAGTTACTTCTAAAAGCAAATTGCCCATTTAACCAGGCATAAAGAACACAAAGAATGAGGAGCCCAGAGCACCCTAGGTAGGAATCAGAAAATACCTTTGAAAGATGGAGGTTAGAGCTGAGGTTGGTGGGGTGGGTTAGCCCAGATTAGGGAAGAAAAGAAGTGCTTCATGTACAAGACTATATCTGGAGCTAGAGATGGGTTTCCACGGGATAGTTCACTCAAAAATACATCCAGAGACTTCTATCTCCATAAGAAAGGCAACAGAAACATGGGGGAGGGTAGGCTTTAAGAATGATGCAGTAACAATGAAACAGATTCCATGAATTTGAAAGCAAGTGAGGAAAAAGAGGCATATGAGAGGGCTTGGAGGGAGGAAAGGGAGGGAAGAAACTTCGTAATTACATTGCAAAAAGTGATTAAACGAAAGAAAGATCCTCACACACAAAAAAGAAAGAATGAGCAGAGTAGAAATGATTAGAATTAGCCTCTAAGGGTTTCCAGTCACTCAGTTGTCTTCTGAAACCACACACTATGTTGCCAACCTTCATTTTCCTAGCTTGCATTGCCACTTTGTATCTCCGAAAGTGGTCCAGTGATTTGTTTGAAGTCAAGCATTAGAACCCTTTGAAAAAAGAGAAAGAGAAAAATGGGCTTGAGTTTGAGGGCAGATTGCAGCATTGAGATTGCAGTCCAAGGCTTGGTAGATACAGGATTGCAGTCTGAGGTTTGATGGAGGGATTTATTCTTCAGCTGCACTGAGGACAGGGCAGCCCTTTCAGCCTCAGGTAAAAGTTAGTGGTTGGCTGATTTGCTTTTCTTCACCTTGAAGCTTCAACCCCAGTGTCAGTCTCTGGGTCTTTTATTTATCGTGTTATCCCCACCCCTTTTTTGTTTTTTGTTTTTTGTTTTTTTGAGACAGTGAGACAGGGTTTCTCTGTATTGGTTTTCCTGGAACTTGCTTTGTAGACCAGGCTGGCCTGGAACTCACAAAGATCCGCCTGCCTCTGCCTGCTGAGTGCTGGGATTAAAGGCATGTGCCACCAACACCTGGCATGTTATACCCTTTCTTATGGGGACAAACGTTTGATTGAATTTGAAAGATCACTAATAACCCCCTTAACTTATTCACCACTACCTCCAAATGCTGTCACAGTCTGATGTACTGAAAGTTAGTATGTCAGCATACGAGATTATCAGGTACTCAGTGTAGACTACCACAGACCAGAATTCCAGTACTTTTTTTTTAATTCACAAATGATTGACTTCTTGATTACAACCTAGCCTTGCATATATCTGCCTATCTTTGGAAAATATAGTAGCATTTGGGTGATATTCTAAACCATAAAAGCAAGCAAGCCTCCTTGCCCCCTGAGAAACTAGGGCAAAGGTAAAACTGTCTCACCACTATTTATTAGAACCAAGACCTTATTTTCATGCCATTTGCTACAGTCTGAAAATCAAGGGTTCTCCCAAGGCCCATGAGCTTAAAGCTTGACCCACAGGTTGCTAGTACTGAAAGGTGTTGGAACTGTCAGCATGTGGATCTGGTGAGAACCTTTAAGTTATTGTGGGTACATCCTTGCAATGGACTGTGGAACCCTGGCTCCCTCTGGCTCTCTTTGACTTCCTGGCCCTGGAAAGGAGTTTTGGTCCCCCATGTTATACTACAAACATGATGTAATAACCCAGATCCAAGAAAAAGTTACCAAATGGTCATTTACTAGAACCTCTAAAACCATGAGCCAAACTCAACCTTAATCCATTTTTAATTGATCTTCTGATATATTTGTTATAATCACAGAAAGTTGACCACAACACATTATTATACCTCAAATAAACAGAGAGAACACAGAATCAGAAAAAAATAGAGACAGAGAGAGAAGAGAAGGAAAGAGAGAGGGGGAGAAGGAGAGGAGAAGAGAGGAAGATAAAGAATGCTAATTTAGTCTACAGGTTTGCCTGGCTCCTAATTTCATTTTTCTTTCTGTCTATTAGCTAAATAGGTCAGCCCAGGATTTAAAGCCAAAAAACGAGATGGAAAATTACCACACACTCTTCACTTACGATTTTCAGTATTTTAAAAAGAACTTAAAGGCCTTTTATTTTATACATTTGCCAGTAATTGTCTTTATAGTTTTATTGGTATTAATTTCACATAACCCATTTAGAATGTCAAGCCACATATGCAACTTGGTAATAAAGTTATTATTACTTCATAGAGATATAATTATAAGTAATTTTGGTACTCTCATTTTTGTCCTCTCACTTTCTTCTCATTTCTGCCCACGTTTTGTGAGAATGAAGATGGGTTTGCTGACCTTTTGCTGACGATCATTTAGTCTGGGGAAACTCGAGTTCCCACCCTGGTTGAAGTCTACAGAACTTTTACTTTCCAACCCCATTGGTTTCTCAGGGTTAGTCAGGTCACAGCTTTACTGCTATGCAAATAAACGTCTAAACACAGAGGAGGATATGAATGTTGCAAAACAGTAAATAATTCAATAATATTTTAGCCAATGCTTAGCCAATGGACCATGTTTCAATACAATAGAGTTTCCTTTATTAACAATATAGCAGAGAGGGTATTATTTAAAGGGAAAGAACAAAGGGATAAGGTGAAAAATAAGAAATCTCATTATTTGTTAAAGATGTGGTAACATCCATCATTAAATACAATACTATAAAGTTTCTCAGTATTAGGTGAACAATTTAAAATATGCAGGGTATGTGATCTATACCCCTAAGTTAATTTGCATAGTTCTACAAGCTTCATTACCCACAGCTTTGAAGGACTTTGTGACTAGTAAACCCTAAATACATAAGGCTCCCTATCTGATCCAAGTGTAAGGCAGACAAAAAATCTTGGCAAATATTTTAATTCCAGATGCAAAGATGAGGGACAAAAAGAAGCTAGTGTCCCTAGTTTTAGGTCACATACTGAAAGAGTCAGAGGGTTTGGAACCTTAGACATTTGCGTCCATGCATCTCTGGAGTTTTAGTCTAGGACACCATGCATGCTGACCAAGGAACCACAAAACCCACACAGAGCCTGCAATATAAAGAGAGAAGAATGGCTTTTTCCACTTGTTTCAAAGTATGTACTGTGGAGAAATAAATTGAATTTGTGCAATGACCTTTTAAAAGCGACCACATCTTGAAGAAAGACCGTTGAGTTTGCAACTCAAAGACCATCTTGTTCAGGGATGAGCCTGAGATGTTACGGCTTTGGGGAGTCAACCTGTTCCACAATATATAATTTAGTGGGTTTCTTCCTACATAGAAAATTAATGACTGCCCATCATTGCTTTTTAATTTTGGGACACGGTTTCTCTGTGTAGCTTTGGAGGCTCTCCTGGAACTCACCCTTTAGACCAGGCTGGCCTTGAACTCACAGAGATCCGCCTGCCTCTGCCTCCCAAGTGCTGGGATTAATGACGTGTGCCACCACTGCCTGGTCCCATCATTGTTTTTTCAGCTAGGCAAGTGTTGAATTTTATTTAAGCTGATTGATTTCATAAGCACATCCTGAGTTCGCCTGGCTGGTGGGAAATCTTTGAAAGGAGATTGGCAAGGTGTGGTCATTTCTCTAATTAGACTGTCAATAAATTCCTAGTGTCTAGAATCATATACAGATGAATTCCACTGGTGCTGAGAATGTCCAAATTCAAGGACTCATCCTTTGGTTTTGTAATTTAGAAGGAGAAGTCAGGAAGAGGCTTACAGACAAATGACTTTCGATGGGAAAAGTTAAAACCAGTTGATTCAGAAGTCCAATCTAAAGGGACTGGACATCCCCACTGTCAATCATC
The DNA here is from genome assembly GCF_017639785.1 of Mesocricetus auratus. Classification (NCBI taxonomy): domain Eukaryota; kingdom Metazoa; phylum Chordata; class Mammalia; order Rodentia; family Cricetidae; genus Mesocricetus; species Mesocricetus auratus. The sequence continues at coordinate 4,713,554 of NW_024429180.1, forward strand.
ACTTTGGCAAGCTAGCCCATCAGGCTTGAAGATGGAACTAAATGGTAAACAGGTATCTCTGCACTCTCTCTACCTGTCTGTCTCTCTCTGTGTGTCTGTCTGTCTCTCTCTGCCTCTCTGTCTGTCTGTCTCTGTCTCTGTCTCTCTCTCTGTCTCTGTCTCTGTCTCTGTCTCTCTGTCTCTGTCTCTGCCTCTGTCTCTGTCTCTCTCTCTCTCTGTCTCTCTGTCTCTCTCTCCTTCCTTTGCTTAGCTCTACCGAACAAGTGGGGCTAAGTGCTAGGAAAAAAAATAAGCCTTTGAATCACAGAGACAGGCAGAGTCAGCAGAAAAGACCCTGTGATCAAGCGGGGAACATTACATGGCTGGACAGAGAAGCAGCTTGAGCCGGAACGACTGAATGCATCCATAACTTTCGGAGGAAACCAGCTCGTGGTTGGTCTCCATAGGTGGTAAAGCAAACAGCCAAGCCTTGGGGAGAGGAATGGAGAAGCACTGCAGAAGGGAGGAGCCTATAGCTGTGGCAACAGAGCCCATGGGAGGAGCCTATAGCTGTGGCAACAGAGGCTACCTGACACATAAAGTTTGAAGACTGCCCTGCGCATCAGAACAAAGGAGATTCAGGCCGCCACCTGAGCTACCTGGAGAAACATCCTGGAGAGATGCTGGGTCACAGAGTTAACGCTGTAGAACCCACTAAAGAGAAAGCTGAGCTACATCGCTTGCCGGGGAGAGGGAAAAGGGGCTTCCTACTCGACTGCCCATTGTGGCATCATTCGTATTCGCAAGCTGGTGAGACCTCGTTGATATATGCATTGCACTTAAGATAAGTAACTCCTCAAAGAACAGGTACTGTGTTTAGCCTGATTTCCAAGACAGGCAATCAAAATTCTGTGAGAGGTCCTCAACTGAAAAGGGGGCAGCACCCCAGTTGAGAACTTGAAACTGATGGCATTTGCAGCCAGGCTGAGACACTAGCCGCGGTGTAGCCTTAGACACGGAGCACACAGCAGGCGCCCTGAATCAAATAGCGAGAGTACAATCATCAACATCAATTTGGATTCTATGAATGAACCCCTCTATTTTACCATGCCTTTCTGTCAGGGTTTATTATTTGTTAAGGGCTTTAAATCTACAATGGAAAAATATTTCTGTGAAATCCAACAGCACACAATGGTTAACCACAAAAGAATTTTATAAACTATGATTTGTCAAATAATTCATGCTTTTTTTTTCTCCGACACAAGCCCTTGCATTATTCTGACAGCAAAAATAAAATAAAAGAGTTTACCTTTTCCCTGTAATTTTCTATTGAACCCAGACCATATCTGCTTTACCTGAATTTTCAGAGGCTTAGGAATTTAGGCATAAAAATTACTTTGTGGTAGAAAACATAGACTTACAGCTATAGCGGTCAAAAATATTATTTTCCTAGTCTTCAAATAATGCCACGTGTACACCAGTTGGGAGCAAGTATATTATACTGTATTTTTTTAGACAAACCAAAGGAATAAAATTATATGCAGGAGAAGTTACAGTCAATCACCTTAACAATTATTGACGTTAATAAACTCTATATAAATCTACTAAGTCTACATAACGGGGAAGCTAAAATAACATAAAGCAGCTCATGTAATGTCTTAAAAAATAAATGAAGGTTAAGGAATAATCCTAGAATTCAAGCTTTTGTTCCAAGTCCATCGTTTTGAGTAATAGAACAGGTACTATTTTATCTTACTTACTCATTTGTGTGCATGGGGTTGGGACACACATGCCTTGGCATTTGGAGGACAGAGGAAGCCTTGCAGGTTGCTCATCTCCTCTACAGCTTGGGTTCTGAGGGCTGAACTCAGGTCTTCAGGATTGCTTGCAAAGGCCATCACGCTGAGTCATCTCTCCAGACTGCTGTTACTTGTTTTCACAAATGTGTGTTCCTTCCATTTGTACCCGTTCTGGTGTTTAGCCACTGTCTGTACCCAAGCATCTTATAGTCTGTCTCAGTCTGAGCCTCATTCATTTCCATCTAAGACTAGTTGCTTGAAACCCGTTCCTGTAATGTTTGGGAACAGCTGGTCACTGTTCTTGGTTTAAGAAATCTCTCACATACAGTGCTCCGAGATAAAGAAAGCCCTAATCAGCAATTTCGTCTTCAGGTTGAAGGAGCCCTTCTTCTCAAACTTTCCCTAAAAAGACATCTGTACCTTTAAATATTTTGCAGCATCTCCATAGCGAGTTGACTTCTCCCCCATCTGTAATTGGGACTGATGACTTGCTTGTGGTCTTGTGTATCCACAAGGACCACTCCCGAGCCCCACCCCCTTCACTGTCTGCAACCAATGTAATGCTTTAAGCAGCTACAACTCCTAGTGCATGGTTTGCCCTTATGGAACATCATTGCACTTGGTACGACAGCTTCTCCTGGTGCGTGGTTTGTCTTTATGGATCATCGCTGTACTTGCTACAGACATTTTCATCTTCCTCATTTGCCAAGAAACTGACCTACTTCTAAGAATCCTTACAGATCACTTCCTGTCCTTGGAAAACCCTTTGTCCCTTCCTTTTCACTAAGTGTCCCTGCTTGATAGGTACCTACTATGGGATATATTATCAATTCCCACAGAACTCTGTGTCTAATTGCCAATCCCTGGTGACTCTGAATGTGACTTTATTTGGGGATAGGGCCTTTAAAGGATGACAGAGATCAAAGAATACCTTGGAGGTTGACCATCCTGTGGCTGGAATCCTTAAGAAAGAGGTCATGAGACAATTCAGGCATGCCTTAAGGCACCACAAGAAAATGCCCTTTATAAGGCAAGTGAGAGGTCTCTACAGCAACCAACACTGATGACACTTTGATCTCAGACTTCAATCCTCCAGAGCTCAGAAAACCTAACTTTCTTGTCAGTAAACCTTCAAGCTTGTAAATGTCCAATGACAATCTTAGCAAACTAATATGCCTTCCCCTAGTTTAACTCATTTATCTTTGATGTTGTGCATAAAATGATGATATCACATGCCCCACAGTTTTGAATATCACTCAATAATTCCATAGTATTTTTGTCCCAAATGCCTGAACTCAAACTATCCTTGAGCAAACATTATGTAATCCAAACATGACAGACATGAGTCTGTTGGATAGAACTTAATCTGTAAACAAAGGCAGAGAAAGGGAGGAAAAAACCAGGGCCTACTCTGGACTGGAGACCAAACAAATATGCAAACATAATTCATGCCTGCATTGGACCCCCAAACAGAAAAAATATCTTGGTGGAAAATTGGTGAAACTCTGCTAAAATCTACACTGAACAACATTATACCATGTTATTTTCTTAGTTTTGTTAATTTCTTTGTTTTGATAAAGTGATTAGTTATACAACATGCTAACACTAAAGAAAACTAAGCAAAGCCGTACAGAAACTCTCAGCTCTATGTTTGTGATCTTGTTGCAATTCCAAATTTATTTTAAACTTAAAATTTAGACAGCAATGTATCATAACATAAATGATGCATCATATAGTATAAATGTTATAAAATGAAGCATGCAGTCAAATATTTAAAATTAAATAATAAAATAAATGAGCTAATATACCACCAATGGAAGACAAACACAACGCATTTGATGGCCGAGGAGGATTTCTGCAATGCACTGTACTATATTAAAAGAAGAAAAGAGGCAGCAACTGCCTTGATCTACTGGCTGATAGCCTCGCACTGGCCACTTGACAAGGGCTGCCTCACTTAATCCTCGCCACAGCACTGCCATTTGTAAAATGTGACAACTGATAAAGAATCCCGACGATATTTAAGTAGCTTATCCAAGGTCACACAACAAGTGACAAGCCTGAATCCCCAACTCAAGCCTGCATAATTCTAACACACTATGCTTGATCTACTGGCTAAGCCTGAGTAATGCATCCCCACAAAGTTCAACTGAGCCCCTTTCTGCCCACCTGTCCCCATGGATCACATTCTTAGCTGAGTGCTGGAGCCCCTCAAGGGACACTGAGAACTCCTAGACCTGTACTTCATCCTTAGTTGATGTGAGGTTTGATGTGACATCAGGCCTTTAAAAATGTTGCCAGGTATTTAGACATCATCTACAGAGAACCCTACTCCCCGAGCTTAATGCTAAGGTCACACAGCTACAGAGCCTGGAGGCCTTTGTAAGGCAGGCAGAGACAGGTAGCCATATTTACCTTGTTGGGAGTAAGCATATAGAAAAATCAATCAAACTGAATGCAGGTAACAAGTTAGCTACATAGATAACAAGTGAAGAAGAAAAGTCGTTACATGAAACTTGGGAAAGTGGGATGTGTTTTTCCTCCTGTCAGCAGCTTACGCCATCAACCATGTGTGCACCAATGACTTAGAGGCTGATGACTTGGGAGAGAACTCCGACAGCCCTTCGAACACAGAGGCGCGGCAGTCTTTTGTCTATAGGAGCTGATGACTTACAGTCTCTGGTTTTCATTTCCTCCGGTCCCTTTAAAAATGGCAAAGGGAAACTATCAAGCTATGTAAGACTCTAATTGAAAATAAACATCCCCCCACATTTGAGTGGAATTAAAGCTGGGAAAAACAGAATAGCTTCAAGGTGAGGGATGAAACAGAGAGCTACAATGGAGATATTTGGAAGCCATTCCGTTTGCTGAATTGTCAGCCATGCAAGCACTTATAGACAATTACAACCTCAGAAAACAAATAAAAAGTGTGTAAGTAGGCACTTTGATACTTCTTCCTAATTATAGGGTTTACGAGCTGGATTCAAAACACACAAATAGAAGCAATGCAAACAATAGTAACCCTGAAACGAGGTTATGAAGCTTATTAACTTTACGTAATTACACAGCCGGGGCAGACCGAGACACCCCCTGTCTGTGGAAGTTCCTCTTCTCTTTGCTGTCTGGGCTTGGGGGGAGGATAGCATCTTTCATTTCAACTTCTGAAATAAGACAGCTTGGGCTGTTTCATGTGATTGCCGGAGTTTGACTTCCAAAACGATGCTTTCTCAATTTGGTTTGCAACGTAAAGGTCCTCTTTGTCTCTCTTGGGGTTTCCCAGGGCACAGGTTTATTTTTCTCTGGCCTTTGAAGCATTCACACCAATAGCCACAGTAGCAGGAATGATATAGAGCATGCCTAGTTAAGGCTGATACCAATACAATGAAACAGACTCAGCTACCCAGAGAGCCCCTAAAGCTTCACCTACTGAAAAAAAAAAGCCCTTAAAAACCAACACTTGGACTACAGATCCCCCTGCCCTGAAATTTCATCTAGTAACTTGTCCAAGTGTCACATCATGCTTTCAAGTTAGCTAGGAGTCTTGTGTTGACAGAGAATGCTATTTGCTGTCCTTGCTGATGATGTGTGTGGGCAGGGATGTGTGGAGGGGGTTGGTATGAAAATTCTCACCACATTTATACACACACACACACACATGCACACGCACACTCACACAACACACGAGCCAGAAGACTCATAACATTAACTACTTAATATATCCATGACTTAAAGCTGCTGATTATCAATTGTTTGTGGTTTTGGATAAAAGAAAGGATATCTAGGGAAAACAGGTGAATCACAACCACACATGAACTAATAATTAGTTGTCTAAGATGTTTAGTGTGTGGCCTCCTTGGACACACCGAGGCAATATGGCCTTAGGAGGTTGTTCTCACATGTGCCAAAGAGAGACTTACTTCTCCAGGAAGTCTCATCATAAAGGACAGCCAACCTCTTCAAGGCCTTACACTTCAGGATAGGGTAAAATCTGTGTTTCTTTATTGCTTCCCTTTAAATTCATTACATCTTCAAACCTCACAGAGGCTAGCCAGATGTGCATGGTCATTTAGCAAGGAAGGCAGAGGATTCAGTATGTCATCTGCTCAATGGCACATGCCTATTGAAGGTCAGGGGCTGGGCTCCAACCCAGGGGTCAGCTGCAGACCTGTTTCTCACACTTACTTTCACATCCCCAGCTATGGCACCTCTGTTTATCCCATAAGATCTCTAAAGGTAATTGACAGCAATATTCCGAAATTACATAACCTGATTTATACTGTTTTGGTGCACAGAGTAGTTATGAGAAATTACATTGAAGGTGATGACATTTTTTTTAAAGAGCCCGGACTCACATATAATCATGTCATTCACTGTAACTGTCCACTTGACATATATCTGACAGGAGAGCCTCTGCTGAAGAATTTCCTACATCATGTTGGCATATCTGTGGGCATAGTCATGGAAAAGGTCATCATTGTTAACTGATGTGGAGGGCCTCCACCCATTGTGGGCAGTTCTGTCTGTAGGCAGGTGGCCTGGCAGCTTGCTGAGTCTGAGCCTGGCCTGTGAATAGCACACAGTGTCCTCCACGGTTCCTGAAGTCCTTTGGTAGGTGAGTTCCTTGGGGGGGAGGGAAGCCATGTAGAATAGCAAGCAGGCCTGCCTCCCACTTCTTGCTTTGAGTTCCTACCTTGACTTCTCTCAATGACGGATAGTGAACTAGAATTTAAAGCTGGAATAAACCCTTTTCACAGCTAAGCTGCTCTTGACTATTTGTCACATAAACAGAAATTAAAGTAGAAATAGACATGATGTCAGTTTCTTATGGGATCGTTTTTCCAAGGACTGGAGATATGCATACATACGCCTTCTCCTAATTCACATGCCAAATCCTAATCTTCAGTTTGATAGCACTTGTTATGAGAGATGATCCCTCATCACCCGACTCAGTTCTGGGAAAACATCCCCACCTTTGCCGCTAAGTAAGGGTGTGGTGAGAAGACCAGTCTGTAAACTGAGGGGCGCCCTCAGCACACAAGGATCTTTCTGAACGATAATGTTGGACTCCTCATCCTTAGGAACTGTTGAAACTGTTCTCTGTAAACTTCTGCTGTTTAAAATCCACCAATCATATGGAATTGTGCTATAGCCACTCAAGTGGATTATGGCATCGCTTTAGGATTTGCTGCTAGTTCACTGTATAAAGGGATGTTTTCCTGAGAACATTCCCACATTGCTTTGCTTTCCCTGTTTCTAAGTAAAGTCCTAACAAATGACATTAGCATTTATAATCTTTTTAATTCGTGCGATCATGAGTTGTGTTTGGAAACTGATTAAGTGAAGTCATTTACAGATACAATCACAGAACAAGAACTGGTTGGAGTCAAGTTATACTACAATGAGAGTAACTATAAATCGGTACACATTAATTTTAATTGAATGATTCCATTGTTCTGGGACTGATTTGTTTGGTGATGCCTCCTTCGGGGGGATGGAGACATTTTACTGATAAATGTGGTCATTGTAAAGGGATTTCATATTCCCGAGCCAGTTTCAGGAGGCTGACACATCACAGAAACATATACGTGTAATGTGACTCTGAAAAGTCCCCGGAGTAGCTTCGCGTCTATTCTCCACGAAGTGTAAAATTGCCATAACAGACTTACATTATTTAACACACATGGATAATTTGGATTAGCACAGCCAAGCTCTAACAGCGTTATTTGGGAAACGGAAAGTCTGGAAACACAAGCACCTGGTTCTTCATCAGCCGTAGGCTAGTCTCAGCACCAAATTTAGACTGACCCTTATAAACTGTGAGCTGGGTTAGTCTCTCTCCTAAGATGGGCATGACGACGACGACGGGTGAAATAAAAGACGGATTCTTACAGTGACCAATGAGTTGCAACCTGTATTCTGCCCTGGCATGTTGGCCCTGTTGCTAGCCCTCACACTTGCTAGTCCCTCTCCCTGGATTATCTTCTCAGGGCGGCTCTAACTAGATGCTCCGGGAGTCACCTTCACGGCACTGGCTTCGTGTGTCTTCCCATCTCTGACAGTCGCATTCCCCAACCCCAACACAGCCTTAAGCCTAAGTTCTCCATGTGCCTTATTTTGTTCTGCAACCTAAGAACAAATAGGTGTTATTATTATGGTTTCCTGTCTCCTCGTTTTCTAACAGGGTTCGCCGACTATCCTGCTTTCAGTGTGAAACGTTTTCCCACGGGGTCTTGTGTCTAAACATGTGTTTTCCAGATGGTGACGCTGTCTTCTGAAGCCTTGAGAACTTTTGGGATTAGACCCACTTGGACTGACACAGCAAGGTGTGCTTGGGGCTTGATGGATGTGGGCCAGCTGTACTTCCTGTGTAGCTCCCGACTTCCTGAATGCCAACGTAACTAGCACCCCACACTCCAGCTGCTACAGCTGGCAGCCACTCCCACTACCAAGTCTTTCCCACCGTGATAGAACCGTACTCTGGCAAATTGGCCACGGACGCACGTGGACCTGTAGAGAGAGTAGCATCAAAGACAGAAGGGTTATTGGGGTTCTCTGCACCCTCTATGTAGACACGGCATGCAAGAACATTACTTCTATTTGTATTAGTATTAAATAAATTACATATGGTAGGACTAGAAGCTTCAAGAAGCGACTGAAAAGGGGAGATGCAATTTCAAAGTAACCGATGAATAGGAAATCTTACTTTAAATTATTATGTCTTTCTGGTTCGTGGAGCCCCTTGAACTATTTGTTTTGGCACTTGCATTTATTTCCAAGCACATGCACATAGCTCGATGGGAGGAAGCAGGGACTGGGATGAATTCTCAGAAATAATTGTTCTCAAGAATTAGCTCCATCACTATTCACATGGCATGAAGTCATTGATCCCTTGTTCCCATAGATCTGCATCATGCAACGGTAATCACTCCTTCATCCTCCTCAAAAATCTCACAAAATTATGATATACTTCCTTCCAAGACACCATTTGTAACTGTTGAACTGTAGGCTGCCACGATATATATGCACTTTTCATGGAGTCAAGGGATTTACACTAATCCCTAATATCCTGATATATTATTGTATATATTCTAGAATATCCCTTGGAGATCTTTCAAACCACTATAAACCATGCACCACAGCATTCAAACAGATCCTTCTGCTTGGTAAAAAAATATTCCCCAAAATATATTCAAAAAGAGACAGAGGCCCCAGCAGACCAAACTACATGTGCTGCGTAACCCAATAACTCACGAGAGTGGGGTGGGTTCCCTTGCAGCACAAGAGATTAGCACAGTCTAGGCGAGGCATGCAGCACAGACTGCCAGCAGCTTATGCTCAGTGAGACTGAGAGTGTACGGAACTGCAAGAAAAGCATAGTAGCTGTGCGCTATAATTCTATTTTAATTGCAAAAAAAAAAAGTCCTAAGAGAAACAATGTTAAGAAGGAATCAGCGTTATTCAGGAGAGCATGAAATGTGCAACACATTCACAAGGAGGTGATAATTATCTCATGAATGAATGATCAAACAAATTATTTAAAGATGTGGAAACCTGGAATGTGAAGGAAATTAGCCAAAGTATGAAAACACGCTTCTGTTCGATACTTGTATAAACCGGACACATGAAGATGAGAAGACGCTGTTCTTGATCTCAGAAAGCATATATCATCTAGCTTGGAAGACGAACCTGCAAACAAATAAACATGTCAAACAGCCAGAGCTGTTGAAAAATGCCATGGGGTCACAAAGGTAGAAGACATTAAATGCTGCCCCTGGTGAGTGAGTATCTTCTGCATAGCATTAATTGCCAATTTCACACAGCAGCAATCATCTGAGCAAGCCGCAGCTGAGGAGCTGCCCAAATCAAATTGTCTTTGGGTATGTCTGTGAGGGATTGCTTTGATTACTAATTGATGGTACTGTGAGCAGTACCATCCCTAGGCAGACAGTGAAGAGTGGATAGAGAAAATGTGATACATTTACATAATGGAATACTATTCGGCAGAAAAAATGGAATCTTGAAATTCACAGGCAAATGGATGGCACTAGAAGAAACCATCCTGAGTGAGGTAACCCAGTCACAAAAAGACAAACATGGTATGTACTCACTCATATGTGGATTTTAGACATGGAGCATGGGATTGCCAGCCTATAATTCACACCACAAGATAGTCTGGAAAACAGGGAGGACCCTAAGAGAGACATACATGGTACCCCTAAGAACCGAAAGGGAACAAGATCTCCTGAGCAGATTGGGAGCATAGGGGGAGGGGAGAGGGAGCTTGAGGAAGAAGAGTAGGGGAGAGGAGGACATGGGGGAACAGGAAGGTTGAGTCAAGACAAGAATAGAGGATAGCAGGATGAGAGATGCTATAATAGAGGGAGCTATTATAGGTTTGAGGAGAAATCTGGTACTAGGGAGATTTCCAGAGATCTACAGGGATGGCTCTCAGCCTGGACACATAGAACCCCAGGATGATATGACAGACTTTGGGGATCCCCCATGGAAGGCCTCACCCTCCCTGGGGAGTTGAGGGAAGATGGGATGAAGGGTTGGTGGCATGGCAGGAGGAGGAGAGATCAAGGGAGCTGGGATCAACATATGAAGCAGGCTTGTTTCTAATTAAAATTTAAAAAATTAATTTAAAAAAAGATCAAGAGCAGATACTCCTTACACTGAGCTATGATGTCATAAGAGTAAGATGACTTGGGCTCTGTTTTGGAGGTTGTAATTCATGATCCATGGGCTCTGGGCTCTGGGCTCTGGGTCATTGAGGAGCTAATCCATGGCAAAAGGACAGGGCAGAATGAGTCATTCACAAATGCAGGAAATGGATAAAAGGACGACGGGAATGCCCCCATGTAGGCAAGCATCCCCCACTCAAGGATACAAGACCTCTCCCTGTGTCCTAACTCTTAAGAGGCTGGTCCAAGCTGGAGACTAAGTCTTTAGCACACATGCCCTTGGGGGACATACCAGACCAAAATGACAGCATGGTGTATGCAAATACATAAGCCTATACGCCTACCCCTCCCTCTGTTTCTCTCTTATCAAAATGCCATACCAAATGGATTCGGCTTTGCAGCACCTTTACCGCGCAACTCTGCCTTCTCTGCCCAAGGCCAACCAAATGCAAGACAGGCAGCTTTGCTCTTTGTTTTGTTCCACTTTTCAAACTGATCTCCTGCTCTTCTCCTACACTTTCATGCAGCTTTAGCACTGAGGTCCCTTCTTGCGACAGACTCTTGAAGTATGGCTTCCTATCAAAATAGAAAAGGAGCTCATAATTAGTGATTTACATTTGTTGGCTAATTATATTTTAACTGAAAAGCATTCATACTAAATTGTCGCAACTGAATATTTTTATGATCTTTTCTTTTCCTCTATAATTACAGAATAAAAGGCTTTTTTCCCCCTGCTCAATAAAGAGATTTCAGGCATCTGCCTATTCAATTGACGCTAGCAAAAATGTTGGACTTGGAATCTGTAAAAAGACTCAAGACAGCAAATCAATCACAAAGGCAGTTATCAGGGCACTCTGTGCCCCTGTGCCAAGCTCCAGGCTTCTGGGGGTATAGACGTGGGTCAATTCTCTCCTGCCTCAAAAGGACAGCCAGTCAGCAGGGCAAGGTCTGATCTTGGGAAGGTGAGGGCTACGGTGCTTCTGAAGCGTGGAACGGCTCAGGGAAGCCAAACATTGCAGCTGAGAAGCCAGACCCCAGCACAAAGCAGAGAGTGTGGCCCTGTGGCTGCCGGCTGAAGCTTAGGCAGCTTATTTTCTCGTGTGCCTGCAGTCTCTGCGTGCTCCCCCCTCCTCCAGCTCAGCGTTTGCAGCATTTGAGTCGTAGCTGCATGACTGAATCATCCAGCTCAGTGAGCCTCTTACGACACTTGCCCAGCACAGGCAGAGGAGAGATTTGCATGGTGGAACCAGCTCTTGAGCAGAGAGGGGCTTGTCTTGCCTCCCTGCTCACAGCCTCAGACTCTGTTTCCCAGCTATGCATTAGAGTTCCACCATGATGCAGCTCAGAACTCACAGGAAAAGAGAGAAGACACACAATTACAACTATTATTACAATCATGCATGTGCGCGCATACACACACACCACTCATGGGGAGAGGGTGTAGAGTCAATATTCTTGTTTTTCAGATCCGCTCTGCATAAAATAACCTACCCAATAAACTTGCTTGCAACACCAACGTAAACACTCAGTTTTACTTTTGTGGTCATTCATTTGCCATATACTCAGTGTGGCAAAAAATAAAAGGACGTTGTCTGATGCGTGCCTCCCCAACAGACACCCATCAGCAGGACTCACAGCCGACCTCAGCCGACCGTGTAAGCAAGCGTGCTCTTCACAGTCCGTTGAGTGATGTGCTTTTTTGTTAGTGACCTCACCACTGGAGATGGCCTGAGGAATCGCACTTAGGTGTTGCCTTGCGTTCCCGGCTCGTGAAGGCTGAGGTGAGCCTGAAGGAGACACCCTGTGCATTGTCACCCAGCTTCACTCAAGCCCATGTGCTAGCAGAGTTGCTGTGTTACTTAATCATAGCACACATCTAGGTAAGACGTTCTTCAAAGAATCACACATAAAAGCAAGGGCTTGTATTCCTCAGCTGATAGACAAGCTATGATCCAAAGAACTAACCCAGTGCTTTCCCCAGGAGCACTAATTCAGAGGGTATAACTGTGACAAATAATAAGAATAGATACTCTGTATGTAAAATCAACTATATATATATGTATATATATGCATGTCATTATAGACTACTATATGTTATATAATCATATTGCATAATTACACATTATTGTATACAATATGTACCTATATAATAATTATATCATATAATATTGAGTTGCACACATTTTTTTCATATGTTAGGCTCTATGCAAATGCCTGCAAACCAGGTGTAGCTCTATCCAGTGAAAGTCAGTGGCCAGTAAATGACTACAAGATCAAACAGCAAAACCATCTGAAGAACCATATGGAAGGCTATGATCTCTAGTCGGGTCTGTAAGTAGTACAACCCAGAGTTTTTATTTTCACTTATTCATCATTGTCCCGGCTGGCCAGGGCAAACAATGTTGCATTAGCGTGTAAGCTCAAAAGGCGGATGCCTCTGCCAACTTTGCCCTGAGAGACTAGGTCCTGACACAAAAGTCCCCTGCACCTAGTAGCCACTCTGTGATTGAGTGGGGGTATTAGTATCCCGTCCTGACACAGACTTCTCTTACCTGTGTGGAGAGGAAGCAGAGGCAAACTGCACGATAGACTTGCCCAGCATGCTCACTTCTCTCTGCTAATAATCCTTCCAGTGCTGGCCTCCTGGCTAAGAACTGCTGAGTGCCAGCAGGCAGGGAGAAGAGAAGTTCATGCCTCCCTGATAACCGGCAAGCAGACAAGCCCTCAGAGGGCCACTGGAATTGAGCGAGAGAGCCGTCGGAAACTCTGTTTGGGTGGTTTACCGCTCTAGCTGGGGTCTCTCCTCCGAAATTAATATCTTTATGCTCCCCAATCAATCCATTAATTGAGTTTGCTTGTCCAATAAATTTGGCTTGTAGAACAAGCAACAAAAAAAAATTCTTTAAGCACTTCAGAGATAGACAGTAACAGCAGATGCCATTAAATGAAAAGATCACCCATAATATTGATTTTGCTTGCTCCTATCATAGTTTCAGTGGAGGACAAAATTTCTACTATTCCAACTCTTCATAGTGGTCTACCTGGGATATCAGCCAATCCAGCTCTGCGTGTGATTAAAACACTTAACAGATTTTTATTTTTCCCAATTGAATGTGACCATGCTTTTAACACAGGCATCCCAAGATACTGGCAACACCAACTGGATGAGAAGAGACAGTTTGGGCAGGTGCCATGTTGCCACTAAATAAAGAAAGCTAAGGACCAATATGCAAATCTCCTTAAAAAAAAAAGCAATCTGCTTCCTGGCGAAGAGATCTGCAATGGCCATTTCATATAAATGGATCTGTCATGATCTCACTTGAGCACACACTTGATCATCCAAAACAGCAGAAATAGCAGGCTGTGCCATGGCTTATCTTTATCTGTTTTTGATAGCCTGCTTCTCTGTTTCCCGCCCTAAACGATGAGCCCCATCCATGGAAAAACTGTACTGTGAAACTGCACGAAAATTGTTCTCGATTTTACTAGTCAACTAACTTAGCGAAGAGAAACTGTCCCCTTTGTCTTGTCAATGCCCTACAGATACCCAGCACAAGATCATGGGCAAATACGACCCTCCCTGTGTGTGTCTTCATCAAAATCAGATAAGCGGAGGAAGGTATAAAGCACATTCGTTGTTTGCCGGCATGCCCACCTGTTCCAGATCATTTGCAGGGCTGCCAATGACAGAAGGAAGTCACATACACCAAGCACTGTCTTTTGCAGGATGTTTCTCCTCTTGCAAGACCCACAGAGAAAAATCAGCCATCACTTGCTAAGGCCGACCACGGGTTGCCCATGCCAGTGCACACACCAAGGCCTCTACAGAGGCTGCTCTTACCCCCCTCCACTCTGGCTGCTCCCTTCACGCCATCTCTCAGCTGTTTCACTAACTAGGCAAGACCAGCGAGGAGGGCCTTTTACGCCAAGTAAACGCAGAGCACCGTTTTTCTTCTTCTTTCCTTCAAAAGGCAATGGAAGTCGCTGTGGCTTAGCAAGCGGGTAATGCCAGTGCATCACCGGGTTCTGAGAGGCTGAAGAGTTGAATTATCCTGTGTCCCTTTCATCAACAGACTGGGAGCTCCTCAGGGATCCCTAAGACTGTTCTCACAGAGTAGTACCTCCCTCCCTGCCGCCACCATCTCCCACCCTGTCTGTATCCAACATCACGTACCAAGGCTTCTTCCCTGAGGAACTATGACTTTCCGATAAATGTTATCCTGTGAGATGATTCAAGATGACTGCACGGGTCACTCCCTCCACCCCCAAAGAACCATAGCTGTAAAGCAGCAGTGTCTGAGTCTGAGTTTTCTTAATTATGTGTAAAACATTCTACTTTGAAAGCTACCTTCTTGAGTAATTGACTGACATAGCTACAAGGGCTTAGGGAAAAAATTTGCATCCGCAAAACATATTTTCCCTTTCTGTAAAGAGAGTTTAATTTTCCTCAAATTTCACAGGGTTCTAGAAAAGGCATTAAACAAAATATGTCTTGTTTAAGTATCTCAAAGTCAAATTTTGTACAAAATGAGAACCCATATTTATTCAGCAAGAAACACCATTAGAACAGGGAGTTTAGATTTCAAATATGAAAGGGTCCCCTGTGCACAGTTATAGGACACGTATTTAAAGAGAATGTCAGAACACTAGAACATGAACCAATAAATTTGACTGAAGGTAAACTCAAAAGCTAGCTAAGGTTTGTCTTTGGGCAAAGATACCTCTTTGGTTATCACACTTTGCATATTGAAATTAAAAGATCAGGCTAAAGGATGTAATAATCGCTTCAAAATCTAAAATTTCAATATTGTAGATGTCTAAGGTACAATATGAATGGACATTATTTAATCATTTTATTTAACATTTAGTAAACCACATGAAAATAATTTTCTCTCTGGGGGACTGGCACAGATGTATATATATATATATATTTTTTTTTAATCTATCTTCTAAATCCTCACATTCACAATAACTTACTTGTTAAACTGTGACTAAACCAGGCCATTAGGTGAAAACTTAAGAACTGTGATAAAGCAGTCTCCGTGTGGGTGTAAAGACACTGAAAAGCTTGGTCTTGTTTTTCACTCTGCCAGCCTCCAAAAGGAATCTGGCTACTGTCCAGTTTAATCTATGTAACACTTTTCTGCTTGTGTTTAACATAATTGCAAACATGATATGCATTCGTAATTTGAAACCTAAGCTCTAATGGTCTATTTTTCATCTTATCAAAGAAAAAATAGCTAGAGGAAGAAAGGAATTCCACAATGAATTTCACTAAGTCAAATACTAAACAAGTAGGAACCAACAGTATTCACAGGAAATTTCTCCCCCTCATCATTGCTTGGGAGGGTACTAGACTCATGATGTCTGTAAATATTAAGAAATAAATCTAGGCCAAAAACATATACGATAACAACACATGGCATATATTCGAGTCTTAAACATCTGCTAAGTACGCTGTGGTCACAAATGTTGCTTTTATAGATGAATCCAAGAGTTTAACGACAACAGTCATGAAGTCAAGACCTGTGTGCTACTCATATTAAACATTATTCTAGCAAGAAACACTCTGCACCAATATCCTGAATAAAAAACCAAGTGTAATGTTTTATAAATGTCAATGAACAATTTGAGTCTTTTTCCCATTGATCTGCCTAATCCAAAGTATTTTTTTCTGTCTCTTACACCATCAACTGTGTTTCTGTCCACCTGTTCACTAAGCATACCACACGTGACAGAGACATCAGCCTCTTCTCTCCTCATTCTACAGTCAAGTTAGTTCATTTCCACCAGTTTTCTTCTTTCTCACTGTTTATATCCATTCACTTCGTTTACAGGTACAGCATGCTGCTGTTCTGAAATGGAAGAAATCACCTGTCTGAGACAGGAATGCTGCTCCTAGGAAAGTGAGGAGTCTGAAGCCACATCTCAAAATCCAACTAAAAACCAGTGTTTCCTGATAACGAGGCCTAGAAAGCATCTCTT